>NW_024870841.1:4043125-4661562 GCF_019054845.1 Dipodomys spectabilis | reverse complement strand
AAATAAATAAACTCAGAGATGAGAATGGAAACATCACCACGGAAACAACCAAGATTCAGAACATTTTAAGAGGATACTTCTCAAAACTTTATGCTAATAAGTTTGAGAACTTGACAGAAATAGACCTTTTTCTAGCAAATATTGACATGCCAAAACTAAGCCAAGATGAGTGAAACCATCTTAACAGGCCCATATCAAGCATTGAAATAGAAACAGCAATAAGAGACCTCCAAGCTAAGAAAAGTCCAGGACCAGATGGTTTTACAGCAGAATTCTACAAGGCCTTCAAAGCAGAGCTCACACCAATACTCCTCCAACTCTTCAATGAAATTCAAAGAGAAAGTGCACTACCGAACATATTCTATGAAGCCAGCATAACCCTCATCCCAAAACCACGCAGGGATTCATCTAAAAAAGAGAAATATAGACCCATTTCTTTGATGAACATTGATGCAAAACTTCTCAACAAAATTTTGGCCAATCGTCTTCAACAATTCATCCAAAAAATCATACACCATAATCAAACAGGATTCATTTCAGGGATTCAAAGGAGATTCAATATACGAAAATCAATTAATATTATTCATCACAACAACAGGAGCAAGGATAAGAACCACATGATTATCTCAATAGATGAAGGAAAAGCATTCGACAAGATCCAACACACATTTATGATCATGGTTTTGGAAAAATTAGGAATCCATGGAACATTCCTCTATACAATAAAGCTGTATATGACAAACCTACAGCCAGCATTATACTTAATGGTGAAAAACTAAAGCCATTTCCTCTTAACTCAGGAAAAGACAAGGATGTCCACCCTCTTCACTTCTCTACAACCTAGTATTAGAATGCCTAGTTACAGCAAAAAGACAAGATGCAGACATAAAGGGGATCCAAATAGTGAAAGAAGTAAAACTCTCCCTCTTTGAAGATGACATGATCTTGCATTTAAAAAATCCCATAGACACCAGTCCCAAATTACTTATGCTGATTCAAAACTTTGGCAAAGTAGCAGGGTATAAAATTAACCTTAACAATCAAAGGCTTTTCTGTATGCCAACAATGAGAAAAGTGGGGCAGAAATTATGAAAGCAACTCCATTTGTAATAGCCCCCCAGAAAATGAAATACTTAGGAATTAACTTAACCAAAGAAGTGAAGGACGTCTATGATGAAAACTATAATAACTTGAAGAAGGAAATCAAAACAGAACTTAGAAAATGGGAAAAACTCCCATGCTCCTGGATTGGAAAGATTAATATCGTGAAAATGGCAATACATCCCAAAGCTATCTACAAATTCATTGTGGTATCTATCAATATTCCAACGTCATTTTTCAAGGAAATAGAAGAGGAAATCCAGAAATTCATATAGAACAATAAAAGACCCCGAATAGCAAAAACGCTCCTCAACAGAAAGAACATTGGTGGAGGAATATCAATACCAAATTTCAAACTCTACTACAAAGCCATAGTAATCAAAATAGCTTATTACTGGCACAAGAACTGACCTCAGGACCAATGGAATAGAATTGAAAACCCAGAAATGAACCTACAGACCTATAGCCATCTAATCTTTGATAAGGGGGCTAAAAAAATAGAATGGAAGAAAGACAGCCTCTTCAGTAAATGGTCTGGCAAAATTGGTTAACTCCTTGTAGAAAACTAAAGCTACATCATTATATATCACCCGGCACCAGAATCAACTCCAAATGGATCAAAGACCTCGGAGTCAAAGCATACATTGAAAACTTTACTGGATGGAATAGGAGAAACCATAGGTCTCTTGGCACTGACCGAAATTTTCTTAATGGAGTCTCAGAAACACAACAAATAAAAGAAAGGTTGGACAAATGGGATTGCATGAAGTTGCAGAGCTTCTGCATGGCAAAGGACATAGCTAGCAAGATCAATAGAAAGCCCACAGATTGGGAGAAGATCTTCACTAGCCATACCACAGACAAGGCTCTCATATCTATAATATACTTGTAACTCAAAAAATTAAATCCCCCAACAACAAATACTCAAAGAAACAATTACCCAATAAATAAGTGTGCTAATGAATTAAAGAGAAACTTCTCTGAAGAAGAATAAAGGATGACCAATAGACACATGAAGAAATGCTCAGCCTCCTAGCCATAAAAGAAATGCAAATCAAAATAACATTGAGATACCACCTCACCCCAGTTAGAATGGATATAATCAAGAACTCTAATAACAACTCTAATAACAACAGATGCTGGAGGGGATGTGGACAGAAAGGAACCTTACTTCATTGTAGGTGGGAATGTAAACTTGTTCAACCACTTTGAAAAGTAGTATGGAGGTTCCTAAAAAGACTTCACGTAGAGCTCCCCTATGACCCAGCAGTCCCACTTTTGCGCATTTACCCAAATGTTTACAAACAAGGCCACACTAAAGCTACCAGCACGACTATGTTAATTGCAGCACTATTTCCTATAGCTAAGATATGGAAGCAACCCAAATACCCCTCAGTAGATGATTGGATCAAGAAAATGTGGTATGTATACACAATGGAATTCTATGCCTAAATCAGGGAGAATGACATTGCCCCAGTAGTTAGGAAATGGAAAGACCAGGAAAAAATTATATTAAGTGAAGTAAGCCAGTCCCAAAGAAACATAGGTTCCATGCTTTCCCTTATTTGCAATATCTAGTATATGTCTGAGTCAAGCAGAAAAGATCAGATAAGGTGATGTTAGGGAAATGAACCCTAAGATATGTATTCCAATGTTGTTGTTTTTTCTTTCATGCGATTGTTTGTAACACATTTATAAGATTATTTATTTGTTGCTGTGTATGTCCCTCTCCCACAGTATAACCCCTGCTTTCACTGTATTTGATGTCAGTATAATTTGTGGGATGGAAGGGAAAAAACAAATCGTTTAAATAGGGATACAGGTGGATCCATTGCAACAATGAGATGTACAAGTCGTTATGTCTAAAAATGAACTTTAAAACTTTGGTGGGGGGGAGGGCGTATAACAGGGAGGATTGTGTTGAGGGACGGGGGCAGGATGGGAAGGAATGGGAAGGGGAAACAAAGGAGGAGACTACAATGGTTAATAAAAAATGTACTCATTATCTTGCCCATGTAATTGTAACCCCTCTGTACAGTATTTTCACAATAAAAAAATAAAAATTAAAAAAAATAAAATTATTATACTATAGCTACTGTGCATCTCTCTGTATGGAATATGTGAAATTCCACTGTTATCACATATCCTAATTTAGTATTTTATAATGTAGCATGTATTACAGAAAATGAAGCATCCTCTTCACAGGCAAAACAATAAAATAAATGGAATATTGTTTACAATAAAGCAATCATGAATGCATTTTGATGATTTTCTTAACAATTCCTAACATAGTAAATATTTTTGCAAAGTGCATATATGAATTTAACCAAGTCAGAAATATCTGCAGGTGTTTGTATCTTCAACAACTATTAAAGTATAATTATCTACATAATTACCTATAAAATCATATATATTCATAGCAAATTGGATAGAGAAAATAAAAAATGATTCTTATGATTCCATTCAGCATACAGTTATTTAAATTACATTTGAGTCAATAAAAATCAGGTTAAATTATGGGTAAAGTTTTCAAATGGAGGCATTTTGACAAAGGAATTCAATTAAGGCCTACTTACATGGTTTTTTATCTTAAAATAAAATAATGTCATATGTATTTCTCTAGTTTGGAAATAAATAACCTGGATATTCATGGATTGATCTAAAGGTACATGAAATTAGAAAATGACACTGGCAAATATACTCAAATAATTATGCGCTCTATTCAAATTATTAATCCATGAAAAGTTGATAATTGCCAAAGGAGAAAATGAAGAGTAAACTTCAGACATTGTGTTCCTCAACAAGTCCCCAGGGTTTCTATGATATAGTTCCCCTTTGAATTTTTTTTATCACATTTCAAAATTTAAAATACTATACTCCTGTAAGGTACTCATGTTCATGTTAATAGTTTTCATTCAATACAATTCTTTTATCTTTTATATAGTAAAGCATAGACATTTATTATAAATACACAGTAATATTTTTCAAAAATATATGAACAATATTTCATTGATTCTGTTTGGATAAGAGGATTGAGCAGAGAAATCCAGAAAAATATTTCCATGTTTACTTGGATATTATCATTGAGTTGATGGGTAAATTTGAAAAGTGTAAAGAGTTTAAAATGTAGGAATATGTAGATATTCCCTCATGAAAATAGAAATTGTTCAACCAAGAATACTCATTGCCTTTAAAATCTTCTGGTTTTAGTGATCATCACCCCACATAGATTTTTTTTTTAATTAGAGAATCAGCATTCATTCCAAAAAGGTGTTGATTGTTAGGAAAGAAGAAGTTTATTGAGAATATTAGACTTGTTAGTCATTTTTTTGTTTGTTTATTTTCTTCTCACCCAGGTGCATGAGATCCAGATGAAAAATGCATTTTCGTTGCCTGTTGTAGCAGTATTTCATTGTGTTCCCAAATTTTGGGGCTAAGGTATACCCAAACATAATTACTGTTTAAGATACAGATATTGATTTTAAGTGCTAGATGAGGTCTGATTTTAGGCACTTTGCAGTCTTAATTTACTTTCCGCAAGATATAGACAGGTGTATTGAAGAAACTAAACTATTACCATGAAACAGCGATTCAGTATTTACAAATAGTTGTAAAGCTTCAAGATGAAAATATAAAAATGCTTCTTTTAAACATGCTTTGTTCATTTGGTTAGAATTGCCAGGCTTCAAGTAATATGGTGTTGCTTTCATAAGGTTTCTCTCCACTGTGATATCTCTCGTGCAAAGTGAGCTCTGACTTCCATCTGAAACTCTTTTCACATTTGTTACAATCAAAAGATTTCTCACCTGTGTGAATTCTTTTATTTAATTTTAATTTTTTGTGAACATACTGTACAGAGTGGTTACAATTACATGGGCAAGATAATGCGTACATTTCTTATCAAGCATTGCAGGCTCCTCCTTTGTTAACCCTTCACATCCTTTCCCAGCCTCCTTCCCCCCCACCCAATCCTCCATCCCTTCCTTCCCCCCCACCTGTGTGAATTCTTGTGTTTCTCTGGAGGTTTGCCTTCTGGATGAAGGACTTTTCACATGTCTGACATTCATAAGGTTTCTCTCCTATGTGTGATCTCTGATGGACAGTAAGATATGTCTTCCGGGCAAAAGAATTTCCACATGTGTTGCATTCATAAATTTTCCCTCCTGTGTGTGTTCTCTGAAGCAAAGTGAGGCATGACTTCTGTATGAAAGACTTTCCATATTTGTTGCATTCATGAGGTCTGTCATCCTTGGGTATTTTCTGCTGCCTGCTGAGTCCTGACTTCTGGGTCGAAAATTTCCTTCATTTCTCATATACAAAGGGTTTAACATTATGGGTGTTTGAGGGTGGAAAATCAACTGACGTCTGAGAGATAGATTTTGTACATTGCTTATACTCATCGGACTTCCTTGGAGATTTCCTTCAGGTTTCCTAATGTGTATTTCCTTATTGAAAGACTTCTCACATTCATTACATTACAAGGATTCTTTCCTTTGTACAGTTTCTTTTCTGTAGTGACTACAGGTATTAAGTAGAATGTTTTTCCACATATCGTACATTCAGATGTTTTGCTGACTCCTTGAAGTATCTCTAGGTCAAGGAGAGTAGACTTATCATAGTCTTCTCTATATTCACTATGAGATGGGAGGACTCTCCCATACAGACCCAATTATGTCTAAAGTATATAGTCTCTAAGTTTAATACCTTACCTTCTCCACCAAATTCAAAATATTGCAGCTCATTTGGACTTGCATGATTTTGGCTAAAATACTCAGAATATCTGAAGGATTGTTCAATTACAGGAGACACACCAGGAGTATATGCAGCATGCATCTCATCAGGTTCACTATAGAGAAGCATTTCCTAACACTCAATGAACTCCTCAATTCTCATCCCTAAAGTGTTCCCATTATTCTTCATCAGCTCAAGCTTTGAGTTGAGCTCGTTAAACGTTGTTACCAATCTCACTCTTTCTTCCACTGTGTTACTATTTGTGACTGCTACTTCACACAGACGTTCATCTGGACCTTCCTGGAACATCTTAATCACATCCTCTATTTCTTGGACATGTGTGAAATTCTTGACTGAGCCTGTTCCTATCCATGTTTCTGCACCTTGCCCTATCTTGACATACAATTTAGGTATAGGAACACAGTTACCTAAGGATACGAGGTTTCTGTAGGTCTCTAGCATTAATTCTCTATCCAGGGTCCTCTGAGAAATATCCAGGTCTTGCCATTCCTCCAAGCTGAAGTCCACAGCCACCTCATCAAAGGACACCAATTTCAGCGATTCTTTCATTATGTACGGCTGTTGACAATGAACAGACGTTTCTGGAAGCATGGTTAATATCCTTACTGCAGCATAAGATCTTTTTCACTTACAGCTCTGAAAGTCCACTGAAGAGAGGCCAGGTGCCAGCCTTGGAGTTCTAACTACAGACTGCAAAACTGTTCTTCAAAGCATTCCCAGCAGCAAGGGAGAAGGAAGCAATCTGGAATTTGTAATGTTCTCTTTTCATCTCATAAGGGTCTGTTAAGGGTATGTCGTGTTTATTGTTTTCTTTCGAAGATCCAACTCTTTGTTTTATTAATTCTTTCTATAGTTTTTTACATTCTAATTCATTTAATTCGGGATTTAATTTTATTTGTTTCCATTTAATGGACTGTGGTTCTCCTTGCTTCTCATTTTGAAGGAGGGTCAGATGTCTCATTAAATTGTTAGTTTCAGATCTTTCCAATTCCTTGATGTAGGAACTCAGAGCTATACACTTGCCTCATTATTGCCTTTGCTGTGTCCCAGATGAGCTGGTAATTTATGTAAACACTTTTGTTGAATATCATGAACATTTGAATTTCTTTTCTAATCTCTTCCATGACCCACTGGTGGTCCAACAGGGTGTTGTTCATCCTCCAAGTGTTACAGGGTTTCCTTTGGTGACTTTTGGTGTAGAGTTCTAACTTAATTCCTTTGTGATCTGAGGGAATGCAGGGTATAATTTTGACGTCTCTGAATTTGGAAAGATTTGCATTGTGGCCTAGAATGTGGTCTGTTTTGGAGCATGTGTTGCTGAGAAGTAGGTCTAATCTGATCATGTTGGGTGAAACATTAGGTAGAAGTCCATTATGTCTATTTGATATATGCAGAGTTTATGGTCTAAGTTTATCAGTTGAGTTTTTGCCAGGTTGATCTATCTAGTGGGAATATCGGTGTGTTAAAGTCACACACCATTAATGTTGTTGTATCTACGTGAGATGTGAGGGAAAGTACTGTGTCTTGGATAAATTTTGTGCTCTCTTATTTGGCGAATAGATGTTTAGAATCATAATATCTTCCTGAAAGAGTGTTTCCTTAGTGTAGTGACCTTCTTTATCTGTTCTCAGTTATTTTAATTTGAAGTCTATGTTTTCTGATATAAGGATTGCAACTTCTACCTCTTTATGGGTGCCACTTGCTGGATATATTTTATTCCATACTTCCAATTTCAGAATATTTTTTGTGGGTAAGGTGTGTCTACTGAAGACAGCAGACAGAATGATCTTGCATTTTGATCCATCTGGACAACCTATGTCACTTAATTGGAGAGGTAAGTCCATTAATATTAAAGGTGAGGACTGAGAGATATTTTTCTGCCCCTACGATTTTTTGATATTTTGCGGGTAAACTGTGCCTTGGCTGTTCTTGGTGTGGTTGTGTATTTCTATGTTTCTGGACTGCTTCATGTTGTTCTTGTTGGTTTCCTTATATGTTGAACTTTGTTGAGGATTTTTGGAGAGCTGGTTTGTTAGAGGTATATTGCTTCAGATTTTCCTTCCTGTGGTAGGTTTTTATTTGTCCTGCTATGAATGAGAGCTTAGCTGGTAGTTATTTAACTTAAGGGTATAGCATTCAAGGCCATCCATTTTTTCATAGTGTCTGCGGAGAAGTATGAGGTAATTCTGATTGTGTTACATTTATATGTGATTGTTCTCTTCTCCCTGACAGCTTTAAGAATTATTTATTTAGTGGCTATTGAGCCTGTACAGATTATAATATGGCAGTTGGGGTCTCGTCTATTTTGGGTTCTAAATGGATCTTGTGTCTGGATAGGCCTGTCCTTTTGTATGTTTGGGAAGATCTGTGCTAGGTTTCTATTGAATATATTTCCTTATCTATTGAATTCAGTCTCCAGGCCCTCTTGCATACCTATTATTCTCACATTTGGCTTTCTTTATATATGGTGTATTTCTTTCAGTGATCTGTCATGCTTCTAAGTTTTGTTATGAATAGTTGTGTGCTCTTTCTGTAGGGAGTCAAAATGTCTTCAGCCTCCAATATTCTTTCTTTAGCCTCCTCCATTCTACGTTGAAGGCTTTTTACTTCGGTGTCTATCACCTTTGCTTCTTGCTGGTCTTTCTTGATGGTGGCCAGCTCCTTATTAATGTTTTCTTTTAAGTCTTGAATAGATTGCCTTACCTCCTGGAATTGGATATCAGACTTTTCTTTCCCCTCCTCTGTGTTCCTAACTTCTTTTTTTTTGGCTTTTTTCTCCTCTGCTGGAGTTCTTTATCATTTTATTTGTGGAGGCCATGAAGTCATCTATTAGTTTCTGGTTGGCCTCATTGTGTTCTCTCATAACCCTATGTAGGGTGTCCAAACTTTCATTCAGCAGGTTTACCAATCATGCTTTTTAATCTTTTTTAAGCATGATCCTCTAGGTCTTTCTGGAACTGCTCTGTCACTTGTTTATGTGGAGATGGTGTTGTTGTTTGTTTGTTTTTTTGTACTGGAGACAACCCAGTGTGGTGTTTCAAGGTTATGTGTAGGCATTTTCCTATATCGCTTTCTTTTTCTTTGCTTGGAGAGGGATACTGTGGCTTCGGGGTTGATTTTGTACAGTTTTAAGTTTTAAGTTTTAAAATAACCTGGGTTTGGCTGATAAATAATCTGCTTCTTAGTATTGATAAGATGGGCCACTTGTACTCAAAATAGTCAAATGGAACTAATTCTGAGGTCACATACAAAACCAACTGTAAGTTGGGTCAGCTATAAACTGTTAGGGATCAATGGGCTGGTGCAGATGGAGAAGTGAAGGGTTAGGATTAGAGAGATATAAATTTACGTTCAGAAGAGAACTTGGGTATAATGATAATAGAGGGGTAGGAACAGCTTAAGGGAGGGGTATATGTAGTAGGAGGAGAATAAATCTTATTACTGAGTGTAAGAGGTGGAAAAAAATTCGAAGAAATTTTATATAGGGAGTAGCTTAGAGATGTAGATGTAGGTAAAAAAACAATTTATATGTAAGTGTATTTGGTAGACTTTCCCAAATTGGAGAAAGATGATTCAGATATTTTTGGAAAATCCATTAATGTATGTTAACTCCTGTAATTATTGTTTACACACATGGAAGGAGGCCTTACTTTGCATATAGATCTAGGCTGTGTAGCTCAAATGAAGTAGTAGTATCATGTGGAGAGAAAGGAAAGAGGGAGAGTGAGAGGAAAATAAAGAAGAGGAGAAAAACTTTACAAATTAAGATACTGGAAAGCGGGAGAAAAAAATAATGATAAATAGAAGCCTTATGTAGAAAAGCAAAATCAGAATACATGTAAGTAACACATAGAAATTAAAACAACACCCGATCAAACAGAAACTAACAAAACAAAAACAAGAATGAAAAAAAACTGAAGAATAGTTTTTTTCGAGTTCTTTGGGGGAGCTTTATTCTCCTCATAGTCCTGATAGATTCCTGATAGAACTTTGTATGCTTTTCTGTGGTCCATTTTCCTTGTGGCTTGATTGGGAGCAGAGGGCCTTTTGATGGGGAAATTTTTGATGGGGTGTGGCGTTCTTTCTATAGCCCAGTCTCAGGCCTGGTGTGATGTAGTTGTGGATTTTTCAGAATTGTAAACTGCTGTCATAGGCCTGAAACTGTGTTCCCAGGCTTTCCAAGGTAGCCAGCATGGCCTTAGGAATAGAGTTTATGTCCATATTCTGTATGACCGCTCACTTTTGGAAGAGGGCTTGGGTCTGAGGGCTTTGGGATTCCACAGGGAATTGGCATCAAGGGACTGGGCCCAGTTGGTTTACTCATGAGGTCTGTAGCTTGTGGTGTACTGGACCAAGGAGCCTGTGTTGTGCAGGGTGAGTTGGAGTTGGCAGGTTCTCAGTCAGAGGGTCTGGGTGTTATCATGTACAGTTGGAGGGTTGGCTCTGCGGATGCTGAAGGGTCTCCTCTGTGGCAGCATGGGGAATCCTGGCACTGGGGAGGTGGAAGTTGGTACAACAGGGTAGTGTGGGCTGCAGAATGCCATGCTCATCTGAAACAGAGGTGGTAGGAGATGGCCAGCTGGTGGTGGACAGCCTTGGGGGTGGTTGCTTATGGCTGGTAGAGCATCTGTGCAGATACCTGTAGCAGCTTGGTGGTGCCATGGCTGTGAGAGCCTTGGGTCTGTGCTTGGTAGCAGTGGGGAGGAAACAGGTCCCAGCAGAGTGCTTGGCAGATGGCCCATAGAGCTTAAGGGATAATTTGGCTATGTCTGTTGTTTCTTGGTAGCCTTTTGTGTGCTCGGTGGGAGATCACGGGGATCCCGCTAGCACTGAAGTCATGGGCTGACTTTGGGGTCTTACCCTGTGGTGCCAATTTCTGGCAATTTTAATAGCAATATTGTTGATTTTGCTCCTTTGCTGTAGCCCCACTGGACGAGGAGACATATGTTGGGGGAGAACCTTTGGCAGCTCCCAGTTCTTCACCAGATTCCCTCCTAATGTTCTGTGGGTCTAGTGTTGTGTACCTTCCTCTGTTTCTGGGTGCTCCTCTGAACCGCATGGTGCAGCTGCTCCACAGGTTCCCATTCACTCTTTCACTTTTCCCTTTCCCTATTTGCCTGCTGGGATAGTCCTCTTGTAGTAGAAAAAAATCTTAATGTATTTAGAGTATTTAGAGTTTGCTTGCTGTGGATCTTTTGAGGTAGGGTGTGGCTGTGCCCCTAGATCTTCTTTGGGTAAGGGACCCAAAATTGGGCTACCTGTAAAAGCTCCACCGTCTTCCCCAAGTCTACGATATTGATATTTTTCATTGTTATATCCCCCTGTTGGACATTTTTCTTTATCAATATATAATGGCCTTCTTTGTCTCTTTTTATATTTACTCCAATTTGATTTAAAGTCTATTTTATCTAAGATTAGTATAGCTGCTCTGGCATGTTTATGAGGTCCATTTTAAATTTGTAAAGGTGATGTACATAAGGGTTCCAATTACCTGTCAGTTAATAAGTACATTTCTTTTTTGAAGAGTGTCACCTCTTCCCTCATGTTCTCCCCATTTTCTCTCCCAACCTTCCTCCCCCAATAGTTGTATAGTTCATTTTCAATGTACCATCTAGTGAGTTGCACTGCTGCATTTGTTCACACTTTGTCTCACTGTTTCTGTGTTCACACTTGTCCTTTCCATACTTACATATAAGACAAAAAGTTCAGAAACTTAATAAAAAAAGCAACAGTAGAAGAGGAAAAAACAAAATAAAAACCCCCCATTTCCATTTCTTGGAGATCATTTTGATGAGCATTATTTTATATGATCATATTCATATACCTATTGAGCCCTTCTGATCCTCTCCAAAGGTTATTCTTCTTTGATCTCCCTGTGTAAAAGTTTATAATCCTATATAATTTATCATGTCCAAGTGTAATAATTTCTTTCCCCATCCCAGTATTATTACTTGTGGAATTATAGGCACTGTCTAATACAACAAATGAGAGGAATAATGCAAACTATATTTTTTGAGTCTGTCGTTCTTCAAATAATATAATATTTTTCAAAGTCTTTCCATTTCCTTAAGAATGGTGCGGTATCATTCTTTCTGGATAAATAGAATTGCATCAAACTGAAGAGTTTTTCATGGCAAAGGAAAAAGTTAGCAAGATATACAGAAAGAGAACAGAATGGAAGAAGGTTTCTACTTGCTAAGCATCCGACAGGGGTTTCACACCAACCTATATTTATAGATCAAAAAATTAAACCCAACAAAAATAAACACTCAAATAAACAAGAAACCAATTAATAAATGGGCTAACGACTTAAAGAGAGAGTCCTTAGAAGAAGAAGTTAGAATGATCAATAGACACATCTCTCTCCATAAAATAAATGCAAATCAAAAGAACACTGAGATTCATCTCACACCAGTTATAATGTCCATATGAAGAAAACTAACAATGGCAGATACTGATAGGGATTTGGCTTCAAGGAAAATCTATTACACTCTTGATGGGAATGTAATCTTGTTCAATCAGTTCAGACCACATTATGGAATTTGCTAAAAAAAAAAATGAATACAGACAAGAATTCCACTCAAGGGCTATCCCATAAAGCAGAAACAAAGACACGCTGAAACTACCAGCACAATCATGTTCATTGTTACACTATTTGCCATAGCCAACATGTGGAATCAGCCTAGATGACTCTCAATGTAAAAAAGGATCAATGAAATTATATATATGTGTGTGTGTGTGTGTGTGTGTGTACATATATATATATATATATACATATATATATGTATATATGTATATATATATATATATATATATATATATATATATATATATATATATATATACTCCAAATGGATCAAAGACCTTGGAGTCAAAGCACACTCTGAAAACACTATAGGATGGAATAGGAGAAACCCTAGGTCTCCTTGGCACAGGCCGAAATTATCTTAATAGAGACTCAGAAACACAACAAATCAAAGAAATGTTAGACAAATGGGATTGCATGAAATTGCAGAGCTTCTCCATGGCAAAGAACATAGGTAGCAAGATCAATAGAAAGTACACGAATTCGGGGAAGATCTTCACTAGCCATACAACAGACAAGGGTCTCATATCTAAAAGATACCGGTCCCTTAGTTTTTTCACACAAAGATAGTGGTCTAACATTTCAGACACAACTCCACTGTTGGCTGTGTGTGTGTGTGTGTGTGTGTGTGTGTGTGTGTGTGTGTGAGAGAGAGAGAGAGAGAGAGAGAGAGAGAGAGATTAATTGGAAATACCAACTTTCTTGCCAAGGCTCGCTTTGAGCATCCAGAGTAGAGACACCCTTATTCAGCACAGATATAATATATCTAAGAATACCGTAAATTTCTTGTTATTTGAATTCTAGAGACAAAGTATAACATAGACGGAGACAATTATGCTTGATAAGAAATGTACTCATTACCATGCTCATGTGGTTGTAACCACTCTGTACAGTTTTTTCACAATATAAAATTTATTTAAAAATATAACACATTAACATTTAGATATTTATTTAGTTATGAAGCCAGAATCTTCCATGTGGGAAAGAAATAGTCTTCATTTTTAGGAAAAAAAATATACTAAAAGGTTTTAGATGACAGACTCTTTGGACAAATAGAAATTCTCAATCATTAATTAAATTTCTCATGTAGGCTAAAATCAATAGTCTCTGTCAGACTGAATGAAGCAATTTTTCATTAACTTTAAGTATTGTCTACTTCAGTTATGTGATTTTATCTTCTTTTTAATCTAAAATTTTGACATTAAAAATGTAGATTCATACGTTTTTTGATTATACAGAATTCTTAATTATGAGTCATGTATTTCTGAGGTTTGAGTACCAAGTCATTACAGAGAAAAACTGAATTTCATGTATTTTATAAGAACAGCGATTTTTAGAAATTGAACCAATCTAGTATGAGATACCTAAAACGGGATATTCCATTACTTATTCTATTATTCCTGAAGACTTGAATATAACTCATTTTCTTTTATCTTTGTGTGTTTTTTATTTTTATTTTTTTAATTTTAATTTTTTTATTTTTGTTGTTAACCTACTGTACAGAGGGGTTATAATTACATGGGCAAGATAACGAGTACATTTCTTATCAAGCATTGCAGCCTCCTCCTTTGTTTACCCTTCACATCCCTTCCCAACCTCCCCCTGCCCCCTCCCATTCCTCCCCCCATACCAAAGTTGTAAAATTCGTTTTCGACATGACAACTTGTACTTCTCATTGTTGCAATGGATCCACCTGTATCCTTAAACGACTTTTTTTTCCCTTCTCCTCAACAAATTATACCGACATCAAATATAGTATGTTCACAAAAAAATTAAATTAAATTAAAAAAATTTAAAAAAGAAACAACTGCCCAATAAATAAGTGGGCTAAGACTTAAAGATAACTTTTTTAAAAAAATAAATACTCAAGATTTGATATTTTTAACATAGTTAATACCCACAGATTAGATCTACAGAAATATTAATATTCCCTTCCCTTTCAAAATCTCACCATGCTTTGTATGGAAGTTGAAATTCTGATTCTAAATTTGATATGGAATTAAAAAGGATCTTGAATAGCTGAAACAAAAAAAATATAGTGAAAGCATGGGTTATACAGTGGGGGAGGGACATACAAGCAACAAAAAATAATCTTATAAATGCGTTAGAAACAAATGCATGAAAGAAAAAAAAACATTTAAATACATATCTAAAGGGCTTATTTTCCTAACATCACATTGTCTGACCTTTTCTGCTTGACTCATACATATACATATACATAAGGGAAACCATGGGACCTATGTTTCTTTGGGCTTGGCTTACTTCATTTAATATATTTTTTTCCAAGGCTTTCCATTTCCTAAGAAATGGGGCAATGTCATTCTTTCTGATGGAGGCATAGAATTCCATTGTGTATATATACCACATTTTCTTGATCCATACATTTACTGAGGGGAAGCTGGGTTGGTTCCATATCTTAGCTATGGTAAATAATGCTGCAATAAACACTGTTGTGCTGGTAGCTTTAGTGTGGTCTTGTTTGTAAACATTTGGGTAAATGCCCAAAAGTGAGATTGCTCAGTCATAGGGGAGCTCTAAGTGGAGTCTTTTGAGGAAACTCCATACTGCTTTCCAAAGTGGTTAACAAGTTTACACTCCCACCAACAATGAAGTAAGGTTTCCTTATGTTCACATCCCCTCCAGCATCTGTTGTTATTAGAGTCCTTGATTTTTGCTATTCTAAGTGGGGTGAGGTGGTTTCTCAATGTTGTTTTGATTTGCATTTCTTTTATGGCCAGGAAGTTTGAGGGTTTCTTCATGTGTCTATTGGCCATCCTTCTTTCTCCTTCAGAGAAGTTTCTCTTTAAGTCATTAGCCCACTTATTTATTGGGCAGTTGTTTCTTTAAGAATTTGTTGTTGGGGTATTTAATTTTTTGAGTTCCAGGTATATTTTAGATATGAGACCCTTGTCCGTTGTATGGCTAGTGAAGATCTTCTCCCAATCCATGTGCTTTCTATGGACTTTGCTAGCTATGTCCTTTGCCATGCAGAAGCTCTGCAACTTCATGCAATCCCATTTGTCCAAACTTTCTTTAATTTGTTGTGTTTCCGGGTCTCTATTAAGAAAATTTCGGCCTGAGCCAAGGAGACCTAGGGTTTCTCCTATTCCATCTTTAAATGTTTTCAGAATGTCTGCTTTGACTCTGAGGTCTTTGATCCATTTGGAGTTGATTCTGGTGAAGGGTGATATATTAGGATCTAGCTTTACTTTTCTACAAGTAGTTAACCAATTTTGCCAGCACCATTTAGTGAAAAGTCTGTCATTCTTACATTCTACTTTTCTAGCTATAGGTCTGTAGATTCATTTCTGGGGTTTCAATTCTATTCCATTGGTCCTGAGGTCTGTTCTTGTGCCATTACCAAGCTGTTTTGATTACTACGGCTTTAGAGTACAATTTGAAATTTGGTATTGATATTCCTCCAGCAGTGTTCTTTCCGTTGAGGAGTGTTTTTGCTATTCGGGGTCTTTTATGAATTTTTGGATTGCCTCTTCTATTTCCCTGAAAAATGAGGTTGGGATATTGATAGGTATTGCCTTGAATTCGTAGAGAGTCTTGGGAAGTATTGCCATTTTCACAACGTTAATCTTTCCAATCCAGGAGCATGGGAGTTTTTCCCATTTTCTAAGTTATGTTTTGATTTCCTTTTTCAAGATTTTAAAGTTTTCATCATTCTTTGGTTAAGTTAATTCCTAAGTATTTCATTTTCTGTGGGGCTATTACAAATGGAGTTGCTTTCATAATTTCTGCCCCACTTTTCTCATTGTTGGCCTACAGAAAAGCCTTTGATTTTTAGGGTTAATTTTATACCCTGCTACTTTGAATCACCTTGAGTAATTTGGGAATGGAGTCTATGGGATTCTTTAAATACAAAATCATGTCATCTGCAAAGAGGGAGAGTTTTATTTCTTCTTTCTCGATTTGGATCCCTTTTATGTCTGCATCTTGTCTTATTGCTGTAGCTAGGCATTCTAATACTAGGTTGAAGAGAAGTGAAGACGGTGGACATCCTTGTCTTTTCCTGAGTTAAGAGGAAATGGCTTTAGTTTTTCACCATTGAATATAATGCTGGCTGTAGGTTTGTCATATACAGCCTTCATTGTATTGTGTTCCATGGATTCCTAATTTTTCCAAAACCTTCATCATAAATGGGTGTTGGATCTTGTTGAATGCTCTTTCTGCATCTATTGAGATTACCATGTGGTTCTTATCCTTGCTCCTGTTGATGTGATGAATAATATTAATTGATTTGCGTATATTGAACCAGTTTTGCATCCCTGAAATGAATCCTGTTTGATCGTGGTGTATGATTTTTTAGATGAATTGTTGAAGTCTATTGGCCAAAATTTTGTTAAGAAGATATGCATAAATGTTCATCAAAGAAATGGGTCTATAGTTCTCTTTCTTTGATGAGTCCCTGCCTGGTTTTGGGATGAGGGTTATGATGGCTTCATAGAATGTGTTCAGTAGTGCACTTTCTCTTTCAATTTCATTGAAGACTTGGAGGAGTATTGGTGTGAGCTCTGCTTTGAAGGCATTGTAAAATTCCGCTGTAAAACGATCTGGTCCTGGACTTTTCTTTGTTGGGAAGTCTCTTATTGCTGTTTCTATTTGAATGCTTGATATGGGCCCGTTAAAATGGTTTAACTCATCTTGGTTTAGTTTTGGCATGTCAATATTTGCTAGGAAAAGATACATTTCTGTCAAGTTCTCAAACTTATTAGCATAATGTTTTAGAAGTATTCCCTTATAATGTTCTGAATTTTGGTTGTTTCTGTGGTGATGTTTCCATTCTCATCTCTGAGTTTAATTATTTGGCTGTGTTCTCTTCTTTTTCTGATAAGATTTGCTAAGGGTCTGTCAATTTTGTTAATTTTTTGGAAGAACCAACTCTTTGTTTTGTTGCTTCTTTCCATAGTTTTTTTGGATTCTAATTAATTTAATTCTGATTTAATTTTAATTAGTTCTTTCCGTCTACTGGATTGGGTTTTATCTTTCTGCTCTTTTTCAAGGAGGTTTGGATGTGTCATTAAATTGTCGGTTTCAGATCTCTCCAATTTGTTGATGTAGGAGTTCAGAGCTATAAACTTACCTCTGAGTACTGCCTTTGCTGTGTCCCAGAGGAGCTGGTAATTTGTGTGTTCATTTTTGTTGAATAGCATGAACAATTGAATTTCCTTTGCAATCTCTTCCATGACCCATTCGTGATTAAGCAGTGTGTTGTTCAGCCTCCAAGTTTTACCAGACTTTTTGGTGGCTTTTGGTGTTGAGGTCTAATTTTATTCCCTTGTGGTCAGAAAGAATGCAAGGTATCACTTCAATGTTTCTGAATTTAGACAAGTTTGCGTTGTGGCCTAAAATGTGGTCTATTTTAGAAAACGTTCCATGTGCTGCTGAGAAAAACGTGTATTCTGATGCTGCTGGGTGAAATGTTCGGTAGATGTCTGTTAAATCTAGTTGATCTATGCAGCGGTTGAGACCTGTGGTTTCTCTATTGCGTTTTTGCCAAGTTGATCTATCTAGTGGGGAGAGTGGTGTGTTAAAATCCCCAACAATTAATGTCTTTGGATCTATGTGGGATTTGAGGGAAAGTAGTGTTTCTTGGATAAATTTGGGTACTCCATTGTCTGGCGAATAGATATTTAGAATTGTAATATCCTCCTGAAGGAGAGATCCCTTAATTAGTATTTGGCAACCTTCTTTATCTCTTCTCACAAATTTTAATTTGAAGTCTATTTTATCTGATATTAGGATTGCAACTCCCGCCTGTTTATGGGGGCCTTTTGCTTGGCAGATTTTGTTCCAGCTTTTAACATTGAAAATGTGTTTGTTTTTATGGGCAAGATGTGACTCCTGCAGGCAGCAGATAGAAGGGTCTTGTTTTTTAATCGTACTAGACAGTCTATGTCTCTTAATTGGAGAATTAAATTCGTTAACGTTAAGAAATAGTACTGAGCAGTATTTGGGCGTTCCTGTCATGTTATCCACCTTCTTGGGGGATGCGAAAATTTTGTTCTTCCTATGGTTCTTGGATTTTCATTTTGGTTGGTTTCTTGGCCTTTATTGTGGTCTTGTTGGTTTTCCATGTGTAGGATATCTCTAAGAATCTTTTGTAGGGCTGGTTTGGCGGAGATGTATTGTTTCAATTTTTCTTAGCTTTGGAAGGTTTTTATTTGGTCTTCAGTTATGAAGGAGAATTAAGCTGGGTACAGTATTCTTGGTTGATAGTTTTTTGTTTTAAGGGCATGGCATATATCATTCCAGGCTCTTCTTGCTTTGATTGTCTCTGCTGAGAAATCTGAGGTGATTCTAACTGGTTTCCCTTTATAGGTGATTAATCTTTTTTCCTTTAGAGCTTAAGGATCTTTTCCTTGGTCTGAGTTGATCCTGTGTGGATTATAATGTGACGGAGGGATACCCTATTCTGGTCTGGTCTATTTTGGAGTTCTAAAAGCTTCTTGTATCTGAATAGGCCAATCTTTTTGCATATTTGGAAAGTTCTCTGCTAGGATACTGTTAAACCAATTTCCTAGACCATTAATTTCTGTTTCTAGGTGCTCCCCTACACACTTTATCCTTAGATTAGGCCTTTTGATGGAGTCTTCCAAGTGTTGGATAGATCTATCATATTTCTTGCCCTTGTCTTGGATGGTTGTATGTTCTTTCTCTATAATATCTAGGGACCTATGTTTTCTTTGGGCCTGGCTTATTTCACTTAATAAAATTTTTTAATGACTTTCTATTT
Source organism: Dipodomys spectabilis (assembly GCF_019054845.1). Lineage (NCBI taxonomy): Eukaryota > Metazoa > Chordata > Mammalia > Rodentia > Heteromyidae > Dipodomys > Dipodomys spectabilis. Next base: position 4,642,378 of record NW_024870841.1, on the reverse strand, counting down.
CCTAACAAAAGGGGAAATGGCATTATTCTGATGGAAGCATAAAATTCCATTGTGTATATATATTAAATTTTTTTGATCCATTCATCTACTGAGGGGCATCTGGTTGGTTCCATATATTAGCTATGGTAAATAATGCTGCAATAAACATAGTTGTGTTAGTAGCTTTAGTATGGTCTTGTTTGTGATCATTTGGATAAAGGCCCAAAAGTTGGATTGCTGGATCATAGGGGAGCTATATGTGGAGTCTTTTGAAAAACCTCCATATAGCTTTCCAAAATGGTTGAACAAGTTTACACTCCCACCAAAAATATAGTAAGGTTCCCTTCTGGCCACATTCCCTCCAGCATCTGTTGTTATTTGAGTTCTTGATTATAGCCATTCTAATTGATGTAAGGTGGTATCTCAATGTTGTTTTGTTTTGCATTTCATTTATGGCTAGAGAGGTTGAGCATATCTTCATGTGTCTACTTGCCATCCTTTCCTCTTCAGAGAATTTTCTCTTTATGTCTTTAGCCCACGTTTTTATTGGGTAGTTGTTTTTTGAAGGTTTGTTTTGGGGGGATTTATTTTTTTTTAAGTTCCATTATACTTTAGATATGAGACCCTTGTCTGTTGAATGGCTAGTGAAGATCTTCTCCCAATCCGTGGGCTTTCTATTGATCTTGCAATCCCATGCAATTTCATGCAATCGCATTTGTCCAAACTTTGTTTGATTTGTTGTATTTCTGGGTCTCTATTAAGAAAATTTCAGCCTGTGTCAAGGAGACCTAGCGTTTCTTCTATTCCATCCTGTAATGTTTTCAGAGTGACTGCTTTGACCCTGAGGTCTCTGATCCATTTGGAGTTGATTCTGGTGCAGGGTGATATATAAAGTTCTAGCTTTTGTTTTCTACAAGTAGTTAACCCATTTTGCCAGCACCATTTACTGAAGAGGTTGTCTTTCTTCGATTCTATTCTTTTAGTTCCCTTGTTGAAGATTAGATGGCTATAAGTTTGTAGGTTCATGTCTGTATAAGTTTGTAGGTTCATGTTTGTGTTCTATTCCATTGGTCCCAAGGTTTGTTCTTGTGCCAATACCTAGCTTTATCGATTTCTATGGCTTTATATTAGAGTTTGAAATTTGATAGTGATATTCCTCCAGCACTGTTCTTTCTGTTAAGGAACTCTTTTGCTATTCGGGGTCTTTTTTTTTTTTCATGTGAAGTTTTGTATTGCCTCTTCTATATCCTTGAAAAATGAGGTTGGAATATTGATAGGATCACAATGAATTTGTAGATAGACTTGGGAAGTATTGCCATTTTCACGATGTTAATCTTTCCAACCCAGGAGCATGGGAGTTTTCTCCAATTTCTAAGTTATGTTTTGATATCCTTTTTCACGTTTTTAAAGTTTTCATCATAGAGGTCCTTCACTTCTTTGGTTAAGTTTATTCCTAGGTATTTTAATTTTTGTGAGGCTATTAGGAATGGAGTTGCTTTCCTAATTTCAATCACTCTTTTCTCATTGTCGGCTTTTCTAAGCCATTGATTTTTGAGGCTTCATTTTATACCCTGATACTTTGCCAAAGTTTTGAATCAAATTGAGTAATTTGGGAGCTGAGTCCATGGGATTCTTTAAATACAAGATCATCTCATCTGCAAAGAGGGAGAGATTTAATTCTTCTTTCCCTATTTGGATTGCTTTATGTTTGTATATTGCGTTATTGCTGTAGCTAGGCATTCTAATACTACATTGAACAGCTGTGTCAAGGTTGGGTATCCTTGTCTCATTACTGAGTTAAGATGGAATGGCTTTAATTTTTCACCATTGAGTATAATGCTGGCTATAGTTTTTTCATATACACCCTTTACTGTATTGAGGAAGGTTCCATACATTTCTTGGTTATAGACAACTTGGGGCGGGGGGAGGATTGGGTGGGCCGGGAGGGAAGATGGGAAGGGATGGGAAGGATAAAAAAAGGAGGAGGCTACAATGCTTGATAAGAAATATACTCACTATCTTCCCCATGTAATTGTAACCCCTATGTACAGTATTTTTACAATAAAAAAAAGAAAGTCTATGTAGGATGAGGTGGATTCTTAATTTTGTCTTGATTTGTATTTATTTTATAGTTAGAGAAGTTGAGCATTTATTCCTCTATCTATTGCACATTCTTATTTCTGTTTAAGAGATTCTTCTCTTTCAGACGTTACTCCACTTATTTAGTGGGCAATTGTTTCTTTGAGTATCTTCTGTTGGGGTTTTAATTTTTTGAATGCTAATATATTTCATTTATTTCTGTATTTTTCATTTGTCTTCAAGAGGCTTAATCTCTGAGCTTGGACTCTATCTCTACTATTTTCAGCTCAAGGTGGGCTACATGAGCCACAGGGCCACTGCTGATTTTTATACTGTTTTTTGAGATGAGAATCTCACAGACTTTCCTGTCCAGGTTGGCTTTGAGCTGTGATCCTAAAATCACAGCCTCCTAAGTAGCTAGGATTAAAGGCTGAGTCACCCATGCCTGGCTTTTAGACCCCGGTCAGTTGTATAGCTAGTGAAGATCTTCCAGTTAGGGGGCTTTCTATTGGTCTTTCTATGTCCTTGGCGTTGCAGAAGCTCTGTAGTTTAATGTCCAAACATCCTTTGAAGTTTTGAGTTACTGGGCTTTTATTAAAAAACATTTCGGCCTGTGCCAATGAGACCTAGAGTTTCTCCTAGTTCTTACTCCAATATTTTCAGAGTGTTTGCTTCGACTTCGAGGTCTTTGACCATTTGCAGTTGTTTCTATTACAGGGTGATATATGGGCATCTATCTTTAGCTTTCTACAGGTTACTAATCAACTTTGTCAGCATCATTTACAGAAGAGACTGTCTTTCTTCCATTCTATTTTTTTCTCCCTTAGGGAAATTTAGTTGACTATAGATCTGTGAGTTCGTTTCTGGATCTTTAGGTCTATTGTATTTGCCTGAGGTTGGTTCTTGTGCCAGTACCACGCTGTTTTCATTACTATGGCATTGTGGTACAGTTTGAAATTTGGTGTTATTATTCCTCTAGCACTGTTGTTTCTTCTAAGGAATGTTTTTGCTATTCAGAGACTTTTATTATTCCATATGCATTTTGGGGTTGGTTACAATTACATGGGCAGGATAATGCGTACATTTCTTACCAAGCATTGCAGCCTCTTCCTTTGGTTTACCCTTCACATCCCTTAACAGGCTAGGAGTGTTTTTGCTATTCAGAGTCTTTTATTATTCCATATGAATTTTTGGGTTGGTTCTTCTATTTCATTGAAGAATGAAGTGACGTTGGAACATTGACAGTATTGCATTTAACTTGTAGCTAGCCTTTGAGTGTATTATTTCACATAAACTTTCACCAACCTGGGGCATCGGAGGCTTTTTTCCACTTCCTTACTTCTGTTTAATTTTTTTTTCAGTTTTTAAAGTTTTCATCGTAGAGGTCCTTCACTTATTCATTTAAATCAATACCTAGGGACTTTATTTTTATGGGGCTACTCAAAAGGAGTTTTTATACCTTGATTTCAGCTGGACTCTTCTAATTGTTTGCATATGGAAAGTTCATTGCTTTTGAGGGATAATTTTGAATTCTGCTACTTTACCAAAATTTCTGATCAGGTCAAGTAATTTCTGAGTAGATACTTGAGAATTCTTTAAATACAAGATCATGTCATCTTTAAAGAATGAGAGTGTTTCCTCATTTTTCCCTGCATAGATCCTTTTTATATTTGCATCTTTCTATGCCTTGTAATTAAAGAGAAGGGGAGGACATCCTTCTCTCATTTCTGAGTGTACAGGAAATGATTATCTTTTTGCTATTAAGTATAATCATCACTGTAGGTAATCATACACAGGCTTTATTATATTGAGGAATGGTCAATGAATTCATAGTTTTTCCAGAAATTCATCATAAAGAAGTGTTGGACTGTGTCAAATGCTTTTCTGCATCCATTGACATAATCCATTTGTTCTTATCTTTTCTCTTGTTATTGTGATGTATTACATTAATTATTTTGCATATATAGAACCAGCTTTGCATTCTTGAAATTAATCCTGTTGATAGTGGTGTATCATTCTTTGGTGATTGTAGAATCCGATTGTCCAAAATTTTGTTGAGGAATTTGTCACTGATAGACATCAAAGTAATGGTTCTATATTTCTCTTTCTTTGATGAGTCTTTGCCTGCTTTGGGGATGAGGGTTTAGATGGTTTCATAGAGTTTGGCACTGAACTTTCACTTTAAATTTCATTGAACAATTGGCGTATTCATGGGAGGTCTACTTTGAAGGGATTGCAAATTCATCTGGTCGAGTGCTTTCCTTGGGTGGGAGGACTGTTATTGCTCTTTCTATTTCAATGCTTGTTATGAGTCGATTATGTTGGTTTAAATAAACTTGTTGAGTTGGGTCAGGTCAATATTAGGTACAAATGTGTTCATTTCTTCCAGATTCCCAAACTTATTAGCATAAAGTTATAAGAAGTATTTCCTTATAATGTTCTGAATCTTGGTTCTTTAGGTGTTGATGTTCCATTTTCATCTTTGAATTTGTTTATATGGCTCTATTCTCTTCTGTTTCTGATAAGATTTGCTATGGGTCTCAATTTGTTTAATTTTTTCAAAGAACCAACTCTGCTGTCTTTATTCTCTCTAGGGTATTTTTGGATTTGAATTCATTTAATTCGAATTAAATTTTAATAATTTCTTTCCATCTAGTCGAGTGGAGTATAGCTTGTTGCTCTTTTTCAAAAAGTTTTACGTGCCTCGTTAAATTGTTGATTTCAGGTCTCTACTGTATGTTGATAGAGAAACTCACAGCTATAAACTTGCTTTTGATTAATGCCTTTGATGTACCCAGAGGACCTTATGATTTTTGTGTTCATTTTTGTTAAATATCCTGAATATTTGAATTTCCTTTCTTATCTCTACCATGACCCATTTGTGGTTCAACAGTGTGTTGTTCTGCATCCACGTGTTACAGTATTTTCTTTGGAGGTATTTGGTGTTGAATTCTAATTTTGTTCCCTCATTGGTCTAAGAGAATGCAGGCCATAAATTCAATGTTTCTGAATTTGAACAAATTTGCTTTGTGACCTAAAATGTGGGCTATTATTGAGCATGTTCCATGTGCTGCTGTGAAGAATGTGTATTCTGGTGCTGCTGGGTGAATTATGTGGTAGATGTGTATTGTCTATTTGATCTATGCATTTGTGTAGATATGAGGTATCTCTGTTGACTTTTTGCTGGGATGATCTATCCAGTAGGGATTGTGATGTGTTAAATTCTCCAGGAATTAATGTCTTTGGATCTGTATGACACGTGAGGGAAAGCAGAGTTTTTCAGATGAATTTGGGTGCTCTGTTTTGTTTTTTTTAGTTAAGAGATATTAAGAATTGTAGTATCCCTCTGAAGGGTTGTTGCAATAATTCTTTGTCACTTCTTGCTTATTTTAATTTAAAATCTATTTTATCTGCTATTTAGTATTGCAACTCTGTCCTTTTTATTCCAGTCTTTACTTTCTGAATACGTTTGTTTTTGTGAAAGGGAGTGTCTCTTGAAGGCAGCAGATAGAAGCATCTTGTTTTTTGATCTAACTAGACAATCAGTGTTGCTTAGTTGGACAGTTCAGTCCAGTAATATTGAGAATTAGAACTGGGAGGTTTTTGGTAATTCCTGTTATATCATTCATTGTCTTCTGACCTGTGACAACTGGGATCTTCTTATGATTTTTAGATTCTCTCTTTCGAAGCTATTTCATTGCCTTTATCATGTTCTTATTGGATTTCTAGATGTGGGATATTTCAAGTATCGTTTGTAGGGCTGGATTGGTAGAGATATATTGTTTGAATGTTTCTTTGCAGTGGAAGATAGTTTATTTGACCTTTCTTTGAAGGAGACTTAGTTGGATCCAGTATTCCTGGTTCATAGTTTTTTGTTTTTTTTTTGTAGGACATTCCATATATCATTCCAGACTCTTCTTGCTTTAATTAACTCTGGCTAGAAATCTGAAATTATTCTGATTGTTTTCCTTTTATAGTGATTGATCTTTATTCTGTAACAGCTTTAATGATCCTTTCCTGGGTCTCATTTGATCCTGTGCATATTAAAATGTGCTATGAGGATGTCCTGTTCTGGGCCAGTCTCTAGTTGTGGTTTTAAAAGCTTCTTGTATTAGAATGGCCCTATCTTTTAGCAAATTTGGGAAGTTCACTGTAAAAGTCCTGTTAAATAAAGTCCCTAGACCTTTCACTTCTGTTTATAAACATTTGTTTACACACAGAAGCCATAAATAAGACTTTTTGATGCTGACTTCTCAATATGAAATAGATGTATCACTTTTCTGGTTTGTCTTGAATAGTTGTGGTTTCTTTGTAATGGCTAGGCTCTTTCAATCCCAGAAATCCGGTCTTTTGCATTAGCTAACCTACTGAAAAGGCTTTTTCCTTTTTTTAATTTATTTTTTAATTTTCTTTCCTTGTAAATGTTCAGATTCTGTCATTTGATTTCTTTGCTGGAGCATTGTTTAAGCTTTTTTAAATTCCTTTGAGTTTGAATGTTCATTCTCCAATTCCTTAGTTCAGTTCTTATAGTTTCATTGGACTTCCTTTCCTTCTATTGGATATCATTCAGCATTCCCTTTTGGCCTCTATGGATTTCCCTTGCCTTCTGTTTGTGGATTCCAGGAATGCCTCTATTAGTCTTTCTTATTCTCATCCTTCTCATAGAATTCTTGTATTTATCTGAAATTCATTTATTAACATTTAGGTAGACATTTTGCTCCCATAATTCCCGTAATAATCTATGGGTAAGCCGATTATGCTCAGACCCTGTCCAAGCTTTCATTCCTTTCATTCAGCATGTTTACCAGTAGTGTTTGTAGAGAATTTTTGGAACTCTTGTCTGGATTACTCATTTACACTCCTGTTGCTGATTATCATGAGGGGAGTTGAGTTCCTTGATGATAGTTTTCTTGTGTTCCTCTGACTCATTCTTCAACTTTGGGTATGAAAAGAAAATCAATTCGGTGCTAGTACACTATTTTAAGGCAAGTATCAACCATAGACCTGTAGTTGCCCAGATTTTTGGATGCAGTCAATGTAAGTACACATATAATCTAGTTCAACACATACAATATAGTTCAACAAAAAGCAACAAACAAACAAATAAACCTGAATAAATTATCTAAGTCAAGAAGCAAGTAAAAGAAGGAGTCAGCAGATCAGAAATTAATAGGTGTAGGGAGAATTGTGGTGAGAAAGTAAGATTAGAGGAATGTGGGAGGGAAATGGAGTGAGGGATTCAGAGAGCAGAAAGCATATAAGGAAAGGAAGAGTAAAAGAAAAAAGGAAACGAAAAATAAAAATAAATAAAAATGGAACTGCTAAAAAGTATATAAGTATAAAGTAATCTTAGCAAAATGGAAGAAGTTAAATGTGAGTTTGTGAATTGAGGGATTTATACCTAAATTAGGGATGAACACAATAAAGCATAAGACCTAATAATAGAAGTTGCATATATACTTGTGGATGAATACAAAAGCAACTAAGTGCTGTAAAAAAACACAAAAAGACCAAAAGAGAAAAATATAGAAATAATTTTTAGAGCAGACACCTAAAATAAAAATGATGAAAAGAAAAAAAAACTTTTTTTTTAATTAGGTAGAAAGCAGTTACTGGATTTGTTCAGTGTACGGGGTAAATGTGTGTACCTTGTGTTTGGAACCAGTATCTTGTTGGAGCCTCTGTTTTCCTGTTCTGTTTGAAAGTCTCATGGCTTGACTGGTTTCTTAAATCACTTTGAGCGTACACAAAGAAACTCTGCCTTCTCAGAGACTTTATGACCCTCCTTCGAGAATGTTCAATAGGAGGTAAGTCTGCTTTGATCATCACAAAAGAGGGAGATTCCTGTTTCCTCTATCTTGGAGTTGCTCTGGTGGGGCTAAGTTGTGGGTAGGGATGAGACCTTTCCACAGTCAGTAGCTTTTCCGTAAGGGTCTAGCTACTGAGACACTCACACAACCCAGGTTGGAGCAATTCTCAGGATTTTTATTTCCTGAGTTTCAATTACTTCAATTTCTTTTATGAATTCTGCTACCAAATCTGTTGCCTATGCTGCAAGGCACAATGTCATCCTCTGACTTTGTTTAGCCAGTAAAGAAAGTCACTCTTCCATGGGCTGATCTCCCTCTGTCTGGGGCAAGCTGAGCCATGTAATTGAAGTTACTATGACCTGTTGAATGGCTCCTATTGTCTTCTTGCAAAAAGCTGAGTTATGTGCTTGCTACTCCGGTCAGGTCTTTGTCAGTATCAAAGATTGAGATCTTCTCCATTGATGCGTGCAGGTCTATTTTCCCACCACTACTCCGTGAGATGTTAGGAAGTTGTGGAGGTACACACATCTTTCTCTTGGTTTCAGAGTTGTCCTCAATTGGCTACTGTCTGTGGTCAGTAGGATGAAGATTTTCACTTCTTGTTGGTTCTTTATGACAATGTGTAGATTCCAATCCTAGGTCACTTCTGGCACCATTTTCTTTGGCTCTCTCAATTGATATGTTGGCAGTGGTAGGAGCTACCACCACCACCACACTGCAACTACTCAAATCTGGATATGAGCACTTGGATATTTCATTTCTGGACAATGTCTGTCTACTATGATGGCACACTTGGTGTGACTCTGTAGACTTGGACTTTTCGCCAGAAACCTTCACCTACTTTCTATGCGAGAGCTTGTTAATCCCCAGCTGATCATCCACCATCTTCTTCCAGACCTGTAATTTCATGATTTTTCTCCTCACTTTTCAAACTAGAATGTATTTGAAAAGAATTTTTTGACACCAACTAGACATTGTAGATACCAATTAACAAGTGGTAAACATTAAAATTTTATTTCAGTTTAATTGCTGTTCAGGTTTCTGCATGAATCAATGCAACTCCTACCTTCACACAAGAAAAATGGTGAAAATTATTTAACACAGTGTGTTTGATTTAGCATTTAGGAAGTACCACTGGCTAATGTCCAATGGCATATTCTGTATATCGACTCTTACATCCTGCTCTCATTTTAGTACTTAAGGCAGCAAATAATTTTAATGGAAAAATTGTTATTACATGATAAAACTATCTCTAGCATATACAGAGTTATCAGATATTTGTACACAATTGTCAGTTTTTATTGATCATTTTCTAAAAAGGAGCAATCACATACAAATTAGAGGAGAAAGGGACATGCTTTTATAATTTCCCACTTGAGTTACACTCGAAGGGTTAAAACTTGCTTCAAGAATCATGTTCAGTAGATCCTGCTGAGGTATAACCTGCCCAAATACAACCGTCATGCAATTCTCTTGAAGATAGTAAATCACTCATTTTGATATATTTTCATGTATTTTTATATAATTTCTTTCCTGTATGTTGGATGAATAATATTGAAGACATGAAATTTCACTTAAATATGTTTGATTCAAAACCAATTGATTAAAGGAAACAAATATTGCTTGACTGATTGATAGTAGTTTGAGGTAATGCATTCTACATGCATTCATGCCTGTAGAAAAAGGCATGAATTTGAATTGAAAGATATTTATAATAGTTCAAACTCTTCCTTCAAATATTCTTTGTTATGCTTAATTTCAGATGAGAATTATCATGACCAATATTTTGAGATTTCCACTCATAATAATGAAAGGATGAAGAATGAATGGTAATTGCCAACAAAGCAAATACACGAAATATGCAGAAGAAAGGGCATAAAGGAAGGCTCTGTAACTTTCTAATTCTCTCATACAGCAAAGTGAACCATAAATATTTGATGTAGGTTTAAGATCAGTGTAATGATAGTTCTTTAAAAATGCTTCTTCATGATAATTTTAGAATTATGTTTTTGATCTTTCTACCCTGTGTCAAAGACAAATTACAATCATCTAATTACAATTAGGATAAATGCTAAGAACTCTATTACTGCACATTTTGAAAGTACTGATGTGCCATAAGCAAGTCCCAATCCATTTCCAATTAATCGATTTTACAAATGAGGGAAATCATCAATACTTGTGTATTTCCCATAAAGTCTTTCATTGCTAATACATGCCAGTGTTATCCATATCTTTTTTCTGAAAATATAATTCATTTCTAGCCTGTATTGCACATGAAGGAATAATACACTGTAAACATTCAGGCTGCAAGATATACTGGTTAATAAGTAAAATTTATGAAGATCTAACGTGTGAAAGAAAGTTGGGAACTATAATTTGAATGTAAGTTAGACTTTTGAATTCAGAATTTGACCACCAGATATGGTCATTTTGAAATCACGTTGTTTATGATGATGTGCATATATAGAAAGTGTATTTTTCCTGTTGAATTTTATAAAATAATGGGTGCAATTTTGCAGAAATATTTGAACTCAAGAGTTCAATTCTTGAATTTAAGTCAACACTAATATTTACATGAAATCCTAGACACGAAGAAACTAGGAGTAGTCCTAAGCATTTTCTATACCTGCTGGATTATGTAGAGTTTATAGGAGCATTAAGGAAACAATGAAAGGAGAAACCTGTCACATGGCACATTAAAATGGAAATATGTGACTATATAAAGAGATTGATTATTTCTACCTTCCAGACAGCGACCAACACAAAGGAACATATCTTTGGTTTCAATTTTAAATTTTTCCCTAAGTGTTCATGTCTGGAAAATAGAATCTTGGATGTGCTGAGAAGAGCAATTATAAATAACATTTTCTCACTATGCTAGGCTTTTTTCCAGGAACAAACTAATGGACAAGACAACGAAAGTCATTATAATTCCTGAGAAATATAATAGATTTTTAAGGGATCATGAATTTTCGATTGCCAATCGATACTTACTTCAGAAAACTGATTGGTGAGAATCCATGTTCAGACATATTCAGCTAGTTTCCTTTCCTTTTGACTCTATCATTTACACAAAAGCAAAGGTTCATTAAATCACTTATTCTGTCACTAAGCCTGAGTGCACATTTTGCTTAATTTTTCTTAGCACATATTTTAAATGTTCATAAATCTTTGAAGGTCACTGTCTAGAATACAACTCAGTGATTTTTTTCTGTTTCTTCATGACTCACTGAATTGGAATACATTGACTTCTCTAATTCACAGGTTAGGGTAATTTATAGAAACTTATAGAAGCATTTTTGGGTGTTTGGAGATTTCAATATTGACATTGGATTTGTGTAAAATTCAGTGGAAGTTGCTTTGTTATATCTAATTTTCCAATGCATACAATGTGCACTATTTGTAGTTGTCGTTATCATTAGGCAGCAACTATGAAGAAAAGCAATCGAAGTATTCTTCATCTGGCCAATGTTCTTAATTCATTCAAACCTGGTATCTATATTTATCTCTATTAGTCATATTGAAAAATGTTGTTAACAAAAGTCATTTGCATGTCCTAGAATACTGGAAAACAATGCAAGAAATAGAAAATACCAGTGGTTTATCAGGAAGGATGTGAGTAAGGATTAAGTTGCATGTTGTTCAGTAACAGGGAATACCTTCTAGGGATCAAATGTACTGAATTTTATTAAAATTGAAATGAAATATAGTTCATTTAAATTTAGGTAGTTGGATAATGTCCTCCAGTTTGACTTAATTGAGAGAAGCAAAAGTTGGGGTGAAAGTCCTAAGATCATGATTGTTACAAGAGCTCTATTTGTGCAATCAAAGAAATGATGATCACTCCCACACAAGACCTGATCATTGCTTCTGAGAAGCCTTCTGATGGCCATCATTTCTATACACTTCAGACAGGGTTCCAGCTCTGCTTTGGTGTATCTGATTAACCTCTTGAGACATCAAACACTCCCATTACTTCCTCTCTTTTTCTCAGAACCTAAGTGTCCAAGCTCTTTATAAGACTGAGATGTTGTCAGTTTTTCCATTTATAGACAATTCATGGCCTTCTAATTCTTCATTCCCATGTTGGTCTTGTTAAAATTGTCTCAAAACATGTCTGTGTTTTCTACCCAGAGCATTATTGTGTGCTTCAACTCCTCAGTAATACTAATAAGGGAAATTTGAGAACCCACCCTTCCCTCTCCTTATGAATATGATATATCCTATTAATGTGATATCCTGTACTTTGTTCATATGCATGAGATATTTCAACAAAGCAACTTACACTGAATATTACACAAATCCAATGTCAATATTGAAATCTCCAAACAACCAAAAATGCTTCTATAAGTTTCTATAAATTACCCTAACCTGTGAATTAGAGAAGTCAATGTATTTCAATTCAGTGTGTCTAGAGATTAATATGTTCTACATGATTGCTTTTCCTTTCATTGGAAAAATCACAACATTTAAGATGTCTAATTTTGAAATGTTAATGATCTTTTCTCTAAGAAAGTTTTCCTCCAAACAGGAATGCTGACATTTACCTGCCTGTCACAACGAAAAGAAATACACACCTTCCATCTTTGTTTTGAGAAATTATTTCAACTGGTCTTATTTCATATTGACAGGAGTACTTGTTGCTGTTGTTCTGGTGGTGGTGGTGGTGTATGTTTTTTGGTCCTCAAATTTGGGACTGGTGCTCTCTCTCTGCTCGACACCTCATAGCTCATGCTGAACCACTTGAGCCTTGCTGGCACTTCCGAAATTTTTACATGGGTTGCTGAGGAATAGAACTCAGAGCCTCATGCAAGTTAGTTAATCCCTCTTCTACTGAGCTACCTTCCCAGCCTCTGAGTTTAGATATGCTAGATTGAGATGTAAGCAAGCAAGAAAATTATGGACGCTTTCTAGATTGAAATGTAAGAAAGCAGAACTTCAATAGATGTATTGAAGATAACTGTGGGAGAAAATAAGAAATTCTTTAACTAGAATACACTTTTTTTTCATAATACTAAAAAGAACTATCTAATGAGAATAGGGAATATTTCAGAAGGTATTTTCCACAGTAATACTCTCACATTTATTGTCTTCATTCTCCCAAAAGGGATCATAAGGTAATGTATAGATCATAAAGGAAGAACAGTAAAGATTTATATATTCCCAAGTATATTGCTTGTTCCAGAGGTATTTTTTGGGAATTCTATGGATCTGAGAGGTTATGCATTGTCTCTATGATAAAAATCACAAGATCATATAGTGCAAGTTGCCATACCTGTGGTGAAATACAGAAACCTTTGTTTCCTTAGAAATGTTGGCAGTACAAAACTTCTGTTATTCATGATTAATTTCTGTATTGTTGCTAAGGTAAATTTTTCCAAATATATTCAAACGATGTGACAGTGATGTGGGGAGAAAAGTCATGGACAGATTTTTGTATTTCTTTTGGAATCTCAGCAGTATGTATTGGAAAACATGGCAGTTGAATTCCAACTAGTGTATTTCTAGAGTTTTATTCCAAGAAGAGCATAGGCAAGATGTTTCGTATGGGTAATTATGTCACACTGTGTGTTTCATATTTCCCAACCACTAGACGTGGCTTCTTTTTACTCACTATTATCTAATGGCCAAAATGTAAATTATTTGTATTCTTAAATGTTAAATTAATATTTTAAGAAATCCACAGTATTATTATGTGACCTGGAATGCAGCTTGAACCTTTTAACATTCTTGCAGTGGTAATAAACTGATAATATGAAGAGATTCAATTGTGTACCCTTTCTATATACAGGGTACTGATAACAAAATTTTTCCTCTTAGTTTGATGGAAAACTTCACAATATTTAAAGATGAACTGAATTGTGGGTAGAAAATTAAATGTCTCCTAATTTAATCCAATGTAAGTTTTAGTGCTGTAGGACATATAGTTCTGCTTTTATATTTTGTGAAGAAGACAGATATGATGACCTGACATCCCGTATGATTCAAATATCCTTTCAATCATCCTTTGTATACATTGATCAATTGTGTATGAGGATTCAATATTTTAGTAAAAGGAGGCCAAATTTTCGAATACATGCAAGTTTTTCAACTTTGATAAAATACGTTTATAGAGCCTAGCACTTGTTCTTCATGTAAGATATTGTATCAATGCAAGAGTTTAAGATCTGAGTAAGAGATTTTGTCACCAGCCAGGGCATAAGAGTTACAGAGACTCTTACCTCCATTATCAAATAAAAAGATATAAGAGGTGGTAGGGCCAAATTCTTAGAAGACTAGCCCACTGAAAAACTATGCACAAGCACTGAACACAAACTCCTATATCACTCTTACATTGGACAATCTTCCTGTTTTTTTTTTAATATCCCTGTATAAGGTTAGTGCCACTCTAATCTAGCAACTCAACCAAGCATGTATTTCTCCCTTTGTCAAAATCTTTGGAACATCCTATCCCAAGTTTAGTTTGGGACACAATCAAATCCTCTGTTAACATGTAAAAAAAATGCTGTTTTCCAATGTCATGCTATTATCTTTCAAAATTGAAAGTAAAGAAAGAGGATAAAAGAACAATCAACTTTCTGGTCTACATACCCATATGTTTTGCCCACTACAAAGGAGGTTTGGAATTGCTTTCTGACCTAGCAACATTCTTATTGGTGTGGCTTCACTAGGAAAAAATAAGAAACTTCCTCACCCAAAATATGTCAAATTAGAATTATTTTATCTGAATGTTCTCATTCTCTTATTATCAATTTCAATTCTGGGAAGGAATAAATGACACTGTTATTTTGGATAAAAATGTTTATGCCCATTTCATCATTTCACATTCACTCATCTCATAAATAGTGAAATGTGAATTGAAGAATCTTTTCCTGGTAATTGATCAATATATACACTTGCGATGGGTACCATCATTCTCAAAGTGATTAATGAAATACTGCATATGTAACTAGTTGGCTGAATTCTATCATGGCATTTTTATAAAAATATTTGATGAAGCCAGGCGCTATTGGCTCCTGCCTGTAATACTACCTATTCAGGACTCTGAGAACTGAGGATTACGGATCAAAGACAGCTTGGGCAGGAATATCTGTGAGATTCTGATCTCCAATTAACACTAGAGAAGCGGAAGTGGTGCTATGGATCAAGTTATACAGTGCTCGCCTTGCATTGAAGAGAATAGGGACAGTGCCCAAGGCCAGAATTCAAGCCCTACACCGACAAAAAACGAAATATTTGGTGAAATAAATCCTTGAATATCTCTATTAGTGAAATGCATTTACAGTTTATTTTTAACCAGCTATGCATAATAGATTTCAAATTACACATTTCTGAATGAAATATGAAATGCATTTAATTAGATGAAGATAGAAAAATCAAAAGAAGATATACAACTGCAAAAGTTACTGCATCTCAATTAGAGTACTTAGGAAATTATTCAAAGGATTTTAATTGCAATAATGAACTTGTCCATCTAGGCTCACAAAATTAATTGTACTTTTTAGTTAATGGAATGACCAAACAAAAGTGTCTCTTACTGAAATAGGAAGATGGCAAATACAACAAAAATGAACAGCAAATTGGACTTCCTAGGAATTTCTTGTAAAAATTTACACCATTTGTAATCATGAAATTTGTGTTGCTTGTCAATATTGCCCCTCAACTCTCTTCTGAGCAAGACAAACCATTCTAGATTCATTTATTATTCATTCAATTATTTTCTTTTCTGATCAATGCTGAAAACCACAAGCTTTTTCTACTTCAGATTATGATGTACTTATGTTAGCCTGTCACTGCAATGGGCTTCATGTACTGTCCCTGAAAAGCAATATAAATACTGAAAAATTGAATTCAATTCTCTGTTTCATGTCAAAAGTATTTCAATGCTATGTGAGTGATGAATTTGTCATTTATATAATGAAGAATGTGCTTACTGAGGAGGACTAATGGGAATGGGAACTTCATCTTTCCATCCTATAGCTAATTTTCTCATTCATGAAGATTATAGGGAAGACTAAAACTCATACTGTTCTCAAAGTGTAAGGTCAATACAAAATTCAATCAATATTATATGTTTATACTTGTGGTTGGGAGTTTGTCAACCTCCATGCAGAAGAAAATGAATAGTACATGGGATTTTTGAGTTTGGAAACCCCACTTGAGCCAGACCAGATGATCTTGATGGTAATCCTAGTATCTCAGGGATTTAACCTATGAGGATCTCCATACAGATTCATAAACTGGAGGGTTTTTTTTTCTCTGAAATTCATTTCTAGAATTAATCCCACAAAATTCAACACTATAGAGTCTTATCCTTGAGAAAAAACATAGATACATCATAGAACTGCGGTGTGGATGAAAGTCCTAAACAACAAACACAAAAATCTATCAACACACCAAGGAAAAAAAGAAAAAAAAGCCTAATGCGGGTGGCTTAGAAACCTGCAATCCTACCAATTCAGGAGGCTGAGATCTGAGGATCCCGTTTCAAGGAAGCCTGGCAGGAGTCTCTATGAGTCCCTCATGGCCAATTAAGTACCTGAAAATTCAAAGTAGCCCTGTTGGTCAAGTGGTAGAGAATTATCCTTGAGCTGAAGAACTCAGGGACTGCACCAACTTCTGAGATTTAGGCCAATGACCAAAACAACTGGGAAAATAGACACAAAAGTAATGTAATATTCGTCAACAACGCACAATACTCAATGGTATACTTACTTTAGAAAAAGTGTCTCAATTATTTCTGCCCACGTAAGAGCCTTTAAGATGTTATTCACTCCCTATATGGAACTTCTTGCATTTTCTCTTTGACAACTACAGAGTAATGTGATATGTGATATTTCCCTAATTCCAAAAGTTGTTAAATCACTTAATATAACCTCATGGTGATATGAATCCTGTTCTCTTTTGCTAATATGTTTTACGTATGGAATCATAATATTCTGTCTTCTAAGAAGAGGATGGTACTAGAGAACTTGTGAATTGATTAGATAATTGTGACAATTTAGGACACATGCTATTCTTTCCTGATTTGTTTCTTATAGTTGGTTAATATTTTGCAAACCGTATCTTTATCATTATACATATGTGAGCAGTTTTGTATGTCTAATCATGTATTTCTGTTATCGGTCCGTTTGTACAGGCAATAATTGTTTGTGTGTGTGTGAACAAACTGAAATTATGTTACAATTTTTCCCTACTCTTTTTCAACATACATACAGTGCCTCAGGGCACATTACTATGTTTTTCGATTCAAAATTGAGGTGAATTTTTGCCTTTCTTAAATTCCTGATTTAATTCAATTTTTATAATTTTTTTATCACAGGTTTTTCAGGATTTTATTTCTTAGATTTTTTTTCCTTGGTCAGGAGGATTCATACCATGATGGTGCCATTCGTATCCAAGCCTCTTATGCTGGGCTTGATCTCAGTCATGTATTATCAATGTTGGTGTGTCTATTGAACAGAATTCTCCAAGGCATGTATATTTGTGAAAGTAGTATTAACAAAGAAATGCTACCTACGTTAATGGTAATCTTTTCAATGTTGCTATCAAAATCCCATATTTCAGTGTTTATACACAGTGACATGCATGTATCTTAAATGTTAATTTTATTTCCTGATCCCTGAACATATTGACTAGATATCACTTCATAATGTAATTGTCACTTCATTATGGCATTTGTTTTATCCACACTTAAGAATGGATAGCAGTTTTTTTGTTGGAGCTTATGCACATAAAGGGCCATGGCACATTCCTCTTAATTGTACCTATCCTTTCAAGCCTTTTTCATGCATTACACTATGCATGTATCCTTTAGTAGGATACCTCTCATGACATAATCAATCATTGTGCCTTGCTTTGATGCATCCATTCACAAACTGAAATGGAGATTAAAAGTATGTTGTTTTAAGTTAATAACAATAACATGTAGTAAATCCGTTATAGTTTTTCTTTCTAAATAACCACGTAAAAATATCTTTTTTATTTTCCTGGATATATATAGCTGTATATCTATATACCTATATATAGGTATAGCTATAGTTATATGTGTATATTTATGTGTACATAGATATACCTATATATAGGTATATAGATATATGTATATATCTATCTATCTGTATCTATCTATATATATATATTTATATATATAGATAGATACAGATAGATAGATAGATAGATAGATAGATAGATAGATATCCATGAATATTGTGTAAGGCATTAAGGTTTGAATAATTGGGCCATTATCCTTAAATTAATAGAGTGACTAGGGTAAGATTTTAAATGTTCAATGTATTTAATGTGGTGAGAGTGTCCAAGAATGATTTGTGAGAAGGTGTGTAGACAATCAACAATGTTCAATTGAGGAGGAAGTCGAAGCAGGAATGAAATTTCTTCAAAATTACTTGCAATAGTTATTATTAATTTTTGATTATCTCTTGGACAACCAGTAAAGTTTCTTGTTGATCATAGGCAGAATTCAGAAATATAATTCCAGATATATTCCACAAAATATACACATATATACTATTGTTTCCTCTTATTACTTTACAGGAACAATTCAGGCGACACAACATGAGTTCAAAGTATTTGTCATCATTTCAATTATATCTTACATTAATAAATACATTGTGACATTGGCTAAAACAAATGAATTTATTTTTATTTCTACTGCCAAATGACCCTATCTGATTTTATTAGGTTATACATGGTTTTCTTTGAATGCAGAAATAAACTCATGTTTTATATCTTTATTGGAATTCATCATGTCCTTTTCCATATACATGCAGTAAGTTTGGAGTATAGGAACTTCAATCATCAAATCGAAACGTGCGTATGTTTCCTTATAGAGAACAAATCACACTACATATATCATTGTACTAGTCTTCCTGTGAATATCATATTCCATTTCATTTCTTCTTATACTTGTAGCGCGTAATAAATGTGTAACAAAAGTGCAATGATATTGGATTCCTAACAAATTTTTCATCAACTTATTTGTTCCATAAAGAATGGCCATGCAAATTTTGATGGTTTGTTTCAACCAAGGATTCTGAAATATATTTCAGACTAAGCAAGTTTCTCACCCATCTCAATAGTTTTTATGTGTAAACTCATCTGTCGAAGGACACTGACTTCTTTGCTACACTGCTGGCAGGGAAAAAGCAGGTTTTGTATGTAGAAACAAAATATTATCAAAAACTATTTTTGGAAAGCATGCACTTTGTGAAGATAGCATAGATTTCTGCTGAGAATCTCATATTTGTAGGATAAGAGGATTCGCATCGTTTAATAACTTCTCAGTATGTATTCTGTAATGGTGAAAGAAGAGTGTACTCTAACTGTCAAGTGTAACAAAAGACACTTTCAGGAAACTATATTAGATGATTCTATCTTTGTTTACTGTTGTGTGTAATTTGCTTCACATATAAATGCCGCCACATATTAATACTTGATTTGGCACTGTGGTCCACAATAATCCTAATGAAAATTGGAATAGACTTTGAAGCATATTTTAAATAAATCCAACATATCCAAAATTATTGGTAAAATTCCTAAACAATGAAATGTTTTGAATTATTTGGGTACAGGTGAGGAAGTTAAGGATGTGAGAATGTTACTCATATTTATTAATAGTGTTAAAATAGGAGATTTTCTGATTATGGGTATATTAGTGCAGGAGGTTCATCATAGTTGGTAATTTCAAATAGTTTTGGATTTCCTGCAGGATTCAAATCAATGTTAACTTGTAAAGGATGTTTGGGAACAAGTAGACTCATCGAAACCCTCTTTTCTAATCATGTAGGGATGTAAGGTGGAAAAATCAATCTACCTACATATCCATTTGTAAACTTAAAAAGCATAGGAGGGTAAGTATTAATACTCTCCTTTATAGTTTAATCTTATTTTTAAGTTGATGTACCAAATGATTATTATTATGTATATAACGCAGTGAGTTGATTTTTTTGTCACAAGTTATACTATTCCTCATTTTTCTGCCTCAAATCCCTGCTCAGACGTCAATTTAATTTCCTATATATTGTCTTGTTAGGAATGTTGTGGTATTGGTTCACTCAATGTCCTCTGTCTCAAGGTATTTTGTTCCTGTTCCCTGCCAATATTAGATTAACGTGTATACAATCCACAGGATAATAAAATCAAATACATTGTTATAAAGGGAGAGACCATAGGAAAATAAAGGAAGAAAGCAAGAAAACAACAAACAGCTTTTCATAGTATTGTAAGGAAAACATCCCACATGGATAATACTTTCCTTTGTTTATCTTGGAGATAGTTTTGTTTAGCCTAATCTTCTATGCACATATATCCATAGCTATTAAACTATTGCAGCCGTAAGCTATCGCAGTCCTCTTTCAGGGTGAAACTGGATATATACCAATTATTACAATAAGGAAAACCATGGTACCTAGATCAGCTGAAAATAAACAGAAAAAGTGCAGACAGGTGAAGAAGCAATATTCAGTTAAGAGTGCTGACAAAATTGGTGAAACACCAATTAAAAATAAGATAGATAATTATATATCACCATGTACCATAATGAATACCAAATAAATCAAAGTCGCGGGGGTAAAGGAAGAAAGGCTGAGCTTATTAGTGGAAATAATAGGAGGAATTCTATGGTTCCTTGAAACAGGATGATACTTTGTTATTATAGACGCATGAATGTAATTCAAATAAATGGGGCTTTGTGAATCTGAATGGCTTCTCCATGATAGAAGATATAGCTAAGCAGGTAAATAGAAATCCAACAGACTGGAAAAAATACTTTCACCAACCATGAAACAGAAAAGGGTCATAGAGCTGAAATATAATGAAAATTTAAGAAGTTAAATTCCATCCCCCAATTCCAAACAATATATAACCCTATAAGAAGGCTAAATATTTAAAGAGAGACTTCACTGATGTGGAACTGAGAAGAGCCAAAGGACCTATGAAGAAATGATCAACATCTCTGACAATAAAATCAATGCATATAAAGTCAACATTGAAATTCCACCACATTATATTAGAATGCAAAGTAATGTTCATTGCAGTATTATATACCACAGGAAAATATGGAAACACCCCTGATACTTGAGAGTAGATTAATGGATCAAGAAAATATGGGATAAATGCACAATGGAATTATAGGTTTCCATGGGGGTGGGGGAGAGTGACATCATTTAATTGGTAAGGAAATGAAAAGACTTGGAAAAAATCATGTGAAATAAAGTGCCTCAGACCCAAACAAACATAGACTCCAAGGTTTCCCTTATTTGTAAAACTTGGTATTTGTTCTATTTAGACATTGCAAAGGATCACAATACCGCAATATATATGTATACATATCTATATCTATATATATATATACACACACATATATATGTGTATGTATATATACATATATATGTGTGTGTGAACATATATATATAGATAGATAGATAGATATAGATATATATAGGGAAGATTAGGCTAAGCAAAAAGAACTCAAAGATATAGAAACAATAGGTATCTCCTTTTTGCTTCTTTTTAAAGTATACTACATGGACCTCTTCCTTGTGTTTTTCCTTTATTTTCCCATGGCATATCCAGGGTTGTCACTGTATTTGATTTTCTTCTCTGGTATATTACATGTACACTAATCTAAGTTAGGGAAGGGAAGGGAGGGAATAACAATATCTCAGACAAAGGACCAAGATTCAACCAATGCAACTGCAATCGTCACAAAACAACCTCTTGTAATAAAATTTATACCTTATTGAGCAGATGGACATTTGAGGCAGAAGAAAAAAAATATGAGGAAATGAAGAGTGGGTAAGAACATATAACCAGAAATGTACTCAAGGACGTTCATATGTAACTAATCCCTCTATGCATCACATTGATAATAAGAATCTATTAATAAGAAGACTATTCATAAATACACTCTCTGAAAGTATGTTTTGCACAATGATATTATGTTCATGGGTTTGTAGTATGTATACTGACATGTGGATATAATTCTCTTTTCTTTACATCCCTACATCAATCAAAAGACACAGGTTTTCCTCAGTCTCCAGGTTCCAAGCCATCATTTATAAATCAATATTGAAATAATTTTATTCAGATATTTATGTCGAATTCTTTACAATGAATGAAATTATAAAATAGGAGAAATCTTGGTGCCCAAATATGTCCAAAATTAGAAACCCTCAGCTTTCCACACCTATCCTAAATATGAGCAAGATTCTCACTTGTGAAACTTCCTTTTCTGTGGTCAAATACTTCAAATCTACTGATTTGATTTTCTTCTTCTTTCTTCTTCTTCTTCTTCTTCTTCTTCTTCTTCTTCTTCTTCTTCTTCTTCTTCTTCTTCTTCTTCTTCTTCTTCTTCTTCTTCTTCTTCTTCTTCTTCTTCTTCTTCTCCTTCTTCTTCTTCTTCTCCTTCTTCTCCTTCTTCTCCTTCTTCTCCTTCTTCTCCTTCTCCTCCTCCTCCTCCTCCTCCTCCTCCTCCTCCTCCTCCTCCTCCTCCTCCTCCTCCTCCTCCTCCTCCTCCTCCTCCTCCTCCTCCTCCTCCTCCTCCTCCTCCTCCTCCTCCTCTCCTTCTTCTTTCTTCTTCTTCTTCTTCTTCTTCTTCTTCTTCTTCTTCTTCTTCTTCTTCTTCTTCTTCTTCTTCTTCTTCTTCTTCTTCTTCTTCTTCTTCTTCTTCTTCCTTCTTCTTCTTCTTCTTCTTCTTCTTCTTCTTCTTCTTCTTCTTCTTCTTCTTCTTCTTCTTCTTCTTCTTCTTCTTCTTCTCCTTCTCCTTCTCCTTCTTCTTCGTCTAATGTAGACCTCTAATGTAGTTTTTGCAAAGTATATTTTTGTAAAATATCCTACAAAAACTATTTTACTTAGAGTAGTGATGTTGTAGACAAGGAATGTAAAATCAGCTATACAATGACATTTCGTGAATTAAATATGCGTGGAACATTACACACAATTTGAAAACAACATTATCTTCATTGGATATGGTTTCATGAAGTGTCATAAATTATAGTCAAAAATTACAGCTTAATCTTCTTTCAACATTTCAGAAATATAACGGGAATTCTGAAATGATACATGTGTTCTTGCCTTATAATTGGCAGATTCTCTGTCCAAAAGTATGGTGTCTTCCTAATGTGTATATTTACCTGCCAAACTAATAAATATTGGTTGATATTTGAGGGATACATGAAAGAGACTATTTTTTGCCATGCCACAGGCCTTGTGAAAAAGTCACAGAACCCTTCTGCAAATTAGATAACACATGAAAATTATTGAGATATATTAGCCTCTTCTAGTTTGAAAAATACGTTGCAAAATTATTTCATTTACACAACCCACAAAATTTTCCCAACTTTTCTTCTGTTTGGACCATAGAAGTTGATAGGAAATTTACATGAGGGATAAAACATCACTATATTTTCCTCATATTTTATTATGTTCTGCAAAAATAATAAATAATAAGGAAGATATTATTCCCAGTCAAATGTACCTTTTTCGATGGGTCCACTTACACTTAGAAATAGCCTTTTCCTCAGTTTTCTTTTTTCTTTGAGCAACCTAGGACTGCTAAGTAATAGGTACTTGGTATTTTCAGAAGAGAGAGTTTTACCTAACTCATCTGCGAGTCTCAATATTCACAAAGATTTCTTTGTGCTATAGTAAATATCTTTTGTCAGTAAGTCATTCATGGAAGACTCTTGATAATATATAGCAAACTGGTAAGAATCTAGGCATATGTAGGCAAAGGACATTGATCTCACACCTTCTCCTTCATGGGGAAACAAATCTGTGATATGTCTTTGGAAATTTTTGAAGGAAAATTTTGAATTGATTGATTTTGAACTCTAACTGGGCATAACTATATAATGCTGTCAAGAAATGGCTTCTCATCATAAGCCAGTGAGTATGTTGAAGCATTTATGCCTAATGCAAGGTTTGTAGACTTTCAATGTTACAGAGACATATGGTGAATGCTTTGTTCTTGCTATTTTTATTCGTAACATGCCTGTCAAAGGGTTTGTATTCTGGGTTTGGATGCTTTCCCTTTCCTCCTCAGGTCAAAACCTGAGCTTTGCCAGTTGAGTCACAGGGCCAATCTCAGTTATTTGGTTTTGGGGGTCATTTGGACATAAGTCTTCCATGTACTTTCCTGCTCAGGCTGGCTTTGAATCACAATCCTCAGATTTCAGCCTCCTGAGTAGCTAGGATTACACGCAAACGCCACCAGCCACCAACACTTGGCTCTTCTTACTTTGAAAATATAATACTAAATAGAAAATTTTAAATCATGATGAAGTATTTAAGTAACATTGAAGTAATTTTGCATCATTTCCAAAGAGAAGACTTTCATGGAAGTTTTCCTTCCAACTTTCATGTTGCTTCCACCTGAAGAGCAAACCCAGATATCAGTTAGGAAGGGAAATGAAAATTTTCAGAAATCCATAGAGCAAAAAATCATGTAGAAAATTCTTCCTTTGTATTGAATCGGATTCATTCATGGAAGTATGATTGTTTTTGAAGCCAGTGATTTTCGTTTTTAGCGATTGCATTAAAAGAACAATATTTACCTTTAAAAGTATGGTTTCATTTGCCTCTTTTTTAATAAGGTTAGACACACTTTCTACTGTGTACATTTTCCTTTGTACACAGTAAAATATTTCTGAACTAACATTCTGTTTTAGAAGATAATTTCTTGTAAGCATGTACTTTTACTCACGGGGTCTGGAAAAACTTACTAATTCACAAGTTTTACTATCTCTCAATATCTCCACATTCATCCATGTAAACCTCCTTAACAAACTCTGAAGTAATCCCTGTTGGTATGGTAGGATTTGGATAAATGACATGATAGTGGTAAAGACTTCTTCATATGAGAGCATTTCTTCAATAGGCAGTTGTGAATATTGAAAGGTCATTTGAGGAAGGTTCTTCTACTGCCCTAGAATCACCCTGATTGAAACCTAATATATAATGTCCAGATTTATGATTTCTATTTATATGAACACTGGTATCAAAAAGAATGAAAAGTTCACATGAAACGAGTATACCAATAGAACCTAGATGATGGGTAGGCAAGGGCAAATAAATATAAGCAGTAGGATATTTTTACATGTGAGTTAAAAAGGGTAAGAATTCTACCCAGAGTTCAATTATACTGAACCACAGCACAATTCTCAGGAAGTCTGAAAGGGCAAAGTCAGGGGGTGCTGTGGTATTTTCCCTTTCGAAATTAATTCTTTCTGGGAGCCATTCACATGCCATAATGTGGGGTGGTGTTCAATAAACTGAGTCACCTTGACAAAGAAATTATGGTTATGGGGGCAGAGATTGGAAGGGATGGGAATGGGAAAGAAAGGACGGAACAGTGCTTGATAAGAAATGTACTCATTAACTTGCCAATGTAATTGTAACCCCTCCGTCTAGTATTTTCAAAATAAAAAAAAGAAATTATGGTTATATAAATAATAGAATACATAGATCCCCATCCCGAAGGCACACTGGAAGCAAGGGACAACAGCAGTTGACATACTTTCTTAATGTAGTCTTCTTTCTTCAGAGGGTAAGGTGTTTGCTCTCCTTGGTGAAACTGGTTTAAATTGTCACTTGTATGATAGGTTCAGTTTATTTTCAGTCTTGTAACATGTACTAGTTTATTTTCTTCACTTCTCTCTTAGCTCTAAATAGCATACATTTTCCTTCATTTCTCTAAAATTTAGTGGTTTGGCTTTTGACAAATTAATTGTCCTAAACGTTACTGTATTTATTATAACTGCAAGCAACTACATTAGCAACTACATACTTGATAAGATATTTTCTACCTATGCAACTGAAGTTGAAATCTTGCAATATGAGCCTCAATATTTCCTCACTTTCCTCATATTTTTATTTTAAATCTTTCATAAGGACTTGTTAAGTCATATTTACTAGCTGTTAACCAAGTTGCAAGACCATGTTATATTTTCATTAAATGACATGAAACTGGTAAATGAATCTTTATGGTTTATAGGTCTACTGGGCCACAGTGGGTTATTGATAACTTTGTGGTAATTTTCAATTATTTAATGCTATTATCCATAATCTAGAAATATTCTACAAGGTTCATTCATCAGAATATAAAATGCTCAAATATTTTTTTTTCTGTATGAGACATTGGTTGCATAGAATCAACCTGATCTTTCTGTCAATTTAGCTGTATGTCCTCAAAATATTCATGAATGTGTCCCATGGAATCAAACCAATAAGCATATACTAATTATAATGGAACCAAAGTCTAATTAGGAAGTTGTAGGTAAGCTTCATTTGTAGCACAAGTCCTAAAATAACGTCGACCATTTAGATGTATTATCTCTCTGATGGTGTAGTCAATATTTCTTGGTAACATGGCATTTTCTTTTCTCTTAGAATGACTTAGTTTAGTAAATAGAGCTCCTTGAGTTTTGCATTCTATCAGGCATAAATCTATCTTTAATGATGATACCTTTTTTGTCATGTTTATACACCATGTAATTTGGTCAATTCTTTCTTCCTTCTAAGTGCAAATCTTTAAAATCCTAAATATCCTTTTACATGAATTATGACAATTGAACTGAAGTGAACAAAACATGTCAAAAACTGGCATAATTACTTTGTCCTTGAGGCTGCACAACCATGGATGTATTTTTTTCTAATTAGCTAATCATTTTATGGAAATAGATTAGTGTCTTCAATATACTTCCTTATACCTGGCTCAAAGTAAAATATGCTGACCTAGAGCCTGAATTCAAATCTCACCTTGCACCTGAAATAAATATCTGTATCTCTCCTAGTAATTATGATTGAGAATATATTAGCCCCAAAATTTGTGGACACAATCAAGTACTGTCAGAATAGGGAACGGAAATAACGCTTTCATTTGGAACTCCTTTAATTATTTGAAATGAAAAAGAAAATATAAATGACTAAAAAGCTAGCTTCTTCCTTCCTAAACACAAGCAATAATTTGGATTGAACTGTTACTAAATACTTGCATAAAAATCATACATGAGGTGATAATCTCTTCTTATTGATCACATTTTTTAAATAGAATGTCTAGACCACAAAATGACAACCTGTCAGAAAAGAATTTTAGTGTAATTAGTCAAGTGCTATTTACAAATTCTGGTATCCATAGAAACCCCTATGATTAACCTTGTTAATTATTTCCAGATTACAGATTGTGTGTTATTTTTCACAGAAAATATATGAATATTGTTTTGTCATATTCCTTTGGAAAAGTTGCTCCACTCCAAAAGGTTCTGTTGATTTGAAACATTTCTCATTGGAAAACTAAGTTTTAATATATAAATAGATGATGAGTACGATCAGAAAAGTTTTATATTTATTAAGTAATAAATATGAACAATTCTCTGAATGGGTATATTTCTTATTTTCAGGGAGCCACACAATTGGTCTTCTTAATTACTTTAATGATAAAACGAAATTACTTCTGGGAAGAGCAAATGAGAATAGTCAATAGACATTTGAAGATATGCTCAACTTCTCTGGCCATAAAAGAACTGTAAATCAAAACAGTGTTAATATTCCACTTTTTACAAATTAGAATGGCTATAATGAATAGTCTAGTAACGACAGATGCTTGGGCTGGTGATGTGGCTCCAAAGGAACCCTACCACACTGTTTGTGAGAGAGTAAATTTGTTCAAACATTCTGAAATCAGTATACATGTTCCTTAAAAGATTATGCATAGAGCTCTCATATGATTCAGCAATCCTAATTTGGACATTTAACTACATGATCACTAACAGGGCCTTTGGAAAGCTACCAGCACAACTATATTTATTGCAGCAATATTCACAATAACTAAGATATAGAACCAACCCCAATGACCCTCAATAAATGAGTTAGATGAGTGTATCAAAAATATGGTAAATATAAACATTTGTATGTACATATGTGTAGAGATAGCAATTCTATGTTTCCAACAGAAAGCATGGCACTGTCGCTTTGGTTAGGAAATGGAATGACTTGGAAAAATAATATTAAGTTGTGTAGCACAGTCCCAAAGAATTTAGGCCCATCATTTACCTTATTTGCAATAATAATATACATATAAGATAATCTTGCTAGATGAACTGAAAAGATCAAAAGTGATATATATGATCATATAAAAAATGCTAATTGAAATGAATTCCAATATATGAATACAAGAGATGTCTCTTTGTAGTTATTGTTTTAAATATGCTCCATGATTTTATTTTATTGTTGTTTCCTATGGCATATCCCCGGTTGACACTGTACTCAATATTGGTACCATGTATCTTGTATATATATATTTGTCTGATCTGGGAAGGGAAATGGTGTAATAAATCCCTGAAATAAGGACACATTGCAAGTAGGATAACGACAAGACAGTATATTAGAAATGAACATTACAACTTTCGAAGGGGTATGCGGAGGAGTGAAGAAGTTGAGTTGGGAAGGGATAGTGGGCCATCAACAAGTGAAAGTGTAAAATTGGTCAAAAAGTACTGTTCTCATTGCCTTATTCATGTAAATGGAATTCCTCTGTACAGCAACTTTACAATAAAACTTTAAACAAAAATATATGCTGTGTATTTTAAGATTGTGTTTTTTTCCCCTGTTGGACCTAGAAGTACATAAAATTATACTGCCTGGTGAAATTTGTGAAATCACAAATTTTCGAAAATATTCCACATCCTGTTGCCCCACCCAACACGTATCCCCCACCCCCTCAAAGAAATGTCGTGCAAAGCAAAATTGCTGACAAGTTGTTTACTGTGTTAATGTGTATATATTCAATCCTTTCTTTTTTTTGGGGGGGGGTGTGGGGTCCAGTCTTGGGCCCTGAACTCTGGCCCTTTGCCTTGTCCCTCAGCTCTTCAGCTCAAGGCTAGTGCTCGACCATTTGAGCCACAGTGACAACTCCGGCTTTTCTCTTTTTGCTTATGTGGTGCTGAGGAATCGAACCCAGAGCCTCAGGCATGCAAGGCAAGCGCTCTACCACTGAGCCAAATTCCAAGCCCCCTATATTCAAACCTTTCTATATGTAAGTTTCTTCATGTAATTCTCTTATGCATATTTCTGAAGCATTTGGTTGGACATGGTGTAATCTTGTTTCAACTTATGCCTCCTTGGTTTTAAAAACAAAATTTTTGGTACAGTAGTTTAGGAAACATGAATGTTCCCGTTATTTTAATGTGATCAACCCAAATGTACATATATGCAATTTGGCACCTTACCATAAAGTAAAGTTTAAAGTAAATCATTATTTGCATGACTTCTGCCTATTCTCCTCACTTCTTATCATACAGTTAGAATAACTATTAATTTCTCTAACGCATAGAGATCTTACACATATTGATATTCCCTTTCACCAGAGTTCTGATGATACAGATAAGTTAAAAACAATTTTTAACAAGAGCCAGTCTTTAGAAACTCCTAATGTTTCACTGTCCAATTGCAATAGTCACATCGATAGACATTAATATATTCATGAAAATAAAAGTAATTCTACATCGTTCTATATCTCTCCCTATTATCACTATGTATGTGAAGTTAATACTTTAAAAATTTGCATGTTTCACATGTATAATGATTAAACATAGGGGCATCGTTATATATGACACATGTGTTTTTATTATGTGAAAGACTTTGGTTCATATCACTTCAAAATTTTTTGAATATTGATAAAATTCTTGATGAATTCATCTTAGTATTCTCATTCAAGTACACTGATCGCTTCACACTGTGATGTGCAAGAGCTTAGGAAGTGAGCAAATGAGTACAGTAGTCACATAAAATCATGAATAAAGTACTTCCAAAGCTAGTAACGTTGTAATGTATTTCTTCATCACATCCTGATTTTTGAAAGTCTGTAATTCCTGAGAATACACTCGGTTTTATCAATGTGATATATTTCTAAAAGTTTTATAAAACTCTGTGGAGGGTTGTGTGTTCACCATAATACTACTATGAAAAGTTAGACCTAAAACATTGAACTTATGCAATGACTAGAATGAAAATATTATTGCATGACAAATAAAAATGGGGGATCATGTGTAACAGCAATACTCACAAGACAATGTGTTGGATAGGATCTGTAATGAGAAAGGGGGTAACAATTTCAACAAGGATTGGACTCATTACTTGTGTAACTATACCCCAACTTAGGTCACTATGACAATAAAATTTAAATAAGAAAGAAAAAATTGATATAAATAATAGAATTGATGGAAACACTAGTGTTACATATCACATCTTCACACTTTGATACAGATTATTATAACAATATATATATATATATCAGTTCTTTGAATTCTAATTTTGCAATTAGTGTCTTTTTCCATATACAAAATGAACAGAGGAAAAAAGAATTAAGGCTAATTAAACAACTGTTATTTTTAGAATTTTTGTATGTATAACAATCTCTATGAATATCCTTATCAGTTATTTCCTGATTACAGAAGTTATGGTAATGTCTTTTACACATTTAAAAATATGGTTTTGTTAACAGTGAATAATATTCTTCCATTTATGTATTATTCTTTTGTACTAAATTACCCATTAAAAATTTTGAAGTTGTACAGAAATTTCATATGCATATGTATGCTCCACTCTCAATGCACACTGATAATGGAACGAGAACTTTCAATGCAAGTTTTAAACATGAGTAAACTTCCGGGTTTTTTACAGAATTATTCTGTCACAGGTGATCACTGAGTAAATGGTGAAAGTTGTATGATCGGTTTAGATTGCAATAATTACTCCTAGTAAAATACGAGCTACAAATAGAACACATGTCAAATATTTTAATAAGATGATTTGTGAAAACCTCTATTGAACCTAGCAATATATGTATTTATACTATGTGGTGAAATTCATAAATTTTAGAAAACATTTTACAGCCCAATACAACCATGGGCAAGTTCAACTTCCACCCACGCACACCACCAAAAAAGAATGGTATATAAAAAAAAAAAGTTCCTGAAAAGTGCTTTAGCCAAGTATGAATCACGATTTTAACACTATATGTTACTTTCTTTCATTTTATTGTCACTTGAATGAATTACTGCTTATATTAAAGATGATAAATTATACCAACTTTTGGATGAACATTCCACTCTAATAAAAGTGTATTGTTGTTGTTAGTATTATTATTTTTATTTATTTTTCTTTTAGTCTTAGGCCACTTTTGTTTCCAAACAACAATGTAATCTTCTCAATTCATAACATTTGTTTTGTATTTTAAAGCAGAATGTATTCGACAAGAAGTTTTCAGGGGATTAAGTCATTCTGAGTATTTATACAGGTGAAGTTATGATATTTGACTTAATTGCTTTTCACTTTTCTTCATAAATCAAATTCCACCCTTGAGAATTATAAAAAAGGCCATCATTCTTTAACACAGTTTGGTCAACTTAGCATTTAATAAGTAATACAGTATAATGTCAAACAGTATATTTATATCAAATTTACTTCCTGCTCATATTTTCAGTATCCTTCAGAAAATGCTAATTTCCTTGGGGAACTTAAAAAGAACAAAAATCTCACAATGATAGTCACATGTGATAAAGATACTTCAACCTCATACATATAGTAGGGCATTTGAACACCATAATCAATTTGTTTTTTTGTTTTCTGTCACTATTTTTTTGCCTTGTATTTAAAATCATTTTCTTCAAATGATGCTTTATAAAAAAAACTATATTCATGTCAGTAATGGTGCATTTCTTGTCAAGCACTATTATCCCTTATTTCCTTTTTTCTTCTATCTTTTACTACATCCACCTTCACAACTCTTCCTCTACCCCAAAGCTACAAAATTTATTTTCCATATAGTGTCTTGTGAATATCTTTATTCCAATGGGTCAGGGGTTACAATTACATGGGAAAAGTAATGACTACATTTCTTATCAAATATAGTTGCCTTCTACTTTTTTCCCCTTCCCATCTCCCCCGCTAATCCTCACAGACACTCCCCAGCACACCACCACAACCCCCGACCAAAGAAGAAAATAAAGTTCAATTTTGCACAATGGCTTGTACCTCTCATTGATGCAAAAGGTCCAGATGTATCCCTATTTAAACGGTTTGTTTTTTCCCTTCCCCTCTACAAATTATACCAAATCAAAAACAGTGAGAAGTGTTATATGGAGGGCATCGACATACAAAGCAGCAAAGAAATCATCTTATAAATATGTTAGAAACAATTACATGAAAGAAAAAAAAATATTTGAATGCTTATTTTGGGGTTCATTTCACCTAACATCAACTTATCTGAACTTTTCTGCTTGTCTCAAACATATACTAGGGAAACCAAGGGACCTATGTTTCTTTGGGCCTGGCTTGCTTCACTTAACATACTTTTTTCCAAGTCTTTACATTTCCTAACAAATGGGGAAATGTCATTCTTTCTGATGGAGGCAAAAAAATCCATTGTGTTTATAACAACATTTTCTTGACCCATTCATCCACTGAGGGGCAGCTGAGATGATTCCATATCTTAGCTATGGTATGTAATGCTGGGATAAACATAGTTGTGCTGGTAGCTTTAGTAGAGTCTTGTTAGTGATCATTTGGGTAAATGCCCAAAAGTGGGATTGCTGGGTCATAGGGAAGCTCTATGTGGAGTCTTTTAAGAATCTCCATACTACCTTCCAAAGTGGTTGAACAAGTTTACACTCCAACCAACAATGCAGTAATGTTCTCTTCTCTCCACATCCTCTTCAGCATCTGTTGTTATTAGACTTGTTGATTATAGCCATTCTAACTGGGGGGAGGTGGTATCTCAATGTTGTTTTGATTTGAATTTCTTTTATGGGTAGAGCGGTTGAGCATTACTTCATGTGTCTATTGGCCATCCTTCTTTCCTCTTCAGAGAAGTTTCTCTTTAAGTCTTTAGCCCACTTATTTATTGGACAGTTGTTTCCTTGAAGATTTGTTGTTGGGGGATTTAATTTTTTTAGTTCCAGATATATTTTACAAATGAGACTCTTGTCCATTGTATGGTCAGTGAAGATCTTCTCCCAGTCCATGGGCTTTCTATTGAACTTGTAAGCTATGTCCTTTGCCATGCAGAAGCTCTGTAATTTCATGCAATCTCATTTGGACAATCTTTCTTTGATTTGCTGTGTTTCTGTTTCACTATTAAGAAATAGTCAGCCTTTGCCAAGGAGACCTAGGGTTTCTCCTATTCCATTCTGTAATGCTTTAAGAATGTCTCTTTGACTCTGAGGACTTTGATCCATTTGGAATTGATTCTGGTGCAGGTGATGTATAAGGATCCTGCTTTAGTTTTGGACAAGTTGTTAACCAATGTTGCCAGCACCATTTACTGAAGAGGCTGTCTTTCTTCTATTCTGTTTTTTCCCTTATCAAAGATGAGATGGCTATAGGTCTTTGAATTCATTTCTGTGTTTTCCAGACTATTCCATTGGTCCTGAGGTCGATTCTTCCATCAGTAATAAGCTATTTTGATTACTATGGCTTTGTAGTAGAGTTTGAAATTTTGTATTGATACTCTTCCAGCATAGTTCTTTATGTTGAGGATCGTTTTTGCTATTCAGGGTCTTTTATTGTTCCATATTTATTTTTGGATTGCCTCTTCTATTTCCTTGAAGAATGAGGTTGTAATATTGATAAGTATTGCATTGAATGTGTAGATAGCCTCGAGAAGTATTGCCATTTTCACGATGGTAATCCTTCCAATGCAGGTGCTTGGGAGGTTTTGCTACTTTCTAAATTCTATTGATTTCCTTTTTCAGGTTTTTAAAGTTTTCAT
This sequence comes from Dipodomys spectabilis, assembly GCF_019054845.1. Taxonomy (NCBI): domain Eukaryota; kingdom Metazoa; phylum Chordata; class Mammalia; order Rodentia; family Heteromyidae; genus Dipodomys; species Dipodomys spectabilis. Next base: position 4,608,727 of record NW_024870841.1, on the reverse strand, counting down.
CGTAGAGGTCCTTCATTTCTTTGGTTAAGTTGATTCCCAGGTATTTTGTTATTTGTTAAACCATTACGAATAGAGTTTCCACATTTCAGCCACGCTTTTCTAAATGTTGGCATACCGAAAAGCCATTGATTTTTGAGGGTTAATGTTATATCTTGCCATTTACCAACGTTTTGAATCAGCTTGAGTAATATTGGAGTGTAGTTGCTGGGATGGTGTATGTACAAAATCATGTAATCGGCAAAGAGGGAGAGTTTTAGTTCATCTTTCCCTATTTGGAACCCTTTTATGTTCACATATTTTCTTATTGCTCAAGACAGGCATTCTAATACTAGATTGAAGAGAAGTGGAAAGAGAGGACATCCTTGTCTTGTTCCTGAGTTAAGAGGAAATGGCTTTAGTTGTTCACCTCAGAGTATAATACTTTCAGCAATTTTATCATATACAGCTTTTATTTTATTGAGGAATGTTCCCTGGATTCCTAATTTTTCCTGAACCTTCATCATAAAAGGGTGTTGGATCTTGTCAAATCTTTATTTTATCTGAATCTATTGAGATAACCATGTGATTCTTATCCTTGCTCTTGTTGATGTGATGAATTATATTAATTGATTTGCGTGTATTGAACCAGCTTTGCATCCCTGAAATGAAATCTGTTTGATCGTGGTGTATGATTTTTTGGATGAGTTGTTGAAGTCGATTGGCCAAAATTTTGTTGAGAAGTTTTGCATCAATGTTCATCAAAGAAATGGGTCTATAGTTCTCTTTCTTTGAGGAGTCCCTGCCTGGTTTTGGGATGAGGGTTATGATGGCTTCATAGAATGTGTTCGGTAGTGAGCTTTCTCTTTCAATTTCATTGAAGAGTTGGAGGAGTATTGGTCTGAGCTCTGCTTTGAAGGCCTGGTAAAATCCACTGTAAAACCATCTGGTCCTGGACTTTTCTTAGCTGGGAGGTCTCTTATTGATGTTTCTATTTGAATGCTTGATATGGGCCTGTTAAGATGGTTTAACTCATCTTGGTTTAGTTTTGGCATATCAATATTTGCTAGGAAAATGTCCATTTCTGCCAAGTTCTCAAACTTTTTAGCATAAAGTTTTGAGAAGTATTCCCTTATTATGTTCTGAATCTTGGTTGTTTCTGTGGTGATGTTTCCATTCTCATCTCTGAGTTTATTTATTTGGGTGTGGTCTCTTCTATTTCTGATATGACTTGCTAAAAGTCTGTCAATTTTGTTAATTTATCCAAAAAACCAACTCTTGGTTTTGTTGATTCTTTCTGTGTATTTTTTGAAATTCTAGTTCATGTAATTCTGACTGTTTTTTAATCATTTCTTTCCAGGTACTGGATTGGGGTTTATTTTTCAGCTCTTTTTCAAGGAGGTTCAGATGTCTCATTAAATTGTTGGTTTCAGATCTCTCCAATTTGTTGATGTAGGAACTCAGAGCATTAAATTTGCCTCTGAATACTGCCTTTGTTGTGTCCCAGAGGAGTTGGTAATTTGTTTGTTCATTTTTATTGAATATCAGGAACATGTGGTATATATATTCACAGTGGAATTCTATGCTTCCATCAGAAAGAATGATTTCGCACCATTCATAGGGAATGGAAAGACATTGAAAAATCCTATTGAATAAAAATAGCAAGACACAAAGTAACAGATTGCATGATTTTCCTTATCTCTATTAATTAGGAAATGTTTAAGAGAGTCTAGCAGTTGAGCAAAATGGTTCCATATCTATGAATATATGATGCGATAACATGATGCTGAACAAAATGGACTCCAAGATAGGTTAACCGAGGTTTATCTTTGCAGTTGTTTTTGGTGTAATGTGTGTGTGTGTGTGTGTGTGTGTGTGTGTGTGTGTGTGTGTGTTTCCCCCCTTTGCTTTATCCTCTGGTGTGTTTGATTTTGGTATATTTTGTATGGCATATACATTGATCTTAATTAGAGGAGGAAAGAAGAACTACAAAATTGTGAAAAAAGGAAAAAGGGGAAAGCAATGCAATAGAAATATTCAGAAGACAATATATTGGAAATTTACTGTAGAAATTGTCAGTGGTCTTAGGGTGAAGGAAAAGTGTGAAAAATGAGGATGGGGGTAACAAATTAAAAAAGTTATGTATTCACAAACTTTCTTAATGTAACTCCTCTGTACATCACCTTGACAATGAAATTAAAGTTAAAAATTTAGGTACATAAAATTTAATTTCACTCTATTGGTTTAGTAAATATTATTCTAACTGTATTACCTATTAAAAATTAATATTATTTGCCATCTAATTTGAATTAATCACTCTTTCTTTATCAGAGGCTCATCAAGTTGAATTGTATCAAACTATACAATATTTTCACATTTGACATTATTTTGAAAAAAATGATTATTTAGTAGTGTCTCATTGTAAACCAGAAAACAGTTTAATTCTTTGAAAATTCATCTTTAAAAAGTAGATAAGTTGTTAAGAGGATAGAATATATGTTTTCTTCAAAATTCCTTTAACTACTAACTACTTATTTTCAAATTCTCCACATTCCACACCAGAAAGATACAAAACATCACCTGTTTGCATGTTATGTAATTCTGCAAAAATTGCTGTTTCCAATAAAATGTTACATATTGAGAATTCGATGGAAAAATAGCCACATTCTGGTAGAGGATAAAACTCTGAAACATCTGTAATAATTCCTCAAGACTAAGCTCTTGTTCATTAGAGTAAGCTATTATCTATCTTTTTTGAATCGTGAAAATCATTACATAGGAGTTACAATTACATGGGAAAAATAAGAAGTACATTTCTTATCTAGCATTGTTGCCTCCTCCTTTGTTTCTCCTTCCCATCCCTTCCCATTATCCCCCTCGCCATCCTACTTGATCATCTCCCCCCGTTATTTTTGGAAATAACGTCTTATATATTTCATTGTTGCAATAGCTCCACCAGTATCCCTATGTAAACGAATTTTTTCCCTTCCCCTCCACAAATTATGCCAACATCAAATAAAGTGAAAGCAGGGCTTATACCATGGGGAAGGGACATACAAAGCAACAAAGAAATCATCTTAATAACATGTTAGAGACAATTGGATGAAAGAAAAAAGGATTGAATACTTATTTGGGGTTCATTTCCCTAATATCAACTTATCTGACCTTTTCTGCTTGACTCAGACATACACTGGTTATTGCAAATAAGAGAAACCATGAGACCTCTCTTTCTTTTGACCTGGCTCACTTCTCTTAACATAATTTTTTCCAAGTCTTTCCACTTCCTAACAAATGGGGTAATGCCATTCTTTCTGATGGAGGCATAGAATTCCACTGTTTATATATATACCGTATTTTCTTGATCCATTCACTTACTGAGGGGCATCTAGGTTGGTTCCATATCTTAGCTATGGTATATAATGCTACAATAAACATAATTGTGCTGGGAGCTTTAGTATGGTCTTGTTTCTGATCATTTGGGTGAATGCCCACAAGTAGGATTGCTGGGTCATCAGGGAGCTCTATGTGGAGATTTTTGAGGAACTTCCTTACTACTTTCCGAAGTGGTTGAACAAGATTACACTCCCACCAACGACGCATTATGGTTTCTTTCTGTCCACATCCCCACTAGCATCTGTTGTTAATAGATTTCTTCATTATGGACATTCTTACAGGGGTGAGGTGATATTTCAATGTTGTTTTGATTTGAATTTCTTTTACAGTTAGAAAGGTGATCATTTCTTCATATGTCTATTGGCCATCCTTCTTTCCTCTTCAGAGAAGTATCTCTATCAGTCTTTATTTATTGGGCAGTTGTTTCTTTAAGGATTTGTTATTGTGTCATGTAATATTTTGAGTTACAGGTATATTTTAGGTATAAGATCCTTGCCCGTTGTATGGCTAGTGAAAGAATAAGCTATTATTTCTATGAAAAGCAATCCCAAGCTTTTATGCCATAATGTCATCTTAGCTCATTAATTTCCAACTTGTAAGCTGCACCTTTAAATTCCCTTAATTCACATCATTACTAGCTTATCACTATTGTTAAAAAATATTACACCTCTGCTAATGTGATGACTTTCCAATTATGGAAAGAATACTGCACTAACTTTGCTGCATCATTTTTCCCCTGTGGTATTCTTGAGATGAGAACAATTGCAAAATATTTATATTTATAGTTTTAAATATCTTAGATATTCTGGGGACTAAGATCTGAAGATTATGGTTCAAAGGCCACCCAGGAAGGAAGTTTTCTGAGACTCTTATCTCCAATAAGTGCTCAGAAAACCTAGACCAAAGTGGCACTGCCATTCCAGTAGTAGATCATTAGAATTGAGCACAAAAAGAGTCAAAGACAATGTCCAGGCCGAGCTCAAGCCTTAGGACCAAACAAAACACAAAAACAAAAATAAAAACAAACCTCACACCTAGCTTTTTTCTTATTGTATATAGAGTCATGTAATTAAGGTAATTTCTTCCTGTGTTACACATTGGCAGAAGAACCACGATTTCACACAAATACTCCCTTCATACCATGCTATAACAAACCCTGAAATATTACTCTTTTTCTAAATTTATTAATTAATATCCATGTGTTGGAAACTCTGTCTAGATTCTTCACATTATCAATTCTTACATGAACTATTTAAATTATCTATTAACTAAGTTCTTATTTCTCCTCTCTTAAAAGAATATTCTAGGCAAACAGCATGCCAGAGTCATTTTTAAATTTGTAAATTAAATCTGCTACTTAAAAATCATTTTGTAGTGTCCTATATAATAACCAATTACAAACAAAACAAAGTATTTATTTAAATCTATATTCTATTTTAGGAAGGGCTACAGCTTCTGTAATCCATCATTTATTTAAATACAACAAAAGGGTTCTTAGGTTTTTCCCATTTGGTTGGTAACCACGAGCGATATTATATTTACAAATATTCGCTAATGAAGAGATAATGTCGGTATAATTTGTGGAGGGGAAGGGGAAAAACAAGACGTTTAAGAATACAGGTGGACCCGTTGCAACAATGAGAAGTACAAGTTGTTATGTCGAAAACGAACTTTACAACTTTGGTGGGGAGGGAATGGTGGATGGGGGGGAGGCTGGGAAGGGATGTGAAGGCTAAACAAAGGAGGAGGCTGCAATGCTTGATAAGAAATGTACTCATTATCTTGTCCATGTAATTGTAACCCTTCTGTACAGTATGTTCACAATGAAAAATAAAAAAAAACACACAAATGAGGATTACACATGATTGCATTTCAAAAGGAAACTTGACTTCCCAAAACATAATGACAAAATTAACCCAAACTTCCACCTCTGTATCCCTTTCTTGTTGTTTGTTTTATTTTATTGAGACAAAATTATACTACCTTTTCCAGGGAAGGTATCACTATGTAATTCCAATCTCTAATCTCTTGTCTCAGTCTGACTGCTAAAATTCCAGGCTTGTCTTACATTGCCCTGCCATAGTTTGTTGTTGTTATTTAATCTAGATACAGAGTAGCAGTTCTGAACTTCTCCTATGATCCACTAGAATGACTGTTCAGGCTGTATGTATTATTTTCAAAGATGTTCTAACATTGGACACAGCATATGAATATTTTCAGATGCACCAGCAGTGCTCTCTGATTGATTCCTCCATCGATCTGATACTTTTAATAACCATTACTCGACTTTCTTACTATCTCTGCTCCCTACCTATGTAATATTCTCAAACTTTTTGGACGACAGTTCACATGAGGACTTTCTTGTATTAAAAATTATCAATAGATTACAGTCTTACTCAGGACATATTTTCTACTATTTTCTAACATTTCTACACATTCTGAGTTGTATCATTTGTGTATGTATGTTTGCACATATCAGGTCCCTCTGTGTGTATGTGTAGGTTTGTATTATGTAAGCAAAAGTCTCAAGCTCTTATTAAGCAATCTTGCTCACGACTAGTATTCCATCACTTGAGCCATTTTTCCAAAGCAGCTTTTGACTGGTGAATTATAGGTAGTGTCTCAAAGACTGTTCTGCCAACGCTGCCTGCAAACAGCATTTCCCATCCCCCCCCTTTACATAATTAGGTTTAATTTTTCTAGGAGTATCAATTTTTAAACTGTGAGTGGGAATTGTAAGTTGTAGCCCCGATTTTAAACCATAGGATTTATACAAATAAAGATGTTCATACACATTACATATCCTGAGTGTACACTGTTCAAAATGAGATCTTAAACCAGGTGCCAGTGGCTCATGCTTGTAATACTATATACACAAAAGATTGAGTTTTGAGAATTGGAGTTCAAAGCCATCGCAGATAGAAAAGTCCTTGAGACTTGTATATGTTTTTTTATTTTTTTGTGTTTTATTTTTGTTTTTGTTTTCCCTTGGTCAGTTGTGGGGCTTGAACTCTGGGCTTGGGCACTGCCCCTCAGCTCTTCAACTTGAGGCATCACTCTACCACTAGAGCCTCAGTGCTACTTCCGGTTTTCTAAGTGGTTTATTGGAGATAAGAGTTTCACAGACTTTCCTGCCTGAACAGGCTTTGGACCCAGATCCTCACTTCTCAGCCTCCTAAGTAGCTAGGATTGGAGGCGTGAGCCACCACTGCCCAACTCCATGGAAGTGTCACTGTGGCTCAATTGGTAGGACTTTGGCCTTGAGCTGCAGAGCTGAGGGACAACATCTAAGCCTAGACCTCAGGCCCCAGAACCAACTAAAGAAAAGAAAAGAAAAGGAAAAGAAAGGAAAATAAATGTGATCTTTGCCACATACTCATTGCTATTATAATCCCTGCTTTCTCAATATGGCCTTTTTTTTCCAGTTAAGTCCATGCTCTTTTATCTGACTTGCTTTGGAACCAGAATTATTTTCCTTCCTACTTTTTACCAATTTGTGTGATTATCAACCATGATTTAGAGCCAGGAGATGAAAGAGGGTGGCTTCATCCTTCATGTTCCACTTAGGAATGCTTTTTATATATAACTCACATAGATGAACATATTGGCCTTGGCTTTACTGTTTCAATTTTGTCTAATTTATAGAGTCTTCTATAGTGTATTGAACCCTTATACTTAAAGAAAGTACTTACTTCTCTTTCTCTTATTCCTCTTGTTCCTCTACTGTTAATTCATGTACACTTGGGAAATAATGCACAACACCCACACTCACACACACACACACACACACACACACACACACACACACACAATTTTCTGAGAATCTTCTTCCTACTTAAAATTGGCCTTAATTTACGGAGCATTTACAAAATTTGAACTCAATGTACTCCTGGTTAATGTTTTTATAAGCCATTTAAATTTCATATTTTCTCTTTCCTAAGTTGTCTCTGAAACACATGTTATCTCATTTCCAAAGATATCCTTGTGCTGTTTCAGGGAAGCAAGAAAACATTCATTGTATGTTAACACTTTTAAAAGAGCAGCACCATAGATTCTTATGGAAGTAACTGGAAGGAAATATTACTGGAAGTGGAAACTGATTAAGGAGAGGAATTGAACATAGAGGATGAAAAAGGTCAAGGTAATTTGTGCTCTCCTTTTTACTGTACAGGAAAAGAATCGGAGGCTTAAAAGGAAACTTAGTTCCTGACTTGTTGAAGTGTGTTAATTACTCATATAAAACTTGTCTGGAAACTTTATGCAATTTGAAGGCCAACATTGAAGGAAAGGAAATAACTTTGTTTTCAAAGTGTTCTACTTCAGAGAAACAAAAACTTGGATTTAAAATGCCTTATGGGTGGATATTTCACTCCTGAAATGATTCTTTTGTGGCAGGAATCAGTTATTAATTCCTATATTCTGGCCCTGGGTTCTCCATAGCAACAAGGACTCCAAAAAATCAGGATCCAGTGAATATAATTAGCAAAAGTAGACCCTTCTCAGACCAGTGCTGCTTTAAGAAGTGTCACAAAGATATATCTGGTGGCTTTTTTGTTTTTGTTTGATTGTTTAGTTTGTGCTGGTTCTGGGGCTTAAACTCAGACTCTGGATGCTGTCCCGGAAGAGTTGACTTCTCTGTACACCTGCCCCAAATGTAGTACTCTACTGTTTGCGCCACAACTCCACTAATGGTTTTTTGGTTTTAATTACACTTATGAGTTTGACAGACTCTCCATATTGGGTTGGCTGTGAAATGAGATAATAACTAAGACAAGTGACACCAATTGTATCAAGAGTTCTGTTTTGAACTGAGAAAGATTAGTAGAATTTTTTTATAAAGCTAATATTTGACAATATTTGAAAGAGAATATGTCCAGCAAAGAAGTCATAGCTTTAACTCAGCAAAAGTAGGTGCACTCTCTATATATTTTTTTCCTCTTGGGAAGATTCCTACTGACATCATAGTTTCTCTTGGGGACACCCAATGTCATATTTTCTTTTTAAAATTTTTGGTCTTGGGGCTTGAACTCTGGTTTGGGCATTATCCCTCAAATCTTCAGCTCAAGCTGCTTGCTCTATCACTTTATGTACCTCACTGCTTCCAGTTTTCTGGTGCTTACTTAATTGAAGATAAGATTCTCATAGACTTTCCTTCCCAGGGGGACTTTGAACCTCAATCACCTGGTCTAAGCCTCCTGATTAGCTAGGATTACAGACATGAGTCACTGGCACCCAGCTCATATTTGCATTTGTGTGCACTTAATGACACTATGTAGTCAAATCATGGAAATTTGAATGAAATAATGACATTGCATCTATTCAGAATAAATAAAATAGCAATATATATGTCCTATTTTTCGGTGTTACCTTAAGGACTAATTAGCTATGGGATCCTTACATTATCATCCTCTGCCTACTAGATAGGTGGACTTTATATCAAAAAATGTTCATAGACAAATAGAGAAAGACTGAGATTTTTAGAAAGCAAAAGTTATTGGTTATGAAAGCTCAGCATAGAAGGAGATGTAACTTGGTACACAGAGGTTAAGAACTAGCGTAAGAGGTTTAGAATGCTAAATGAAATGAAGAATAAGCTAGATAAATAAGACTAATTCTTCAATACCAAAAATGGCTCCATGAACAGTTTCTTGTATCCCTTACTTACTATCATTTATTCCTTCCATCTGGAATTATTCCTTTTTTTTTTGTCATAACTATTAACTGCCCTCTGCATTTTTGGTGCTGTGCCTGACCAAAAAGATTTCTAAATCTCAATGCGATTAAACTTTTCATTGTAATTAGAAGTGACCAATCAAAAACCTGGAATGTTTGGATTTCTAGGATTAATCTTCACCTATTATCTAAGCACATTCCTTACATTAATTGTCATGACCTAATGAACAATACTTTATTTTCAACACAGTATCCTAACATAGGTAAGCACATGAAAATTAGGGACTCTTGTCAGGTATCAGTATGGATGGAGCAATTATATATTCCAAGTATGGGTTCTTTATTTTGCATTTACTAATTAAATGACCTTTTTCTGCCAGTCCTGGGGTTTGAATTCAAGGCTTTTTTTCCCCCTCAAGGCTAGCAATCTACCATTTGAGCCACAGCACCATTTCCAGTTTTTCTTTTTCCATTTATGTTCTACTGAGGAATTGAACTCAGGGTTCCATGCATGCTAGGCAATCACTGTACCATGAAACCACATTCACAGAGACTTAAATGACTTTCTTAAGATGCTATTACATTTTCATTCCATTACATGGTATCACAATTTTGGCCTGGTGCTGAAAAGGAAGTCGAAAACAATACTAAGTCCAGAAAGGCTGACATATCACATCACTAAGAAAGTACAGTTAAGACCTGCAGGTCTCATAGAACTGTTGCAAGTAACATTATTATGTAAAACAGCATAAACAGTTAGCTCCCACATCCATACCATTCTGCTTCCACTTTCAAGGTCAAGAGCCAAATACTTAAGCCTGTTTTGTGGTGGAAATTGTTTTCTAGGAAGGAAGGAGGAGAAGGTAGAAGGCGATAGTGGAAAAATATGTGTATTAGCTTATTCTCCACTTATTTCGCATTTTAAAAAGTGCTACTGATTAACTCCTATTTTTATCTAATTGACTATGCTTTCTGCACAAAACGCAGATAAATGTAGAAATTTCTTCTTGTGGATAGTAACATATAGTTAACAAAATATATTTATATAAAATGAAAAGATACTATATTACAAAGTATAAAGTTTTTCTCCTAGTATTGAAAAGATTGCTCCAGTTTTCTTTGAGATTTTATGAACTCAGTATCACAATATTCTCTAATTCCTGTAACATCCAAGGCATAAAAACATGATTTGAAATTCTAATAGTTTTATAAACAAAGGTACATAATAGCTTCCTTCTTGCAGAGACATGTGATGGAAAATATTGTTGATTGTATTATAATACCCTTCTTTTTTCTCTTTTTCTCAAGTGTTACATATCTTTGCAAATAACTGTATGACCTACATCAGCTTCCTGTAAGTGAGATTTCCCTCTAACTGGAATGTCAAGATAGGTCATGTGACTTACTTCAGCTTGCAAAATTGATCCAGAAGCAAGCACTGAAAAACTATTTCTACAGTAATATATTCATCCCATTGTCTGTTCCTAACAGATGATTGTATTCCCATATCTATAAAAGTAACATATTTTGTGGCTCAAGTGGTAGAGTGCTAGCATTGAGCTGAAGAGCTGAGGGGCAGCACCCAGGCTCAGAGTTCAGGCCCACAACCGGACCCAAAATTAAAAAAAAACAAACAAACAAATAAAAGTAGCGTAATTCCAGAGGGAGTCTTCCTTCTAATTATATTCTGGAAGACTAAAGAATGTGAAATAAAGGCAAAACTCAAATGCAGCCTCATATAACACAGCAAAAACTAAGCTAATATTGGAAAATAAAATTGAAATGTTAGTTTCTTACCATCCTTGTATACCTTCATAAGAGTCGAATATAGATCACCAGAATTTAACAAATTCTAAACAAGAAGTAAACAAATAGATAAAATTTCCTGCTTAATGCTATTACATTTTTTTCTATCAATAAGCATTCTCCATGTGGTCACTTGCATGTGGGGTTTTCTTTTCTATAGATGAGTTTAATCATTCTGGAGCATGATATCTAATATCCACAATCATTATACAGACATTGTTATTGAGATATGGAGAAGCAAAATGCCTCCTTTTCTCCTTCATATTCACCTTCTCCTTTTTCTAATATGAATTTTCATCCTTTCTCCAAAATCTCCTATTAATAAAGGATGAATGTTTCATTGTTGATAATAAGCAAAAGGCATCCATGCAAGAATTTCATTCTTTCAGAAATTGCTTAAATAAATCACAGTGACTCATAGAAGAATAAAAACCTAATTTTCTTTCCTTCTCTGGTTTCTACCATAGTGTCTGAACATGACTCTAAATATCTAATAAACCATTTGCTTTGGCTAAGCTTTTAAAAGGAATAAATAGGAATTTTTGGTTTGCTTTTGAGAGACCTGAAATAATGTTGCAATAACATTGTGTGTTGAGAGGATAAATTTTATCAGAATCTAAACATAATGAAAAATAGATGATTTCAAGATAAATAGCTTGTAGGTACATTTTGAACATGACATATACAAAGAGACATTTTTTTTTTCTTTTCCTCTCCTTACTGATTTAACTTCAATAAGCAGTTCAAATAATTCAAATAGTTATATTTCTTTCAGAAATAGATTAGGCACAAGAAAGGTAGAAAAAGAGAACAAGTATCTTTAGAAATAGCAGTCAAATAAATATAAGCCATATTACCAAAAATAGCAGTTGAATGCTCTTGAAAAGAGAAACTTTTTAATCAGAGTGTATAAAAAGTGCCAGTGCCAGAATTGTTTCAGGAGCTGCTCTCTGGGATTTAAACATCCTAGGAGGTGACAATGTTTTAATCAGTATTACTTTCAGGGAATAATTTTAATTTTTTTAGTTAGATTTTATTGAAAAAATACGTTGTTCAAATCTAATGAAAGTATAACAGGACATAGTAGAAAGAATGCTACACATTCATTGTGGTAGGCAGAAAAATACCTTCCCAAAATATCTATTGTCCCCAAATATGTAATCCCTCAAATTTAGATTTCGGTTATCAGTAAAACAATCACCTTTCCTTACCCAAGGAATGCAAATTTAAATAATTATCACATGTAGGAAGTATACTCAAATGGGTATTTAAATGTCCCAGATTTAGTTGGAAAGGGCAATGATTGGGGCCTAACCATCAGAAAGGTGTAAAGATGGTACATTTGAAAATAAAAGAGAAGAGAACAACCAGATTGTGAAATCGAAAATAAAGGAAAAGACAACAACCATATTGTGAAATTTCTGAGAGTGGAACAGTAAGTAAATGCCTTGTAAAGTTTGGTTTTTGACATTACGACTTGTACATGTCACTGTTGCAATCAGTCCAATTGTATCCCTAGTTAAATGAATTGTTTTTGCCCTTCCCCTCTACAAATTATACCAACATCAACTACAACTTTGGTGTCGGGGTTAGGCCCGAGTGTGGGAACGTAGGGAGAGTATGGGAAGGGATAGAAAGGGAAAACAAAGAGGAGGCAACAATGCTTGATAAGAAATCTACTCGTTATCTTGGCCATGCAATTGTAACTCCTCTGTATGGTATTCTCAAAATTAAAAAAAAAAAAGAAAAAAAAAAAGTAAATGCTTTTTCCCCTAGAATCATCTGAAAATATGTCAGCTATTTTTGTGGCTAGATTTTAATCTAGTGAAACTTCTTTTAGATATCTGTCCTTTAGAACTGTAAAATTATAAATATGGATATTGCAATCCATTAAACTTGAAGAAATTTGTTACAGCAGTCTTGGTGTAGTAAACTAAACTCAACTGCACAGTTTTCCTGATACAACTACAGGGACATCTCATATCCTAGTTTCTGAGAATAAGTAAAAATTGCCACCAGTTTTGTACACATGTATGATATACATACTAAGGGCTTTGCATTAATTAAGTCTTGAAATTCTAAAGAATATCTAAATAAGCAACTCCCTATCTTTATTTTCACATTTGGGGATCACTAAGTACCAAAGACTAGGGTAGGAATATGGAAATGAAATCTGTCTCCTGATATTATATGTCATTTTGAGTGACAGTTCCTAAAATAATAAAAATAAGGTAAAAGCAAAACAGAAATTCATTTTTTTATTCTTCCGGCCCTTCCAACAGAAATGAGAGAATCCAGTAAAGATACAACAATTCCAAGATGTTATTAGATATTATAGGATCACCACATGGAGAAAAGGAAGATAACAAAAATGGGCCTCCTGAAAAAATGGGAAACAAAATCTAATCCTACAGACTAATATTGCTAGAAAATAGTTTCCAGTATGCTGTCTTTTATTTTTTAGGTTTCTTCAACTTTCCTTCCTAAGGAAATGACTCTTTATTAATATGCAAGTGTTTGCACCCTGTACCCTAGCAACAAATAACGTTTCTAGATGTAAGCAAGCCATGATACTAAGAGTAGCCAAGACTACTTCTGTTGCTATAGCTGATAAGTAAGAATGATTTTCGGAAATAGTAAAAAAAAAAAACACTGAATATGAAAAATCATATCTTTCCTCTTCTCCAACATGAGAAATCCTAGTCAAGATATGTAAAACATTAATAAATGATGATTATATTTTTTGTTTACAATCAAGCAAATACACTTTTTTTCTTTGTAAGCCTGATCTTTGAAAGAGTCACACCCTGAGTTCCGGGAAGATGGCGGAGGAGAAGCTGGAATCTGAACAAGCTCTTGCATAGAAAACAGTTTCAGAGTTCCAGTGAACAGTCCCAAGCCAGAGAATCACACCAAGTGTGCCATCACAGGACAGAGTGAGTCAAGAGAGGGGAAGCCAAGCAGACACATCTGAGCATCTGCCAGCAGCTGCTGCTGCGGCAGCAGGGTCGCAGTGGCGACCACAGCCGCGGCCATACTTGAGCGCTCACACAGAGAGTCCGGGACGAAGGAGCCAGATGCAGCGGGCGAGCGGATTCTACTCAACACCAGCAAGAACCGACAAGGAGCGGACAACTTCATCCTGCACTTTGCAGACCAGAGACGACCCAGGATACAAGACTCGGCGTGAGTAGAAGCCCCACTTCCTCACTCCTTCCCAGGGAGCAGAGGAGGGAAGGCCACCCCTCCCCCCACCCAGCACCGGTGATCTCCATCTTGGATACCGACAAAGCTCGGAGGAGCGGCTAGCTCCAGCTCAGGCCTTGGAATAAAACGAGTCATTTAGCAGGTCACAAGAAATTAACGGCGAAGTGACCTCACAGACTCAGTTCCATCCAGGGAAAAGTCACCCATCTCAGGCGCCAGCCATTGAAGTGGCTCTCCTCACCGGGTAACCAGAGCCAGAGGCTGCCCCTCCCTCTAGCAGCCACCATAATCAATTGAAAAACAGAAACCCTGAGAATGGCTCCAGGCTGGGTGCTGTGAGTTTTTTTCACAAAATAGCCCCAGGGAAAAGCTACTGTTTGTTGAAAGGCCTCAACTCTACCCAGAACCTAGCCTCATCACTGCATCCTCCTCTTTTGTGATTCTCAAAGCAGATCACCCTCCCAGTAAACTAACCTGGGAGGGGGAATCTCAAAATCTTGGGTAAAGCAGAGGATTTTTCTGCCTGTTCCAACAAACTGACTTAAGAAACCAATCAAGCCACAGGACCTCAAGCTGACCAGAGACTCCAACCACACTCTGGTTACAGACAAAAGGGAGATACAGGACTCTTCCCACCCCACCCCACCCCAAAAAAAATCAAAGACCTTTTTTTTTTTTCTTCTTCTTCTTTTCTTTTTTTCTTTTTTTTTGTTTCGTTTTTTTTTTCATTTTTTGTTACCTTATATATATAAAAAAATTTTTTTTGCTTTTCTAAAACTTTTATTAATCTTTAATTTTTGCCTCTTCTGAAAAAATAATTGTTTTCCATTAACTTTTTTTTTTTTTCTCCTCTTATAATTTTTATTTTAGGAATACGTGAATGTGTGTTTTCCTTTCTTTTCTTGTCTTCTTTCTCTTTTTCTTTCATTCTTAATTATCTTTTTGTTTTTTGTCTAGCTCTACTGAACTTCTGATCTTTTCTTCTCACTTTCCTATCCTTTCCGTCTTTTCCTCTTTGTTCTTCTTTATGTGCCTTAACTCTTGTCCTGCACATCCTCAGATAAACCCGTAGTTAACCAGTAGACCCTACCCCCCATTGTGTACACACTTTATCCACAAACTTATTACTCAATTCAAAACCTCTGAGACTTAAATTCATTAATAGCAGTACTACCTCTTTATACCTATATAATATTTTAAGCATTTTTTTAAAGTTTTTCACATCTCCTCTATGTCCCTCCCTTTCTCTCAACATATTCATATTCTTCTATAAATAGATGGTCTTTTAATCCCTAAAATAACATTAAATTTTACGTTTCTATTTTTTTTTCTGGTCTCTTTTCATTCCCCTTTCCCTTTCTTCTTTTTCTCTCTCTCTCTACTTGCATCCTACCCAACCTATTTCCTGCACTGTGATTAGGACATAGTTAACTCACCCTGTGCCTCCCCACACCAATCTATTCCTATTTTTTACCCATATTTCTCCCTAACCCTAATAATTTCTGGTTTTCCAAATTCTTCTCTGCGGTTCGAAGTCCTTTAACATATAGCTGTTTGATGTTGAATAGATGTATCTGTTGAACTAGATTGTATCTGTAGACTATTGACTGTACAAATGCAAACTTTGGTTGATGGTTGCCTTAAGATAGTGTTCTAGCACAAAACTGGTGCTATCTTCATCTCAAATGGGAAGAGTAAGCCGGAAAAACACAAGAAAAATGGCAAATTCGGGTATCTCAATTCCCAATCTTGATAATCAGGGGTTAGAACAGATAATGAATAATCCAGAGGAGAGTTCCCAAACAGCTCTACAAACACTGCTGGCAAACATGATAAATGAAAGTTTGAAAATGTACAAAGGACTCTGTATGAGCGTGACAGGGAGAGAGAGGAGGCATCCCAGAAGTTTATACAGGAATATCATAAGCGTGAGGAAGCTACTCAAAAACTGATACAGGATTTGCGTGAACAACTTGAGAATACTCAAAGAGAAAGGGAGGAATGGCGTGAGCAGGCTGAAAACACTCAAAGAGATCTGCAGGAATCCCACGAACGGGAGGAAGCTAATCAAAGAGTAATACAGGAATTGACAGACCAGGTAGAGAACACACAAAGATCACTAAAGGCATCCATGGAATCCATTAACAAAGAGCTGAAGGAAGTCAGGGAGACCACAAAGGGAATGCTGAATGGAACCCAACAGAAGGAATGGGAGCCCAAAGAAACCATAACCAATCAACTAAGTGATTTGAAGACAAACACTGAACACCAAATTAAGGAAGTAAAGAAATTCATACAAAACCTAAAACAGAGCTTCAACAAAGAACTTGAAGCCATCAAAGCTGACCAACTAGAAGGAAAAGAGATAAAAAACAAAGTAGAGAGTCTTGACAGCAGGTTAGACCATGCAGAAGATCGAATCTCAGGGATTGAAGACAGCCTAGATATTATAGAGAAAGAACATACAACCATCCAAGACAAGTCCAAGAAATATGATAGATCTATCCAACACCTGGAAGACACCATCAGAAGGCCTAATCTAAGGATAATGGGTGTAGAGGAGCACCTAGAAACAGAAGTTAATGGTCTAGGAAATTTGTTTAACAGGATCCTAGCAGAGAACTTCCCAAACATGCAAAAAGATAGGCCTGTCCAGATACAAGAAGCCTTTAGAACCCCAAATAGACCAGACCAGAATAGGACATTCCACCGCCACATTATAGTCCACACAGGATCAACTCAGAACAAGGAAAAGATCCTTAAAGCTGTCAGAGAGGAAAGGGTAATCACTTATAAAGGGAAACCAATTAGAATCATCTCAGATTTCTCAGCAGAGACAATCAAAGCAAGAAGAGCCTGGAACGATGTATGCCATGCCCTAAAAACAAACAAATATCAACCAAGAATACTGTACCCAGCTAAACTCTCCTTCATAACCGAAGGCCAAATAAAAACCTTCCATAGCAAAGAAAAATTGAAACAATACATCTCCACCAAACCAGCCCTACAAAAGATTCTGAAAGATGTCATACACATAGAAAACCAACAAGACCGCAATAAAGGCCAAGAAACTGCACCCAAACTAGAATCCAAGAACCATAGGAAGAACCCAGTTTTCGCAGCCCCCAAGAAGGTAGATAACATGGCAGGAACTCCCAAATACCTCTCAGTCCTATCTCTTAATGTTAACGGACTGAACTCTCCAATTAAGCGACATGGACTGTCTAGTTGGATTAAAAAACAAGACCCTTCTATCTGCTGCCTGCAGGAGTCACATCTTGCCCGTAAAAACAAAAACATTTTCAATGTTAAAGGCTGGAACAAAATCTACCAAGCAAACGGACCGCATAAACAGGCGGGAGTTGCAATCCTAATATCAGATAAAATAGACTTCAAATTAAAATTCGTATAAAGAGATAAAGAAGGTCACTACATACTAATTAAAGGATCTCTCCTTCAGGAGGCTATTACAAACAATGGAGCACCCAAATTTATCAAAGAAACACTACTTTCCCTCAAATCCCATATAGATCCAAAGACATTAATTTTTGGGGATTTTAACACACCACTCTCCCCACTAGATAGATCAACTCGGCAAAAACTCAACAGAGAAACCGCAGATCTAAACAGCTGCATAGATCAACTAGACTTAACTGACATTTACCGAACATTTCACCCAGCAGCATCAGAATACACGTTTTTCTCAGCAGCACATGGAACGTTTTCTAAAATAGACCACATTTTAGGCCACAAAGCAAACTTGTCTAAATTCAGAAACATTGAAGTTATACCTTGCATTCTCTCTGACCACAAGGGAATAAAATTAGAACTCAACACCAAAAGCCAACAAAGAAAGTCCGGTATCACATGGAGGCTGAACAACACACTGCTGAATCATGAGTGGGTCATGGAAGAGATTAGAAAGGAAATTCAAATGTTCATGCTATTCAACAAAAATGAACACACAAAATACCAGCTCCTCTGGGACACAGCAAAGGCAGTACTCAGAGGCAAGTTTATAGCTCTGAGCTCCTACATCAACAAATTGGAGAGATCGGAAACTAGCAATTTAATGACGCATCTAAACCTCCTTGAAAAAGAGCAGCAAGATAAACCCCAATCCAGTAGACGGAAAGAAATAATCAAAATTAAATCAGAATTAAATGAATTAGAATCCAAAAATCTATAGAAAGAATCAACAAAACAAAGAGTTGGTTCTTCGAAAAACTTAACAAAATTGACAGACCCTTAGCAAATCTTATCAGAAAAAGAAGAGAACACACCCAAATTAATAAACTCAGAGATGAGAATGGAAACATCACCACGGAAACAACCAAGATTCAGAACATTATAAGGGAATTCTTCTCAAAGCTGTATGCTAATAAGTTTGAGAACTTGACAGAAATGGACCTCTTCCTAGCAAATATTGACATGCCAAAACTAAACCAAGATGAGTTAAACTATCTTAACAGGCCCATATCAAGCATTGAAATAGAAACAGCAATAAGAGACCTCCCAGCTAAGAAAAGTCCAGGACCAGATGGTTTTACAGCGGAATTTTACAAGGCCTTCAAAGCAGAGCTCACACCAATTCTCCTCCAACTCTTCAATGAAATTGAAAGAGAAAGCTCACTACCGAACACATTCTATGAAGCCATCATAACCCTCATCCCCAAACCAGGCAGGGACTCATCAAAGAAAGACAACTATAGACCATTTCTTTGATGAACATTGATGCAAAACTTCTCAACAAAATTTTGGCCAACCGACTTCAACAATTCATCCAAAAAATCATACACCACGATCAAACAGGATTCATTTCAGGGATGCAAAGCTGGTTCAATATACGCAAATCAATTAATATTATTCATCACATCAACAGGAGCAAGAATAAGAACCACATGGTTATCTCAATAGATGCAGAAAAAGCATTCGACAAGATCCAACACCCCTTTATGATGGTTTTGGAAAAATTAGGAATCCATGAAACATTCCTCAATACAATAAAGGCTGTATATGACAAACCTACATCCAGCATTATACTCAATGGTGAAAAACTAAAGCCATTTCCCCTTAACTCAGGAACAAGACAAGGATGCCCACTCTCTACACTTCTCCTCAATCTAGTATTAGAATGCCTAGCTACAGCAATAAGACAAGATGAAGACATAAAGTGGATCCAAATAGGGAAAGAAGAAATAAAACTCTCCCTCTTTGCAGATGACTTGATCTTGTATTTAAAGAATCCCATAGACTCCACTCCCAAATTACTCAAGCTGATTCAAAACTTTGGCAAAGTAGCAGGTTATAAAATTAACCCCCAAAAATCCATGGCTTTTCTGTATGCCAACAATGAGAAAAGTGTGGCTGAAATTAGGAACGCAACTCCATTTGTAACAGCCCCACAAAAAATAAAATACCTAGCAATTAACTTAACTAAAGAAGTGAAGGACCTCTATGATGAAAACTTTAAAATCTTGAAAAAGGAAATCAACACAGAACTTAAAAAATGGCAAAACCTCCCATGATCCTGGATTGGAAAGATTAACATTGTGAAAATGGCAATACTTCCCAAGGCTATCTACAAATTCAACGCAATACCTATCAAAATTCCACCCTCATTCTTCAAGGAAATAGAAGAGGCAATCCAAAAATTCATTTGGAACAATAAAAGACCCCGAATAGCAAAAACGCTCCTCAACGGAAAGAACACTGCTGGAGGAATATCAGTACCAAATTTCAAACTCTACTATAAAGCCATAGTAATCAAAACAGCTTGGTATTGGCATAAGAACAGACCTCAGGACCAATGGAATAGAATTGAAAACCCAGAAATGAACCTACAGACCTATAGCCAGCTAATCTTCGATAAGGGAGCTAAAACAATAGAATGGAAGACAGACAGCCTCTTCAGTAAATGGTGCTGGCAAAACTGGTTAACTACATGTAGAAAATTAAAGCTAGATCCTTCTATATCACCCTGCACCAGAATCAACTCCAAATGGATCAAAGACCTTGAACTCAAAGCAGACACTCTGAAAACATTACAGGATGGAATAGGAGAAACCCTGGGTCTCCTCGGCTCAGGCCGAAATTTTCTGAATAGAGTCCCGGAAACACAACAAATCAAAGAAAGGTTGGACAAATGGGATTGTATAAGGTTGCAGAGCTTCTGCAGGGCAAATGACATAGCTAGCAAGATCAATAGAAAGCCCACGGATTGGGAGAAGATCTTTACTAGCCATACAACGGACAAGGGTCTCATATCTAAAATATACTTGGAACTCAAAAAATTAAACCACCCAACAACAAATCCTCAAAGAAACAACTGCCCAATAAGTAAGTGGGCGAAAGACTTAAAGAGAAGCTTCTCTGAAGAAGAAAGAAGGATGGCCAATAGACACATGAAGAAATGTTCAACATCCCTAGCCATAAAAGAAATGCAAATCAAAACAACATTGAGATATCACCTCACTCCAGTTAGAACAGCAAAAATCAAGAACTCTAACAACAACAGATGCTGGAGGGGATGTGGACAGAAAGGAACCTTACTTCATTGTTGGTGGGAATGTCAACTTGTTCAACCACTTTGGAAAGCAGTATGGAGGTTCCTCAAAAGACTCCATATAGAGCTCCCCAATGACCCAGCAATCCCACTTTTGGGCATTTACCCAAATGACGACAAACAAGGCCACACTAAAGCTACCAGCACAACTATGTTTATTGCAGCATTATTTACCATAGCTAAGATATGGAACCAGCCCAGATGCCCCTCAGTAGATGAATGGATCAAGAAGATGTGGTATATATACACAATGGAATTCTATGCCTCCATCAGAAAGAATGACATTGCCCCATTTGTTAGGAAATGGAAAGGCTTGGAAAAAATTATATTAAGTGAAGTAAGCCAGGCCCAAAGAAACATAGGTCCCATGGTTTCCCTTATTTGCAATATCTAGTATAGGTATGAGTCAATTGGAAAAAGTCAGAGAATGTGATGTTAGGAAAACGAACCCTCAAATATGTATTTTAATGTTTTTGTTTCTTTCATGCATGCGTTTCTAACGCATTTATAATATTATTTCTTTGTTGCTTTGTATGTCTCTCCCCCACAGTGTAACCCCCGCTTTCACTATATTTGATGTCAGTATAACATGTGGAGGAGACGGGGACAAACAAGTCGTTTAAGGATTCAGGTGGACCTGTTGCAACAATGAGAAGTACAAAATGTCATGTCAAAACCAGCTTTACAATGTCTTTGGGGGGGAGGGGGGGTATGATTGGGTGGGGGGGAGGGGGGAGGCTGGGAAGGGAGGTGAAGGGTAAACAAAGGAGGAGGCTGCAATGCTTGGTATGAAATGTATGCATTTTCCTGCCCATGTAATTGTAACCCCTCTGTACAGTATGTTCTCAATTAAAATAAAAAAAAAAAAATAGAGTCACACCCTCACATTTATTTTATAGACAAAAGTTTACTGCTGTGATTTAGGTGCTTTCCTCCCTTTGGGTGTTGCTCTCTATTATGTTGGCGACTACATAGAAAAACAAGATAAATTTATTATGCTTATGTTAAAATTTTCAAAGTCATATTGTCTTCAAATGTTTTCTTTTCTTCACTGCTAATTAAAGTTTATTTGTTGTTCTTTGAATGATAACAAAAAAGTCATATTTTACCCTATATTTTCCGTGAAATCATATCGGTCTGTGATTGCTTTTTAATTGGTTTCAAGTATTTCCTTGGCTATTATCATTATTGCCTTTGTTCCAGTCTTCTAATCAGGAACGGGTTAAATAAAAAGATTATCCTAAGTAATAGGATGTTTGCAAGGATAAAAAATACATGTATAACTAAAGAGTTTCATCTCTTAAGAGATTGAAAGGCTCAGAAGACATTTTGCTATTACTGGCATGGTTAAGATGACTTCAATGCTTTAGATCTTAAACGAAGTGAAAAGTATGTAAAATGTGACAGTTGTTCCAAACAATGATTTTGGCTTATACTTTCCTACTCCAATGAGATGAATGACTATTCTCAATGAAAACCCTGACAAGGTTGGAGGGCAGATTGATTTTAGCTTAGAAGGGTTAAGTTAGAAAGCCAAGAGAGATTCCTAAAACAGTACTGCCTATCACTTAACAATTATACTTATGGCATATAAACATATAAATGTGAATTGAGTGAGAATTGTTTGATTTACACAATTCACTGAAAACTAAACCGGAAAACACATCTCTACGTTTATATAGACTAGTATACCTAGTGAGGATTTAAATTTTTTTGCATATATATTTTAACATTTATGTCAAGATATTAGTTTATTTTTAATTGTTTACTTTTACTTTTTTTAGTCATGGGG
The DNA here is from genome assembly GCF_019054845.1 of Dipodomys spectabilis. Lineage (NCBI taxonomy): Eukaryota > Metazoa > Chordata > Mammalia > Rodentia > Heteromyidae > Dipodomys > Dipodomys spectabilis. The sequence continues at coordinate 4,586,315 of NW_024870841.1, read as the reverse complement.
CTTGAAATCTGTGACTGGATGCTCTCCCTCAGCTTTTCAGCTCAAGGCTAGTGCTCTACCACTTAAGCGACTGACAGACTTTTGGTGATTCATTGGAGATGTCTCTCATGGACTTTCCAGCCTGGGCCTTTATAGATCTGAGACTCTATAGTAGCTAAGTTTACAAGCATTAATCAATGCTTAGGAATATAATTATTTTTTACATAGTTATTAAGAATTTACTGGTAGTCCCATATATTTATATGTAGTTTAATGATCAAAATATATCATATCCATTAGTTGCTTTCAGTGAGACTGCACAAAAGACTTGTCTTTTGGCTGTATTGAAATATCTATTCTTAACTATAATCACTCTGCTTATTGTGATATACAACTAATATAGTTATTTTATTCATTGAAGTCTGCTAATTAAGGTATAAAACATGAATGTAAAGTGAAAGAAATTCATGGTCCAATACTTGTTTTAAGAAAACAAATATACATTTTGTTTTCAATTATATTTCTGTAGGAATGCGAAACATTAATTGGTTTAACAGTTAAAATTGATAACAGTTACATTATAACAAGTTGATTCAAACTTATTTTTGAAAATTAAATACTTAACACAAATATAATTCCACATTCTTCTACTACATAATTTAAATAATAGTAACACAAACCTTGATGATAGTGGCCTCTTGTGTAGAATCCTACAAAATCAGGAGGATAAGACCTGAAGATTTCGGTTCAATGTTAGCCTACACATACAAAAATGTGAAAACATCTTCAATTATCCTGCAAGAAGAAGAATGTGAGGATATGGCTCAAAGAATAGAGTGTCATCATTCATTAGCAAAAGAAAATCTAAGGAGACCATGAAACACTGAGTTTAAGCCCCACAAATGTAGCTCAGTGGTAGAGCGCTTGCCTTGCATGCATGAGGCCTTAGGTTCCATTTCTCAGCACCACATAAGCAGAAAGAAAAAAGCCAGAAATGGCGATGTGGTTAAAGGGGTAGAGCTCTATCCTGGAGCTGAAGAGGTGAGGGACATGGCCCAAGCCCAGTTCAGGCCCCACGATCAGACCCCCCCCAAAGAAAAGTATTATGAACATGAGTAATCAAGCCAAAATAGTAGAAAAGATCATGAGAAATGTTTTGTAAATATATGGAAGATAAATTATTTCGGAGAATTTTCATTCAGCGGAGGGAAAAGTCAGTTTCATTTGAACAATCTCATTGTACTGGTTTTTGTTGAATCCTGGGTATTAGGATACACAGGAATGAGTAGATTGGATTAGCTGACATAGCAGAGATTGCCTGTGACTATCCACCATCCCATACTGCATAAGTCTAAAATCGTCCTTCTTAATTTAAATGAAACATCTATTCTGGACTTCCGTTGGTGAAGGATCAAAGCGAAAACTCATGTAATTATATACATAGAGACAAAAACCTTTGTCAAGTGGTTATTCTGGAATTGCATGATGTGAAAAGAGAAGAGAACAGAGTGCAGAGGCAATGAACTTTTTATAGAGGATGCAGATTGTAAAATATCTAGGATGGCAGGTCACATAGTCTCTTACCTGCACCTCATTCATGAACATTGTGGTGCTAAAGCATCTACAGACAACCAGAAAGAGGATAAAGCTGGGTATGGTGAAATGTATTAAAAGATACAAATTCCCTATAGATTACAATAATTAGTACTTTTGGTTATTTGTCTATTGTTTCCATCACTTAAAACCGTAGAAAAATATTCTTAGCTCCAGATCAAAGCACGATACAAAGATCATAGACTACTATTTGCAGATTCCTGATCAAGAAAATTAATCTCTGAATAAAAGAATCCAAACAGGAAATGACAGGTGTTGTTTCTGAAAGACGAAAAAGAATATTCAGAGCATTGCATAAAAAGTCATATAATTTGAGCAAATTATCTCTGACATTCAGGGGAGCTGGCTGCCAAGAGTTCAAATTTACACTGATTGAGATGTATAAGGTTTTAGGAAACATAGCCCTTTCATTATAATACAAGCAATAGAATTTAGAGTTGCTTAAAAAAAGAAGCCACCTCTTTCTACCTCTTTCTACACTTGCCCACCCCTCCCAACGTAAAAAACTTCATTTTAGTGGTTCTACAAACCTAAGTTTTATTCTTGGCCCTCTCATGATTGCCAGTTAAATAGCTTTTTCCATCTCAGTTTATTGTTCCATGAAATAAAGGAATCTTGGTGGATCAAGAAATATGTGAGAGAGCAAGCCTTCATATGAAAACATTTAGCAGAATATGCAGAATATGCATATATTTAAATACCTTTTAAATTTCGCTCCTCAAATGTTAGCAATTAGATGTTATATGTGGATTTCTGAAAATTGCCAATGGAATTATCTGTTTCCTAATTTCAGATTTGGTGAAATTCTATAGTCAATATCACTATCAATGAGTATTTTCTGATAGAAGTATTGCTTGAGCTTTTATAAATATGCTTACATTGCATGGATTGTTGATTATCTGCAATTATGTCTGACAATTACCATGTATATATCACGTGAATGAAAGGATGGGTTATACTTTCATTGGACTCTCTTTCCATCTGCTGGGTTTCATTAAGCATACCTTTTCTGGCCTCAGATTCTTCCAGATTTCTGATTGTGGACTCCATGAATGCTGTATTAATTTGTATTTATTCCCCTCCCACCTGAATAATTCCTCAGTTAATCTTTGATAAGCCTCATCATGCTCATGAATTTTCCTATTACACTTTCACCTTTCCGTATCACCTTTATACAGTCTTTTGCAGGTGCTCAATCTTTTTATTTAGCATTTTTATTAGTTTTTATAAGTGTTGTAGACCATTTGTGGAACTCCCCTTGGATTATTAACTGCTCTATTGCCTGATTATCATGAGTGGGAGTTGAGATATCTGGAGTTGCCATTTTTCTTATGTTTCTCCACTTTTTCTTCTGTTTCCGGTATTAAAGCAAAACCAATATCGTTCAAGGACACTATTTTATGGCAATCATCAATCAGAGTTCTCTAGTGGCACAGATTTTTTGAAACAGTCAAAATGAATACATGTATATTGAAGTTCAGTAGATACATCTAGTTCAACAACAAATAACTAGGAACTAAGAAAATCAAAGAAGGAATTAGCAGACCAGAAATTGGTAGGTTAACGGAGAATTGTGTGGAGAAAATAAGATTAGACGAAACTGGAGATGGAATGGGAGAGAGGGAGTACAACTAAGATATATGCAATAAGAGGTAAAGGATAGAAAGGAAGAAGAGAGATACAGACAAAGGAAAATGAAAAAATAAAAAATTTAAAAGTGAAACAAAAAATTATATAAATATGTTAAACAAAAGCAAGAAAGGAGAACATATGAGTTCTTACCTTGTTCATGTAATTGTAACCCCTCTGTATTTTCAGAATTTAAAAAATCTTATTAATAAAAACATAAATAAATAACAACATTGGAACATAAAATATATATAAGTATAAGGAAATAATACTACATTTAAAGGAGTCACGGCTGAGGGTTTGTGAATTGAGTAATTGACATCTGAATTAAGCATACATACACATTGAAGGAAATGGTCTTATACAAGATGTGTATTTACTTGGGTATAAATAGAACAGCAATTATGTAAAGCCAAAAAACAAAAAGTACCAATAGGAAATAAAGGAAAAAGAATTCAAAAGTTCAATAAAAATGATGAAACACTTGAAAGCAATTTTTAAAAATCACATAGATCTTTTTGGGTATATTGTGTCTCATACCAGGTTTAGGATATCATATGTGCTTCTGATATAACAATGGCAATGTGATGTAATAATGGGTTTTTCATACAACAGTGATGGTACAGTGGCAATGTCTGTGAGGTCACAATGTATTTGTAGTATCAATAAGTATATGAATTCACATAGGGACCATGATGTCTTAAAATACATGTGTTGTCACAACTCTGATGAAGTCCTATGAGGTTTGTGATGTCACCATGAATTACAATGGTCATGAAATCTGGCAGTGTAATGCCAGTGTGATCATGACATCTCAGCGGTTTTCTGATATCACATAGGCAGCATGTCACAAAAGGTATGAGGAGAGAGAGGTTTGTGATGTCACAGTGTGTTAGTTGTAACACATTTGCACTGTGATACCACAATAGTTCTGATGTCACACTGCATTTCTTATATCAAAACACATGCCCCATTTGAAATAGAATGAAATAACAGGACAGGCATGCCCAATGTGTCTATGGCATCATAATGACACTGTGATGTGAGAATGCAATGATTTCACTGTAGTTTTTTGATGTCCCAATGAGCTGATTTTGTCATAACAAAAATGTGATGTTATACTGGTTATGATGACACAGATGGGTTCTGATGTTACCATGACATGACATGACATCTCAATTATCATTAGATCACAAAGAATATAATGATAAAGATAGGGATTGTGATGTCACAAAGGCAATGTGTTTTTTCAAAGAAGCTAACAGTTCATAGTAGATTTGTAATGTCACAATGTGATTGTGAAAGTACAATGGCAATGTGATTTCACAATGTGTTTGAAATGTTACAGTGCTGATGCAATGGACATATCAAAAAGAAATTGTGATGTAACAATGATTGTGGGGACACAATGCATTTCTGCTATCAACCCACATAGAAATGTGAAATGGAATGAAATCACAGAATATGCATTCACAATGTGCCTATCACATCGCAACAAAAATATGATGTGATAATGCTGTCACAATAGTTCAGTGATGTCACAATGCCTTGTTGATAGCATATTAAAAATTTGATGTTACCTTGGAGATGATGCCACAAAGGATTTGTGATGATACCTTTAAAACTGTGATCTTAAGTCCGGTCAAAATGAAGATATGGATACACAGACCATGAAGTCACAAACACCATGTATTTTTTCAAAAGTTCTAGGAGGTCAAAATAAGTTTGGTGTGTCACAGGGTGATCATGATGTCACAATGTCAGTGTGATTACACAGTGAGTTTGTGAATGACCATGAGCTCACATTGGGTTAGTGATGTCTTCATGAGTTTGTAATATCAGATTGACATTTCCAATATCAATATCACAAGCAATGTTATAACTGAAACATTAGAAGGCATAAAGCAGATAATCCAATTATGAGCTGACAAAAGTCCTAAGATATCACAGTGATGGCTTCTCAAGGAAGCACCAGATGACCTCCAAAGGAGGTGAGAGATGACTTGACAGATAAATTCTGTAGGAGGACCCTGATCGCTTCTCAAGGAAGCCCAAATGACCTCTCGACGAGGTCCCAGATGGCATCTCAAGGAAGCCACAAATGACCTCCAGAAAAGATCTTCAAAACAGGCTATCATGCTTACCAAGAGTCAACACTAGAGGATTTCTACATGAGTCTCAACTTTGTTGGTCCTTGGCAAACAAACACTCAAGGGAGACTTTCAGTTCTGAGGCCTGAGAAACTTACCTAAGGAGGGATTTCCTTGAGTCCAGGCCCACAGCAATCTCACTGGAGGCTCCAAAAATAAGAACCTCTAAAGCACAAAACAGTGCATAGAGGCACATTTAAGAGAATAAACAAATTTATTTACACAAAAAATGGCCTGAGAATGCCTGATTGTGTGCTGGATATCCAGAGACAAAATCAGAAGTGACTAACAAACCTCTAACCTCCAATGGGTAGCCCCAACCTTTCTTTATTGGTCTGCAAATCACCACCCCCCACAATTATGATCTCCAAATCTCCATACTTCAAAAGGCAAGCTTTTTACTTTTCTCTTCCTCCTTCCCTCTCTACTGAATTGTCCTTCCTTCTAAGGTCTTTCCCTTTTTCCTATCTACCACTTCCTTCTTCTCTTTAGGACTTCCCACATTCCACAGGATTGCCCTTCTGCCCCAGTGGCCAGTTGCCATTTTTGCCCTATCGCTGTCTTTCATTTCCTCTCCTCCCAGGTCTTTCCCCTCCTGCTGTCTCCCCATGTCCTTACTTCCAGGTATTTCCCCGCATTTACTTCTATTCAGTTGCTCAGAACACATAGCCTGTACCCCTACCCAACACCAACCAGTCTCCTTTCTAAGATATTTCAATGGTCACTGCCCAAACTGCCCACTGCAAAATCACTACTTGATTGCTAAACATGCGGAGATTGATATCCCACCCCCTCCAGCAGAATGCCCATCTGCCTGTAGCAACATGTCCTGTCCCATCCAGACAGCTAGAGCAAAATGCCATGATGATTTTCAGTTTCTACAGAATTTAGATACTCCCTTGGTTATCATGGTGGCCTCATTTTTGAACTAGAAATTATTGAATTTGGACATGTCATTGTGATATTACAAACGTCATAAAAAGTTTGTAATATCACTAGTTGTGACTAACCCATTAACACCTCAACAAAACTGACATCATAAACCCATTTTGAAATCACATTGCCTTTGTGACACTACGACTAAATTGTGACACTCCAAACTTTATATGACCTCTTAGCAACTTTGAAAAAAACACACGTTCTTTGTGATATCTTGGTAACTTTGTTTACCCATATATTCATGGTTAACTAAGGACATGCCATTGTAATATCACAAAACTTTTGTGACATCATTATCAGTACCAAATTGCATTGTCATTATGACATTAACAACTCATTGTGACATCATCAAACTGTAATGAGATCATATCCATTATGACATCTAGTTCTCATTGTGAGATCATAGACTAATTGTGAATACCTAGTCTGTAAACCCATTTTGACCGAATAACCATTGTGACAACAAAATCTCTTTGTGATATTACAAGCCATTGTGATATCACTAACACACTGTGATGTCATAATCCTGTCCTGTCCCCATGTCTTTGTTGACATGGTTCCGTTATGATGTTTTCGGCTTTGGGAGCTCATAATCTATTTTCAGCCTCATAATATTCCTGATATGATATGTGATTTCAAAAATCCACTGTAACATCATACCCACTGTGACTCCACACTGTCAGACATCATCATTGTGCCACCTAGTGCATCACACACTTGTTAGGACTTCATCATATTTGTAACAAAATATCTCTTTAGAGACATCAGAGTCCATTTTTGAAGCCATATACTAATTGTGAATTAATGAAAATTGAGATCCAGAAGGCCATTGTGACATCAACACATTGTTACATCAGAAACCTATTGTAAGGTCATCACCATTAGGGCATTACCAACCCATTGTGACATAAAAGCATTATTATAAAATGATATTTTGACAACTTGCCATCATGATATCACTGTCCCTTTGTGATTTCATGAATTATGACCTTATAATCTTTTAGAAAATTCACCATTGGGACTTCAAGGTCCTCCTGTGAACTTTTATCCTCAGAGCAATTGAATTTGGACATGTAATTGTGATATTTCAAAGTTATTTGTGACATCCAAACCCGTGGTGACATCACATTGCTGTTATGACATCATGATCCCATTGTGATATCCTAAACCTATTATGACCTATTAGCACCTGTAAATACACAAATATCCTTTGTGACATCACAGTCTCTGCATATTCTTAGTCTAAATGTAAACTATTGAAATGAGATTATACATTCCATTGTAAGCTCACCTTTCCTTTGTGACAACACCATTTTGAGATCAGATTGTCGTTTTTACACCATCAACTCATTGTTACATCACTAAACTAAAATGACATCATACATTAGGAATTTCTGTTCTGTGAGTTCATTCCATTTCAAATGTGGCAGGTGTGTTGAAATGAGAAACCCATTATGATTTCATAACCATTGTGAAATTACAAAGCTTTGTGACATCATTTTGCCATTATGATATCACTGTGATATCAAAAACCTGCCCTGTCCTCCGAACTTATGCCACATGCTGCCATTGTGATTTCTTATGCCAATTTTGAACTCATGATCTTTTTGACCTTGTCATATGTTAGGTATGACATCATAGGAGAAATCCACAGTGACATTATGACCACTATGATATCACACTGCCAGTCATTATGACCGTTTTGTCACATTATGACATCACATACCTGTTAGGACTTCCTCCCATTTGTGACAACACAAGACTTTGGGACATAATCATCCCTTTTTGAACACATGTACTCATTTAGATTTAAGGATAATTGATATACACCATGCCATTGTGACATCACCAACTCATTGCGATCTCCCAAAATTACTGTGACAGTATCACAATTATGGATCACCAATTGTGTCATCAAAACATTTCTATGACATGATATTGTGACATCACATTTCCATTAGGATATTATTGTCCTAATGTGTTTTCACAATTCCATTTTGACTTCATAACATTTTTAAAAATCCATGGTCTTTGGACTTCAGGCTCTTTATATGAACTAGTATCCTCATTGTGAAACATTCTCAAATGATATAGGACATGATATGATCATATTCCAAACTCATGGTGTCATCACTCTCACATTGTGACCTCATTACTACTGTGACATTACAAACCCACTGTGACATCACATTGCCATTGTGATATCACTATCATGTTGTGAAATCCCAAACATAGTTTTACATTTTAGCACCTTCGACACAACTCAGAGCCTTTCTGACATCACAATCCCTTTGTGAACCATATCCTGATGTGAACCTAGAACAATTTATATCAGACATGTCTTTTAACATCATATCCACTTTGGGTCATCACCAGTGTGACATCACATTGTCATTATGAAACTATCAGCTTACAGTGATATCACCAAAATATAATGAATTCATAGCATCTTGACATCACATTATCATATTGATCCCCATATGTCAGACTTTACCTCTATGAATCCACTTCTTCAAATTAACAATGTGAGGTAACTTGTGTAAACACTCTCTTCATGAGTTCAAGCTTTCCAGCATTTACCTGTTGGGAAATTTCTACGTACATTACATATGCTTGTAAGGCTGAGGACCAACTGTTTTAGGCATTGGCCTGGCACAATTTACCATGGTGCCTGATAACCAGATATAAACAGACAGAAGGGTTGAGCCTATGACCATTTTACAGAAATTTAGTGTCCACATTTGCACACCTGATATCACTATTTTTCCTCTTTTTTCAATCGTAATGATTAGTAGCTGTAGACACTCCACTGTGTTTACAGTGGTCTCCCGAGCTACCTGATAATCTCAGTTGTTTCTCTGTACCTCAGGGATCTCCATTTTCAACTCCTATTTAGTACTTTGACCTCAGTCTGGAACTTGGAATCCTCTTCCCTTTTATCCTCCTCCTTTTCTTTGAAGTTGGCTTTCATGATCACAATCTCCATGTCAAAGTCCTCCTTATCTTGCAAGTGTTCCTCCAGGAACACACAATTCCTTCTACTTTCCAACTGCTGCTCCTTCTCACAAAACCTCTAACTGGTCTTCAGCTCCTCCTTTAAGTTTTAAATGATGCTATTAAGAGGGATTTTTCCACCTCCAACAATTACATTGAGACCTGCTTCTTCTGCATTATATTTTTGGTGAGATGTCAAAAGTCTCTTTGGGCTTTTCCTCTAATAGCTTCTATTTCTTTTCCCTTTAGTGTATTTTGTGACAGACCTTTTAACTGTTTAACTGTTCTGTTTTTCTGCCTAATGCTCTTTCCCTTTCCGGGGCATTCCCCATCAAAGCATGCCTGTCCTTTAACTCTTTCTGAAGGATAACAATCTCTTTCTTGATTCTGATATTTTCTGTTCAGTTTTCATGGCCTCTTCTTCTATGACATGGCATCTCTGGTCAGCCCCATTACCTGCTCTTTCTATTCTTTCTTTGTTGAATTATAACTCACATGCTTCATAATTTATAATTACTATGCACTTCCTCCAAATACAGTTTTGCAAATTGTCCAGCTCCTTTTCTGGGCCTTGATTTCCATGTAGAGTGGCAGGATATTCTACTGCCCTATTTATAGTCAGCAAGGATGGCAGCATTGCATCCTGTGCCTTCTTCAGCCTCTGATCTGTGGTCCCCTTTTGTTCCTAAACTTGGGAAAGCTATATCAACAGAAATGTCTAACAATCTGTACAGTCCCTGCAGTCTTTGCTACATGTCCTTTCGCTTATCTGCTGGCCTCCTGAGAAAAACTCCACCCAGTCTTTCTTGCCTGGAGAGCTGGTCTGGTCAAAAAGTCATCGTGCTCCTAAATTTGAGCCCATTTGGAAAGAAACTTACTTGGTGTTGCTATTTACATCATCGGCTATTAATGCTGCAGGGAAACAACACTGGATCCATCATTCTCAAATGGAACAATATCCAGAGAAGGCTGCACAATGTACAGTTCAGAGATACACAAAGAATCCATTCGGGAAAGATTTACCAAGTGTTAGTTAGTGCTAAGTAGAGTGTTTTTATTATTTACTCCTTATTATTTGTTATAATTGTATTTTAAATCTGTTGAGGGCAGGGAAGAGAAGGGAAAGTTTAGGATTTGTTCCAGAAGGAATCAATGATTTGATTGTACATGAAAACCAGTGGGGAATATACTAACCAGTGGGGCCTCAATGGTCAACACGGCCCAATAATCAGTGTAGCCCCTTGGCTTGATATGCTGGAGTAGACAAGGCTTTCCATCAAATATGACAGAGCATGCTACTGGAGGGGATAGTTTGTCAAGCCCGACATGGTGAGCTGTCACGTAGTGACTGGGCAGTGTGCAGTTTGAGATGGTTTGAAATTGTACAGCTGGAGAGCCAATGATGTGATAGAGGGGTACAACCTATATATAGGTTGTGTGTTCAGAACAATAGACCAGGAGAGAAAGAGGAGAAAGTCCTGGAAGGAAGAGAGTCGTGAGACAGTAGGATGGGAGATCCCTGGGAGGAAACGAAGTTGAGAGAGAGTGAGTAGGAGGGGAAGCATGACAATTGGCCACTAGGGTAGAGCAGGTCAATCTTGTGGAGGATGGAGGAGACTGAAGAGAAGGAAGTTATGGAAGGGGAAAAGAGAAGAACCTGGAAGATAGGAGAGGTGTGTAGAAAAGGTAGGAGGAAGGGAAAAGAAAAAAGCCTCGCCCTTTGAAGTTTGAAGCTTTGGAGATTTTAATTTGGGGGGCTCTTCTATTGCGGACCAATTAAAAAGGACAGGGCTGCCCATTGGTGGTCTGAGGTGGTCGAGGCTGCTCATGTCTCTGGGTATCTAGTCCAGTACAAGGTAGCTGCAGGTCCTTTTCTATTGTAAATAAATTTGTTTGTTATCTTAAATGTGTCTCAAAGGCTTATCTTGATTTTATGGGTCATAATATACAAGTTCATATGGAGCTTAAAGACCCAAAGCCTATGAATTTTCTAAAATGTTACAAAGTCATAATGTGTGTGAAAACCCAATGGAACAGAAATATCACAATGGCAATGTGACATGTCATGATTATGTAATGTTGTCACAATTATTTGTTGATGTCATAATGTTGAAGATATCACAAGAATTTAGTGATGTCCTTATGGGTTGTCTAACTGCCAATGATTATATGAGCTCAGAAAGGGATTGTGAGGTCTCCAAAGGCATGTGTTGGCAGGAATGTGATGAATTCCTAACAAGCTGATGATGGTCACAATGTGGCAAAGTGGTCATGACCTCTGACAATGTTATGTCACAATTTTAATGATGTCACAGTGTTTTTATAATATCACATGTCATAAATATTATGTGCTTGAAAACAGAATATGAGCTCACAAAGAGCCTAAGTATCATACTGGCAGCATTTCAAAAGTTATGACTAGAAGACAAGCTTGTGATGTCATACTGGTGATGAGGTAATTATAGGTTCCTGATGTTGGCATAGAAGGAGTGTTGTCCTTAATCCACAATGAGGATATAAGTAAATCAAGGGACTTTGATGTCACAAAGGAGGCCTTTTTTTTTTTGAGTGGTCATAATAGGTTGGGATGTCTCAATGTGATAATCATGTCACAGCAATGTGATGTCACAATGTTTTTGTGATGTCACAATGGTTATGGCATCAGCAATAGACTAATTATGTGACCACACTTGTAATATTTCAATCACAGATCTGATTTCAATTGCTACTGTTTTACAATGAGGATCTGCTTTCAAGGAAGGAGTTAGAAGACCCAAAGCACATCAGTTTTCTAACATGTGATGGAGTTAAAATAGGTTTGTGAAAACAAAATGGGACAATGATATCACAAAGAAAATGTGATGTCACCATAACATGATACAATGTTTTGATGTCATAAATAGTTGTTACTGCCATAATTGTGATGAGGTCACAGCAGGTTTCTGAGGTCACAATGGGATACCGAAATCAAAATGTCATGGTAGATCTCTATTGTCATTTATTCTAAATGAATATATAAGTTCAAAAAGGGATTGGAATATCTCCAAATTCAGGTCTCAACACAAATGCGATAAAGTCCAAAGAGGTTTGTGATGTCGCTATGTGACACAATGTTCATGACATCTGGCAGTGTGATGTTACAGCAGTCATGTTGTCACCGTGGTTTTCTATGACATGTCATACAAGAAATATTAGGAAGTCAAAAACAGATAATGAGCTAACAAATGGCCTAAGATATCACAAAGGAAACATTTTACCAAAATTATGAGAACAGGAGTTTGTGATATCACAATGGATTATTGATACCACAATGGTTATGCAGTCACAATGGGTTTCTGATAACAAGACACATGTCATATTTGAAATAAAAGGATTTCCTATGATACACATCCACATTGGATGTATGATATAACAATGCATATGTAATATCATAATACTATTATGAAATTGTAGTATTGTGAGGCCAAAATGAGCTGATGGTGTCATACCAGGAATGTGGTGTCCAAATAGTGATGATGTAACCAGGGGTTTGTGATATTACCATGGCATATCTGATCTCAATTGTCACTAGTTCACCATGAGAATATGGGTAGAAAAATGGATTGTGATGTCACAATGGACTTGTGTTTATTCGAAAGAGCTAAGAAATATTCATATGCTAAGAAGTAATCAAGACATGATATTGTGACATCACATTGTCAGGGTGATATTACTGTCCCATGGGGTTTTCAGAAATCTATAATCATCACAGTGTGATCATGATTTCAAAATGGCAATGTAACGTCATAATGGGTTTGTTATATGAGAGGGGTGATTAGGTCAAATTGTGTTTGCGATTGAAAAAAGTGAGATTGAAATAACACAAGTACTTCTTCAATTTTAATTGCTTCCTAGTACAGGAGTACAGGAGTTCAAGGAAAGAGCTGGGGATCCCAAAGGCCAGGAATTTTCTAAAATATTATGTGAACATACTAGGTTTGTGACAACATAATGGGCAGCTATATCATAATGGCAATGTGATATAAAAATATGATGTAATAATGTTTTATTGTCACAATTAACTAGTGGTGCCACAAGCATGTTGAAATCACAATACATTTGTGAAGCCATAATTGGCTGGTGATGTCACAATGGAATGCCAAAACTCAATTGTCCTTAATGCACAAATGTTCACAAAAGGGCTGTGATGTCTCCAAGTCATGGGTTGTAAGCAAAGTTATGAAGTCCTAACATTTCATTTTATACTTCATTGTAAAGATACTGTCCAAAGATATTTATTCTATTTATTTATTTATTATTCATTTATTTTTTTACTGTGAAAATTCTGTACAAAGGAGTTACAATTACATGGGCAAGGTAATGAGCACCTTTCTTATCTAGCATTGTTGCTTCCTCCATTGTTTCAACTTCCCATCCCTTCCCACTTCTCATCCCCACTCCCTGTCTCCGCTCTCCTGCCTCGCTTACCCCTCTCCTACCCCCCCCCCACACCTGCCAAAGTCAAAAAGTTCATTTTCGACATAACATCGTGCACATCTCATTGCAATGGTTCCACCTGAATTCCTATTTAAACATTTTTTTTTCCTTTCTCCTCCACAAAGTAAACGAACAACAAATAAAATGAAAACAGGGTTGATGTTATGGGGGAGAGATATACAAAGTAAAAACAAATCATCTTATAAATGTGTTAGAAACAATCACAAAAAAGAAAAAAAAATTTGGGTCCTTATCTTGCACTTCATTTCACCTAACAAAAAATTATTTGACCGTTTCTGCTCCTCTTAGAAATATACTAGTTATAGTACATAAGGGAAACCATGGGACCTATGTTTTTTGGCCCTGGCTTACTTTTCTTTATATAATTTATTCTAAGTCTTTCTATTTCCTAACAAATGCGGCATTGACATTCTTTCTAGACCCCAAAAAACAATAAACCAAAGATGTTTGAGTTACATGAGTAAAATAATGAGTAAACTGTCTATTAAAAATTATTACTATAATATATAATATATACATAAACACCTATATATTATATATTATATGTGCATAAACCTATATAATAAATATTATATATATAAATATATACACCTATATATATAGGTATATACATGTATATACCTATATAATAACTATTATATAGGTATATATGTAATATATAATATATAATTCATAAATATGTAATGTAAAATATGAAACATATAATATATATAACTTGTACAAATAGATATATACATAATGTGAATATATATAATATCTATATAAACATATATTATATATGTTATATATAATATGTAGGTATATATACAGATATATACGTATAATATTCAGGTATATATGTTAATATAAAGGAATATTTACAGATATATAGCTATAAAACAGGTATATATGGGCAGATTAATCCATAGGTAAATATATTATATATGAATATACAGAATATATTACATATTATATGTTAAATATACTATGTATTTTATAAATATGTAAATATATGACATATTTATATTTAACATAAGTACTTACAAATACATAACATGTATATTATATATAATATATATGCTTATATATCATATGTATGAATCCATTTATATACCTATATATCATATTACATGTTACATATTATATATATTTATATCTATAAATATGTATATATATAAATGGTATTTTTATTGTGTATTTTACATAATATATATTTGATATATTTTGTGTTATAATATTCTTTATAATAATATAAAATATACTACACATTGTATATATAAATATATATATAAATTCGAATATTATATATTGTATATGTAAATATATGTATATATACGAATATTATATAGGTTGTATATATATATGCAAATATATATTATATATACTACATATATTATATAATACATATACATATATACAATATATGAATATATATACATATCTAATATATAATGTATTTAATATACATATATATGCATGTATATACATACATTTAAAAATATACATGTATATGAACATATACATGTATACATATACCTATATACATATACATATATATACATATACATATATACATATATACATATACATATATATACATACATGTTTATACATTTGAAATATATATTCAATAAAATATATTCTCCCTCTCTCTATATCAATCTATCTATCACATTTTTTTGATCAGTTCAACTACTGTGGTTTGGGAGTTGTTACTAATTCTTAGTTATGGTGAATAACGCTGTGATAAACATTCTTATGCTGATAGATGTTTTATGGCCTTGTTTGAGATCATTTGTGCCAATGGCCAAACATGGGATTGCTGGATGATGCGTGAGGTTTATGCATTGTTCTTTGAGTAGCTTCCATACTCCTTTCAAAAGTGGTTGAAAAAGTTAATACTCCCACCAAAAATGAACTAGGGTACACATTTGACCGCATCCATTCCAGAATCTTTTATTAGATTTCCTGATCATAGTCATTTTAACTGAGGTGATGTGGAATCTCCATGTTGTGTTGATTTGCATGTCTTTTGTGGCTAGAGAAGTTGAGCATTTCTTCATGTGTCTGTTGGCCGTTCTTATTTCCTCTTCAGAGAAGTCTCTCTTGAAGTCTTTTTAAATAATTTTTTTTATTGTAAGAATACTTTATATATCTTAGCTACAGTAAATAATGCTGCAGTAAACATAGTTGTGCTGGTAGATTTAGTATTGTCTTGATTGTGATGATTTGGTTAAATGCCTAAAAGTGGGATAGCTGGGTCACAGTGGAGTTCTACGTGGAGTCTTTTGAGGAACCTCCATACTGTATTCCATAGTAGATGCTCCTTAATAGATGAATGGATTAAGAAAAAAAAAATTTTATCCAAGATTTTTTTTATCCAAGTAGACAAGCTATGTCGCTTAATTGGAGTGTTGATTCCATTTAAAACTGAGAATTAGGACTGAGGTGTTTGGTAATTGCTTCCATGGTATCCATCTTGTTGGGGCTGTGCCCACTGGATCCTTCCTATGATTCTTAGACTCTGTGTTCGGGGCTGGTTCTTGGCTTTTATTGTGCTCTTGCTGGTTTTCTATGTGTAAGATACATTTACATGCCTTTTATAATGCCATTTGGTGGAGATATATGGTTTCACTGCTTGTTTTTTCTGAAAGATTTTTATTTGTCCTGATGTTATGAAGGAGAATTTAGCTGAGTGGAGTATTCTTAATTGATAGTTGTTTGTCTTTAGGATGTGACATGCATCATTCCAGGCCTTTTTTTGGGGGGAGGGGGGGGTCCAGTCGTGGGGCCTGAACTGTGGGCCTGGGCGCTCTTCCTTAGCACTTCAGCTCAAGGCTAGCACTCTACCATTGAGCCACAGAGCCACTTCCGGCTTTTTTCTTTTTGCATATGTGGTGCTTAGGAATCAAACCCAGGGCGTGAGCCACCTTCCCAGTCCATTCCAGGCACTTTTACTTTCTTTGACTCTGCTGAGAATTCTGAAATTATTCTGATTGGTTTCCCTTTATAGGTGATTAATTTTTCTCCAGGAAAGCTTTAATCAGCCGTTCCTTTGTCTCAATTGCTACTGTGTGGATTGCAATGTGACAGTAGCATGTTCTATTCTGGTCTGTTCTATCTGGTGTTCTAACGTCTTCTTATGCCTGAATGGACCTATCATTTGCATGTTTGGAAAGTTCTCTGCTAGGATCCTGTTAAATAAATGTCCTAGACGTTTCACTACTCTTAGCCTTCCTCTACAATCATTAGCCTTAAATTAGGCCTTTTGGTGGTCTCTTCTAACTATTGAATAGATATATCATATTTCTTAGATTTTTACTTTTTTATAGTGTCAAGGGTGTCTTCAGTCCCAGAGACTGGATCCCCTCCCGACACTAACCTATTCTCAAGACTTTCTATTGTGTTCTTATTTCCTTTCCTTCTAATTGGTCAGATTTGATGGCTTCAGATTCTTTGTTGGAGCTTTAAGTCTTGTATGGACTTCTTTACCTTCTTAATATGGTTTTCAGTATGTATTCTAAAATCTCTTGATTGGTTATAAGTTAATTGGACAAACTTCCCTTTCATTGGGCTTCACGCAGCATTTCCTTTTTAGCCTGTAGGGATTGTCCAAGCTTTCTGTTTATGGATTTCATTAATGAATCTATTAATCATTTTTTTCTCATCTTGCTCATGCAATTATTCCTTGATCAGCCTCTGAGGCTCGTTAATTCCTGTCTTAATCTTGCCTTGTCCTCCTCATGCTCTTGCATTTCCCTATCACGTTCACACAGAGTCTTTTGCAGGCTTTCAAACTTTTTATTCAACCTATGTACCAGTAGTGTTTGTAGAGGATTTTGGGAACTCTCCTCTGAATTATTATATTTATTTATTATATTATTTTTATTGTGAAATACTATACAGAGGGGTTAAAATTACATAAGCAATTAATGAGTATATTTCTTATCAATCATTATTGCCTCCTCCTTTGTTTCATCTTCCCATATGTTCCCATCCCACCACCACTTCTGCACGAATGTTGTAAAGTTCGTTTTTTGACATTAGGTCTTGTACATCTCATCGTTGCTATGGGTCCCCCTGTATCCCTATGTAAACAACTGTATTTTCCCTTCCCCTGCACAAATACAATGAAAACAGGTGTTATTACTAGGGGGTGGCATGCAAATCAACAAAAAAAATCATAAATATATTAGAAAAAATAGCAAGAAAAAATATTTGAGACCTTGTCTTGTAAATTTGTTCAACCAATTTGGAAAGTAATATTGGAGGTTCCTCAAAAGACTCCATACAGACCTCCCCTTGACGCAGCAATCCCACTTTTGGGCATTTACCTGTAGAATCACAAACAAGACCAAGACCATATTAAAGCTACCAGCACAACGATTTTTATTACAGCATTATTTATGATAACTAAGATATGCAACCACATCAGATGCCCCTTAATAGATGAATGGATCAAGAAAATGTGGTATATAGACACAATGGAATTCTTTGCCTCCCTCAGAAAGAATGGCATTGCCCCATTTGTTAGGAAATAGAAGAACTTGGAAAAAATTATATTAAGTGAACCAAGCCAGCCTCAAAGAAAAACGGGTCTCATGTTTTTCCTTATTTGCAATAACAAGTATATGTCTGAAACAAGCAGAAACGGTCAGATAAGTTGATGTTAGGCGAAATGAACCCCAGAATAAGGACTCCCACTCATTGTTAGTGGGAGTAGAGATACCTGTCCATACCATTTTTCTTGTCTTTCTCCACCCTGTTCTGCCAGTTTTTGTATGAAGGCAAAACCAATACTGTGCTAGCACACTGTTTTAGGAAATCATCAACCTAAACTCTGTATTTGCACAAATTGTTTAACACAGTCAAAATAAGTACATATACAATCTATTTCATTAGATACAATCTAGTTCAACAACAAACTAGGGATACCTAGCCTAAGAAAATCAAAGAAAAAGTCAGAAGACCAGAAATTAGTAAATTCAGGGAGAATTGTGAGAAGAATATAAGATTAGAGACATGTGGGGATGGAAAGGGAGAGAGATAACATAATACCTAAATGCTGAGAGAGGTAATGGATAGAAGGGAAGGAGAAGGGAGATACAGAAAAAGGAAAAAGGAAACATTTTTAAATGAAACACTTAAAAATATATAAAGCACAATTAAGGGAGTTAATGATGAGTGTTTGTGAATTAAGTAATCAATTTATTAATTAGTATGTACACAATTAAGAATAATATGGATATATATCTGAAGATGAATATGGATATATATCTGAAGATGAATTGAATAGCTATTAAATATAGCAAAGAAAGCACAAAAGTTCCAAGAGAAAAAAGCAAAAACAATAAAAAAAAACTAAAATAAAAATGATGAAAAAATAGAAAACTATTTCTTAAAAAATTCTAAAAAGATTCCGGTGGCAGAGAAGCAGCTTCCACTGAGCAGGGCAAAATGGAGCTCGAGGCCATGAGCAGATACACCAGCTCCGTCAACCCGGCTGTCTTCCCCCATCTGACCGTGGTGCTTCTGACCATTGGCATGTTCTTCACTGCCTGGTTCTTCCTTTATGAGGTTACTTCCACCAAGTACACTCAGGACATCTACAAAGAGCTCCTCATCTCCTTGGTGGCCTCACTCTTCATGGGCTTTGGAGTCCCCTTCCTCCTCCTCTGGGTTGGCATCTACGTATGAACCCCCACGGTACCCACCAGATGGCTTCACTGAATCCCTGCTTTTGTAATTTAATTTTTTTACTGTTGCTGGAAGGTCCCACCTGCTGACTCCAATAAAAGCAGATGTGGGATAAAAATAATTCTAAAAAGATATAGACAAAAGTTCTTTCATTTTTTTTTCCAGGCAGGATCTTCTATCTCCCCTGAGACCTTAACCAGTTTATTGGTGCTCTGGTTTGCTTACAGTGTTTGCTTTTCCTGTGGCTTCATTGGTTTCTTAAATCAGTTTGTTTCAGCAAGCAGAACAACGCTCTTCCTTACTAGAGATTTTATAACATCTTCCCAGCTGAATTCAATGTGATGGTGATTTCCTTTGAGTATCAGAAAAGAGAGAGATGGCTGTTTCTTCTAGCTTGGAGTTGCTGTGATGGGGCTATGCTCAGGGTAGTGTTGAGGCCTGTCAAAATGTGTAGCTTTTCCATGAGGGGCTAGCTCCTGAGACACTAATACAGCCCAGCCTGGAGCCATTGTCAGGATTTATATTTACTGAGTTTCCAATTTTTCCTTTTGCTCTCAGGCAGCTAGATCTGCTGACTGTGCGACATTGTGGTGGGATAGCCTCTTATCCGGTGATGAAAGTCAGTCATCTAAGGGCAAAGATTCCTCTACTGGAAAGTAAAACTTTCTCTTTGCCTGGATCTGAGCCTGGTATGTCAACTTCCTTTGATCTGTTAAATAGCTCATACTGGTTTCTTCAACGGTCTTAGTATGGGGTGTTCTGCCATGTCTTTGTCAGTATCAAGAATGGAGTTCTCTTCCTGTGGTTGGGGAGTATGAACTTTCCAACTGTTGCTCTGTGGAAAGGTTTAAGGAAGTCTTACTTGTGTGGTATTCATGCCTTTCCATGGGTTTAAAGGCCATCTATGGTCTGCAAATGTCTGTGGTGAGCAGGATGAAGATGTTTGCTCCTTGTCAGTTTTTCCTGGTGGTGACTATAATCTGCTCACACACCACTTCTGGTGACTGTGTTCTGGGCTGTATTTGTTGATGAGGTGGCAATGGTAGCAGCTGCTGTAGCTACTGCTAAGGACAATTTTGAGAGCTCAAGTCTGTCTCCATAACCAAGCTGCATGCATTTTTCCCATCTGACCAAGCTCTCTTTACTATTATGGCACGTCATGTGTGTCTAAAGTCTTGGACTTTGCACTGGAACAAAAAAACTGCTTTCTATGATAGATGTTGATTAAAACTATTAGGACTGCTAAGCATTTTGAAAAAACACATGTCCTGTGTGACACAATAGTCTCTAGTATACCCATATATTCATTGTGAATTACAATTGAGTTTCAAACTGCCATTGTAACATCAAAACCTTTTGTGACACCAACTGTGTCACATTGTCATTATGATAGCATCAGATCATTGTGATATCACAAAACTTACAATCATATCATACCCTATGACATCACATTGCATTGTGACATCATAGACACATTGTAAATGCCTATTCTGCAATGTCATCCTATTTCCAATGTGGCATGTGTGTTATCAGAAACCCATTGTGAACTAATCACCATTGTGACATCACATTGCCATAATGATATCAGTAACCCACTGTGCCATCACAACCTGTCTTCTCCACAAACTTTCTTTGCCATGTGATACTTTAGGCTAATAATTTGTTTTCAATTTGTGAGCTAATAATTTGTTTTCAAACTGATATTATTTCAGATATGACATGTTATAAAAGACATTTTCTGTGATATCAAGGCCATTCTGACATCACACTGCCAGATGTCATGACCATTCATTCTGATAGTGAAATCAGAAACCTGTTAGACTTTATCACATTTTTCACAATACATAACTTAGAGACATCACAGTTCTTCTGTGAACTCATATCTTCATCATGAGTTAGTGAAAATTGTGATCCTGTATACCATTTTGCTATCCATCCCTATTTGTAACATCTCAAACCTACTGTGATCTCATTACAGTAAGCATCAACAGCTAATTTTGACTTCAAAACATTATTATGACATGATATTTCGACCACATATTCATTGTGATATCATTGTCCCATAGTGTTTTCAGAACACTTTAATTGCTGTAAGGGAAATCATCCCAGAAGCCTCATTTTGAAGTATAGTATATTGTAATATTTATAATAGAGTTTACAGTTTGCAGGTAGCCAATTGTTACAAAGACCTATAGCAAGCAAATAAAAGTAACACAGCTAGGAAACATGCTAAAGAGAAACAAAACAAAAACCATGCCAACAATGGTATGGATAGCTTAATTGGGGTGCAATGATGACCAAAGCTGAGCCAGGAGACAGGACACAGGACATGATCAGTGAGACAATTGGCATGACATAATGATGGCTAAGCTGGTTCAGACCTATGTAGGTCGGTGCAGAGGTCAGATCATCAGAAAATTCCCAGTCCAAGCAAATTCAGTTACCTATCAGCCAAGTACCCACACATGTCTCCAGGGGTATGGTCATGCACATTACCTTGGAGTTAGGTGATAGGCAGGGGGTTTTCTTCCCCCAGCATGAAAGCAAGATGCTAGACCCCACAATCAACCATGTGGCCAATAAGGTGATGGCCAGAACTGACCTCCATACTTCATTATGACCTCATAACTTTTTAGATATCAAGCTCCTTCCTTAAAAATGATGAACACTGAATTCATTGTGAACTAGTAGCAACTGAAGTCGGACATATCATTGTGATATTACAAGCTCATTGTGACATCCAAATACATTGGGACCTCATCAGCACTGTGATATCTAATTGCTGATGTGACATCATGATCATATTGTGACTTGAAGTTCCTTCTGAGAACTACATGTTGGAGCTTTCCAGAATTTCCCTGTTGGCAACTTTCTATATACAAGTTTGTCAGGAAGCTGACCCAATGGTTTTCAAGATAGTTTTGGCAGTGGCTGGTGGCAAATTACCAGCATGTCAAATAACCAGATACAGACAGGAGGTTTGAGCATGTAATTCTTTTCACAAGATCAGTATCCACATTTACACACTTGTTACCACTCTTTTTTGCTCCATTCTTTAATCTAAACGAGTAGTAGTTCTAGAAATACCACTGATTTTAGAGTGGTCTCCTGAGCTACATGATCAGCTCAGTTGTTTTCCTGCTCCTACATGTTTTTGACTTCTTCCATTTTTCCTCCTCCTTTTCACTCTTTAAGCTTGCTTTTATGATCCAATCTCCTTTTTAAATTCCTCCTGATCTTGCAAGTGTTCTGCCAGGGTCACAGGAAAGTGCCTTTGACTGTTCAACTGCTACTCTTTCCACAGCAACTTTGCTTGCTCTTCATCTCCTCCATTCAAATCTCAGTGGTGCTATTGAGAGGGTTTTTTTCACCTCCATCTATTTCATTGGGACATTATACTTCTGCATTACATTTATGGTGAGGATCTTGTCATTGTCTTTGGGTTTTCCTCTAGTACATACTTTTTCTTGTTTTACACTTTCTTGTATTTTTATGATAATTCTTTCAACTGATAACTCTTGTTTTTGTGCCTAATGCTGTTTATCTCATCAAAATATAAGTGTCCTTGACACTTTCTAAAGAGTAACAATCCGAATTTTGACCTATTTATTATTCTGCTCACTTTTCTTGGCCTCTTCTAAATTGACACAGGGATTTTTGTCTATTCTTCTAATTGTCCTTTCAGTTCTTCTCTGCTGCTTTGAATTTTTGCTCACACCCTTCAAAGGTAAAAGCTTAATGCACTCTTGTATCATGACCAGCTCCTTTTTACCTGGCCTTGATTTCATGGACAGTGTCAGGATCTTCTCCCTGCCTTGTTTGTAGTCAACAAGGATAGAAGCATTGGTGTCCTTGTCCTCCTCAGCCTGTGAACTGTGTGCTCGACCTTTGCATCAGGCATACCTTGTCTGATATACTTGGATTTCATTTGATTCTTCGTTTTTCTCAGTTTCATAGTTTTGACTCTCATCATTTTATGATTTATGTCTTCAAACCTTTTCTTCACATCTGATAATTCTTTCTTTTCTCATCTTTGTTGTTTAATGCACTTTTTACCTATTTGTGAGTTTTGATTGGCATGTATTTTAGATATTTTTTAGCCTGTGTTTTCAAACAGAAATGTGTGAAATTTTTCATCACACTTTTTCTTCAATGGGCTGATTTTTAACTTTAGCACAGTTTGATTTCAGACTCCCGAGCTTATTTGCCTTGTTCTCAGGAGATATAATCACAGTTTCCCAGTGGCAACCTGCCTACTTAACATGTCATTATTAATCCTTCTCTTCCTACGAAATTCCTTTTTCCCTTGCTGTTTACTTCCAGTTAGCACACAGATCTAGTCCTAGAGGTTCCCTATTGATATCTGCAAATGAATTAAACTGTCTTCACCATGAGTGTCTTGATACCTGTCCTGGTGCTGCTATATGAAACCTCTTCTTAGACTGTTTTTTCTTCCACTGTATATCTCTTATGAAACGCCTGTTGGGCAACTGCTACCAACTCAGATAATACCTTTTCTCAAATCCTTCTAAATTACGAAATTTTTCTCCTAATATCTAGACCGACGGTGTAGCAAAGCCATATTTAGAGCTCTTCAATTATCCTGGATCTCATGGATCTATTGGCATATAGTTCCTATAGGCATCTTGGAGGCTTTCTAGAAAAGCATTAGGGGATTCATTGGGGGAACTATAGTCTCATTTATTTTAATTAAAATAGTTGGCTTCCTAGCTGCTGTCCTTACCCTGCTAACAGGCTTGCAATATTGCTAAGCACACCTTTACCTTGATTGCCGTTCTACTCCAGCTTGGTTGAGTCTGGGGAAAGACTTGCTCCAATAGGTATGTGTCTTCAGTGGGAGAATGATCTGGTCCAAGGACCACCTTCAAGCCATTGAGCGAGATTCACTTCCTTCCTCCCAGGTGGAAAGCAGCTGTAAAAATTGCCCTCAGTCATCCTTGGTAGGCTGATGTAAAGAGATGAGGCCCTGGGCTTTTTCAGAAAAGGACGGATTTTGCTACTTCCCCTTAGACATGACACTAATTGTAAAGGGAACATGTATTAGAAAGTTAGTTTGTCCACCATCACGCCAATGTACCTGTTGTGTACCACCTCAGGATGGTTCAAGAAACTAATTATGGTATGGAGGGACTGAACATCAGAGATGCTGATGGCACAGATTAGGAGGACATGTCTTCTTCTGGGAGATCCTGTAACACCAACAGGAAGATATTTCAGTTACAGGAACTTTCACATATTGTACTCCCATCCTGGGGAAAAAAAAAGGGTAAGCAAAGATGTATACAGGAAACAGAAGTATCAGCACAAACAAATAGCCATAAACCCTAAACCCACATGTCTCATATATTTCAGTGATGCCCTCTTGAGGAAGTATGAGATGACCTCTGGAGCAGATCCCATAAGGACTACTGAGAAGATCCTAGATGACCTCTGGAGAAGGTCACAGATGGCCTTGCAAGGAGGCTACAAAAGAACACTCAAGGAGGTCTCAGTTGGCTTTAAATGGCCCTCCAGATGACCTCTTGAAGTCTCCAGTTGACCTCCAGAGGAGGTTCCAGGTGGCCTCAAGATGAGGTTCGAATTAATGTACTGAAGATATCTGAGATGACCTGTTGAAAAGGCCTAACATGACCCCTGGAAGAGGTCCCAGATGCCTTCTCACTTTAGTGCCCAGATGACCAATGGAGGAATTTCCAAAAGGCCTTTTTAGGGACCCCAAATGACTTCCAGTGGAATTCCCAGATAAACTATAGAAGAGGTCCCAATTAGCCTCTCAAAGAAGCCCCAAATTTCCACTGGAGTCAGTCCCAGATGTCCTACCAATAAAACCCCAGATGACTGAGGGAGACCTAGATAAGTACCTTGAGGAGTGCTAAGATAACCTCCAGATTAGGTCACAGATGGCTTCTTAAGGAAGCCCAAGATGAACTCTCAAGAAGGCCCCAGATGGCTTCTCAAGGATGGCCTCTTGAAATTACCGAAGATATCCTTCAGAGGAGGTCCAAATGGCCTCTTGAGAATGCCACAGATGAGCTCTAGAAGAGGTTTCATAAACAGGCTGACAAGTTTGCCGAGACTCTCATTCCTACATAGGTCTGAAATAACTATTGTTTCTGTTTTGGGGTGTTTTTTTGTTTTTGTTTTTGTTTTTGGCTGGTCAAGGGGTCTGAACTCTGGGCCTAGGCCCTGTTCCTCAGCTCATCTGCTCAAGGCTAGCACTCTACCACTTGAGTCACAATGCCATTTCTAGCTTTTTCTGCTTATGTGGTTTTGAGGAATGGAACCCAGGGCCTCAGGCATGCAAGGCAAGCACTCTACCACTGAGTACTTTCCTAGCCCTGAAAGGAATCTTATCCCTGTTGGTCCCCAGAAAACAACAACTCTAGGGAGGATTTCACCCCTGAGTGATAAGAAACTCACATTTAAGGAGGTATTCCCAGGGGCCAAAGCCCAGTTGCATCCATATGGATTATCTCTATGGCGCCTCCAAAATTTAAGTCCTGTAAAGCATGAAATAATCCAAGATACGATTAAGGTAATAAAATTATTTACACTACAAAGGGGCCTGTGTTTATCTTGTCCTGGGCTGGATATTCTGACCAAGAGCAGCATTGAACACCAAACCTCAGACATCCAATGGGCAGCAATGCCCTTTGTTAATTCATCTGCAAACCACCAATACCAAAATTATGATCTCCAAAGCTCCAAACTTCAAAAGACAAGGTTTTTCTTTTCCCTTCCTTACTCCTCTACAGATCTGTCCTTTCTTCCAGGTAATTCCATATTCCCCTTCCACCAGTTCTTTCTTCTTTTTAGGCCTCTCTACTTTCCACAGGACAGTGCCCCATTGATGAGTTGCCATCCTTACACTCCTGCTCTCACTCAACTTCCCCTCTTATCAGGTCTTGCCCTCCTGCTGTCCTACCACTTTTTCCCCTCCAGTAATTTCCCCTTTTTCTCTCCCCTTCGTTTGACATGAACACAGCCTATAAAGGGCTGTAGACCACCAGCATGCCAACAGATCTCTTGCCTAAGTTTTCAATTGTCACTTCTCAAACTGCACAAAGCCCAATCCCTTCTTGACATATCTCCGTGAGTTACATAACAGCTCAAACCCTTCAGAAGAATAAACCACCCTCTCACATAGGCCAGGCCAAAGGGGCAAGATGATGATTAGGTCCCACAATTGATTGGGGCCCAGGTGCTTATTCCAGCATCCTCATTGATAACAAGTACCAATTGAAATTGATATTACAAACTCATTATGACAGCACCGAACAATTGTGACCTCATCATCAATATGGCATCACTCATGCATTTAGCCACGATCACATTGTGACATCACAAACCTATTATGACCTCTTACAATCATTGAAAAAAGACATGGCATTTGTGACATCACAGTCCCTTGGTGTACCCCTATCCTCACTGTGTACTATAACAATTGAGATCAGACATGCCATTGTATCATCACAAAGCCTTTCTGAGATCAAAACCAATGTAACATCACATTGCTCATTGTGACATCATCAACCTACCACGTCACGATAGCATTATTACTTCACATTGTCATTGTGATATCATAGGCAGATTGTGAATGCCTATTCTCTGATTTAATTCTATTTAAAATGTGGGCTCTGGGTTGATAGCAGAAACCCTTATGATGCAGTAACCAGTGTGACAGCATATCATATTTGGTATATAACTCCCATTGTGTTTTCGAAAAACTAATATAACTTCATTACATTTTTCAAAATCATGGCCTTTGTGACTTCTAGCTCCTTCTGTGAACCCCTATACTTATTTCCAACTAAGAGCAATTGAAATGGAATATGTAATCGATATTACTAGTATTATGAAATCACCTCATTAGATCAGTGACAATACAGTCCTATAGTGACATCGCATTGCTGTTGTAACATCAAAATCAAATTGTGACATTTCAAACCTATTTTGGTCTTTGAGCACCGTTGAAAAAACACATCATTTTTGTGATATCACAGTCCCATTTTTTATCCATATTTTCATTGTATACTAATTACTACTGCAACAGATATGCCAGTGTAATACCACAAACCATTATGACACCATAATTGTCATTTTGACAACATTAACTTATTTTGATATCACCAAAGTACAATGACATTAACTATTATTGCAACATATAGCCAATGTGACATTATAAACACATTGACACATTGTGAATGCCTATGTTGTGATTTCGTTCTTTCATGTGTTTGATATCAGAAAATCATTTTGACTTCATAACCATTGTGACATGACAATCCCTTTGTGACCTCACATTGCCATTGTGCTATCATTAACACATTATGACATCACAAATTGGTCCTGTCCTATTAATTTTTGTGACATGCTGCCATTTTGACATCTTAGATTCTAGGTAAGTTCATAATCTATTTTTCCCATGATAATATGTCAGGAATGTATGGTATCAGATATCCACTCTGACATCATGGGCACTGTGACATCACACAGCTAGATGTCATTGACCACTGTGTTACATTGTGACATCACAAGCCTGTCAACTATTGTGACAACACATAGCTTTGGAGACATCACAGTCCTTTGAGAACTCATAATCATTTTAAGTTAATGACAATTGAGATCAACCATGCCATTGTGACATCATCCACCCATAGTGATATTACAAATCTATTGTGAGCTCCTCAACACTATGGTATAACCAACTATTTTTGACATCATACATAATTATGGAAGGGGGCCCAAGATGGTGCCTACACA
Source organism: Dipodomys spectabilis (assembly GCF_019054845.1). Classification (NCBI taxonomy): domain Eukaryota; kingdom Metazoa; phylum Chordata; class Mammalia; order Rodentia; family Heteromyidae; genus Dipodomys; species Dipodomys spectabilis. The sequence continues at coordinate 4,558,053 of NW_024870841.1, read as the reverse complement.
GTAGGAAAACACCACAGCTCTCTCCAAACAAACACAGAGAGTTCCTAAGCTCAATTTCCCCAAAAGACCCAAGATTGCAAAATGACCACCCAGATAAAAAGAAGTGCAATAAAAAGTAAAGGAAAAAAATTACAAGGGGAAAAACACGACGACCCTTCCTCAACCATTGATGTCCTTGAAAATCTGTGCCTAACCAGAGCCCAGCCAAAGTCCCCAGAACCACAGTAGGGTATCTGAAGAATGCCCAGGAAGAACATACTCAAAGTGCTAGTGCCAGAATCAGTGATTGATAAAGGGAAACCTCAGGGCTTGGAATCTTCGCAAAGAGCTTTCAGCAACCCGTCATCTGTAGATCAATCTTGCATAAACCTACCAAATTCCCCAGGCCTCACAACAGTGGTGGGAAGCCATGAACTACAGGGGTACATACACAGAAGGCCAGTGCAGGAGATGCCCAGGTGCCTGTGCTGATATGGACATTGCAAATAGAGACAAAACCATAAGAGCTCAGAACATGCAGAAAGATCCTATTGGACACCTCTCTGGCAAAGTGGTTCAATGCCATCCTGCCAAAACTCCTGGGCCCCTATAACCACAGTGAACAGCAGGAAACCAAAGGAAAAACACCCATGGTGCTTATCAGGACAGCATAAACAGAGTCAGAAATGGTGTAAAGCATAGGCCCTGAGCCACCACCATCAGCCAGCCCAGCCCACAGTCAACTCAATGCAATGCTAACCCTGGTAGCAACCTGCAAACTACAGTGCACAGAGACAATGATCTGTGCCAGCACCATTCGACAGCTCTCAACCAGTTCTAGCTAAGTACCCCAACAGGAACAGCCTTACCCCTTTCCAAGAGAGACTAGTGCTGGCAGTAACCTCCAGAGCTTGACCCGTACCCTTCCCCCTACAACCTGGATTACAGGTTCCACTAAAACTGTGCAAGGAACCCATCAGCCTTTGGAGCACACCTAGCCCACCAGGCTTGAAAAAAATTTAACCCAGAAAGGGAGCTTAAACGCTCAAGGTGGGAAGAGCACCAACGGGCCACAGAAGCAGCAGAAGAAATCCAAACTGTGTACCCTGCGTGGGAAATCCAGCGGCACAGGTCCCACCTAAGCCCAAAGAGTGTGTCCCAGGATGGTGACAGAAAGACATGACCAGGCAGGGGGATGGGTGACTGAGCTACATAAACGACCTCTCCTGATTGAAGTCAGAGGCTGAACACAGGTTTCAGAAGAGGTTGGAAAGAAAGGCACAGCAGCCCTAAAGAACCAACCAATGACAGCAAAAGATCTGTGTGTCTGCAGAGAGCCTAACTTGTATATCCCAGACTGGTTATTGAACAACTCAGACAAGCAGCACCTAAATATAGTCAGGAATGGAATGGAAAGATTGCTCAGTGGTAACGTGCATGCCTTGCATTCATGAGGACCTGGTTCAATTCCTCAGCAACACATAAGCAGAAAAAACCAGATGTAGAAATGTGGCTCAAGTGGTAGAGTGCTATCCTTGATCTGAAGATCTGAGGAACAACACCAAGGCCCACAATTTAGGCCCTACAACAAACAAAAGAAAAGAACCACTTGATTATCTCCATTGACGTGGAAAAGGCTTTGGAAAAAATACAAATTTATTCAAGTTAAAGGCTCTGAAGTGAATAGTAGAGGAATTTTCTTAAAACTCTGTAAGCCATATATGAGAGAGCAATAGCCAGTATTATACTTAATGGGGAGATACTACAACAGATTCTCCTAAAATTAAGAAGGCAAATATGCCCTCTCTAACCATTCCTCTTCAATATAGTCTTGGAATGCTTAACCAGAGTAATAAGGCAACAGAAAGACATTAAAGGGATCTGCATTGGGAAGGAAGAAGTTAAACTATCTCTTTTTGCAGATGAAATGACATTATACCTAAAAACTCCACCCCAAAACAGTTTATAAGCCACTTTGGCAAAGTAGCAGGATACAAAAACCCACAAAAATCAGTTCTCTGTAATGTACACCAACAACAAATAAGCTGAAAAGAAAATCAAGGAAATAACACCATTCAAACAATGACCTCAAAAAATAAAATATTTTGGAATTAACCTAACTAAAGATGGAAAGGATCTATTTAAATAAAAGTATAAAAACATAAATATATCAGGACACCAGGAAAGGGTGCCAAAACAATTCTAGGCAAAAAAGGGTGGGTTCTCTATGATGGACTTAAAACTCTACATTAGAGCCATAATAACAAAGACAATTTGGTATTGCATAAAAGAAAAAAAATGGAATAGATTAGAAGATCCAGAAATAAAACCACATGGTTACAATCATCTTATATTTGACAATTCAAAATCGATAAAAGACCAAAACATCAATCCCGAAAATCTGAATCCACTGAAGCACAGACTAAGAGAGACACTTGAATTTATAGGCACAGGCAGGAACTTCTTTAGCAGTCCAGAGTCACAACAAATTGGGTAGAGACTCAACAAATGGGACTACTTTAAAACAAAATGATTCTGCCCAGCTAAAGACATAGCAACCAAACTAGAAAGAACCAATTGGGAAAAATATTTACCAGCAATATATCGGACAAAGGCCTATATCCAGTATATACACTAATCCCTCCCAAACCTAATGAACAAATTACTAAATGGTCAAAGGAATTAAAAAGAGACTTCTCAGAAGAGATAAAAATGGCAAAGAACCACATGAGGAAATACTATTCATCCGTGGCTGTAAAGAAAATGCTAATAAAAACAATCCTAAGATATCACCTTATTCCATTTAGCATGGTCTGCATCCTAAGTTCAGACAAAAACAAAGGCTGGAGGGAGCCATTGACAAATGCAGAGAAAGGAAATGTATTGCATTGCTACTGGGAATGGACACTAACACAACCACTTTGGAAAGCAGTCTGGAAGTACCTCAGAAAACTAATCACAGACTTTCCCAATGACTCAACCATACCACTCCTAGGCATCTATACTGAACAACAGGAACCAGGATGCAAGTACACATGCACTTCCATGTTTATTGCAGCACTGCTCACAATGGTCAAGATATGCAAACAATCCAGATGCCATACTAGATGTTCCTAATGGATAAATAGATCCAAAAATGGTGGTACCAATATACAATGGAATATTATGCAGCCATTAGAAAGGACAAAATAATGGCATTTGCAGGGATATGGATGGGACTAGAAAAATAATTTTGAGTGAGGTAAGCCAAAAGAGACAAATGGAAAACTATCTCCTTGATATGCGGATATTAAATACAACATGTAAAGAGATACAACAAAGTAAACAGGGCTCAACAAACAAAGAACTTCCAGTCATCTTGTTTCATTACAAAATAACCCACAGCTACTGACTACATTTAAGGTATATACGCACACATCTGAGGGAAACTAAGACGAGGACACAGAATCAGAGATAGATAGAGGAAAACACACCAGAAGGAGGCATCAGCTGCATTGGACATTAATGAAAATGAACTAAGCCACTCAAGGGAAGTGATGGGAGAGAGAGAATGAGGGAGCTAGAGGGAAAAGCTGACAGTAAGCAAAAGGAAAGAAATATACATATCACTTGTTATGGAAGAAATAGCTTTATTGTCTCAGCTGATATAATTCCCAAACTATGTACCACAATTTGCTTCATGAGTGTTAGAATGTGCTTGAGAATTTAACTATCACTATCTCACAATTCTATGAAATTTGTGAAATTTAGGTCAATCACAATAAATATTTTAAAGAAAATTATATGCATGATATGGTGGCATTACATGGCCATTGTGATAACAGTGTCCCATCGTGTTTTCACAAATGAGATATTATCTCATAATATTTTAGAAAATTCATGGTCTTTGGGATTCCAGTCTCTTCCTGTAAACTTATATCCTCAGTGTAAACTAGCTGCAATAGAACTTGGACATGTTATTGTGATATTGCAAACTTGTGCTGACATTACAAACCCATTGTGGCCTCATTACCATGGTGACATCAAAAACCTATTGTGCTATCACCATCACATTGTACCATCCCAAACCTGCTATGACCTATTAGCACATTTGACAATACACTTGGCTTTTCTGACATCACAGAAATTTTGTTTACCCATAATTATTTTTCTGGTTATGGGGTTTGACCTCTGGGCCTGGGTATTGTCCTTGAGATCTTCAGCTCAATGCAAGTGCTCTACCACTTGAGCTACAGCACCAATTCCACTTTTCTGGTGGCTGATTGGAGATAAGAGACTCACGGACTTTGCTGCCCAGGCTGGCTTTGAGCCACGATCCCCAGATCTTAGCCCCCTGATTAGCTAGGATTACATGTGTAAACCAATAGCACCCAACTCCTTCCCATACCTTATTGTGACCAAACCACACTGCAGATCAGATATGCAATTGTAACAGAACAAATTATTTTTAACATCTTCCAAAGTGTGATATCCCATTGTCCTTATGGCAGCATCAACTCATTGTGACATCACAAATCTGCAATGGCATCATAGCATTATGACAACACATTGTCATTGTGAAGTCACAGACACTTTCTGAATGCCTATTCTGTGGTTTCATTCTATTTCAATAAGGCATGTAGGTTCATATTAGAAACTCATTGCAACCTCATAAAAATTGTGAAATCACATTGCCATTTTGATATAAACACACTGTGCAATCACAGACCTGTCCTCTCCTCATAACCTTTGTGATATGCTGCCATTGTGATATATTAGGCCCTTTGTGAGCTCATACTCTATTTATGACCTCATCATATTTCACATATAATATCTGACATAAGAAATACACTGTGATCTCATGACTACTGTGACATCACCTTTTCAAATACCATGACCATATTTTCACATTGTTACATCAGAAACCTGTTTCGAATTTTCATGCCTGTTATAACTTATGCCTTCAGAGACAACACAGTCTCTTTGTGAGGTCATCTACTTATTATGGATTAATGAAAATTGAAATCTAAAATGACATTTTGATATTTGCAATCCATTGTGATATTGCAAAATTATTGTGACCCCATCAGCAGAATGACATCAACAACTACATGTGACATCAAAATATTATTATGATTTGTTATAGTGACATCATATTGCCATTATGATATCATTGTTCCATTGTGTTTTCACAAACCTAATATGACCAAAAATCATTTGAGAGACTTCATGGCCATTGGGACTTCAAACTCCTTCTGTGAACTTGTATACTCATTGTGAACTAGTAGCACTTCTCATTGGACATGTCATGTGATATTACAAACACGTGACATCACTAACCAGTTTTGATCTCATCACATCTGTGACATCACAAAACCAACGTGATATCCCACACTGATTATGGTCACTTTAGCCCCTTTGGAAAAACACATGACCTCTGTGACATCACAGTCCCTTTGTGTACCAATATCCTCATTATGAACTAAGGGTAGGACGTTTGTGATGTCACAGTGTGTTAGTGATATTACCATTTTGGGTCACAAATGCATTGTGATGTAACAATGCTTGTGAGGACATAGGCCACATTTGAAATAGGATGAAATGATGGAATACACATTCAAAATGTCTATATGATGTCACAATGACATGACATTGTGATGTCACACTGGTGTTTACATCACAGAGATTTTGTGATATTGAATGGCACGTCTGATATCAATTGTCATTTTTTCACAATGAGGATATGGGTACACAAAGGGACTGTAAGCTCAAAAGGGCCATGTTTTTTCAAAAGTATTATGAGATCATAATAGCTTTGGAATGTCATGATATCATGATGTCTCAATGGCAATGTGATGACACAATGGATTTTTGATGTCACAGGTGATGAGATCACAGAGTTTATGATGTGAAGATTATGTCATATCACAATCACATGTCCAATAACGATTAATATTCATTCATAGTGAATTACAACTTCACAGAAGGACTTTCAATTCCTATAGGCGATGAATTTTTCTAGGTTTCTTAAAACACAGTGGCAAAGGGAAATCACAATGTGATGTCAAAGTATCATGTCATAATAATGTTTTGATGTCACAATTTGTTGGTGATGCCATAATGGTGTGAAGTCACAATAGGTTTGTAATGTCACAATGGCATGCCGGATCTTAATTATCAATAACTCAGATTGAGTTATGAGTTCACAATGGGATTGTGATGTCTTCAAAGGCATGTGTTTTCATAAATTTCTGCATTCCTAACAAGTTTGTGGTTACCATGTGACACAATGGTCATGACATCTGTCAGTCTGATGTCACCATGGTCCTGATGTTCCACTGAATATCTTATACAGTAAGTCATACTTGAAAAATTATGATTTTGAAAAGAGATTCTGAGCTCACACAGGGACTTAGATATCACAAAAATAGGCATGTCACAAATGTACAGGATAACTTTATGGCATTACAGGGTGGTAGCGATGGGAAGTAATGTAACAGTGGGATTGTAATGTAATAATGGTTATGAAGTCATAATTTGTTTCTGATGTCACATTTAAATTAGAGTGCAATCCCATAAAATAATTCACAATGTGTCTATGATGTCACAATGACAATGTGATAACATAATGCTATGATGATATTGTCATTTTCTGATGTCAGAGTGAAGTGTGGTACTATAGAAACAATGTGATGTCACACCGCTGCTGATGTCCCAAAGGGTTTTTGATGTTACAATGGTAATGAGTACACATGTTTTTCTGATTCAAAATGCATGCCAGCTTTTAAATAGAATAGAATCACAAAATATGCACTCACAATGCATCTATGATGTCATAATTACAATGTTCTGTATAAGGGTATGTTGTCATTGTAGTCTTGTGATGTCATAATGATCTGATGTCATAACAACAATGTGATATCACATTGGCACGAAAACTATGATACTCAACTGTGATATTCTGATTGGCACAAAAACTGTGATATTCAATGACGTCTAATCTCAGCTGTCAGTTCACAATGATATGTGCACACAAAGTGATTGTGGTGTTACAAAGGCCATGTGATATTTCAAAGGTGCTAAGAGTATATAGTAGGTTTTGAATATCACAATGTGATCATGATGTGTCAATGGAAATATGATATCACAATGGGTTTGTGAAGTCACAGTGGTACTGAAGTCATAATGGGTGTGTGGTGTTACAAGGAGCTTGCAATAGCAAAGCCATGGGTCCAATTTCAATTGCTAGTATATCACGTTGAGGATAGAGGCTCAAAAAAGGAACATGACTCCCCAGTCCATGAATTATCTAAAATGTTATGAGGTTGCAATAATTTTATGAAAACATAAAGTAACAGTGATATTACAAGGGCAACATAATGTCACAATATTATATCCTAATAATGTTTTGATGTCAAAATTAGTTTGTGATACCATAATGGTGATGAGATCACAATAGGGCTGTGATCTGTTAATAGATTGGTGATGTTACAGTTGCATGCCAGATTTCAAATATCATTTATTAACAATGAGAGGATGTGTTCACAAAGGGAGTGTGATGGTTCCAAATGCATGTATTTTCACAGATGTGATGAAATACTAACAGGCTTGTGATGCCACATGAGTGCAAATTTTCATAATGTCTGGAAGTGTGATGCCAGAGTGGTCATGATGTCACAGTGCATTTTTAATATCACATGCTTCATCTGAAATATGAACTCAGAAGGGACCTAAGATATCAGAATGCATAATATCATAATATTTATGACAGGACACTTTGGCTATCACAGTGGGTTAGAAATACCACAATAGCAAGGTGACATCTGATATGAACCTACATGTCATATTTGAAATATATTGAAATCACAGGATAGGCCTTTCATAATGTGTCAGTGATGTCATAATAATAATTTGATGTCATAATATTTTGATGTCATTGCAGATTTGTGATGTCACAGTGATCTGATGGTGTCATAATGACAATGTTCTGTTACACTGGTGACAAAGTCACAAGGTGTTTGTGATGTTACAATGTCATGTCTGATCTCAATTGTCATTAGTTACAATGAGGATATGGTCCACATAGGGACTGTGATGTCACAAAGACCATGATATATTTGTTAAGAAATTTATTTATCATCTTGCCCATGCAATGCAACCCATCTGTATGATAGTTTCACAATAAAAGAAATAAAAAATAAATAAATTTATGACACAAGAGGTTTGTGATTATCGATATCTCTATGGCAATGGAATGTCACTCGGGAATTGTACTGTCAGAGTGGGCTGATAGTGTCATAACAGAAATGTGATGTCACACTGGATATTAGATAACAAATAGACTCTGATGTTCCAGTGGCATGTCTGACCTCAATTGTCATTAGGATGAGGATTATGTACACAAAGTCACTGTGATGCCACATTTGTTTTGAGGTCAGATTGGGTTTCTTATATCAACCCACATGCAACATGTGCAATAGAATGTAATCCCAGAATAGGCATTATTTAAAGAAGCTTGGAATTATGAAATTGAGCATGAGATTAAAGGAGGAGGATAAAAAAGAAGATGTCTCCAAGCTTAAGACTGAGGTTCAGAGTAGTAAACAGGACTTGAAGAAACTAGAGACCCTGAAGTTCAGGACAAAACCAAACTGTTCAACGAGCAGTGGGGTCTCTAGAGCTGCTAGTCATTAAGATTAAGGGAAGAAGGCAAAACAGTGGTAACAAGTGTGCAAAGGTGGAGACTAAACTTGCGAAAATGGATACAGGCTTAAGCCTTCTGACTGTTTATACCCGGATATTCGGCACTCTGGTAAAATTGCCCTGGACCACTGCCTAATCTGTGTTTAAAACCAGTGGGGCCTCAGCCTGACAAGCCTATGTAATGTATGTAGAAAGTTGCCAATAGGTAAATACTGGAAAGCTGGAATAGGTGGAGAAGTCTCTTATGCAAGGATCCTCACCTGATGAATTTTGGGAAGTGGACTTCACAGAGTTAAAGCATGGAGAGCAGAGGTATATATATTGGTTAGTTTTAGTGGGCACTTTTTCAGGCTGGGCTGAGGCATTCCACACAAATACCAAAACCACTCAGGTAACAGCTATAAAATTACTCCATGAAATAAATCCTCGATTTGGTTTACCATTAGCAATGGCCCAGCATTCATGGCCCAATTATTCAATTATTAGCTAAGGTACTAGGAAAAATTGGAAGTTCCATTGTATTTATTGATCTCAGAGTTTATGGCAGATAGAATCAATGAATAGGACCCTAAAGAAACTTAAATTAATTACAGAGACTGGCCATGATTGGCTAAGCCTCCACCCTATTGCTCTCTTTCAAGAAAGATACACACCTTATGTTAAAGGATTCACTCCTTTCAAAATAATTTATTATAGAACACTCTCTTTGGTTCCTAAACTTGGTAAACTATATTAACAAAAATGTTTAACCACAATCTTATACAGTCCCTGAAGGCTTTGCAATATGTTCTTGGAGGTGTCTCTCCTTTGGTAGCTGAAGCCCACTGGCCTCCTGAAAAAAAACTCCACCAATTCTATTTTGTCTGCACAGCTGGTGTGGGTAAAAAAGCAACATGCTTCTGAACTGGAAACCAAGTAGCAAGGACCTTATTCAGTGGTGCTAACTACACCATTGGCTATTAATGTTGCAGGAAAACAGCTTTGAGTCCAACACTCACAAATGGAAGCAACAGTGGAACAGTATCCAGGGAAGGCTGCAAGATGGAATGTTCAGACACACTCAGAGGATCTGTTAAAGATAAGAATTACCAAGTGTTAATTGGTGTTAACTAGTGTCTTTCTATGGTTTCCTCCTTGTTATATTTTAAATTTGCATTTCAAGCCTGTCCAATATAGGGATGAGAAGGGTACATTTAGCGTTTGGTCAAGAATGGATAAAGGATTTTATTGGATATGAAAATCAGTGGTGAAAGTAATAACAAGTAGGGGCCCAATAATTAACATGACCCCATGGCCATGGAGAGCATGGGGCAAGCCACTGAAGTGGGCTGGACATGCTGCTGGAGCGGTTGAGCTATCATGCCCCACATGTGAGCTGTCAAGACATGATTGAGCATTGGGATGTTTGGGACATGATGGTTGAAAACTGTTAGGTCTCCTACCTAACAGTTTGAAGTAATGGAGGGGTACAGTCTATATATAGCATGCATATTCAGAGCAACAGAAGTTGAAAGAAAGAGGGGAAACACCTAGAAGGAATTGCAGAGGCAGCAGAAGGGGAAAAAACTTAGGAAAAGAGGAATTTGAGGGAGAACAGGAGGGCAAAGTTGGCAACTTGCCACCACGATAAAACAGGATAGGCCTGTGAAAAGTGTAGAGACTTGAAGATAAGAAGGAAGTGGTGGAAGGGAAAAAGGGAAACCTGGAAAGAAGGACAGGTCTGTAGAGAAGGACGGAGGAAGGGAAAAGGACAAAGCCTTGCCCTTGGAAGTTCATAAATTTTGGGATGGTGGTTTGCAGAAAAATTAACAAAGGTTGAGGCCACCCATGGCAACTCTGAAGTGTGGTGATCAGTGCAGCTCTTGGTTCTCTCTGGGTATCTAGGCCAGAACAAGTTATTTGAAGGACCCTTTCTAGTAAATAATTTTGTTTATTGTCTTAAATAAGTCTCAATGGATCGGCTTCTGCTTCATAGGTCATAAGTATACATGTTTACAGAAGGAGCTAGAAGTCCCAAAGGCCATCAATTATCTAAAATATCAAGAGTTCATGATAGGTTTGTGAAAAACCAATGGGACAGTGATATCATAATGACAATGTGATGCCACAATACCATGTCATAATAATGTTTGGTTGTAACAATTAGTTGGTGTTGTCATAATGGTGCTGAGGTCACAATATTTTTATGATGTCACAATCGGTTTGTGATGTCAGAGTGGTATGTACGACCTACACCTTTAACTCCTCACAAGGATATGAGTTCGGAAAAGGATTTTGAGGTCTCCATAGTCATGTGTTGGCACATATGTAAAGTCCTAAAAGTTTTGTGATGTCACATGTGACAAAATTGTCATGATATCTTGAGCGTGAGGTCACAATTATTAGATCACAGTGAATTTCCACAGCACATATCAAACCTAAAATAGGAGATCTAAAACAGATTATAAGCATGTCACAAATGTTTTGAGGACAGGAATGGTCTTCAATGTCACAGCAGGTTAGTAAAATCACAATGGCAATGTGATGTCACAATATCATATCATAATGATTTGGTGTCACAATTAGTTGATAAGGCCATACTGGTGATGAGGTCTCAATAGGTTTGTGATGTCACAATACATTGGAGATATTACAATGGCATGCCAGATCTCAATTTTCATTGACTCACAATGAAACAATTGTGTCATTTCAATACCTTTGTGACATAACATTACTATTGTGATATTATCTACACATTGTGACATCACAATCCTGTCCTGTTCTCATAACATTTGTAGCATGCTGCCATTGTGTTAACTTAGGGCTTTTTAAAACTCATAATGTGTTTTTGGCCCCATAAGTTTTCAGATATGTGATATCAGAAATGACTGTGACATCATGACCACTGTAACATCACACTGCCAGACATCATGACCATTGTGTTTTGTTGTGATTACAATTCTTTTAAGACTTCATCACATTTGTGAGAACACATGTCTTTGGATACATCACAGTCCTTATTTGAACTCATAAACTAACAGTGAATTAATGATATTTGTGGTCTGGCAGACCATTTTGCCATCACCAACGCATCTCAAACCTATTACGTCCTCACCTGAATGGCATCACCAATTAATTGTGACAGCAAAACTCTATTATGACCTATTATTTTGACATCACATTGCCATTGTGCTATCACTGTTCCATTGTTTTCTTTTTCACAAACCTACTATGATCTGATAACTTTTTAGAAAATTCACGGCCTTTTGGGCTTCAAGTTCCATCTATGAACTCCTATCCTCATTATGAACTAGAATCAATTGAAGTTGTACATGTAATTGTGGTATTACAAACTCATTGTGAAGTCACAAATCATTTGGGTCCTCAACACCACTGTGACATCACTAGCCCATTTTAACATCACATTGCCTTTATGACATCATGACCACATTGTGACATCTGAAAAATTAAATGACCACTTAGCACCTATGAAAAAACACATGTCCTTTGTGATGTCAGAGTTCCATTGTGTAACCATATCATCCTTGTGAACTAAGGACACAAGATCAGACATGCCATTTTACCATCACATACCCTTTGTGACATCATCATTATGTGACATCACATTGTCATTATGACAGCTCATTACTGCATCACCAAATCACTATAACTTCATAGCATTATGATATCACATTGCCTTTGTGATGTCATAGACACTTAGTGAAAATCTGTTCTGTGATGGCATTCTATTTCAAATGTAGCTTATGTGGATATTGGAACCCATTTTGACCTCATAATCTTTGTATCATTACATACACTTCATGACATCCTCCAGTGTGACATCATATATTCATAATGACACCATAATCTCATTGTGACATCACTGAACTACATCATAACATTATGACATCATATTTCCACGGTGACATCATACTCACCTTGTAAGTGTCTACTCCATTATTTCATTCTATTTAAAATGTGGCGTGTGTGTGGATATTAGAAACCTAAAGAAAATTCATAACCATTGAGATATCACATTGCCATTTAATATCACTAAAACATTGTGATATCACAAAACTTATCCTGTCCACATAACTTTTGTGACATGCTGCCACTGTGATATCTTAGGCCATTTAGAGCTCATACCCTGGATATGTGATTGTGATATTACAATCTGGTTTGACCACACTAACACAATGTGACCTCATCACCACTGTGACAACACAAATCCATTTTGAAATCACATTGCAATTGCAAATTCACCATCACATTGTCTCATCCCAAAACTCTAATGGCCTCTCAGCACATGTGACAAAACACAAGGTCTTTGTAACATCACATTTTGTATACCTATGTCCTTTTTGTGAAGTAATGACAATTGAGATCAAACAATTGCCATTGTAACATCAAAAACCCTTTGTGATATCATCATCAATATGACATCACATTGTCATTTTGACATTATCAGTTTATTGTGACATCACAAAACTGCAATGACACAAGAGCATTATTGACATCACATTGTTAATTTGACATCATAGTTCCATTTTGAATGAGTATACTCTGATTTAATTCTATTTCAAATGTGGCCAATGTGTTGATATCAGAAACACATTGTGTCATAATTACCACTGTAACATCACAATTCATATGTGATATCATATTTCCATTGTGATATAAGTAATCCAGTGTGAAATCTCAAACTATTCTGGTCCTCGTAAACTTTTGTCACATACTGCTATTGAGATACCTTACTCCCTTTGTTAGTTCATAATGTGTTTTTAAACTCATAATATTTCAGGTATGATTGTGATATCAGAAATATGATCATGATCACACTGCCAGATATGATAATTGTATCACATTGTGACATCACAAACCTAATAGGACTTAATCAATTTTGTTACAACACATGCCTTTAGAGAAAAAAAACAAAACAAAACACTCCCATTAAGACCTCTTATACTTATTATGAGCTATTGACAATTGAGATCTGGCATGCTATTGTGACCTCATCAACTAATCATGATATCAAAACATTATTAATGTCATGAAGTTGTGGCATCACAATGCAATAGTGATAGCACTGTCTCTGTGTTTTCAAAAACCTCTTATGACATCATTATATGTTAGATAATTCATGGCATTTAAGACAAATTCCTTCTGTGAACTGGTATCATCATTGTGAAGTACCAGCAATTGAAGTTGGACTTGTTCTTGTGATATAACAACACATTGTAACAATAAAATCCATTATGAACTCATCACCACTATTACATCAAAAACCCATTGAGACATCACATTGCCATTATGACATCATGAAATCATGTGATATCCCAAATCTATTATGACCTCTTAGAAACTTTGAAAAAAATACAGTCCCATTTTGTACCCATATCCTCATTGTGAACTAATGAAAATTGAGATCAGATCTGCCATTGTAACATCATTTGCCATTTCTGATATCGTTTCCAGTGTTGCATCACATTGTTGTCATGACACCATCAAAGCAGTGTGACATCACAAAACTAAAACAACACAATAGCATTATGACATCACATTGACATTGTGACATTGAAGACACAATCTGAAAGCCTATTTGCTGTTTCATTCTATTTCACATGTGATATGTGAGTTCATATCAGAAACTCATTGGGATCTAATAATCAGAATGACATGAAATACCTTTGTGACATCATAATTGCCATTGTTATATGACTAAACCCACTGGGCAATCACAAACCGGTCCTATCCTCATAAGTATTGTGACATCCTGCTATTGTGATATCTTAGTCCCTTTGTGAATTCATAATCCCTTTCTGACTTCATATTTCAGGTATGATATGTGATATAAGAAATCCACTGTATCTAAGGGATCATTTTCCTAACATCCCTTTATCTGACCTTTCCGCTTGACTCATACATATACTAGATATTGCAAATAAGGGAAACTATGGCACCTATGTGTATTTCAATGTTTTTTTTTCTTTAATGCATTTGTTTCTAATGCATTTATAAGATTATCTCTTTGTTGCTTTCTACGTCCCTCCCCCACAGTATAACCTCTGCTTTCACTATATTTGATGTCAGTATAACTTGTGGAGGAGATAGGGAAAAACAAGTCGTTTAAGGATACAGGGGACCTGTTGCAACAATGAGAAGTACAAGTTGTCATGTCGAAAACGAGCTTTACAACGTTGGTGGGGGGGGGGGGGAAGCTGGGAAGGGATGTGAAGGGTAAACAAAGGAGGAGACTGCAATGCTTGATAAGAAATGTATGCATTATCCTGCCCATGTAAATGTAACCCCTCTGTACAGTATGTTCACAAAAAAATTAAAAAAAAGAAAAGTAAGAAATCCACTGTAACATCATGACCATTGTGACATCCCATTGCCCTAGTGACATCACAATGATAAAATAACATTCAAAACCTATTATAGCCACTTAGCCCTTTTGAAACAAATGTGGCCTTTCTGACATTACAACTTATTTGTGTACACATACCGTCATTGTGAGGTAATGACAACTCAGATTACATATTTCCATTATAACCTCACAAAACTTTTGTGAGATCATCACCAGTGTAACATCCCATTGTCATTAAGCTCATTATGACATAACAAAACTACAATAACCTCATAGCATTATGAAATCACATTGTCATTGTGACATCATAGACACATTGTGAGTGCCTGTTCTATGATTTGATTCTGTTTACCTTGTAGTATTTGGTTTGATATCAGTAATCCATTGTGACCCTTAACTATTGTGACATAATAAAGGCTTTGTGACATCACACTTACATAGTGATATCACTAACTCACTCTGTCATCAAAAACCACTCTGATCTTGATAACTTTTGTGACATAATGCTACTATGATATCTTGTACCCCTCATGGGCCCATAATCCATTTTCAACTTCATAATATTCCACATATGACATGTAATAAGAGAAATCCATTTTCACTTTGTAAACATTGTGATATCACACTGCCTTTGGGGACATCACAGTCCCTTTGTGAATGCATACATTCAGAGAGAGTTAATGACAATTGATATCCACCATGCCATTGTTGTATCACCAAGCCATTGTGACATCTTGTCACCTCATCACCAGTATGATATCTCTAAGTAAATGTGACATCATAAATATTATTCTGACATGATATTGTGACATCACACTGCAATTTTGATTTCACTGTTCCATTGGGTTTTCACAAACCTCATATGACCTCATAACAATTTGGAAAATGTATGGCCTTTGGGACATCAAGCTCTTTGTTGAACTTGTAAACTTATAACCCATAAAAGACAAATTCCATTGAGGTATATTTCTGATAATAAACAAAATTATTTACACTAGAAAGGGGCCTACATCTTCCTTGTCCAAGGCTGGATACCAAGAGCCAACAGCAGTTTCGACTACTAAACCTCAGAAAACCAATGGGCAGCCCAGCACTTTGTTAAATGGTCTGTAAATCACCAACCCCAAAATTATGCTCTCCAAAGTTCCAAAGTTCAAAGGGGAAGGCTTTGTCCTTTTCCATTCCTCTCTCCTTCTCTACAATCTGCCCTTTCTTTCAGGTCTTTCTCTTTTTCCCTTCCACCATTTCTTCCTTCTCTTCAGGCATCTTCAATCTCCAAAGACCTGCTCTGCTCTGCCACAGTGGCCAGTTGCTGACCTTCCCCTCCTGCTCTTCCTGAAGTTCTTCTCTTCCCAGGTTTCCCCTCTGCTGTCTCACCACTTATTTCCTTCCAGGATTTTCTCCTTTCTCTTCTATTCCATGGATCTGAACAGACAGTTTATATATCCTCTGTTTCCCTCTCCCACTCCAAAGGGTCTACTGCCTCATAGTTTTCAACCATCATTTCCAAAACTGTCCACTGTCCAGTACCTTCTTGATAGCCCTTCAGCAGCATGACACACCTCATTCAGCACCATGCACCCTATCCACTCCAGCTGACTGGACGTGGGAACACACTGATTAGCAGACCTGCTGATTATTAGAGACCCCTGGTTATTATATTCCCCATTAGTTTATATGTCTAATCAAATCCTTGATTCATTCTGGAACAAATCCTAAACATTGCTTCTCTCCCCCCCACCCATTCTACAGAATTAGTACACAATTTTATTCACAAATTAATACACAAAATTATCACAAAATGAGAAAACAACAATTGGTAGTTGTATCCTCAATAGATCGTCTGATTGTGTCTGAACAGTGCACTTTCCAGCCTTTATGGAGATTGGTCCATTGACTGTCACCCTGCCTGAAAAAGTGAACATTACTACTAACAGTAATACTAACATAATACTAACGGTAATACCCATACTTTCCCTCATTGAAGTCCAATTCCAAAAATTCACAGATTGAGGATTCTCATATAAGTGTAAGTGCCCTCTCCATATGTTTCAGCATTTACTTCTTGGAAATTTTCTATATATGTTATATAAGATAGTAAGGCCAAGACCCCAGGGGTTTTCAAGACAGATTATGCAGTGGCCCAGGACAATTTACAAGGGCCCCAAATAACAAGATATATACAGGCAAAAGGCTTAAGCCTGTAAACAATTTTCTGAAATTCACTCTCCATGTTTGCACGCTTGTTTTTGGTTCTTCCATTAATTTTAATGACTAGTAGCTCTAGACACCCCACTGGTTTTACAGTGCTCTCCTGAACTACCTGATCAGCTTGGTTGTTTTCATGAACTTCAGGGCCTTTAGATTCTTTAACTCCTGTTTAGTAAAACCTAACTTTGCACTTGCAGAGCTCTTCCATTTTTATCCTCCTTCTTTTCCCTCAAGCTCATTTTCATGATCCAAATCACCTTCTCAAAGTCCTCCTCAACCTGCAAGTGTTCTACCAGGGTCATAGGAGAGTTCCTTTGACTATCCAACTGCTGTTTCTTCTCACATAACCTTTGCTTGCTAGTCAGCTTCTCCTTTAAGTTCTCAATAGTACTACTGAAAGGGTTGTTTTTTCACCTCCAGATGTTCCATTGGGACATTCTGCCTCTGCATTATATTTATGGTGAGAATCTCAACAGTCTGTCTGGACTTTTCTTCTAGTAGCTTCTCTTTCTTATTTTTCACTTCATTGTATTTTTGTGGCAGATCTTTTTAACTATTTGTTTAGCTCTTGTGGTTTTTTGCCTAATGCTCTTTCCCTTTCCCAGGAATATCCTATGAATGCAACGTCTCTTGAGCCTGATATATTTCTGTTTACTTTTCTTGGTCTCCTCTTCAGTGCAAGGCACTTTGTGCCTGTTTCACTAACTCCTCTTTCAGTTCTGTCTCTGTTGCTTTGAATTTCAGCTCACACTCTCTTTGATGTTCATAATCAGCATGTACTGAAGCCTGAAACCTCCTTATAACATGTCCAGCTCCTTTTTCTGGGCCTTAATTTCTGCATCCTGCATCAGAATCTCCTCCTAGCCAAGCCTCTAGGCAGCAAGGATGGCAGTGTTAGAATCCTGTCTCTCCTTCAGGTCTGACGTGTGGTCTCCATATGTGCCTCATTCTCACCCTGGCAGATATACTTGAATTTTATTTGATTCTGAGTGCTTTTCTTGGTTCATTTTTGAGATTTTATTCTGTGTGACTCTGACAAGTTACTGAGTTATGTCCTCAAAACTATTCTTTACATTCAAAAAAATCTCTCTTACATATGCTGTTCAATGCAGTATTCAGCTCTTGTTTTTTTTTTTTTTTTTTTTTCTGTTACATATTGGAGATTCAGAGTCTTCTTAAGCCTGTGTTTCAGGTATGTGTGTGAATATTTTTCTTCACCACATTTGTTTTTAAGTACACCGGGCTGAATTTTAAGTTGAACATAGTTGGATTTCAGAGCCCCGAGCTCCTTTCCATGATTTGTAAGAGGTCTGAATGCAGTTTCCAGGTGGCTAACATTCTTATATTACCTGTCATTTTCTATCTTTCCCCTCCTTTGGAATTCCGTTTTCCAATGTCTGTTTTGCTACCAATAAGCACACTGATCTAGCCCTATATGTTCCCTACTGCCATTTGCAAATGAATTATACTGCCTTTGCTGATGGTTTTTCGATCCATGTCCAGGTGCTGCTAACAAAACTCAAACTCCATTTTTAGGCTGTTTTTTTTTTTTTTTTTCTCCCAGGTTATCTCTGATATCAAATACCTGCTGGGCAAATTCTACCACCTCAGATAACACCTTTCCCTCAAAACTTTCTAGCTTTTGAAGCTTTCTCCAAAAGGTGTGCCTGACTGTGAAAAGAAGTCTATATTTAAGGCTCTTTGATTCTCAGGGTCCTCAACATCTTTAGGCATATAGTTCCTATATGCCTCTAGGAACCATTCCAAAAAAGGAATCGGGGACTCATGGGGAGCTGTACAGTCTCACTTACCTTAGTTAAATGAGAAATGGGTTGGCTTCCTAGCTGCTGCTGCTATTCCTACTAACAGAGTCTTGCAATAATTGGTAAGTGGCTCCTTACTTCGATCACTGCTGTAGTCACAACCTGGGCAATTCTGGGCAAAGTCTTGCTCCAGACTGGGTCTTTTGTCAGGGAACCATCTCATCCAAAGACCTCGTTCAAGGCACTCCTCTGGATTTTCTTCCTTTCCTCCCATGTGTACAGCATATGTAAATGTTGCTAACACCAGGGGAAATGATTTTCATTCAGGAGAACTATACGATATTTTTCTCCCATCCTCAAAAAAAGGAGTGAACAGATATAACTATCAACAATCACACATAAACCAATAGCCACAGACACTTAACACACATACCCCACATCTATCAAAGATGCACTCCCAAGGAACTGCCAGATGACCTCTGGAGGAAGTCCCAGATAGCCTCTTGAAAAGGACACAGATGGCCTCTCCAAAAGTTCCCAGATGGCTTCCCATGGAAGTCCCAAATGACCTTGAGATGAGGACCCATATGACCTTTGCAGGAGGTCCCAGATGAATCTCTTGAGAGAGTTCCATGTTACCAGCAGAGAAGGTCCCAGATGGCTTCTCAGGGAAGTCCTCAATGAACTCTGGAGTTAAGCCAGTTGACCCCAGGAGTAATTCCCAGATAGTCTCTCATGGAGGCTCCATGTGACCTACAGAAAAGGTCCCAGATAGCCTTTGGAGGAGGCCACAGATGACTTCTCAAGGAGTACTGGATGGGTTCTCATTGAAGCTCCAGATGACCTCTGGAGGGGATCACAGATGGTCCCTCAGAAAAATAACAGATGATCTCCAGTGGTAATCCCAGATAGATTCTCAAGGAAGCCCCGTATGACCCCTGAGGAAGGTCCCAGCTGGTTTCTTCAGAGGTACCAGATGACTTCCCAAAGAGGTCTCAGATGGCTACTCAAGGAAGTCCCAGATGACCTCTTAAGGAAGTCTCCTATGTCGCTCTGAGATCACATCCAAGAGATTCAAGATTGCTTTTCAAGGAAGACGTGGATGACTTCTCAAGAAAATCTCAGATGAGAAAGCCCTAGATGGCATCTTGAGGAGGTACAGATGGCTTCCAAAGGAAATCCCAGATGACCTCCAAATGGAGCCCACAAAATATGCTGGAAAGCTTGCCCAGACTTAACCCTACAGAGTTCTAAATAACTCTTGTCTTTGTTGGTCCTCAGCAAACAAACACTCGAAGGAGGCTCTAACCCTTGAGGGCTGAGACCCTCATCTATGAGGAATTTTTTAGGGGACAAAGGCCTGATACCATCCAGATAGACTATCTCACTGGGAAATCCAATAATTATGAACTCTAAAGTGTGAGACCATCCATTGAGACAGATATAAGATAATAAACAAATTTATTTATACTAGAAAGTGGCCTGCAAATACCTTTCCCTGGGCTGGATGCCCAGATCCAAGAGCAGCCTCGACCATCAAATTCAGACCATCAATGTGCAGCCCCACACTTTGATAATTGGTCTGCAAACCACCAACCTCAAAATTTATTATCTCTAAAGCTCCAAACTTCAAAAGGAATTTTCATTCCTCCCTCCTTCTGCATAGCCGTTCCTTCCTTCAAGGACTTTCTCTTTTTCTTTCCCCTACTTCCTTCTTCTCTTCAGGGCACTTCACTCTCCACTAGAATGCCCTGATGCAGTCCGGTGGACAGTTGCCATACTTACCGTCCTTTAATTTTCCTCTCCTCCATGTCTATCCTCCCTGCTGTCTCATCATATCCTTCTTTCCAGGTCATTCATCTCTTTCTCTCCTTTTTTTGCTCCAAATATTCTGCCTATGTATAACAATTTTCAACGATCACATCCCAAACTACCTACTGCCCAAAGACTTCTTGACAGTACACTATGTGGGGCTTGTCACCCTCCTCCCAGTAGGAGCATACACACCAAATTTTAATGGCATTTGCACCTCCTCCAGCTGGCCCACACATGGGCCGATAATTAATATTGAATCCCACCAATAATGTGAACCATCCTGGTTATAAATGTATCTTCATCGTGAACCAGTAGCAATTGAAATTGGAGATGTCATTGTAAACTCATTGTGACATCACTAACCCATTGTGACCTCATCACCACTGCTACATCACGGAGCCATTGTAACATCACTTTGCCATATGACACCACAATCACATTCTGACATCCCAAACCTATTATGACTTCTAAAACATTTGAAAAAACACATGGTGTATTGTGACATCACAATACACTTGTGTACCCATATCCTCATTGTGAACTAATGAGATCAGATATACAATTGTAACATCACAAACCTTAGTGACATCCTCACCAGTGTGATATCACATTGTCCTTATGACACCAGCAGCTCATAGTAACATCCTCAAATACAATGACATCATAACATTAGGACATCACATTGTCATTGTGACATAATAGACACATTGTTAACACCTATTCTGTCATTCTATTTAAACTGTGGCCTGTATGTTGATAGCAGAAGCACACTGTGACTCCTTAACCATAGTGAAATCACATTGTCATTGTGATATCACTGTCCCATTGTGTTTTCACAAAGCAATTATAACCTCATAATATTTTAGAAAATTCAAGTTTTTTGTGAATTCAAGCTCCTTCTGGGAACTTGTATTCTCATTGTGAACTAGTTGCATTTGAAATTGTAAAAGTCATTACAAAGTCATTACAAAGCTGTGACAAGACAAACCAATTTTGACATCATCACAATGGTGACATCACAAATCCATTGTGACATAAAATTGCCACTGTGACATCATGACCACATTGTGACATATCAAATTATTTATGATCTCTTTGCAACTTAAAAAAAAAAACAAACACGGCATTTGTGACATTACATTACCTATGTAATTACTCCGCATTTTGGAGTAATGAAAAGAACAGATATGCTATTGTAACATCACAAAACCTTTGGGACCTCATCAACACTGTGACTTCACATTGTTGTTATGGCTTCATCAGCTTATAGTGACATCCCAAACTACAATGGCAAGATAGCATTATGAAATCATATTGTCATTGTGATTTCATCGACACAATGTTAATGTCTATTCTGTGATATCATTCTATGTCAAATGTGGCAGGTGGATTGATATCAGAAATGAATTGACACAAAATAATCATTGTGACATCATGATCACTTTGTTAGATCACATTGCCATTGTGATATCACTTAACCATGCTGATATCACATACTTCTCATCATCATATGGTTTGTGACATGCTGCTATTGTGATATCCTGGGCCCATTGTGAGCTCATAATCTGCTTTCCACCTCATAATATTTAAGGTAAAAAATGTGATATCAGAAATTCACTATTAAATCATAACCACTGTGACATCAGACTATCAGAGGTCATGACCATTTTGTCACATTGTGACATCACAAAGCTATAAGGAGTTCATCACATTTGTGACAACATGGAACTTTGGAGAAATCAAAGTCCCTTTGTGTACTCATATACTCATTGTAAATTAATAATACTTGAGACTCTCACATGCACTTGTGACATCACCAACCCAATTGAGATATCTCAATCTTATTGACCTCATCACCAGCATGGCATTACCAAATAATTATGACATCAAAACATTATTATTATGTGATATTGTGCATCACATTGCCATAGTGATGTCACTGCCTATTTATGTTTTCACAGACATATAATTATCTCATAATATTTTCCAGAATTGTTAGACTTTGGGTGTTCAAGCTCTTTCTGTGAACTTGTATTCTCATTTTGAAATAATAACAATTGAAACCGACCATTCCATTATTGCAATCTTTTTGTGACATCTCAAAACCATTGTCACTACAGCTTCATTGTGACATCACAAAATGATTGTGATGTCAAATGCAACAGTGATATCACAATCACCATTTGACATCCCAAAACTATTATGACCTCTTAGATTCTTTGAAAACACATGGCCTTGGTGACATTACAGTCCCCTATATACCTGTATATTCATTGTAGACTAATGACAATTGATTTGAAACAGGCCAGTATAACATCACAAGCACTAGGTGACATCATCACCCGAATGTCATCACATTCTCATTATGATACCATCAGCTCATTGTTACATCACAAACTATAATGGCATCATAGAATCATGACATCTCATTACCATTGGGATATCATAGACACACTGTGAATGCATATTCTACGATTTCATAGTATTTTATATGTGTTATATAGATTATCAGAAACCCAGTGTGACCTCATAACTTTTGGGACATCACAATGAGGTTGTGACATCACATTGCCAATGTGAAAACCCTAACCCACTGTGACAACAAAAACCTATCCCATACTTAGTTCACAATGAGAATATGGGTACACAAAGGGACTATGATATCACAGAGGCCATTTGGATTTCAAAGATGTTGAGGTGTTAATTGATTTGGGATATCACAAGGTGATCATGGTGTCACAATGGCAATGTGATTTCACAATGTGTTGGTGATGCTACAGCACTGATAAGGTCACAATGGTTTTGATTTCACAACGAGTTTGTAATATCACAAAATGTATGTCCTATTTCAATTGATTCTAGTTTAAATGAAGTCACAATTTACACAAATGTTCATGAAGTCACAAAGGCCATGAATTGTTTGTGATGTCACAACATGACACATGGTCATGATATCTGACAGAGTTATGTCATAATGATCATGATGTCACATGTCATACCTAAAATATTATATTCACATGTCATACCTGAAATGTTATATTCAAAAACAGAGTATGAATTAAAAAAGGTAGCCCAATGACACCATGTGACAAAAGTCAGGAGGACAAGAGAGGTTTATGATGTCACACTGGGTCAGTAATTTTACAAGGGCAATGTGATCTAACAAAGGGATTATGGTGTCATAATGTGTTTCTGATCTCAAAAGTCATGCAACATTTGAAATAGAATGTAATAAGAGAAAAGGCATTCAGAATGTGTCTATATGTCACAATCACAATATGATTTAATAATGCTTTGATGTCATAGATTTTTGTATCACAATGAGCTGATGGTATAATGACAATATGATATCATACTGGTGATGATTTCTCAAAGGGTTTGTGATGTTTCAGAGGCATATCTGATCTCAACTGACATTAGTTCAACATGAGGATATGGGTAAACTAAAGTACTGTTTGCCACAAAGGCAATGTGTTTTTTCATAATAGGTGTGAGTTGTCACAATGTGGTTGTGATGTCACAACAGAAATGTGATGTTGCAATGGGTTTATGATAATGAGTTCAAAATGGGCTTATGATTTCATGAGTTTGTAATATGAAAACCACATGTCCAATTTCAATTCTCCTAGTAAACAATGAAGACAGGGGTGCACATGTCCCAAAGGCCATGAATTTTCTAAATTGTTAGGAGGATATAATAGTTTTGTGAAAATGGAATAGGACAGTGATATCACATTGGCAATGTGATGGGAAAATATGTCATAATATTGTTTGTTGGGCTGGGGAAGTGGCTCAGTGGTAGAATGCTTGCCTTGCATGCATGAGGCCCTTGGTTTGATTCTTCATCACAACATAAACAGAAAAAAACAGGAGTGGCTCTGTGGCTCAAGTGGTAGAGTGCTAGCCTTGCTCAGGGACAGTGTCCAGGCATAGAGTTCAAGTCCTATGACTGACAAAAAAAAATTGTCATCACAAATACCTGGTGATTCCATACTAGTGTTGAGGTCACAATAGGTGTAGAAATAAAAATGGGTTGGCCAGGTCACAATGACAGGCCAGACCTCAATTGTCATTAATTCAAGATGAGTAAATGAGTTCAAAAAGAGACTATGTTGTGAAGACTCTGGGTCTGTGATGGAGGGGCAGAATGATGCAGGCACTGGACTCAGGATTATCTGAGGATGGTGTTTATGAATGTGGAAAGCACTTGGCATGCAGGGCTAGAGAGGGAAGATTTTCTCTCTCCCTATCTCAAAGCACATGTCACAGAATCCTGGGAGCTGAGAAAGTAGCTCTTCTGCTTACTTACGCATAGAAGAACAGCTAGTCAAGCGTTTTCCTGAGTACAAGCAAGTGGTTTGAGCTTGCTCTAAAATAGTTTAGATAAAAATATACAAAGACATTGTCTCATAGTTTAAGCAAAATTGTATCTGTTGAAATTCTTTGTGTGAATGTATCCTGACTAAATCTTGGCAAAGATAATGCTTGCTTGTCTTTAAATACCCAAAAGGAATAAAGCACAGCATGCAGTGGCAATTGCTGTTTACACTCTGCATCTTATGTGTCCTAGTGATTTCCCAACCCTTACCAAGAGACCCCAACAACTTAGACGTTGACAATTGCTGACTGAACAGGGACCCTGCAGTGTTGAATTCAGGAAGGGATATTCAGGTAAGTATTTTTAATTACAGGGTGATGGGACAAGTTATGTCCATTCCGTATTTACATATGCTAAAACATTTACTTGCTGCCTATGGTGTAACTATTTCTTCTTCTGACATAGTAATGTGTATTAATATATTTAGGGAATGGAATCCTTGATTCCCTGAGGAAGGGAGGTTAGATGTTGATAACTGGAAACGAGTAAAGTATAATGTAGAAAGAGCTGTTCAAGAAGGGGAAAGGTTTCCTGTTAGATGTTGGTTCATTTGGGTTATTTTACATACCCTTCTTAAAGCTTTAAATGAGGAAAGATTATTAGCCGACTTAAAGAAAGAGGCCGCCCCTTCTATTGTAGAATTACAATTGAACTCTGAGGTTAAGGACTCAATAGATAAGGATGCATCGCAATTAACGGAGAAAAACAAAAGGTAAAAAAGGCTGAAAAGGAACAAACTGAAAGCCTAAATAGAATGTCAGAGCAAACTGAATTGATTTTATCAAGATTATAGCATATGTAGTTAGAAGTTAGCAGAGTGAAAGGAGAATCTGAGAAAGTGAAAGTAAAACAGCCTTCGGCTCCTCTGCTTGCGGATGTAAATTTTACGGCATCACTCCCTCACAAAACAAAGGGCTCAGACAGTGAGTCCCATGATGAAATGCCTATTTTTTCTTATCCTGTAATTCGACCAACCCCTATGAATGTTATAGCTCAACCAGCCAGATATGAGGGTGTGCTGTCGATGATATTGGTAAACTTAAGAAAGCAGTGATTTTGTATGGTCCTGTCTCATTATGTTAAGGAATTCCTTAATGGGCTTGCCCGACATTACAATAAATTTGCTTCCAAGGATTATAGAGTCTTGCTTAAGGAACCTGAATACCTACAATGGAAAATGTGGTTTACTTAGTTATGTACAGAAAGGGCTAGACAAAATGCACAGAGCAATACTCCACGCCTGCAGGTGATAACCTTTCCCATGTTGAGTGGAACAGAACAACAGAAGAATATGCAGATGCTCATATGCAAATGAACTCTCCTAAAGAGATCCCTGAGCAGTTACCAGACATAGATATTGAGGCATGGGAGAGGATTAGGCCAGTAGGAGAGCATTATGGCTCCTGTACTAAAGTAATTCAAAAACATAATGAACTCTATTTTGAATTTTTATCACGATTGAAATTACCTTGGAATGTACACAATGGCACGGCAAAAACTGTTGTGCATGCTGGCTTATGAGAATGCTAATGAGGACTGTAGAGGAGCCTTATTCTTTATTGAAGAATCTTGGGATTTAAATACATATTTAAGGGTGTGTAAAGACATTACATCCAAATCCGGGCATATGCAGTTGTTTGCTGAAACTATGACCACTGCCTGGCATGTTTACAAACCAAAGCTTTTAAATGTTTTGGATGTGGTCAAATGAGACATATAAAGAACAATTGCAAAAAGGCTACTGATGTTAGCAAGAGAAACCAGTAATTTCACTAAAATAGGACAGCACTGGGCAAGAGAGTGTAGATCAAAAATAGACAATAATGGAATTCCTATAAAAAATGGTTACCCTATTCAGGGAAACTCTCCATCGGGCCAGCCCCAGGGCCCAGGAATAATTACCGAGGACAGCCAATCATTTTCTCCCTCATCCCTGCCACAGCCCACAGAGCTGCAGTGGACATACCAGTCTTAGAAGATTTTACTTTGAAAGTTGGTGATATGCCACAAAAAATTCCTACCAGAATTTATGGGCCTTTACCTGAAGGAACATTTGGCCTATTGCCTGGTAGATCCAGTCTTAATGCAGGAGTTTTAGTACAGTTAGGAATTATCGATGCTGACTATATTGGAGAAATAAAAATTTTAATGTCAGCTGCTGCAGATATTTCCTTTAAAAAGGGTGAACGAATTGCCCAAATTTTGTTATTACCATATATATCTATTGGAAAGTCATTACAGACTGTTTTGGGGTATTTGGAAATACTAACCAACAAAATATGTTTTGGACTATTCCTACTACTAAAAAGCAGCCTAAGATTAAAATTAATATTCATGGAAAGATATTGACAGGACTAATAGATACCGGCTCAGATGTTACAATTATCAACACTCATGCATGGCCTAATCATTTATTATATGAAATAATTCCATGTAATATTAAAGGAGTTAGCAATACTCCCATAAATTCTATAGGACATGTGGTGTTGTATGTTACTATAACATCAGAAGATGGACAGACAGCGGTCCTTAAACCTTATATTATGGAAATTAGAGTTAAGATAAATGGTAGAGATGTACAGGAAAAATGGAGAGATCATATTCAATTTTAACATTTTTAGATGGAGGCCATAAAGATATTATGGAAAACTGAGGAACCTCTTTGGATTGAACAATGGGCTTTATCAAAAAAGAAATTAGATGCAGCTCACCAATTAGTTGAAGAGTTAACCAAAGGACATATTGAGCCGTCTATGTCACCATGGAATTCTCCAACATTTGTTATTAAAAAGAAGAAAGGGAAATGGAGATTGCTGTCTGATTTACAAGGAGTTAATGCATCCATGTACCCTATGGGGGCTTTACAACATGGTATACCATTGCCTGTCATGCTTCCTAAAAATTGGACAAAAATAGTAATAGATTTACAAGATTGTTTTTATTTTTTTTTTACCATTCCTGTACATGTAAAAGATTGTAAAAGATTTGCCTTTTCTTTACCACAAATAAGTTATCAAGCCCTTCGTCAGCGCTGCCAATGGAAGGTGTTGCCCCAAGGAATGGTGAACTCTCCAACCATGTGTCATTCAGATATACGTTGATAAGGCCTTAAAACCTGTTAGACAAAAATGGCGTCACATTTATATTTCTCAGTATATGGATGACATTTTATTTGCAGGACCAAATATGGCAGAATTAGAAATGGTGTTACAGTGCTTACCCTGTATATTTAAAGATTTTGCATTAATAATAGCACCTGAAAAAATACAAAAAGATACAGTAGTAAAATATTTAGGATATGTTGTTTCTAGACAAACAATGGCACCTCAAAAATATCTTTATGATGTGATCAATTACATACATTAAAGGATTTTCAAAATTGGATGAAACCGGCCCTAGATATCCCTACTTATCAATTACATAATTTGTTTTCATTGTTACAAGGGGAGCCTGATTTACATAGCAAAAGAAATTCAAGGAGGCTGAAAGAGAATTACAATTTGTAGAACAGAGAATGAAAGAAATGTTTTTACATTGAGTAACGCTAGATCAATCCATAAATTTTATACATTTTGGAAATTCCCAACAGGAATTATAGGACAAAATGAGCTACCCTTAGAGTGGATTTATATGTTGCATAAATTTACAAAAAAATATGATGGCTTATGAACAACAGTTGGCAATTATTATTCAACAGGCTAGGCAACGGGTATATACTCTATTGGGATATGATTTATTTGAAATCATTTTTCCTTTACCAAAAGACCAAGTACACTATTTGTTAAACATTTCTGAAATGCTACACATAGCATTAGTAAATTTTACTGTGCAATTTTCCTATGATTTTCCCAAAGGTAAATTGTGGGATTGATTGCATAAACAACAATTTGTCATTAGTGATATAATTACCAAGGACTCTCTTCCCACCGCTCTTACCGTTTTTACAGATGTCTTCAAAACAAAGAGTGCTTATTGGACGACAAATACATATTGGGTGCAAAGAACTACTTTAACATCAGTTCAACAAAATGAACTTTTTGTTATTAAGGTGTTTCAAGATTTTGTGGGAGATATTAATATTGTTACTGATTCTGCCGTAGTGTTGTGACTAATAGAGTCCTGCTATTACATATTCATCTAAACCCCAGCTAAACAAATTAAATGAACAATTACAAGCATTACTGCAACAATGTAATGCCAAAATTTGTGTAACTCACATTAGGGCTCACTCTTCGTTTCCTGGGTACCTTGTGTGTGGCAATAGGTTGATAAATTAGTTAGTTTTGCTTCTGCTGAACAGGATCATACTCATTTATATACAAATGCATGCCTTTTACATATGCATTATAAAATAGCTTATTCTCAAGCTAAATAAATTATTGAAAAATGTCCTATTTGCAGACCAATGCATCTGAGAGTTTTTTCTGCTGGAGTAAATGCTCGAGGATTACAACCTAACGAACTTTGGCAAATAGATATTACCCATGTACAAGCCTTTGGCTATTTTTCCTTTGTACATGTTACAATAGATACTTATTCCAAATTTGTTTGGGCTTCTGCCCTTATGGGAGAAACTGTTAGCCATGTAATACAACACTTATTGGAAGCTTTCGCCATCAAGGGAGTACCTGCCAAAATAAAGACTGATAATGGACCAGCCTATAAAAGTATCAGATTTGAAAGATTTTGTGAACTTTATGAAGTGATACATATTATTTAGAAATTCTACTGCTGCTCAATTGATTGCTCAGTTATAATGTAATGTACACGATATTTTTGGTAAACAATTTGCAAATGATGATGTTTCTAATATTGCTGATGCATTTATTAAACAGTTGGAAGGGTTGGAACCAAAAGAAATACTACAAAGCATTTCACATACTGCTAGTGGTATGGGAATTATGATTGCTATTGTTTTGTTTATACTTGTACTGTTATGTTTTATATTTATGAAACCAATGCAAGCTTATATGATAACCCTCTGGAAAGTTTTAGTTTTAAAACAAAAGAAAAAAGAAGGAAAATGTGAAGACTCAGTGTCTGTGTTGGAGGGGCAGAATGATGCAGACTCCAGCCTCAGGATTATCTGAGGATTGTGTTTGTGTATGTGGGAAGCTCTTGGCATGCAGGGCTAGAGAGGGAACATGTTCCCTCTCCCTATCTCAAAGCACTTGTCACAGACTCCTGGGAGCTGAGGAAGTAGCTCTTTTGCTTACTTAAGCATAGACGAACAGTTAGTCACATAAATGAACAGCTAGTCAAGCATTTTCCTGAGTACAAGGAAGTGGTTTGAGCTTGCTCTAAAATAGTTTAGATAAAAATATACAAAGATATTGTCTCATAGTTTAAGCAAAATTGTATCTGTTGAAATTTTTTTGTGTGAATACCTCCTGTCTAAATCTTGGTAAAGATAATGTTTGCTTGTCTTTGAATACCCACAAGGAATAAAGCACAGCATGCAGTGGCAATTGCTGTTTGCACTCAGCATACTCTGTGTCATGTGTTGTCAAAAAAGTGATGAAGTCCCTACATCATTGTAATGTTGCAATCAGAAACGTTGATCATGACCTCTGGCAGTTTAATGTCACAATGCTTATGAAATCCCAGTGGATTTCTGATATCACATGTCATACCTTAAACAATATGAGGTTTAAAGGAGATTATGAGTTCACAAATGGCCCAAGATATCACAATAGCAGCATGGCATAATAGAGAAAAGAGTGATTGTGAGGTCACAGTGGTTAGTTATATCACAATGACAATGTGATGTCACAAAAGGATTCGGAAGTCACAATGCGAATGAAGAACCAAGTTTGTTTTGTTGATTCTTTCTGTGGTTTTCTTTGATTCTAATTCATTTAATTCTGATTTAATTTTCATTATTTCTTTCTGTCTACTGGATTGAGGTTTTTCTTGTTGCTCTTTTCCAAAGAGGTTCAAATGTCCCATTAAATTGTTGTGTTCAGATCTCTT
The DNA here is from genome assembly GCF_019054845.1 of Dipodomys spectabilis. Taxonomy (NCBI): domain Eukaryota; kingdom Metazoa; phylum Chordata; class Mammalia; order Rodentia; family Heteromyidae; genus Dipodomys; species Dipodomys spectabilis. The sequence continues at coordinate 4,526,906 of NW_024870841.1, read as the reverse complement.
CAAGTTGTTAAAGTAGGAACTCAGAACTATAAACTTGCCTCTGGGTACTGCCTTTTCTGTGTCCCAGAGGAGCTGGTAAGTTGTGTGATCTTTTTGGTGAATATCATGAACATTTGAATTTCATTTCTAATCTCTTCCATGACCCACTGGTGACTCAATAGTGTGTTGTTCATATTCCATGTGTTACAGGACTTCCTTGGTGGCTTGTGGTGTTGAGTTCTAATTTTATTCCCTTGTGGCCTGAGAGAATGCAAGGTATAAAGTCAATGTTTCTCAATTTGGATGTTTGCTTTGCGATCTAAATTTTGGTCTATTTTGGAAAATGTTCTGTGTGCTGCTGAGAAAAACGTGTATTCCGATGCATCTGGGTGAAATTTCGATAGATATATGTTAAATCTATTTGACCTATGTAGTAGATCTAGGATTTCTCTGTTGAGGTTTTGCTGAGTTGATCTATCTAGTGGGGATAGTGGTTTATTAAAGTGCCCAACAATTAATGTGTTTGGATCTAAGTGAGATTTGAGGGAAAGCAGAGGTTCGTGGATAAATTTGGGTGCTCCATTGTTTGGCCAATAGGCATTTAGAATTTTAATATCTTCCTGAAGGAGAGATCTCTTAATTAGTACGTAGCGACCTTCTTTATCTCTTCTCATTAATTTTAATTTGAAGTCTATTTATCTGATATTAGGATTGCAACTCACGCCCCTTTTTTGTGGGGGTTGTCTTTTACTTGGTAGATTTTATTCCAGACCTTCACTTTTAAAATGTGTTTGTTTTTATGGGAAATGTGTGTCTCTTGAAGGCAGCAGATAGAAGGACCTTGGTTTTTAATCCAACTGGACCGTCTATGTCGCTTAATTGGAGAGTTAAGTTCCTTAATCTGAAAGGTTTTTGGTCGTTCCTGCCATATCAACCTTCTTGGGGGCTGTGACAACTGGGTTCTTCTGATGGTTCTTGGATTCTTCATTTGTCTGCTGTTTCTTGGCCTTTATTCTGCTCTTGTTGCTTTTCTCTGTATAGGACATCTTTAAGTATCTTTTATAGGGCTTGTTTGATGGAGATTGTATTGTTTCAGTTTTTCTTTGCTATGGAAGGTTTTTATTTGACCTTTAGTTATAAAGAAGAATATAGCTGAGTACAGTATTCTTGGTTGATAGTTGTTTGTCTTTAGGGCATGGCATACATCATTCCAGACTATTCTTGCTTTGTCTCTCCTGAAAAATCTGAGGTCATTCTAATTTGTTTCCCTTTAGAGGTGATTGATCTTTTCTCCTTGACAGTCACCATTGATTTCAGTGTCACATATCATACCAGAAATCTTATGAGTTCCAAAACAGATTATGATCTAACAGAGAACTAAGGTATAAAAATTGCAGCATCACAAAATTTAAGAGGACAGGACAGGTTTGTGATGTCACAGTGTTTGAGTGATGTCACTTTTGAAATATGATATTACTATGATTATGAGGATATCATAGTTTTTATATATCAACCAACATGCCATATTTGAAATAGAATGAACTCAGACAATAGGCATTCATAATGTTTCCATGATAGCATGATGACAATATGCTGTGATAATTCTATGATGTCATTTTAATTTTGTGATATCACAATGAGCTGATTGTGTCAAAATGTGTGTGATGCCACACTGGTAATAATGTTGCAAAGGCCTTGTGATGTTAAAATTGTATGTCTAAACACAATTGACATTAGTTCACAAAGGGATAGTGATGTCACAAAGGCCATATTCATTTTCAAAGGTGCTAAGAGATCATGCTATATTTGGAGTATTAGAATGTGAATGTGATGTCACAACGGCAATGTGATTTCACGTGTTTGAGATGTCACAGTGGTTATGAGGTCAAAATAGGTTTGTTATGTCATGGCAAGTTTGAAATATAGGAATCACATGTCCAATATCAAGTGTTACTAGTACACAATTTGGATAGGAGTTGACAGAATGAGCTTTATGTCCCAGACACCATGAATTTTCTAAAATGTTATGAAATTACAATAGGTTTGTGAAAAACAGTAGGACAATGATTTCACAATGGCAAAGTGGTGTCACAAAGTGATTGTGATGTCATAATGGTTATGAGGCCACAATGGGATTGTGGTATCAACTAACATGACACATGTGAAGTAGAATTACATCACAGAATAGGCATTCACAATGTGTCTATAACATCACAATGATAATGTGATGTAATTATATTATGTCATTGTAGTTGGTGATGTCTTTATAAGCTGAGGATATCATAATGACAATGTGCTGTCATACTGGTGATTACATAAGAAAGGGTTTGTGATGTTACAATGGTATTTCTGATCCCAATTTTCCTTAGATCACAATGAGGATATGAGTACACAAAGGTATCACAAAGGCATGTCCAATATGATGATGATGTAATAATGGGAATGTGGTGTCACAATGGCTTTTTGATGTCACAGGAGTGATGAGAACACAATTGACTTGTGATTTTAAGGTACACTATGTAGGTAGGTTTCTTTAGGTACCTGATGAAAAAAATTTGCTAGTCAGGGAAAATACCAAACTGTTGCCCACACCCTGCATGGTGGAGAGCCATGGCAGCAAAAGGAGTCCTACTATTGGACATGGAGTTATCTTGGCCAAGTAAAGGAAGAGGGGGTGCCAGGCAGCAAAAAGTTGTGGCCACACTGGAGCTGGATATGACCTCAGGGACAGGGACACTCTTATGGTCAGATTGGATGCATGAGCTGGGGTGACCCAGGATGTGACCTAAAAAGAGGGCAAGGTGGACTAGTTCCAGGTGTTCCAGCTACCTATGTAACAGAAAATGGGGGACAGATGTTTATCCAGGAGTTAAGGAAGTGTCTGCACAGGGGACTGCATGGCCTTGGGCAGACCTTAAGTTCCAGCCTTTTGATAATTATGAGAAAGGGTGAAGATTCTCTCTGGCTAGTACCTGCTGGCCTGAGGCATTGACACAGGGGTAAAATGCTGAAATGTGGTCCCCTCCGGGAGAAGGCAGCAGCTGTCTCTTGGTGGTAGTCCTTCAATGAAGTCTGAGTGAAGTCAAGTATCGTGCGACAGGGAAGGATTGGTCCAAAAAAACAACTACTAGAGAGCAAAACGCAAGTGGAAGAGTTTGGGGCAGGAAATTAAATATTGGGTGACCTGGCTAAAATGGCTACTTTTTATCTCCTGCATTCTAATCTGTACTGAAGTTGGAAGAAATGTTGCTGTCTACTTCTGACATCTGGCAGCTAGATAGAGGAGAACATCAATTATATAGATATTCCTTCCCTCCATTTCCCTCCCCACATTCCTCTAATATTTTCTCCTCACAATTCTCCCTAAACCTATTAATTTATTTTCTGATGACTTAGTTTTTATTTTCTAAGTCCATGGATCCCTAGTTGTTTTTTGTTGTACTAGGTTGTATCTGTTGAATTAGATTATGTCTCTTTTCATTTTGATTGCATCAATCTGTGCAACTAGAGGGTTCTGTACTATACCTGACTTAAAATAATGCTCTAGGACTGAATGGGCAGAACAAGCCAGAGAAACACAAGTAAAATGGCAACTCCCAAACATGGTAATCAGGCAAATGAGCAGTTAATGAATAATCCAGAGGAAAGTTCCCAAATTCTCAAGAAATATTACTAGTAAGCTTGCTGAGTGAAGATTGAAAGCCTGCAAAGGACTTGGTATAAGAATGATAGGAGTATGCATCAGCATGATGAGACTAACCAAAAATTAATTCAAGAATTTCATGATCATTAGAGTCCAATGATTGATAAATAAAGGAATTGGTAAATGAGAGGTGAAAAAAAGCAAAAAATTAATAGTGATAATCATGGAACACACAAACAGGAAGCTGAAAGAATGTATGGAGGCCACAAATAGAATGCTGATTGAAGCCAACTGAAGGAAAGGCAGTCAAAAAAACTATCAGCAATCAACTAAGGGATTTGAGCATTAACTCTGAAAAGAAATTGAGGAGTTAAAGAAGTCTATTGAATACCTAAAACAAAGCTTCAACGAGGAATTTGACACCATCAAATCTGACCAATTAGATTGAAAGGAAAGAAAAAAAAAAGTTGAAAGCATTGACAGTAGATTAGCCCATGAAGAAGATCCAATCTCTGTGGTTAAACACAGCCTAGATATGAGAGAAAGAACAGACCAGTATTCAAGACAAATCGAAGAAATAAGATAGATCTATTCAACATTTATAAGACACCACCAGAAAGTGTAATTTATATGTGAGTGTAATAGAAGAGGGACTAGAGACAGAAGTCAAAGGTTTGGGAAATTTAACTGGATCCTAGCAGAGAACTTCCCAAACATGCAAAAAGATAGACCGATTGAGATACAAGAAGCCATTATCACTCCAAAGAGATCAGAGCAGAACAGGGCATCCCACCATCACATTGTAATCCCAAAAAGATCAATGGGCAGAAAGGAAAGGATCCTTAAAGCTGTCGGAAGAAAAAGTCAATCACTTATAAAAGGAAACCTATCAGAAAAACTTCCGCATGCTTAGCAGAAATAATGAAACAAGAAGAGTCTGGAATTATGTTTGTCATGCCCTAAAGATAATTATCAACCAGGAACACTGTACCCAGCTAAACTTTTCTTCATAACAGACCAAATAAAAACCTTCTACAGGAAAGAAAAATTGAACCAATATATCTCTACCAAACCAACCCTACAAAAGATTGTGAAAAAATGTCCTACACATTAAAAACCAACAAGACCAAAATTAAGGCCTAGCAATAGCCCCTACACAAACAACACAAGAATTATAGGTAGTTGCCAGTTGGTAAAACCCCCAGGAACATTGGTAACATGGCAGAAACTGCCAAAAAACTTGTCTTTACTCTCAATATTAATGGATTTTATTTTTCAATTAAGGGACATATATATTCTAGTTGGCTCAAAAAAGGAAGATCCTTCTATCTGCTGTATTCAAGACACAGATCTTGCTCCCCAAAACCAAATACACCCTGAAAGTTTGGAATAAATTCTACCAAGCAAACAGACCCCATAAAACAGGGTGAGTTGGAATTGTAATATCTGATAAAGTAGACTTGAAAATAAAGTCAATGAGAAGAGATAAAGAACATCATTACATACTAATTAAGAGATCTCTAATTCAGGAGGATATTACAAATTTAAATATCTATTCACCAAAAACGGAGAACACATATTTATTCTAGAAACATTACTTTCCATAAAATATAACATAAATCGAAAGATATTAAATGTTGCAGACTTTAACACAACATTATCCTTGCTAGATAGATCAACCCAGGAAAAACTAAAGAAATCTCACACCTAAACAACTAAATAGATCATTTAGGCTTGACATCTACAGAATATTTCACCCACAAGGAGCAGAATAATCCTCTCAGCAGCACATGGATCATTCTCCAAAATAAACCACATGTGCAAGTTCAGAAACATTGAAATTAACCCCTGCATAATAAAAGTGGAATTCAATGCCAAAAGCCACCAAAGAAATACTGTATCACAGGGGTGAGTAGGTAGCTCAGTGGTAGAGAGCTTGCCTTGCATGCTTGAGGCCCTGGGTTCGACTCCTCAGCTCCATCTAAGCAGAAAAAATAATCCAGAATTGACACTGTGGCTCAAATGGTAGAGTGCTATCCTTGAGCTGAAGAGCTGAGGGACAGCATCCAGGCCCAGAGTTCAGGCCCCAAAACAGGACCCCCCCCAAAAAAAAGAAATCCTGTATCACATGGAGGCAGAACAACACACAATTGAACCACTAGTGTGTCTTGGAATTCATTAGGAAGGAACCTCAGATGTTCATGATATTTAACAAAAATGAACACACAAATTACTAGCTCCTCTGGGACACAGCAAAGGCAGGTTATAGCTCTGATTACCAATTACAACAAATTGGAAATATCTGAAACCAAAATTTAATGAGATACCAAAGCTTCTTGAAATAGTACAATAAACTAAACCCCAAACCAGTATACAGAAAAAATAATCAAAATTAAATCAGAATTAAATGAATCAGGTTCCAAAATAAACATAGAAAGAATCATCAAAAAACAGTTGGCTCTAGGGAAAAAAATAACAAAATTTGACTGTCTTAGCAAATCTTACAACAGAAAAAGAGAACACACCCAAATAAACAAACTCAGATGACAATGGAAACATCACCACAGGAAAACAACAACAACAACAAAAAACCAAACAAGATTCAGAACATTCTAAGGAAATACTTCTCAAAACTTTATGCTTATAAGTTCGAGAATCAGAAGGAAATGGTTGATTTTTTAGCAAATTTTGTAATGTCCAAACTAAACCAAGATGATTTAAAGGAACTTACGGAATCATATCAAGCATCAAAATAGAAAGAGCCAGAAGAGACCTCCAACCCAAAAAAGTCCAAAACCAGATGGATTTATATGTGGACTACACAAGGCATTCAAAGCAGAAATCACCCCAATACTTTTCCAACTCTTCAATGAAATTGATAGTGAAAGTTCACTACCTAAGAATTTCTTTGAAGCTGTAATAACCCTTATCCCAAAACCACAGAGGAACACATCAAAGAAAGAGACCTTTTTCTTTGATAAACATCATTGCAAAATTTCTCAAAAAAAATTTGGACAAATCGACTTCAAAAACAGCAAAAAAACAAAACAAAACAAAAAACACATACACCGTGATCAAATAGGATTCATTTCAGAGACACTAAGCTGGTTCAATATTTGCAAGTCAATCCATACAATTAACCATGTCAACAATAGCCAGGATAAGAACCACATGATTATCTCAATAGACAAAGTAAAGCATTTACCCACATACAACCTCCCTTTATTATGAAAGCTCTCAAAAATCAAGGAATCCATGAAACATTCCTCAGTATAATAAGGGATGTGTATGACAAACCTAGAGCCTTCATTATATTTAATGGTGCAAAGCTAAAGCCATTTCTTCTAAATTGAGGAATGAGACAAGAATGTCCACTCTCTCCACTTCTCTTCAATTTAGAATTAGAGTGCCTTGCTAAAGCAATAAGACAAGATGAAAAGAAAAGGAGATCCCAAAGGAAAGATGAAGTAAAACTCACCTCTCTTTGCAAATGACATGATCTGGTATAGAGAGTACTCCATGGACTCCAACCTCACGTTACTGTAGCTGATCCATAACTTTAGCAGACCAGGAGGATATAAAATTAAACCTCAAAAATGAATGGCTTTTCTGTATGCCAATAAAAAGAAAGACAAGGCTGAAATCAGGAAAGCAACTGCTTTTATAATAGCCACACAAAACTAAAATAACTCAAAGAAGGGAAAGACCTCTAGGATAAAAACTTTTGATACCTGAAAAAGGAAATTAACGCAGAACTGAGGAAGTGGAAATATCTACCATGATCCTGTCTTGGTAGGATTAACATCATGAAAATGGCAATAATGTCAAAGTCTATCTACAATTTCAATGCAATACCCATCAATATTCCAACCTCATTCTAAAATGAAATAGAAGAAGCAACCCAAAACCCTATATAGAACAAAAGACCCCAAATAGCAAAAAAAAATTCTTAGCAGAGAGAAAATTACTGGAATAATATCAAAATAAACTTCACACTCTACTACAAAGCCATAATAATTAATACAACTTTGTACCGGAACAAAAACAGGCCTGAATATCAATGTAATCAAACTGAAGGTCCACAAATGAACCCATAGTCCTAGAAACACCTAATTCTCAATAATAGAGCAAAAAATATAGAATGGAAGAAAGGCATCCTCTTCATTAAACAGTGCTTACAATTTTGGTAAACTACACAGAAAAATGAAGACTGATCCATATGTATCACCTTGCACCAGACTCAACTGTAAATGCATCAAAGATCTCAAAATCAAAGCAGACACCTTGGAAACATTACAGGAAGGAATAGGAGAAAAAATCTAGGGCTTGTAGGCTCAGGCCAAAATTTTCTTAATAAAGACCCATAAATGCAACAAATCAAAGATAGTTTGGACAAATGGGATTGCATGACATTACAGGAAGGAATAGCAGAAACTCTAGGGCTCCTTGGCATAGGCTAAAATTTTCTTAATGAAGTCCCAGAAACAAACAAATCTAAGAATGAACAAATGGGATTGTATGAAATTGCAGTGTTTCTGCAGGGAAAGGATATAGCTAGCCAGATGGTGTGAAAAGGACAATGTGATGTCCCACTGGTAATGATGTCAAAAATGTTTTGTGTTGTTACAATGGCATGTCTGATCTCAACTGTCATTAGTTCACAATGAGGATATCGGTTCAATGCGTAAATGTGATGCCACAATGGCTACATGTTTTCATAACGGTAATAAGAAGCCATCATATGATTGGGATGTCATAATGTGGTTCTGATGTCTCAATGGCAATGTGATGTGCAATGGGTTTGTGATGTCAAAGTTTAGTGAGGTCACAATGGGTTTGTGACTTTACAACGAGTTTGTAATATCACAATCTCATGTCCATTTTCAATAGCTATTAGTTCACAATGATGATATGAATTCACAGAAGGAGCTTGAAGTCCCAAAGACAATGAATACTGCCAATGTGATATCTTAGGCTCTTTGTGAGCTCATAGTCTGTTTCCACCTCATAATATGTCAGGAATGATATGTGATATCAGAAATCCACTGTTACATAAGGATCACTGTGACATACTCTTACAGACACCTGACCTTTGTGTCATATTTTCATAGCACAAATCTGTTAAAACTGCATCATATTTATGACAAAGCATGCCTTTTGAGACATCAACGTCACATTGAGAACTCATATACTCATTGAGAGGTAATAAAAATGAGATCGGACATGTTTTTGTGACACCAACAATCCATTGTAACATCACGTACCTATTGTGTCCTGATCACCAGTGTGTCATCACCAACTCACTGTGAAATCAAAATATTCTTATGACATGATGTAACATCATATTTAAACTGTGATTTCACTATACCATTGTGTTTTCACAAACATATTTAGACCTGATAATATTTTACAAAATTCATGGTCTTTGGAATTTTAAATTCCTGTGACCTCATATCTTCATTGTGAACTAGTAGCAATTGCAATGCGATTGCCATATTACAAACTCATTGTGACATCACACACCCATTGTCACCTCATCACCATTGTAACATGATAAACCAATTGTGATATTATATTGCTATTCTGACATCAAGATCACATTGTGACATTCCAAAACTCATGAACTCTTAGCACCTTTGTAAAAAGACATGGCCTTTCCGGCATCACAGTCCCTGTGGGTACCCGTATCCTTATTTTGAGCTAATGTCAAATGAGATCACACATGCAGTTTTAACATCACAAACCCTTTGTTCCATCATCTCTAATGTGTCATCATCATTTTTTTAATGACACCATCTGCTAATTGTAACCTCACCAAATTACAATAGCTTCATAGCATTATGATATCATGTCGTTTAGCTCTGTTTGCAAAAGGTCCATGCTGATTCTCAGGTCCCATAAATTATTGGGTCCCCACTGGTTATTACAATCTCCACTGGTTTTCATGTCCGATCAAATCCATGAATCATTCTAGACCAAAACCTAAGCGTTGGTTCTCCCCCTGCATTGAACTGATTTGAAATGCAAATTTAACAGATAACATGGAGGAAACCATAGAAACACACTAGGTAAGAATAAGTAACACTTGGTAAGTGTTATTCTTAAGAGATCCTGAGTGTCTTAAACTGTCCATCTTGCAGTCTTCTCTGGATATTGGTCCACTGCCTGTTTCACTTGATAGTGATGGATCCAATGCTGTTTTCATGCATATTTAATAGGCAGTGGTTTAGTTACCACAATTAAGTAAGGTCCTTGACACATGGGTTCCAATTCAGGAGCACAATAGCTTTTAACCCACATCAGCTGTCCAGGCAAGAAAGGGTTGGTGGAGTTTTACTCAGGATAGGCCTTAGCTATCAAAGTAGAGGGACATAAATGAACTTCTTGAAAATCCTGCAGGGACTATACAAGATTGTGGTTAGACATTTATGTTACTATAGCTTTCCGAAATTTAGGAGCCAAAGGCTGTGATCTACCATAAATTATTTGAAAGGGAGTGAATTCTTTAAATATGGGGTGATTCCTGCTCAAAGAGAGCCAACGGTCAGCCTATGTACCCAGTCATGGCTAGTCTCTGTAATTAATTTAAAGTTTCCTTAAATTTCTACCAGTCATGAACTCTGAGGTCAATAATACAATGTAATTTCCAATTTATCCCTAGGGCCTTAGCTAATTGAACAACCTGGGCTGTAAAGTCCTGCCCATTGTAGGACCCCACTGCTGTCAGTAAGTCAAACTGAGGAAATAGGTTCATGGAATAAATTTTTGGCTTTTACCTGACTGGTTTCAGTTTTTGTCAGGAATGCCTCAGTCCAGCTTGGAAAAGTGTCCACTATCAATAACAGATACCTAAAACCATACATTCCAGACTTTCTCTCTGTGAAGTCTGCTTTCCAAAATTCATCAGGTGAGGTTCCTCACATAAGCCTCCACTATATCTTCAAGCTCTTTGGCATTTACCAGTTGACAACTTTCTATATACATCACATAAGATTGTTAGGCTGAGGGCCTATTGGTTTTGAAGACAGTTTTAGGAAGTGACACGGGACAACTTATCAGGGTGCCCAATAATTAGATATAAACAGACAAAAGGCATGTAACCATTTTTCACAAGTTGAGTCACCACAAGTGGCAAGCTTGTTACCACTGTTTTGACTTCTTCCTTTAATCTTAATCACTAATATCTCTAGTGACCCCACTGATTTTAGAGTGGCCTCCTGAGCTACCTGACCAGCTCACTTGTTGCCATATCCTTGGGGTCTCTAGTTTCGTTAACTTCTGGTTAGTACTCTGAACCTCAGTCTGCAGCTTGGAGACTTCTTCCATTTTATCCTCCTCCTTGCTTTCATGATCCCAATCTCCTTCTCAAAGTCTTCCTTAACCTAAAAGTGTTCTGCAAGGGTCACAGCAGAATTCCTTTACCGTCCAACTGCTGTTCCTTCTCACAGCACCTTTGCTTGCTATGCAGCTCCTCCTTAAAGTTCTCAATGGTGTTGTTGAGTGGATTTGTTTCCTTGCTCCACTTGTTCCATTGCTCCACATTGCTTCTCCTTAAATTTTTGTGAGGATCTTGTTGCTCTCTTGGTCTTTTTCCTCTAGTAGCATCTTTTTCTTTTTTTTTCACTTCTGTGTATTTTTGTGACAGATCATTCAACTGTTTAACTCTTCTGTTTTTCTGCCTAATACTTTTTCCCATTTGCAGTCATTCCCTATCCGATTATGTTGGTCCTTTATCTCTTTCTGAAGAGAACAATCTCTTTCTTGAGCCTGATATTTTTCTATTTACTTTTTTGGCCTCCTATTCTAGAACATGACACTTCTGTGTCTGCTTCACTAACTACACTATCAGTTCTTTTTCTGTTGCTTTAAATTTCTGCTCACACACTTCAAAGATTGTAATCAGTCTGTACTTCAGCCTAATACATTCTTGTATCATGTCCAAATCCTTTTAATAGGCCTTGATTTCCACATATAGCATCGGGTTCACCTCCTGGGCTGGCTTGCATTCAGCAAGGATGGCAGCATTGGCATCCAGTGCATCTTTCAGCCTCAGACATGTGGTCTCCAACTTTGCCTCATTCTCACCCAGGCTAGTGGGTCTTGGATTTCATTTCAAACTGACTGTTTTCTAGGTTCCTTTTGAGCATTTTTCTCATTTTTTTTACTTTTACATGTTCCTTTTTTATTTTTTGAAATCTATTTTTCATGTCTGATAATTCCCTCTCAGATTTCTCCAGTATGCTCTTCAATGTGCTTTTAACCTTTTGGTGTATGTTGACTCCACCTATTGGAGACTCAGAGCCTTTTTTAAGCCTGTTTTCAGACAGAAGTGGGACTGTGATGTCAAAAATGTGAGTTGGTTTTTCAAAGGTGTTAAGAGGTCATAATAGGTTTGGGATGTAACAATGTGATCATGATGTCACAAACAGCAATGTGATGTCATGATGAGTTTCTCATGTCACTTTGGTGATTAGGTCACAATGGTTAGGGATATCTCAATGAATTGGTAATATCACAAGTATGTATTTATTTTCAATTGCTACTAATTCACAAATATGATACAAGTTCACAAAAGAAGCATCCAGTCCCAAAGAATATGCATTTTCTTTTCTACTTTTTTGTTAGTATTGGGCTTGAACTTTGGGGCTCAGCACTGTCTATCAGCTCTTTAGCTGAAGGCTAGCGCTCCACAGCTTGAGCTACAATGCCACTTCTTGTTTTCTGGTGGTTTATTAGAGATAAACGTTTCATGGATATTTCTGCCCATGCTGGCTTTGAACCATGATCCTCAGATCTCAGCCTCCTGAGTAGCCAAGATTACAACCTCCTGAGCCACCAGTGCCCAGTTAATTTGAATTTTCTAAAACATTATGAGGTAACAATAGGCTTCTGGAAACAATGCGGTTCTGATATCATGAGGGCAATGTGATGTCACAATACCATGTATTGATTAAATTATTTGTTGATATCATCCTGGTCATGAGGTCACAATATGTTTGTAATGTCATTATCAGTTGTTGATGTCACAATGGCATGTCAGATCCCAGTTGTCATTAACTCATAATGAGTATATTAGTTCCCACAGGGACTGTGATGTCTCAAAACGCATGTGTTGCACAAATGTGATGAAGTCCTCACAGGTTTTTGATGTCACAATGGGACACAATGATCATGACATCTGTCATTGTGATGTAACAATGGTGATGATGTCACAATGGATTTCTGATCTGACGTCATACATGTATTTCAATTATTACTAGTTCACAATGAGGATATGAGTTCACAGAAGGAACTTGAAGTCCAAAAGTACATGAAATTTCTAAAATGTTATGTGGTCAATATAGGGTTAGAAAGCCCAATGTGACAGTGATATCACACTTGCAATGTGTGTCACAATATCATGTCATAATAAAGTTTTGATGTCAAAATTATTTGATGATGACCTTTATGGATCGAAGTTGGTTTCTGATACCAACCCACATGCAACATTTGGAACAGAATGAAATCTCAGAGTAGGCATTCACAATGTTTTTAAGACATCACTGATATTGTAATGTCATAATTCTATGATGTCATTGTCATTTGTGTTGTCACAAGGAGCTGATGGTATCATAACTACAATGCAATGTCTCAGTGGTGATGATGTCATAAAGTTTTTGTGATGTTATAATGGCAGGTCTGATCTCAATTGTCATTAGTTTACAATGAGGATATGGACACAGAACAATACTGTGATGTCATAGATATCATAATGAATTCAAAATCAGTTTGTCAAGACACAAGTTGGTAATATCACAAACACATGTTCAAACTCAATTGCTACTAATTCACATTATGAATGAGTTCACAGGAGCTTGAAACCACAAAGTCCATAAGTTTTCTGAAATGTTATGAGCCCTTTCCAGGTTTGGGAAAACACAATATATCATTGATATCACAATGTCAATGTGATTTCACTACATCATGTCATAATCTTGTTTTTATGTTACAATTATTTGGTGAGACCATACTGGTGATAACATCCAATGAATTTTGTTGGTCATTCATAATATTATGCCAGTTCTCATTAGTCATTAAATTACCATCAGTATATGAGTTGACAAAGGGACTGTGTTGTCTACAGTCATGTGTTGTCAGAAAGGAGATGAAGTCATAAAAGTTTTGTCAATTCACAATGTGACACAATATTCATGATTTTTGGCACTGTAATGTCACCATGGTCATGAGGTCACAGAGGATTTCTGATATCAAATATCATACCTAAAATATGATGAGGTCATAAACAGATTATAAGCTCACAAAAGTCCTTAGATGTCAGAATGGCAGAATGGCACAAAAGTACTGAGGACAGAATAGGCTTTTGATGTCACAATGCCTTAGTGATATCACAATGGCAAAGTAATGTAACAAAGGGAGTTTGATGTCTCAATGGTAATGTGATCACAATGGGTTTCTGATATGAAGCCCCATGCCAGATTTGAAATAAAATGAAATTACAGATTAGCTATTCATAATTTGTCTATTACATCATAATGACACAGTGATGCCATAGTATTATGATGTTATTGTAGTTTTGTGTGTCACAATATGCTGATCATTTCATAAATACAATATGATGTCTTACTGGTGATGGTGTCACAAAGGGTTTGACAATACAATGGGCTGTCTGATCTCAATTGTCCTTTGGTCACAATGAGGATAGGCATATGCAAGGCACTGTGGTGTCACAAAAGACATTTTTTTTCCAAAGTTGCAATGAAGTCATGATTGTTTTGGGATGTCAGAATGTGATCATGTTGTCACATCAGTATTATGATATCATAACAGGTTTGTGATGTCAGAGTGGTTTGATGAGTTCATAATGGGTGATTGAGATCACAGGAGTATGAAATAGCCCAATGACCTGTCCAATTTCAATTGCTATTAGTTCAGAATTAGGATACAAGTTCACAGAAGGAGCTTGAAGACCTAAAGTTCAAGAATTGTTTAAAATGTATGATATCATAATACGTTTGTGAAAAGCAAAGGCAATGTGATGCCAAAACATTGTGACATAATAATTTTAAGATATCACTATTAGTTGGTGATGCCATGTTGGTGATGAAATCATAATATGTTTGTTATGTCACAATGGCATGCTGGATGTCAATTGCCATTAGTTCATAACGAGTTTAACCAGGTACATGAAGGACCTCTGATGGCACAAAGGCAATGTTATTTTCAAAGTTATTTTCATAATAGGTTTCACATTTTGGTATTGATGTCACAATGACAATGTGTTATCTTAATAGATTTGTGAAGTCACAATTGATGATGCCACAATATGTTTGCAATGTCAAAATGAGTTTGTAATAACACAATGACATGTACAATTTCAATTGCTACTAGATCACAATGTAGATACAAATTCACAAAAGGAGCTTCCATTCCCAATGTACATGCATTTTCTAAAAAATTATGATATAATAATAGGTTTCTGAAAACACAATGGAAATATGATATCACATTGGCAATGTGATGTCAGAATGCCATCTTGTCCTAATGTTTTATTGTCACAATTGGTGTTGAGTTCACAATAACTTTCTGATATCAAAAATGGGTTGGGGATGTTACAATAGCATGGGGATATTAATTTTCATTAACTCACAAAGAATATGTAAGATCACAAAGGAACTGTGATGAATCCACAGGCATGTGTTGTCACAAAGGTGATAAAGTCCTAATAAGTTTGTGATGCCACAAAGTGACAAAATGATCATGATATCTGGCAGTCTGATGTCACAATGCTCATTGTATCACAGTGGATTTCCATATTTCATGTTATACCTGAAATATTATGAGGTTGAAAACAGATTATGACTTCAAAAAGGGCTAACTTATCACAAAAGCAGCATGTCACAAAAGTTAAGAGGATAGCACCGGTTTACGATGCCATAGTGGGTTAGTGTTACTACCATGCCAATATGATTTCACAGTGTTTATGAGGTCCCAGTGGGTTTCTGCCATCCACATGGCACATTTGAAAAGGAATGAAATCACAGAATAGGCATGCAAGATATGTCCACAATAGCTCAATGACAATGTAATGTCATAATCCTATAATTGTACTTTGGTGATGTTATAATAAGTTAATGGTGTCATAATGACAATGTGATGTCACACTAGTCATGTCATTAAGATTTTGTGATGTTAAATTGGCAAATCTCTCAACTGTCTTTCATTCACAATGATAATGTTGTTACCCAAATGGACTGTGATGTCACAAAAGCCTTGTGTTCTTTCACAGGTACTGAGGACATAACAATAGTTGGATGTCATAATGTGATCACAATGTCACAAAGCAATGTGATGTCACAATGGGTTTTTTATGTCATTGTAGTGACTGGGTCACTATTGGATAGTGATTTCACAAGTTCTACATATGACAATCACACATTCGATTTCAGTTGCTACTAGTACACAAAAACAATATGAGTTCAGAGAAGGAGCTTGAATTCCCAAAGTCATCAATTTTCTAAGGTCATTTGTTAAAACAGAATGGAACTGTGATATCACAGTGGCAATGTGATAACAAAATATCATGTCATATAAATGTTTGATGTCATAATTAATTGGTGATTCCATATTGGTGATGAGGTCACTATAATTTGTGATGTAGCAATGGGTTTTTCACAAAACTTAGGAGCAGCCAGTGGCTCCTGCCTCTAATCCTAACTACTCAGGATGCTGAGTTGTTAGGATTGTGCTTCAAAGCCAGCATGGGCAGGAAAGTCTTTGAGATTGTTATTTCCAATAAACCACAAAAAAATGGAAGTAGGGCTTCTGGTCAAGAGGTAGAATTGTAGCCTTGAGCTGAAGATCTGAGGGACAGCACTGAGGCACAGCATTCCAGCACAATGATTGAGACACAAAAAAGTCATGAGAACAGGACAGGTTTGTGATGTTACAGTGAATTAATGATAGCATAATGGCAATATGATGTCACAATTGGATTATGATGTCACAGTGGTTAGGAGATCCCAATGTGTTTATGATATCTACTCACATGCCACAATTTATTTTTTTATTTTAATTTTATTTTTTTTGTGAACATACTGTAGAGAGGGTTACAATTACATGGGCAGGAAAATACATACATTTCTTATCAAGCATTGCAGCCTCCTCCTTTGTTTACCCTTCACATCCATTCCCAGCCTCCCCCCGCAATCCTACCCACCCCTCCTCCCCGCACCAACGTTGTAAAGCTCGTTTTCGACATGAAATCTTGTACTTCTCATTGTTGCAACAGGTCCACCTGTATCCTTAAATGACTTGTTTTTCCCCATCTCCTTCACAAGTTATACTGAAATCAAGTATAGTGAAATCAAGCAGGGGTTATACTGTGGGGGAGGGACATACAAAGCAACAAAGAGATAATCTTATGAATGCATTTGAATCAATTGCATGAAAGAAAAAAAACATTAGAATACATATCTAAGGGTTCATTTTCCTAACATCACATTATCTGACCTTTTTGCTTGACTCATACATATACTAGATATTTCAAATAAGGGAAACCATGGGACCTATTTTTCTTTGGGCCTGGCTTACTTCACTTAATATAATTTTTTTTCCAAGTCTTTCCATTTCCTAACAAATGGGGCAATGTCATTCTTTCTGATGGAGTTATAAAATTCCATTGTGTATGTATACCACATTTTCTTGATCAATTCATCTACTGAGGGGCATCTGGGTTGGTTCCATATATTAGCTATGGTAAATAATGCAGCAGTTGTGCTGGCAGCTTTAAAAATCCCCCAACAACAAATCCTCAAAGAAACAACTGCCCAATAAATAAGTGGGCTAAAGGCTTAAAGAGAAACTTCTCTGAAGAAGAAAGAAGGATGGCCAATAGACACATGAAGAAATGCTCAACATCCTTAGCCATAAAAGGAATGCAAATCAAAACAACATTGAAATACCACCCCACTCCAGGTAGAATGGCAAAAATCAAGAACTCTAACAACAACAGATGCTGGAGGGTATGTGGACAGAAGGGAACCTTACTTCATTGTTGGTGGGAATGTAAACTTGTTCAACCACTTTGGAAAGGTGTATGGAGAATCTTCAAAAGACTTCACATAGAGCTCGCTTATGACCCAGCAATCACACTTTTGGGCATTTACCCAAATGTTTACAAACATGCCACAATTTAAATAGAAATAAATCCTTGAATAGGTATTCACAATGTGACTATGATGTCACAATGGCACTGTGATGTCATAATGTTATGATATTCTCTTTTTATTATGTCACAATGAGCTGATCATGTCAGAAGGTCAATATGACATCACATTGGTGATGATGGGACAAAGGGCTGGTGGTGTTATAATGGCATCTCTGATTTCCATTGTCATTAGATTACAATGAGGATATGTGTACAGAAAGGGACTGCGATGTAATAAAGATCATGTGTTTTTTCAAAGAACCTAAGAGATCATAAGAACTTTGGGATGTCCCAAAATGATTGTGGTGTCACAATGGAATATGCTGTCACAATGTGCCAATGATGTGAGAAGGACTTTGTAATATCACAATCACATGTCTAAAAACAATGGCTAATAGTTCACACTGAGGCTCTGAGTTCACAGAAGGACTTTGAAGTCCCAAAGGCCATGAATTTTCTAATATGTTATGAGGTCATAATTGAATTGAGAAAATACGACAGTGATATCAAAACACAAATGGGATTTTCAATATCATACCATAATAATATTTTGATGCCACAAATTGGTGTTTCACCGGTGATGAATAGTAATGAGGTCACAATAGGTTTTTGATAACACATATGCCACATTTGAAATAGAATGAATTACATAATAGGAATTCACAATGTGTCTATGACATCCCAATGACAATGTGAAGCCATAATTCTATGCTGTCTTTGTGGTTTGTGAATCACAATGAGCTGATGGTGTCATAATGACAGTGTGATGTCATGGTGGTGATGATGTCACGAAGTGGTTGTGATGTTACAGCGGCATGCATATAATTGTTATTCAAAATATTGGCACACATACTCACTATCTTGCCCATGTAATTGTAACCCCTCTGTACAGTATTTTCACAATAAAAAAATATTGGCACACAACTATAGTGTGATGTCAAAAAAGCATATGCTTTTTCAAAGGTGCTAAGAAGACATAATAGATTTGGGATGTCACAATGTGATTCTGATGGTACAATGGAATGTCATGTCACAATGTACTTGTTTGAGTATGAAACAGCTCATTGGGACATCACAAAACTACAATGACATCATAACATTATGACATCACTTTATCTTTGAGACATCATAATCACATTGATAATTCCTATTCTGTGATTTCATGTTATTTTAAAATGGCACGTAGTTTGATATTGTAAACTGATGGTATCATCACAATTTCTTCATAACATCACTTGGCCATTATGATATAACAAACCAAAGATGACATCACAGGCCTGATATCTTAGGACGTCAAACATTTGTGACAGCACATGCCTTTCTAGGCTTCACAGTCCTTTGTGAACTCATATACTCATTGTGAGTTAATGACTATTGAGATATAGCATGTCATTGTGACACCACAAAACCATTGTGACATCACATACCATTTGCTAAAAAAGGGGGTGATTTCATTATGTCTGATGGGGCATAGAATTCTATTGTAAATATATACCACATTTTCTTGATGCATTCATCTACTGAAGGGCATCTGGGTTGATTCTATATCACAAACCTGCCCTCTACTCAAAAATTATGTAACATGCTGCCATTGTAATATCTTAGGCCTTTTGTGAGACAGTTTTCCACCTCAGAACATTTCAGGTACTACATGTGATATCAGACATCTACTGTGATTTCAGGATCATTGTGATATTACTTCTAGATGTCATGACAATTGTTTCACATTGTGACATCATAAACTTGTTAGGATTTCATCACATTTCTTACAAGACATTCCTTTGGAGACATCACAGTCCTTGTGTGAACTCATATACTTATTGTGAATTAATGACAATTTAAACCTGGAATGCCATTGTAACATCACACACCCATTGTGAAATCATAAACCTATTATGACTGCATTACCAGTATGGTATCAACACCTAATTGTGACATAAAAACATTATTATATAATATCGTGACATCATATTGCTATTGTGATATCACTGTCACATTATGTTTTTATAAAACTAGAATTATCTCATAACAGTTTAGGAGATTCATGTACTGGGACTTGAAGCTACTTCTGTGAACTTGCATCCTCGTGAACAAAAAACAACAGAGATAGGAAATATGAGTATGATATTATAAACTTGTAACATCACAAACCCATTGTTACCTCATCACAACGGTGACACCACAAAACCACTGTGACAGCATATTGCCATTTTGACAGCACAATCACATGGTGACAACCCAACCTATTCTGCGATCTTAGCACTTTTGAAAAAATACGTGGCTTTTCTGATATCTCAGTCAATCATTTCTGTCACATTGTGACATCACAAACCTGTTAGGACTTCATCACATTCGTTGCTTTAGAGACATCAAAGTCCCTTTGTGAACTCATATACTCCTTATAAATTAATGACAGTAGAGATCTGGCATGCCATTGTGAGATCACCAACCCATTGTGACATTACTAACCTATTGTGACCTCTTCATCCTTATGGCGTTACCAACTAATTGTGATAAGAAACCTTTTTATGATCTGATATTCTAACAATTCATTGACATTTTGATATCTCGGTTCATTGTGTTTTCACAAAAAAATTATAAACACCTAACATTTTAGAAAATTCATGGGATTTGGAACTTTCAACTCCTTTTTGAACTTGTAACCTCATTGTAAATTAGTAGGAATCCAAACTGGACAGGTCATTGTGATATTACATATTCATTGTGACATCACGAACCCATTGTGACTGTATCAACCCATGTAAACTCATCACCATTGTGACATCACCAATGCATTGTGACATAAAATGGCTAATGTGGTTTCATGATCATACTAACATTTTATATCACTGTCCCATCATGTTTTCAGAAACCTAGTAAGATCTCATGACATATTAGACAATTGATGCACTTTGGGACTTCCATCTCCTTCTGTGAACTCATATCCTCATTTAGAATTAGTAGCAATTGACATGTCATTGTGATATTACAAACTTGCTCTGACATTGCTAACACACTATGACATCACAAATATTGTAACCACATCACCAATATGGCATCAGCAACTAATTTTTGGGGGGTGTCCGGTCATGGGGCCTGAACTATCGGCCTGGGTACTGTCCTATAGCTCTTCAGCTCAAGGCTACCAATCTACCACTTGAGCCACAGTGCCACTTCCAGCTTTTTTCATTTTGTTTATGGGGTGCTGGGGAATGGAACCAAGGGTCTCATGCATACAAGGTAAGCACTCTACCACTGAGCCACCTTCCCATCCCCATCACCGACTAATTTTAACATCACATTGCCACTGTGACATCATGATCATGTTGTGACTTCCCAAAACTATTAGGACCTCTGAGTTGCTATGGAGAAACACATGATCTTTGTGAGATCACAGTTATTTGTGTACCGTATCCTTGTTTTAATGACAATTGAGTTCAGACATGCCATTGTAACATCACAAACCCTTTGTGAAATCATCAGTGTGATATCACAATGTACTTATGACACCATCAGCTCATTGTGAAATCACAAAAATGATATTTCATTAGGACATCACAATGTCAACGTGATGTCATATACACATTGTGAATTCCTATTCTGTGATTTCATTCTATTTCATATGTGGCATGTATTTTGATATCACAAAACCATGGTGACAGTAGTAGTGGTATCCTGTTTCTCTGAACTTTGGTCCCCATCTTTGCCTAATGCTCACCGAGGTTGATGTAGTTGGAATTAATTTGAATGTTTTCCAGGTTCATTTTGAGGATTTTGTTCTCACTTTTGACTCTCACAACTCCCTGATTTATGTCTTTAAAACATTTTTTTTCACATTCCATAATTCTTGGTTTTCTCTAGCATGCTGTTCATGTGTTTTTAACCTCTTGCATTTTGAGTGGTAGGTATTGGAGATTCAGTCTTTTTAAATCCTGTTTCAGACACAAATGTATAATTTCTTTCTTTGCCTCATTTGTTGTGAAGTTCAGAGCTAAATTTTTAGTTGAATACAGGTGGATTTTACAGCCTGAAGCGCCTTATGTTTTTCCAGAGATATGAACACAGTATCCAATAGGCTAACATGCTTACTTAGCCTGTCATTGTCTCTTTGTCCTCCTTGGAGATTCCTTTACCCATTTTTCTTGCAATAATCACACTGATCTAGTCCTAGAGGTTCCCTACTGCCATTTGCATATGAATTATACTGTCTTTGCCACGGGTTTCACAATCCCTGTCCCCTTTTTAGACTGGTTTTCTTCGAGGGTATCTGTGTTATCAAACACTCTCTGGGCAACAGCTACCCGCTCATATTTTCCTCAAAAGCTAATTTTGAAGTTTCCTTCTACTGCCTGGGTGCCAGCTGGGTAATGAAGGCCATATTTAGGGCTCTTCCATTCTTTGAGGCAACAGGATCTATATGCTATAGGTCCTATAGGCCTCCAGGAGCTGTCCTAGAAAAGTATCAGGGAATTAATTGGGGAGTTGTACAGTACTGATCAACTTAGATCAATGAACTTGCTTCCTAGTCTCTGCCTGGATCCCTGCAAACAGAGTCTGGTGATACTTGGGAAGTACCTCCTTTCCTCAAACAATATTGTAGTCCCAGCTTGGTTTAATCTGGGAAATGACTTGCTCTAAATGGACTGGGTCAACAATGGGGTGACCATCTCATCCAAGGACCAACATCAAATTACTGTGCCAGGTTCACTCCATTTCCTTACAGGTGAAAAGCACCTATAAAACTTGCTGACAATCATCTCAGCTAGATTGGTGTGTGAAAAATACTGTCTCTAATAAGGAGATGAGCCCTTGGAATTTTTCGGAAAAGGGTGCATTTTTCTCTTTCCAACCACACAGATCACTAGTTGTAAGGAAGCATATATTAGAAAGAGGGCTGAACCACCATCTCCCCCATGTGCCTGTTTCAAGGGTAATAAGGGGACCTTACCACATTGAACTACCTGAGGATGTTGGTACAACTTCTGTTATGGTGGCTTCTGAACATCAGAGGTGTTGATGGCACAGAATATGAGGGAGAGAACTCTAGTTGTCTACCTCTGGGGGATCCTATGACACAAGGGAAAAGATTTTTTAGTTAGAACTTTTGGACATTGTTCTCTCATTCTGCAATAAAGGAGTATACAGGATATAGGGCTATGAGCAAACACACACAGATCTATAGCCACAGACACTTAACTCACCTGTGCCACATCTCTCAAAGATGATGTCTTAAGGATGTCCTGGAAGACCTATGGAGGATGCCCAAATGACCTCTCAATGAGGACCCAGATGATTTCCCAACAAAGCCCCAGAGGACCTCCAGGGGAGGTAAAGATTAACTCACGAGGAGGAAACCCTAGATGATCTCCAAAGGAGGCCAGAGATGGCCTCTTGAGGAAACCCCTGATGATCTCCAGATGAGGTCTCCGATGGCTTCCAAGCTAGCCCCAGATGACTGACGGAGGACTTGCCAGAGGCCTGTTGAGGTCCCTAATGACACTCTTGAGAAAGACCCAAATTGTTTCTCAAGTATGCCAGATTACCTCCAGAAGAGGTTCCAAATGGTTTCTAAAGGAAGCCTGAGTTGACCTCCAGAGGAGGCTCAAAAGGAGTTCTCAGATGGCCTCACGATGAGGCGCCAGATAATCTCATTAAGGGTCACAGATGGCCTATTATGGAGGCCCCAGTGAGGTGAGGTCCCAATGGACTCTCGAGTAAGTCCCATATACTCTCTTGAAAAAGCAGCAAATTACCTCCAGAAGATGTCCCAGAAGCTTTGTGAGGGTGCCCTAGATGTTCTCCAAAGGAGGACCCTGATGACTTCACAAGGAAGCCTTAGATGACTTTCAGAGGAGACACAGATGACCTCCGGAGGAGGTCCCAGATGTCCTCAAAGGAGGCCCAAGATGACCTCTCAAAGAGTCCACGGTATCTTCTTAGTGAATTCCCCAGATTACCTCTGGAGGAAGTCCTAAATGGTCTCTCAATGAGGCTGTAGATGACCTCAAAAGGAGGACCCATATGACCTCCAGAATAGGTCCCAGATGTCCTCTAAAAGGTGTCCAAGAAGTCCTCAGAGGTCCTAAGTGGACACTTAAGGAAGCCACAGATCACCTCCAGAGGCGAGTTGCTGTCCTTCCCATCCTGCTATCCCTAAAATTCCTCTCCTCCCAAGTCTTTCCCCTCCTGCTGTTTCACCACTTGCTTCCAGTTCTTTTCACCCTTTCCCTTTCTGTTACTCTGAACATGGGGCCTAGATATTGGCTCTACCACTCCCCCAATCCAAAGGGTTCCCTGCCAGCAGTTTTCAACCATCTCTAACCAAACTACACACTGCCCAATCCCTTCTTGACCTCACACCATGTGGGGCATCATACCCCCACCCAATCAGGCAGCATACCTCTCCCCCTTTGACTGCATGCCTAGCTCTCAATGAAAGGCAGGTCCACAAGGACACAAAAATTATTGAGGATTACTTGGGACCTCCTGGTTATTACAGGATCCTCATATAATCACTAACCCATTGTGACCACATTGCCACTTGGACATAACAAACCAATTGTGATATCACATTGCTTTTGTGACAATATGATCACATTGTGAAACCCCAAACCTATTATGACCACGTAGAATCTTTGAGACATCACAATCCCTTTGTGTACCCGTATCCTCATGATGTAAAATAACAATTGAGATCAGACATGCCCTTGTAACATCCCAAATACTTGTGACATCATCAGTGTGATATCACATTGTAATTATGACCACATCAGCTCATTGTGACATCACCAAAATACAATGACACCATAGCATTATTACATCACATTGTCACTGTGACATCACAGACACTTTGTGAATGCCTATTCTATGATTTCATTCGATTTCAAATGTGGCATGAGGATTGATAACAGACCCTCATTGTCACCTCACAAATATTTTGACATCAAAATCTCTTTTGGAATACACATTGCCATTGTGATATCACTAACCCACTGTGATATCACAAAATGTTCATCATAACATATCTGACATATTACCATTGACATATCTTAGGACCATTGTGAGCTTATAAACTTCTTTTACCTCATAATTTTTCTGGTATGGCATATGATATCAGAAATTCCCTGTGACATGACCACTGTGATATCACACTGCCAGAAGTCATGACCATTGTTTCAAATGGTGACATCAAAAAACTAGTAGGACTTCAAAAGAATTGTGACAAAAATGCCTTTTGCCTTTATCACATTTCATTTGTGAAGTCATATACTCATTGAGAATTAATAACAAGATACAGCATGGCATTTTGACATCACCACCCATTGTGAAATCAAAACCTGTTGTGACAACATCACCATTATGGCATCACCCACCAGTTGTGACATTAAAGCAATATTATGACATAATATTGTGACATCACATTTCCATTGTGATATCAATACATTATTGTGTTTTTACAACATTACTATGAGCTCGAAACTTTTTAGAAAATTCATGGGCCTTTTGGACTTTAAGTTCCTTTTATTAACTAGTATCCTCATTGTGAACAAGTAGGAATTAAGAGTGTTCTTGTAATTGTGATATTACAAACTCGTTATGAAATGACAAACCCATTGTGATCTCATCACTGTGACATCAAAACCCTTGGTGACATAACATTACATAATGCACCATAGCATCATAGTGTCAAAGCATTATGACATCACATTTTCATTATGAAATCATAGATACATTGTGAATGCCTGTTTTGTAATTTCATTCTATTTCAAATGTGGCATGTGTATTGATATCAGAAACTCATTATATGTCCCTAGTCACATTGCAAATATTTGTGATGTGACATGATAGCCATCATGGCATTATGAACCAATTGTGACATCAAAACTGTATTATTACATATTATTGTCATAATATGTCATATTACATAATTGTCACATCATATCACCATTGTGTTATAATTCTTCTATTGTTTTTATAAAAAATATTATGACCTCATCAAATTTAAAAAATTCATGGCATGTGGGACTTCAAGCTTCTGTGAACACCTATCCTCATTGATTGCTAGTAGCAATTGAATTTGAACATTGTGTTTGTGATATTAGATATTTGTTGTGACATAATTATATCACGTGATATCAACACCACTGTGATATCCCAAAGCTTTTTTTTAACATTACATTGATTTTGTGATATCATGATCACATTCTATAATCTCAAACGTTTTATTATCTCTTAGATCCTTTGATAAATCAAATAGCCTTTGTCACATCACAGCCTTCATAGTGAAGTAATAATTGAGATCTGACTTGCCATTGAGAAATCACACTTTGTGACAATTCAACTATTGTGACATCACATTGTCATCATGAAACCATCGGCTCATTGTGATATCATCATATTACAATGACATCATTGCATTATGACACCACATTGGCAATTTCATGAAATAGACACATTGTGAATGCTTATTCTGTGATTTAATTGTATATCAAATGTGGCATATGGGTTGTTATCCAAAACACATGTGACCTCCTAACCATTGTGACATCACATTGCTATGTTACACCATTAGCCCTCTGTTATATCACAATCCTGTCCTGTGCTCAAAAAGTTTGTGCAATGCTATCATTGTGATATCATAAGCCTTGTATGAGGTCATAACGTGTTTTCATCCTCAAAATTTCTAATCACCAGTGTGACATCACATTGTTGTTAGGACATCATCAGCTCATTGTTACAGCCCAAAACTACAATGACATCATAGCATTATGATGTCACATTGTCATTGTGAATTCATAGGTATATCATGAATGCCTATTGTGTAATTTCATTCTATTTCAAATGAGACACATATGTTGATATCACAAACCCATATGACCTCATAACATTTATGACATCAATTTGCCATTTTGGTAGTGACACCATCAGCTATTTGGGATATCAACAAACTATGATATCATAGCATTTTGACATCACATTTTCATTGATACAATATAGACTCATTGTGAATGCCTATTCTGTGATTTAATTCTATTTCAAATGTGGCATATGTGTTATCAGAAAACCATTGTGACCTCATAACCATTATGACATCACAATCCCTTTGTGATTTCACATTGCTGTTGTGATATTACTAACCCACTGTAACATCACAAACTAATCCTGACATAATGTTTGTGACATGCTGCCTTTGTGATACCTTAGGCACTGTGTGAGCTCAGAATCTCCAACCTCATTTTTCAGCTATGGTATGCGATAGCAGAAATCCACTGTGACATCTTAACTATTATGATATTACACTGTTAAATGTATGTCACATAGTGACATCACAAATCTGTTAGTACTTCATCACACTAGTGACAACCCAGACACTTTGGCATATCACAGTCCTTGTGTGAAATCAAAAACACCTCGTGAATTAATGAAAATTGAGACATGACACACAAGTTTGACTTCAAAAACCCATTGTGACATCATGAATATATTGTGACTTCATCCCCATTATGACATCACCAACAAGTTGTGACATCAATACATTATTATGATAATATTGTGACATCATATTGCAATTGTGATAATACCATCCCATTGTGCTATTAGGACTCATAACCTTTGAGAAAAATTTATGAACTTTGGGAATTCAAGCTCCTTCTGTGAACTATTATCCTCATTGGGAACAAGTAGCAATTGAAATGGAACATGTCATTGTGGTATTACAAACTTGTAGAGACATCAAAAATGCATTGTCACAAACCCATTTTGACATGACATTGCCATTGTGAAATCAAGATCACTTTTGGATATCCCAAACAATATGATCTCATCACCTTTGAATAAACACATGGCCTTTGTGACATCATAGTCCCTTTGGGTATACAAATGCTCATTGTGAATTAGTGACAATTGAGATCAGACATTCCATCCTATCATCACAGGACTTTTTGACCTCATCACCACTATGACATCACATTGTGACATTACACTATCAGATTATTGTGATATCACTAAGCTATCATGATGTCATAGCATAGAAATTGTGATTGACTATTCTGTGATTTAATTCTATTTCACATGTGGTATGTGGATTGATATCAGAAACCCATTGGAACCTAATAAACAGTGTGACATCAAAATCCCTTTGTGACATAATATCACCATTGTGGTATCACCAACCCAAAAATCTGTCCTGTCCTCATAATTTTTGTGACATGCTGCCATTGTTATTTGTTTGGTCCTTTGTGAGATCATAACATGTTTTTGAACTAATAATATTTCTGATATGTGATATCAGAAATCCTCTATGATATAACTATATGACATCACACTGCCAGGTATCATGATCAATGTGTCACAATGTGATATCAAAACCTACTCATATTTCATCACATTTATGCCAACACATGACTTGGGAGTCATCATAGTTCCACTGTGAAATGAATTAATCTTTGGTAATGAAAATTGAGATACTACAATACTACATGCCATTGTGATATCACGAACCCATTGTGGCCACCAACTAATTGTGGCATTACCAACTAATTTTTGACAACAAACATTATTAAGATATAATTTTGTGATACTTAGGCATTGTTATATCACTGTACCATGATGTCACCGTGGATTTCTGATATCATATCTGACATGTAGGAACAGGTTATGAGTTTCTGTGTGTTTGCTGCTAGTTCTATGACCTATGTATACACCCTTGTTTATTCCTTTTTTCCAGGATTGGAGAAAAATATCCTAAATTTCTCTTACTGAAAAATCTTCTCCCCCTGTATTATAGGATCTCCCAGAGTAAGACCAACAGGTTTACTCTCCCTCTAGTTCTGATAGATCCATCAGCACCTCCAATGTTAAGAACGTCCCAAACCAACAGTGGTTCCCTGAACCATCCTTAGGTGCTTCAATGTGTTACAGTCCCCTTATTATCCTTGAGACAGGTTCATGGTGGAGATGGTGGCCAGGCCTCTTTTCTTAGAATGTTCCCTTTACAAATAGTGAGCTTTATAACTGGAAACAACAAAATGTGTCCTTTTCTAAAAAATCCCAGTGATCATTTTCTTATTAGAGAGTATTTTTCTCATGGCAGTCCATCTGTGATGCTTGTCAGCAAATTTTACAGGTGTTTTTTTTTTTACCTGTAAAAGGCAAAGGGAAAGAATCTGGCACATTGCCTTGAAGCCAATCTTTGGATCTGATGATTCCCCCAATGATGACCTAGTCCATTTAACATAAGCCTTGCCCTTGACTAACCCAAGCTGGTAGGACTATAACAGCAATCGAGGTAAGGAAGTATTTACCAATTAGTACCAGATACTGTTATCAGGATATAGGCAGTGACTAGGAAGCCAAATCATTAATCTAAGGTGAGTGAGACTGTACAGCTCCCCAGTGAGTCCCCAAATGCTTTTCTGGAACAGCTGGTAGAGGCCTGTGGGAGGAATATGTCTGTAGATCCTGAGGCCCAGGAAATTTGAAGAGTCCTAATTATGGCCTTTGTTACCCAGTTAACCCCAGAATTAGAAGAACGTTTCAAAACAAAAGATTTGCTAGGAAAGCTACTGAGTTGGTAGAGGTTACCCATTGGGTGTTTGATAAAAGAATTAACCAAGAAGAAGAACAGACAAAGCAAGGGGTTTGAATTTTGGAAGCAGTAGCAGGACAAGAATCATGCTTCTTTCTTCTTCAGAGAAGTTTCTCTTTAAGTCTTTAGCCCATTTATTTATTGGGCAGTTGTTTCTTTGAGGATTTGTTGTTGGAGAATTTAATATTTTGAGTTCCAAGTAGATTTTAGATATGCAACCCTTGTCTGTTTTATGGCTAGTGAAGATCTTCTCCCAATCCGTGGGCTTTCTATTGTTCTTGCTATGTCCTTTGCCATGCAGAAGCTCTGCAATTTCATGCAATCCCATTTGTCCAACCTTTCTTTGATTTGTTGTGCTTCCGGGTCTCTATTCAGAAAATTTCGGCCTGAGCCAAGGAGACCTAAGGTTTCTCCTATTCCATCCTGTAATGTTTTCAGAGTGTCTGCTTAATCTCCGAGTTCTTTGATTCATTTGGAGTTGATTCTGGTGCAGAGTGATATATGAGGATCTAGCTTTAGTTTTCTACAAGTAGTTAACCAATTTTTCCCGCACCACTTACTGAAGAGACTGTCTTTCTTCCATTCTATTGTTTTAGCTCCTTTATCGCAGATTAGATGGCTATAAGTCTGTAGGTTCATTTCTGGGTTTCCAATTCTATTCCACTGGTGCTAAGGTCTGTTGTTATGCCAGTACCAAACTATTTTGATTACCATAGCTTTATAGTAGAGTTTGAAATTTGGTATTAATATACCTCTAGCAGTGTTCTTTCCATTGAGGAGCGTTTTTGTTATTCGAAGTCTTTTATTGCTCTATATGAATTTTTGGATTGCCTCTTCTGTTTCCTTAAAGAATGAGGTTGGAATTCTGTTAGGTATCGCGTAGAATTTGTAGATAGCCTTGGGAAGTATTGCCATTTTCACGATGTTAATCTTTCCAATCCAGGAGCGTGGGAGGTTTTCCCAGTTTTTTAAGTTCTGTTTCAATTTTCTTTTTCACAATTTTAAAGTTTTCATTATAGAAGTCCTTCACTTCTTTGTTTAAATTAATTCCTAGGTATTTTATTTTTTGTGGGGCTATTACAAATGGAGTT
The DNA here is from genome assembly GCF_019054845.1 of Dipodomys spectabilis. NCBI lineage: Eukaryota > Metazoa > Chordata > Mammalia > Rodentia > Heteromyidae > Dipodomys > Dipodomys spectabilis. The sequence continues at coordinate 4,496,400 of NW_024870841.1, read as the reverse complement.
CCTTCCTAATTTCAGCCACACTTTTCTCATTGTTGGAATACAGAAAAGCCATTAATTTTTGGAGGTTAATTTTATACCCTACTACTTTGCCAAAGTTTTGAATCAGCTTGAGTAATTTGGGAGTGGAGTCTATGGGATTCTTTAAATACAAGATCATGTCATCTGCAAAGAGGGAGAGTTTTATTTCTTCTTTCCCTATTTGTATCCCCTTTATGTCTGCATCTTGTCTTATTGCTGTAGCTAGGCATTCTAATACTAGATTGAAGAGAAATGGAGATTGGATATCCTTGTCTTGTTCCTGAGTTAAGAGGAAATGGCTTTAGTTTCCACCATTATTTATAATGCTTGCTGTAGGTTTGTCATATACAGCCTTTATTGCATTGAGGAATGTTCCATGGATTCCTAATTTTTCCAAAACCCCATCATAAAGGGGTGTTAATGCTTTTCGAATGCTTTTTCTGCATCTATTGAGATAACCATGTAGTTCTTATCCTTGCTCCTGTTGATGTGATGAATAATATTAACTGATTTGCGTATATTGAACCAGCTTTGCATCCCTGAAATGAATCCTGTTTCTTTGTGGTGTATGATTTTTTGTATGAACTGTTGAAGTCGATTGGCCAAAATTTTGTTGAGAAGTTTTGCATCAATATTCACCAAAGAAATGGGTCTGTAGTTCTCTTTCTTTGATGAGTCACTGCCTGGTTTTGGGATGAGGGTTATGATGGCTTCATAGAATGCATTCGATAGTGAACTTTCTCTTCCAATTTCATTGAAGATTTGGAGGAGTATTGGTGTGAGCTCCGGTTTGAAGGCCTTGTAGAAATCTGCTGTAAAACCATCTGGTCCTGGACATTTCTTAGCTGGGAGGTCTCTTATTGCTGTTTCTATTTCAATGCTTGATATGGGGCTGGTAAGATCGTTTAACTCATCTTGCTTTAGTTTTGGCATGTCATTATTTACTAGGAAAAGGTCCATTTCTGTCAAGTTCTCAAACTTATTAGCATAAGGTTTTGAGAAGTATTCCCTTATAATGTTCTGAATCTTGGTTGTTTCTGTGGTAATGTTTCCATACTCATCTCTGCGTTTATTTATTTGGGTGTGTTCTCTTCTTTTTCTGATAAGATTTGGTAAGGGCCTGTCAATGTTGTTAATTTTTTCGAAGAACCAACTATTTTTTTTGTTGATTTTTTCTATACATATTTTATTGTAATTCATTTAATTCTGATTTACTTTTTATTATTTCATTACATCTACTGGATTGCAGTTTATCTTGCCACGCTTATCCATCATAACAAGTCCTGTGGTGTAATTTTGGGAGCTTTATTCTTCCAACAGCAGGGGAGGGGGGCCTCTGGACATGAGGAAGGGGAGTTGAATGTAGAAAGTCTCTGGGTTCAATATCAATCCCTCAACCCTAACCTGAAGGGAAAAGCAGCTGGGAAGGTAGAGAACACCTAATCAAAGCAGGGCCTGGTTTATGAAACTTCTCTCAACCCTCTGTGTGTGCACATATGTGCAACTCTATTCATGTGTGCTTCATATTTTGGTCTTGCAATTAAATCTTTTTTTTGCACAGCTGTCTCTGTACCCTACTTACTTGTCTGTGCACCTACTTATCTCCCAACAGTCTGGATGCCTGATAATTCCCTCTCCTCCCTTTCTATTGAAAGCATAAAAGTGTAGAGCCCTTCCCCCCCACATTACAAACTCCCTTCCTCCCAGCCCAGGCCCTCCACTTGCACATAAAGGGAACTATTTACATATAAAGCAGAAGCAAATAAACCAAATGTGAGAAATATGGAAACAAATGGATTGACTTGTCTTGTAGCAAAATGTACATTTGTGATTCAAAAACTAAAATTTAAACTAAAATTTTTCTCCAGCCATGGAACAAAAACAGAAAAACAGTTGAGTCTCCAGTAATTGAGCACCAGTATTGAGCACAGAGAAGCTCAGAAACTTTCTCGAGTTTCCAAATTTAAGGCCCCGGAAATGTATTCAAGGTTTAGGTCACTTGTTCAAGGCCCAGAATTGAGTTCAAGCCCCAGGCTCCTAGTTCAAGGCACAGGCTGTGAATTCAATTTCTAGGTCCTATATTCAGGCCCCAGGCTACAAATTCAAGACCCAGAAATGAGTTCAAGTTCCTGGGCCAACATTCATGGCATAGACAGTTAGGTCAATGAGCAGCTTGGAGTTCAAGACCCAGCCTTAGTTGAAGGCCTAGGAACCAGTTTCAAAGCCCCAGCTGTGTGTTCAATTCCCAGGAAATTAGCTCAGGCAAGGATACCTGTTCCGGTCCCATGTCCCTATTTGTCAATCTCAGGTGACAAGTTCATGTCAGGACATGAATTCACGTCCCAGGCAGTGAGCTTAAGGCTCACACCTGACTTCAATGCCCAGCTACGAGTTAAATGCCTAGGATCCAAGTTCAGTTACTAAGCACTAGTTCTAGGAACAGGCCGTGAATTCTATTCCCAGGCCACGAACTCAAGTGCAGGCCTGGGTTCAAAGCCCACATTGTGAATTCAAGGCTCAGGCCCAGAGTTTCTGGCGCAGGATAGAAGTTCAAATTCCAGCTCAAGAGTACAAGTACAAGCCTTTGAGTTAAAGGACCAGAGTATTAGTTCCAATCTCAATCCCAGTTTCAACTTCCAGGCCAGGAATTTAACTTCAGATCTTCATGCTTGGGTTAGTCAGGGAGGGTAAGGTGAAAGGAAAGTATGAAATGATTTTGGATGGATGGTAAGATATGGAGTTTAAATGAGAATAGGAAGAAAGAAGGAAGTATAGAAAGGCAGAAAACTGGAAGGAAGGAAGGAAGGAATGAAGGAACGAACGAACTAATAGAAAGCAGTTTGGTGTTCCAGAGAAATACACCAAGTGTGCCATCACAGTACAGACAGTGTGGCCAGAGAGGGAAAATCCAGGCAGGAAGACAGTTATGAACTCTAAGCTGTAGCTGCAGCTGCGGAAATGGTGGCTTAAATGGCCACCATACCTACAACACAGAGAGTCCAGGTCAAAGGCTCTAGACAGAGCAGGTGAGCATATTCTATTCAACACCAGCAAGAATTGACAAGGAGCAGATACCTTCATTCTGCAGAACCCAGAGAGACGATCCAGAAACCAATAGTATAGCATGAGTAGAATCCTGACATCCTCACTCCTATACAGGGAGTAGAAGAGGGAAGGCCACCTCTCCCACACCCACTACTGGTATCTCCATCTTTGATACTGACAAAGGCCCATTGAGCAGCTAGCTCCAACTAAGGCCTTGGAAGAAAACAAACAAGTCATTTAGCAGGTCACAGGAACCTGACCTGCCCTGCCAGTCTCAGGTCCACCCAGGAGAAAGTCATCCAGCCTATTCATATACAAGAAGCTTTTAGAATCCATAATAGATCAGACCATAACAGGACATCCAACCATCAGAGTATAATCTGCATAGGATCAATTCAGACCAAGGAAAAGATCCTTAAAGCTGTCAAAGGTACAAGATAAATCACCTATAAAGGGAAACTAATTAGGATCACCTCAGATTTCTCACAAGAGACAATCAAAGCAAGACGATCCTGGAATTATGTATGCCATGCCCTTAAGACAAACAATTATCAACCAAGAATACTCTACTCAGGCAACTCTCCTTCAAACCTAAGGTCAAATAAAAAACCTTCCATAGCAAAGAAAATGTGAAAGAATATATCTCAACCAAAGCAGCCCTACAAAAGATACTTAAAGATGTCCTACACATAGAAAACCAACAAGACCATACTAAATGCCAAGAAACCGCACCCAAACAGAATTCAAGAACCATAAGGAAGAATCCAGTTGCCACAGGTCTCAAGGTAGTGGATAAGATGGTTGGACATCCCAAATACCTCTCAGTCCTATCTCTCAACATTAACGGAATTAACTCTCCAATTAAGAGACATAAACTCAATAGTTGGATTAAAAACAAAGATCCTCCTATCTACTGTCTTCAGGAGTACACCTTGCCCATAAAAACAACACATTTTGAAAGTGAAAGCTGGAATAAAATCTACCAAGCCAATCACCCCTATAAACAAGCAGGAGTTGCAATCATAAAATCAGATATAATAGACTTCAAGTTAAAATTAGTGAGAAGAGATAAAGAAAATCAATGCATAAAAATTAAGGGATCTCTCCCTCAGGAGGATATTATAATTCTAAATCTCCATTCGCCAAACAGTGGAGCACCAAAATTTATACAAGAAACACTACTTTCCCTCAAATCTCACATAGATCTAAAGACATTAATTGTTGGGGACTTTAACACACCATTATTCCTACTAGGTAGATCAACCCGGCAACATCTCAACAGAGAAAATACAGATCTAAACAACAGTATAAATCAACTAGATTTAAAACCATGTACGGAATATTTCAGTCAGCAGCATCAAAATGCACATTCTTCTCAGCAGCACATGCAACATATTCCAAAATAAACCATGTTTTAGGTCACAAAGCAAACTTTTCCAAGTTAAGAAAAACTGAAGTTATACCTTGCATTCACTGAGGCCACAAGGGAATAAAATTCAAACTCAACACAAAAAGCCACCAAAGAAAGTCCTGTAACACCTGGAGATGAACAACACACAAGTAGAATCACAAGTGGGTCATGGAAGAGATTAGAAAACAAATCCAAAGGTTCACGATATTCAACAAAAATAAACACACAAATGACCAGCTCCTCTGGGACACAGCCAAGGCAGGACTCAGAGGCAAGTTTATAGGTCTGAGTTTCTACATCAACATATTGGAGAGATCTGAAACCAACAATTTAATGAAACATCTGAACCTCTTTGAAAAAGAGCAGCAAGATAAACCCCAATCCATTAGCTGGAAAGAAAAAAAATAGAAATACATCAGAATTAAATGAATTAGAATCCAAAAAAACTATAGAAAGAATCAACAAAACAAAGAGTTGGTTTTTCGAAAACATTAACAAAATTGAGAGACCCATAGGTAATGAGTACATTTTTTGTCAAGCATGTTGTTTCCGCCCTTGTTTTCCCTTCCTATCCCTTCCCATCTCGCACATCCACTCTCACCTCCCAACCCCTACCTACCGACAGAGTTGTAAATTTTGTTTTTCGACATAACGACTTTTACATCTCATTGCTGCAAGGGTATACCTGTATCTCTGGTGAAACCACTTGTTTTTTTTTTCCCTTCCCCTCCACAAATGATCACAACATCAAATAGTTTCTAACATATTTACAAGATGATTTTTTTTGTTGCTTTGTATGTCCCTTCCCCATGGTATAACACCTGCTTTCATTGTATTTGATGTTGTTATAATTTGTGCAGGGGAAGGGGAAAAACAGTTTAGATAGGGATACAGATGGACCCATTTCCACAAAGAGATGTACAAGTAGTTATGTCATAAAATGAACTTTACAATTTTGGATGGGGGTGAGGGGTGAGGGGTGAGGGGTGAGGGTGGGGGTTGAGGGTTGGGAGATGGAAAGGGATGGTAAGGGGAAACAAAGGAGGAGGCAACAATGTTGCATAAGGAATATATTCATTACCCTGCTCTTGTAATTGTAACCCATTTGTACGGTATTTTCAAAATAAAATGTGACTTTGTGACATCATCTCCACTGTGTCATTTTCACATATAACACCATCAGTTCATTGTGACATAATCAAAATTCAATGTCATCATAGCATAGTCATTGCCTTGTCTTTGGGATATGGACACATTATAAATGACTATTCTATGATTTCATTCCATTTGAAATGTGGCTTGTAGGTCTCTAGCCAAAACCCTTGGTGACTGCATAAGCATTGTGACATAACCATCCCTTTGTGACATCACATTGACATTGTGATATCATTAACCCACTGTGACATCACCAACCTGTCCTCTCCTCATACATTGTGGGACATGCTGCCATTGTGATATGCACCTTGTGAGAAGATTATCTGTTTTTGAACTCAAATATTTCAGGTATGACATATGATATCAGAAATACACATTGACTTCAAGATCCCTGTGGCATCACACTGCTAGACTTCATGACTATTGTGTCACATTGTGACATCAAAACCTGTTTGGACTTCATCATATTTGTGACAACACTTGCATTTGGAGACATCACAGTCTCTTTTGAGCTCATATACTCATTGAGAGTCAATGAGAATTGAGATCTGGAATTCAATTATGACATCATCAGCCCATTGTTATATCACAGAACTATAATGTCCTTATCACCGGTATGGCATAGCCAATTATGCATTCAAACTATTATCATGAGGAGATATCGTGACATCATATTGACAATGTAATATCACTGTCCCATTGGTTTTTCACAAACCTATTATACGTTACAACATTTTAGAAAAGTCACGGCCTTTGGGATTTACACTCCTTCGCTAAACTCCTATCCTCATTTTGAACTAGAAGCGTTGCAATTGTACACGTGATTGTGATATTACAAACTTGTTGTGATTTCACAAACCCCAAGGGATATCATTACCACTGTGTTATCACAAACCCATTGTGATATCACATTGCTGTTGTGATATCATGATCACATTGAGACATCACCAAACTCTTATGAACTTTCAGCTTCTTTCAAGAAACAAATTGCCTTTCTTACATCACAATATCTCTCATTACCAACATCCTCATTGTGACCTCATGACAATTAAGATCAGACACGTGTTATAACATCACAAACACCTTTTGATATCATCACCAGTATGATACCACATTGTCATTATGACACAATCCACTCATAAGTGACATAACAAAACTACATTTGCATCATAGGATTGTGACATCTCATTGACACTGTTACTACATAGATACATTGAGCATGCCTATTCTGTGATTTCATTCTATCAAATATGTCATGGGAATTGATGTCAAATGCCATTGTGGCAGTTGGGTTGATGCCAGAAGCCCATTTTTATCTCATTACAATTGAGCAGTCACAATCCCTTTGTGACATCATATTGCCATGTTGATATCACTAACCTGAGACATCACAAACCTGTCCTCATAACTTTTGTGACGTGCAGCCATTATGACATCTTAGGCCCTTTGTGAACTTATAATCAGTTTTGGGCCTCATAATACTTCAGGTATGATATGTCATAGAAATACACTGACGTCATGACAACTGATTCATCAAACTGCCAGATGTCATGACTTGGTGGCACATTTTGACTTCATAAACGTGTTAGGACGTCACCACATTTGTGACAACACATGCCTTTGGAGATATCACAGTCCTTTTGTGAATTCATATAGTCATTGTGAGTAACTGAATATTGAGATCCAGAATGCCATTGTTACGTTAAAACCCATTTCGACATCACAAAAGTATTGGGACCTCATCTCCATTATGGCATCACAAACTAATTGTGGTATAAAAATAAGAGATCCAGAATGCCATTGTTACATTAAAACCCATTTTGACATTACAAAACTATTGTGACCTCATCTCCATTATGGAATCACTAACTAATTGTGACACAAAACAAGACTGTGATGTGATTCTGTGCCATGACATTGCTGTTATAACACTATCACATTGTCAGTTCCCAGACCTCTTATGACTTTTTAGCACTTTTGAAAAAAAAAATGGCCTTTGTGTCATCACACTCTTTGTGTGATGTCACCTATATCTTCATTGTGAGCTAATGACAATTGTGATCACACAGGCCTTTGTAATATCACAAACACTTTGTGGCATCATCACATGTGACATCAAATTGTCTTTGTGAGACCATCCATTCATGAGATACCAGCAAAGTACAATGACATGAAAGCATTATGTTTTCACACTGCCATTGTGATATCATACACACATTATAAATGCCTATGCATTGGTTTCATTTTATATCAAATTTGGCATGTGGGTTGACATCAGAAACCCATGTGACATCATAATTATTGTGACCTTACAATCACTCTGTGAAATCACATAGACATTGCAATGTCACTAACTCACGGTGACATCACAAACCTGTCCTGTTCTCATGTGCTGCCATAGTTATATCTAAGTATATTTGTGAGCTCATAACTTGTTGTTGACTTCATAATATATCAGATATATCATGCGATATCAGAAATCCACTGTGGTATCATGACCATTGTTAGTCATCATGAACCTGTGTCACATTGTGACATGAGCACATTCTTAGGAATTTTTGCATTTGTGACAACACATGTCCAAGGAAATACCTCAGTCTCTGTGTGAATTCATATACTTATTGTGAATGAATGTCCTTTGATATCAGTAATGCCATTCTGACAAACCCGTGCATTTGACATCAGAAATTTATTTTGACCTTATCATCAATATGTTATCACCACCTCATAAGTACCTTAGTATGATGTGATATTTTGAAATCATAATGATATTGTGATATCTCAATTCCATTGTTTTCACAAACCTATTATGACCCCACAATAATTTGGAATATTCACGTACTTTGAGTACTAGAGCTCCTTCTGGGAACTCACAACCTCATTGTGAACTAGTACAATTGAAAGTGAACATGTAGCTGTTATAGTTGTTATATTACAAGCTTGTTGTGACATCATTAACCCTTTGTGATCTTATTACCATTGTGACATCACAAACCCATTTGATATCACATTGCCCTTATGAATTCATGATCACATTGGGATATACAAAACTTATTAGGACCTCTAAGCACTTTAAAAAGAGTTCATGGTCTTTGTGACATCACAACCCTTTTGTGTACCCATCTGGACATTGTGAACTAATGGCAATTGAGATCAGACATATCTCTAACATCGTAATCACTTATGATGGCATGTTATTGTCATTATGACAGCATTAGCTCATTGTAACATCCCAAAATATAATAATATCATAACATTATAACATCACAGAATCATTATGAAGTCAAAGAAATATTGGAATGCATATTATGTATTTTCATTCTATTTCCCATAGGGTATATGTGTTGATATCAGAAACCTATTCTGATCACACAACCATTGTGACATCACAAATCCCTTGTGATATCACATTGCCATTGTGATATCACAAACCCACTGTGACATGAATACACTCTCCTGTTCTCATAACTTTAGTGGCATGCTGCCATTGTGATATCTTAGGACTTTTGTAAGCTCATAAGCTGTTCTGTACCTCTTAATATTTCACATATGACATATGATACATAAATGAACTGTGATATTATGACCTCTATGATATCCCATTGCCAGATTGCATAACCATTGTGTCTCAGTATGATATTGTATCACAGGTTTGTAACATCACAAAACAGGACTTCATTAAATTTGTTACAACACATCTGACATCTGTGTAGACACCAGTTTCTGTGAACTCATATACTCATTGTGAGTTAATGATTTTTATCTTTCAGCATTCCATTGTGACCACACCAATTTATTGTGACATCACAAACCTATTATGACCTCTTCACCATTATGGCATCATGAAATATTTGTGAGATTAAAACATTATTATCACATGATATTGCTACTTAACATTGCTATTATGATATCATTGTCTCATATTTTCACAAATATAGTATGACTTCATAACATTAAGAAATTCATTGCCTTTGGGACTTCAAGCTCCCTCCGTGAACTCATATTCTCATTGTAAAATAGTAACATTTGAAATTGAAGATGTCACTGTGATATAATAATTCATAGTGACATCCCAAAAGCTTTGTAACCTCAACATCACTGTAAGATCACAAACTGACATCAGATTGCTGTTGTGACATCATGATCACATGTTATCTCAAATATATGACTTCTTAGCATCTTTTAAAAAACATATGTCCTTTGTGGCTTTGTGACAGCACAATCCCTATTCATATCCTCATTGTAAAATAATGACAAGTGAGCCCACACATTCCATTGTAACCTCACAAGTACTTTGAGACATCATGTAAACTGTGACATCTTATTGTTATGATGACACCATCAGCTCATTGTGACATCATAAAAGAGCAATGGAACTATAACATTATGACAACACATAGTCATTGTGATATCATAGATTCATTGACAATGTCTATTGTATGATTTCATTCTATTTCAAATGTGGCATATGTATTGATATCAGAAACCCATTGTGACCTCATAACCATTGTGACATCACAATCCATTTGTGACTTCACATAGCCATGGTGATATCACTACCACAGTGTAACACCATAAACCGGTCCTGTTCTCATAACTTTGTGGCATGCTATAATCATGATATCTTAGGCCTTTTGTGAGCTCATAGCCTCTTTTGAAGCTCATAATATTTCAGGTATGGCATGTGTTATGAGAAATCAACTGTGACATCATGACCACAGTTCCATCACACTTCCTGACATTATGACCATTGTGTCACATTGGGAACTCACAAAATTGTTAGGACATCATCACATTTTGTGTTTCGAGACATCCTATTCCCTTTGTGAACTCATATAATCATTTTGATTTAATGATAATTGAGATTTGGCATGTCTCTCTGACATCATAAAGCCATTACAACATCACAAATCTACTGTGACCTCATCACGAATTTTGCGTCACCAACTAATTGTTACATCATAATATTATTATGGAAGGAGGACCCAGATGGCAACAGAATAGTTGTGAATCACCACAGCTCTCTCCAACCAAATAGAGTTCAAGTTCCAAATGTTTACCTAGCAAAATGATGAATACCCAGAAAAAAACAGGAGGTGTAAAAAACAAAAGGATAATATTTCAGAACAGAAAAGCATGAAGACCTTCCCTCACCCTTGACAAACTGTGGCCTGGCTCAGTCTGGAGCTGCCAGAGTTCCCAAAGCAACTATGGATAATCTGCAGAATGCCAGTGCAGCAGACTCCCAAAGTGGTGACCTGGTGAATATAAACAGAGAATCCTTGTAGTTTGGAACCGGAACAAAGACCCTTCGCACACCCCTCATTAGCAGAGCAGCTCCCCACCATCCCACTAAGTCAATTGGCATGAAATCCATGGGGGGAACCCCGATAAACAGAGGTCTGACCACAGAACACCAGTGCAGAGGACTCCTACGGTGCCAGTGCTAACCCAGAGAGTGCAAACACAGACAATTATTGGTCCAGAGAACGTGCACCAAGACCCTTCCTCCACTGCCTGCTGATGGCACAACTACATGCCATGCTTTAGCATGGTCCAGTCTAGAGTGACCAGGGACCCCAGAGCAACAGTGGGTATTCTGCAGAATGCCATTGCAGCAGATGTCCAAGGTGCCTGTGTCAGACCTGATGATTTCAATCAGAGCAATCTTGTAGCTTAGACCTTTCCCACACACTTCATCAGTGAAGCAGCCCTGTGCAATTCCACCAAAGTCATCGGGTCCCACAGCTGTGCGCTGAAACCCCAGAAATACAGAGGTCTATCCACAGAATGTCAGTGCAGAAGACTACCAAGATGCCAGTGCGAACTCAGACAGTGCAGAGAAAGAAACCTTGGAGTTTAGAACCTGCATGAAGACCCTACCCACTCTTTGCCAGCAGATCAGCTTCTCATCTTCCCACCAAAGATCACCAACCCCCAGAACTAGAGTGTTCCATGCTATCACAAAACAAGCCTATGGCACTGATCTGGACCACATAAAAAGAGGCAGAGATGGTGTATAACACAGACCCTGAGTCACCAACACCATCTGGCCCAGTTCACAATTATCTCAATGGATCTCAGAATACGGTAGCATCCAGTGTCCTACAGCACACAGAAACAGATAGACCACAGCAATACTGAAGAGCTCCAAACCTGCTCCTGGATAAGTGGGCACACCACAGGAACACCCTTTTCCCCAAGGGAGACCAGTGCTGGTGGTAACCCCCAAACTTCATCCAGATCCCACTGCCTACCACCTAGACTACAGGCCCTATTAAAACTGGGAAATGTGCAAGCTTCCCATTACCTTTTGTGGTACAACCAGCCCACCAAGCTTGACCAAATGTGCCCTGGGGCAGAATCATAAAGGCTCAAGCCAAGAACAGCACCTATGGGCGACAACAGTCAGCAGAAGAAATCCTAACTGCATACTCAAAGCGGGAAATCCAGCATAACAGGTCCAGCCTGAGCACAAATAGTGTGTCGCAGTCTGGGGACCAGGAGCCAGGGCCAGGACTTGGGAAAGGGTTCTTGAGCCACACAACCCACCAGTCATGATTGAAGTGAAAAGCTGATACATGCCTCAGAAGAGGGTTGAAAGAAAGGAAAATCCACCCCTAGGAACCATTCCTGTGATGGCAAAAAACCTGTGTATCCAGGGAGCTACAACCAGAAACACAAATCTCATCAGTACCTGACCTATATATCATGGGCGGGGGATTGGACAGCTTAGGGTACTAGCACATTATTACACTCAGGAATTCCTGAAGGACTCCAGCAACTGGAGGCAAGAGCACCCATAGGAGGGAGCAGGAGCAGTGTAGGCTGCTTAGTCCTTGGTTGAAGATGCCTGTGATCTCCAGAAGACAACTGAGAGTCCGGTGTGCATCAGATTAGAAACTGGAGATTGTTCTCTCTCCTAACAGAACTGAGAACAGGTAAAGACTCAGCCAACTCAAGGCTGAGAGTGATCTTCTGCAATTTGTCCAGGAACCAACTAAGAACCAAGCAAACTCATCCAGCTATTGACCAAAGCAGTCAGAATTTGTAATTGTGCTCCAATAATCCCTGAAACCTCATGCAAAACCCACAGCAAAAAATTACAAAATTCATAAATAGCGAAGATAGAAAGCCAAACTCAAATACCAACAGAAACCCAGAGAAGAGCCCAAGTGAAAGCAAAACAGAAATGGAAGACAAATAATAGATCCAAGAGATATTATAAATAATGATTCAATTATTAAAGCAAGACATATCAGAAATTTGAAGAACAAGAAATGAATTATCAAAAGATATACAGGATTTTCAAACAGGAGATGCATTAAAAAATAGTAGCAGTACTCTGAGAACCAACATAAAAAAAGACAAAGAAGAGCATTCTATATTAATTCAGGGAACAATTCAAGAAGAAGATAGTAACCTCATTAACTTATACTCCTCAAACCTTGATGCACCCAAGTATGTTTGGTAAATACTGTCAGACTTACAGAATAAAATAGATCAAAATACAATAATACTGGGACATGTTAATACTCCACTCTCACCAAAGGACAGATCTACCAATGACAGGAATGGCAAAGAAGCCTCTGAATTCAATGATGCCATAATTCAAGCAGAATTCATTGACATCAATCATGTTTTTCACCCTGCAACAATCCATTACACATTCTTCTCAGCAGCCCATGGAACTTTCTCCAAAATAGACTATATCATAGTTCCTAGAAAGAATTTAAGCAAGTAAACGTGGATGGACATATTCCCTTGTAATCTGTCTGACAACAGTGGAATCAAGCTAATTCTCAATAAAAAAGCACACCGTAGAAGTAATAAAATAGATGGAAATTGAACACATATTTCTGAGCAACACTTGTGTAACAGGAGAAATTAAAGATAAAAGCAAAAGTTTCTAAAATTCAATGAAAATGAATACAAATCACAAAGAAACTTGTGGGACATGGCAAAGGGAGTGTTGAGGGGTAAAATCTTCCTCTCGGTGCATATATCAAAAAAGTAGAAACAGAGCAAGTAAATAATGTCATGTTGCAAATAAAACTTTTATCAAAGCATGAACAAATTGAACCTAAAGTTACTAAATGGAGTGAGAAAACCAAAATCAGAGCTGAAATTAGTGAAATAGAGACTAAGAAAACTATAAATAATATTAGTAAAACAAAAAGCTGTTCACCTGAATAACGCTGGCAAGATTAAAAGAAGAGAGGAAATCGAAATCAATAAGATCACAGATTCACGAGAAAAAGTATAACAAATACCCGAGATTCAATTATAAAGAATTATTTCCAGAATCTAAACTCAGTAAGGGAGAAAACATCAGAAATGGATGAAATTTTACAGAAATACAAATTACCCATACTGAACATAGAAGAAATACATCAATTAAAATACGATAACTTACAATGAGATAGATAAAGCAATCAGAACATATGTAAATCAATAAATATATTTCCTCACACCAACAGGTCCCAGCTCAAGAACGACATAATTATCGCCATTGACATGGAAAAGGCATTGGATAAAATAAATATTCATTCATATTAAAAGATCTTGAAAGCATAGGTATAGATGAAACATTCTTTGAAACACTAAAATCTATATATGACAGAACAATAGCCAATATTATACTTAATGGGGAGAAAACAATTCTAAAATCAGGAAGAAGGCAAGGATGCTCACTCTCTCCACATCTCTTTATTACAGTTCTGGAATCCTTAGTGAGAGGAGTAAAGCAAGCAAAAGACACTAAAGGAATCTGCCTAGGAAAGGAGGAATTGAAACTATCCCTTTGGCCAGATGACATGATATTATACCTCATTTGTCCCAAAAAAATCCAGCCTCAAACTTTTAGAACTTGTAAATCACTTTGGTAATGTAGCAGGATACAAAATTAACCCACAAGATCAGTTGCCTTCTACACTCTAAGAACATAAATGCAGGAAGTGAAATCAAGGAAAGATCCCCATTCACAATAACCTCAAAAAATAAAATATTTAGGAATTATTTTAACCAGAGATGTAAAGAAACTATTTAATGAAAACTATAAAAACTTAAAGAAAGAAATCATAGAGGGCTCCAGGAAATGGAGATTTAATATGAAGAAAATGTCCATACTGCCTAAATCAATATAAAAATTCAATGCAATTCCCATTAAAATCCCAATGACGTAATATATTAAACTGGAGAAAACAACCACAAAATTCATAGCCAAAACCATTCTATGCAGAAACCTCAACAACACTGAAGAAATGATGACATGGTTCTCAAACTATACAATAGAGCCACGATAATAAAGAGAGTAACTTGGTACTGGCAAAAAACAGGCCCAAAGTCCATTGGAATGGATTAGAAGATCCAGAAATAAAACCACATTCTTACAGTCAGCTGATATTAGACAAAGAAGCCAAAGACATAAAGTGGAATAAACATAACTTCTCCAACTAATGGTGCTGGGAAATGTTGGCAACCACATGCAGAAAACTAAAAATGGACCCTACATCAACTCAAAATGAATTGAAGACATTAACAACAAATGTGAATTTCTGAAACTACTTCAGGACAGAGAAGGAGAGAAATGAAGTTATAGGCACAGGCAGGAACTTCTTGAACAGAGTCAGGGGTCAAAACAAAATTGGAGAAAGATTCCACAATAGAACTAGCTTAAATTAAAAAGTTTCTGCACAGCTAAAGACATAGAAACCAAACTACAAAGACAGACAACTAATTGGGGAAAAACAATTTACCCATGATATATCAAGTATATACAGGGAAATCAACAACATAATCCTTCCAAAATACAACAAACTAATTTCTAAATGACCAAGGGAACTCAAGACAGACTTCTCAGAAGAGAAAAAATAGCAAAGAAACACAGGAGGAAATGTTCATCATCCTTGGCTGTAAAGGAAATGCTAATAAGAACAACTGTGAGATATCACCTTACCCAAGCAGAATGGTCCACAGCCTAAATTCAGCCAATGACAGATGCTGGAGTGGAAGCAGAGAAAGAGGAACCCTACTGCTCTGCTGATGGGAATGTACACTAATACAAATACTTTGAAAACAATATGGAGATACCTATGAAACTTCCCATAATACCCTGCCATACCATGCCTCAGAATTTACCTGAGCAATAGGAACCAGTATACAGTGACACATGCATCTCCACATTCATTGGCGCACGGTTCACACTAGCCAAGATATAAAAAGAACCCCAGAAGCCCCAGTGCAGGTGAATGGACCCAATATTCTATTGTATACAATAGAATATTATTCCGTCCCTAGAAAGGAGAAAATAATGGAATTTGCAGAAAAATACATGGACTTTAGAAAAAGTTATTTTGATGGAGGTAAGCCAAGAGTAAAGAGACAAATGGTATGATGTCCCTGATATGTGAATGTAAAATAAAAAATGTATGGAGATATGACAAAGTAAACAGGTCTCAGGAACCAATGACCTCTACTGGTCTTGTTATATCGTTACATAATGACCTAAGTCTACTGACCAAATATGTGCACTTCTGAGGGAAACTAGGAGGAATACACCAAACCAGAGGTAAACTGGGAAGATCATACAACAGAGGGGCCCATCAGCTGCACTGGACACTGATGAAAATGAACTGGACATGTCATTGTGATATCACAAACTTTTAGTGACATTACAAACCCATTGTAACCTCATCACCACTGTGACAAAACCATTGTGATATTGCATAGCTGTTCTGACATCCTGATCACATTGTGACATGCCAACCCTACTATGACCTCTTAGCAACTTTGAAAAAGCACATGTGTACCTTTGTCCTCCTTAACAAAAGACAATTGTGATTACATGCTATTTTAACATCACAACCACCTTGTGACATCATCATCAGTGTAAAATAACATTGTCATTATGACACAATCCCTTCATTGTGATATCATAAAAATACAATGATATCATAGCATTATGATATCACAATGTCATTGTGAGATTATAGGCCCATTGTGAATGCCTATTCTGCAATTCCATTCTATTTCAAATGTGGCATGTTTGTTGATCTGTGAAACTCATTGTGATCTCATAAACACTGTGACATCACAATCCCTTTTGACATCACATTTCCGTTGTGACATCACTAACCCACTGAGATATCACAAACCTGTCATTTCCTCAAAACATTTCTGATATGCTGCTATTGTGATATCTTAGGATCTTTGTGAGCTCATAGTCTATTCTGGACCTCATATTTCAGGTATGTCAAGTGATATCAGAAATCCACTGTGACATCATGACCATTGTGATATCACACTGCCAAACATTGTGACCATTTTGTCACATTATGATATTGAAGTTCTGCTAGAATTTCACATTTGTGAGAACACATGTGTCTCCACATTTATACCCTTGTTACCAGTTTTTGCTTCCTTCAATGTTATCTACTAGTTTTAGTCTGGTCTACCGACCTACATAATCAGCTCAGTGGTTTCTCTGAACATCAGGAGACTCTAGTTCCTTTAACTCCTGCTTTGTGTTTTTAACTTCAGTCTGGAACTTGGAAACTTCTCTCTTTTTATCCTCCTCCTTTTATTTCATGCAAGCTCCCTTTCATGATCCCAATTTCCTTCTCAAACTCTTCCTTCACTTGCAAGTGTGCTTCCAGAGTCACAGGAGAGTTCCTTTGGCTGTCCAACTTCTGTTCCCTCTAACAGCACCTTTGCTTTTCAGTTTCACCTTGAAATTCTCAATGCTGCTATTGAGAGTTTTTTCAATGAGACATGTTACTTCTGCATTACCTTTCCATTGAGGATCTCAATAGTCTGTTAAGACTTTTCCCTTACTAGTTTTCTTTCTTGTTTTTCACTTCAGTGTATTTTTGTGACAGATCTTTCAACTGTGTGTTTAGCTGTAATGTTTTGCTGTCTAATGCTCTTTCTGTTTCCCAGGCATTCATAATCAGAGCATGTGTGTATTTTAGCTCTTTCTGAAAAGTAACCATTTTTCTTTATTTTAAATATATATTTTTATTTATATTGCTCTAATCCTATTTTTCTCCCTGATTCTCCTTAAACCTATTAATTTCTGGTGTGCTGAATACCTTTTTGATGTTCTTAGCCCAATAATCCATAGTAGTTTGATGTTGAATTAGATTGTATGTATTCTTATGATTGTATCTGCAGACATTTTGACTGCATCAATCAATCTGTACAACTAAAGGGCTCTGGTTGATGCTTGCCTTAAAATAGTTCTAGTGTTAGGCTCATAACAAAAGAAAAGTGGCAAGTCCAGGTGTCTCAACTCCCACTCATGATATCTGGTGACAGAACATTTAATGAATAATCCAGAGGAGAATTGCCCAGAATTTCTAGAAACACTACTGGGAAACATGGTGAATAATAAGATTGGTGAATAATAAGATTGAATGCCTGCAAAGGACTCAGTGTGAGCATGATAAAGAGCAAGAAGATGCTAACCAAAGATTGATACACTAAATTCGTGAACATAATGAGGTTGACAAAAATTATTACAGGAATATCCTGACCTTGAGGAAGCTAATCAAAGATTAATACAGGAATTGCCTGAGCAGGCAGAGAAAAGAAACTTATTTAAAGAAAAATTACACCAGTATTTCTAGCTATTCAGGAGTGTGCAAATCTTAGGGTCATATTTCCAAGCTAGCTCAGGAAAAGAATCTGATAGACTCCATCTCCAATTTACCAACGAAACCAAGGCAAGGAGATAGTTCATTTAGTAAAGCATTAGCCAATAAAGCAAGCAGAGTGAGTAGGAAGTTCTGAGTTATAATAATAGTACCACCAAAATCAAGAAAAAAAATCTCATTTTTTTCTTTCCCAGTAATCATATTGAGATATGTTTTACATTTTTGGGCTGTTTGGGTTTATATTTTAAGATGAATTACAATTCTGGAATATAATTTTAAAATTTCTGGTTACTATTTGCAATTCCTTTTTTGAAATTTTATTGTAAAAATGATATACAACATGTTTACAGTTAGGTATGGAATACATTTCCTTTGAACAGTATCATCCCCTTCTTCATTCTCTCGCACCTGATTCTCTCCACGTCCCAGTTATATAGTTTATTTTAAACATATTTTTCCATTTGATTTCTTGTTATATTCATATTCTGTGTTTTTTCATTCATATACAATTTTAGTTAGAATGAATCAATTCCTTTACTTCTATCAAAGAACAGAAATGTAACTTATTTATATTGCTTTTTGGTGTCTCTTTTATGTTAGCCCATATATACAGAAAAAGATTTCATTGTAGTATTTACCTGCATTTATATAATTTTCTTTGATGAAGACCACCTTGAGTTACATCATTAAGTTTCCATAAAATTGTATAGAATCTAATGATCGCATTTCAATCTACTCCATTTGCCCACTCCCTCTCTGTAATCTTCACTCCAAAATACTCTTTATTTAGTGTATGTTATTTATTTTTTAAGGTTCCAAATGCACATATAAAATTCTATCTGATAACATTAGTCTTTCTGCTGAATTTAGAACACTTGACATGGTGACTTTCAATTTTTCCATTTTCCTGCAAATGACATAATTCTTGATGGATGAATAATATTTGATTGTGTAAAAACACTACATTTTTAAAATAATTCATTGTTTGAATGGATCACCTAGCTTGATTATATTGATTGTGTAAATTATGCTTTAATAAATGTTTCTGGGGGCTGCGAAGGTGGATCAGTGGTAGAGTGCTTGCCTTGCATGCCAGAAGGCCTGGACTCGAATCCTCAGCACCACATAAGCAAAAAGAAAAAAGCCAGAATTGGCGCTGTGGCTCAAGTGGTAGAGCGCTAGCCTTGAGCTGAAGAGTTGAGTGGCAGCACCCAGGCCCAGAGTTCAGGCCCCACGACTGGACACCCCCCACCCAAAAAAAATAATGTTTCTGTGAACTGTCGCTATTGTATATTGATTTACATCCTTTTGGATGTATACTTGAGTGGAATTAATAGACCATATGTTCTAAACCTCCATTGTGATTTCCATAGTGGCTTTACTAATTTACATTGCCATAAATAGCATAGGGATTACTATTTTCCCTACATCTTCAATAATACTTCTTGGGGTATTTGTTTTGTTTTGTTTTGTTTTTATTTGAGGATAGTTATTCTGACGACAATAATACAGAATCTCAGTGTCTTTTTATTTGTATTTTTCTATATAGGAAAGGATGTCAAATAGTTCTTTATATATTCGTAAATCATTTGTATTCCTTTGGAGAAATGACCACTTATTAAATTGTTTGGTTGTTTCGTTCTATCCTCACATTGCACCTATGTCACAATATAACCAGATCATATGTTTATATTTGAGTCAGACCACATTTTTTCAATGGTTTTTGGTAAAACTAAACTTTCCTTCTCTTTCCTTTTCAAATCTGAGTCAAAATATGCTGGTATATGAAGACTGAGGGACAATGTGACATTTAGTTTTCCTTTTCTCTCTAATCCATTTTCAATGCCTTCCATTATAATAGGTTTTACGCTCTTCACAACTATACTGTGTTAACCTTTTTCTCTCTTTCTCTTAGTTAAAATTAATAGATGTTATTTAACCTGATTACAGTTAAAATTAATACGTATTATTTAACTGGTTTACCTGTCTTCTTATGTTATGATAAGCGGTGCTATTCTGTGTTAGATTTCTATCTTATAGAAAAAGACACAAAACCTTCTACTGGTTGCTTGCACACATGAAAGAATATCCTGAACAGAAGCAAAGGGCAGAAAGCTCAGATTCTTTTCCAAAAAGGTGTTCCAAATTTAATCTGCAATAGGGTTTATTAAACTACTCCTTCTATACCTGATATAAATTAATGGTCAGGTTTATTGTCTCCAAAACTTTTTATATTTTTCTCTGAGCTCAATTCCATTTGGAAACCGAGATTACCAAGGACAGATTGTCTAGGTCAAATACACACATATACACACACACGAACACACACACACACACACACATACACATATGTATCCATATGCTATATATCTCATTATAAATGATAAATATCGTCGTTCTGTTTGCTTTCACATGTTTCAGTGTTCTGGGACCACACATATAATGGACAGGATTTACTGATAACAATCTCAAGTCCATCTATTTAACTGTAACATTTCTTGTTCACTAACATTGCTGTAAAATCATACTTGTTGAACTCATTTTCTAAATTTATTCATACTAGTAACTCTATATAATTATTATATGTGCCGACTCCTAACTCCCCTCCCATCTTTAATTTTCTCTCAGTGGATCACTCAGATTTTAACTTGGTGTTTGATTAACTTATCTGTCTCTTCTTCTAAACTCTGTTGACCCAATAACCTTAATCTTTCACTGGGTTCCTTGTAGACAAACACAAGAGAAAAGGAAAGTGATAGACTGCGTTAATGAATTATGCACAAGGAATGAATTGTCTGATGAAATATAGAATACCAGGTTGAATTTGCATTTCAGATGAACATCCTTTTACTAAAAATTACATGTTTATCTGAAATGCAAATTCAAGTGGATATTTTGTGATTTTTTAATTTTTTTAATTTTTGCTAAATCTACAATCCTATATATTTAACAAGAATTTGGTACTTCAGTTAATCACATTTTATAATTTTCATCATACTTTCTTTATTCATATTGTATTCAGTCCAATTTATGCCTATCAGATGCAATTCCTATGACTCCTCTATCCCCCATCCAGTCTAATGTGGTTGCTTCTTCAAACATTTCTCAAGGGCAACACCTGCAGAAAATTAAGCTATTGATCTAATATGTAACTAAATACTGATCTATTTGTTCATTGACCCACACTGGAGAACCTGGTTCAAGTCCCATCAGTAAAATAGTTGTTAGGTCTTATCTCATTGCCCTTTTTTATATTACTTTTAAAATTTATTATGCTATGGAAAACTCAAATTATTAAATGAAAATAAATTGATAAAAGTATTTACTTAAATTATCTAGGGAGAGGATATAGGAAATAGAAATAAATTGTAGTTATTAATATTGCTCTGCCTCAACAGAATGGTGCAGAGGCCAGGGAGATCCAAAGAGAAGTCACCAAATGATATGGGAATTAGAGGAAGAAAGTGCCTTTGTCCCATCAATGCTTGTAAGAGAAAACACGGAGAGACCAACAGATTTGTTCCCTAAGAACTAGCAGAAAATACTATGTGGACTCAAAAGGCAGGAAATCTGAGGTGGTGCAGTTCAAGAAAGATGTCATATAGGATGGAAAACAAACCTAAAATGAATATAGCCCTATCAGCAAATAAGAAAGTATGTAAATATTTAAATCTATCCTAAGTAGTCATAGAAAAAAAGTAAATGTCTAATTGAAGATGTCAAATATATCACAACTATTGAGTGATCAAAATGGGAAATCTTTTCAACTGAAAAGTTACTTTTGGATATTTGCAACATCATGATGCAACGTGCACAAGTTTCTCTCACAGACAGACAAGTCCAAGGCAGCCAACAAAAAGCGTATGTGTCTGTACTGTCATGTACGACATGATTTTGTGAGATGTATGCTGTCATTGAATATTCCCTACACCTCCCCTTCTCAAGCCTGAACTACGCTTAGTGGTTGAAACTTGCTATGTTCAAAGATACATAAAGATAATATTATTGGGTAAGAATGAAAATAATAATCTAGTATTAATGAAAATGTTAGTGGAAGTATAGTCGTGTATAATATTGAGAATAACAATGATTCTGCATGCCACAAAATTTGAAAAAATTACATGGACGTAAGTATTATTTTATAAAATTATTATGAAAAAGTAAAAAAAATAATTACAAGAAATAATGTGAATTTTGTGGAGTGGTGGATAACAGTAGAAGTAGGGACTGTCAATAGAGAAAATAATTGTGAATTTGCTTGAAATGGTTTCTATGCATGTAACAAAATAAAACAAGAACATAGAAAACTTTATCAGAGTAAATTTCATATAAGAATTGAAATGTCATTAAGAATTCCCCCACTTATACATCTAATAAATATTGATATAAAAATGCCCAATCTATATTCTGAAAATTAAAATGCAAGTATTTATTCTAAAAAATCAGTAGACAACTGTGTTTGGTTTGTAGATACAAAAATTTATACATGTATATAAGAATATTCATTCATGATTGTAAAACCTAAAAGCAATTTAAACATGATAATAAGTATTTAAATAAATATAGTGTAACTAATTTGCTCTCAAAGTGCTTTTGATTCAGCCATTATCTGCATGAAAATTACTTAAATGAAGAGATTTATGAAATGAAATATACACTGCCACTGAACCTTTATTAAAAAAGTATCTTGATAGGCATAAACCCTAAAATAATGGCTAGAAGTAATTTTGATAGGAAATATCTCTGAGTGTCAAAAAATAAGTGATTACAGTTTCTTGTATATATTTTTTTCTTATAAAATTCAGATTAATATACTCAGCACTTTAATCCCTCTGTACATCATCTTGATAAATATTTATTTTAATATTATTTTATTAATTTAATTAATATTAATGTAATAATTAAAAATGTTTAATTTAATATAATTACATTTAAAACAAATAATAAAAATCAGTTTGGGTTAAAATTCATTTGTAATAAAATACAACTTTACCAGTTGCCACAGGCACTTCTTCTGGAGTAGCTAAGATCTAAGGATTGTAGCTCAAAGCCTGCCCAGGCACAAAAGTCTGTGAGACACTTTCTCCAAGTAACAACTGGAAAAAGTGAAGTGGTGCTATGGCTCAAATGGTAGAGCACTAGTCTTGAGCTGAAGAGCTCAGGGACAGCCCCAGAATTCAAATCCCATAATGAAGGAAAGAAAGGAAGAAAGAAAGGAAGGGTGAAGGAAAGAAAGAAAGAAAGAAAGAAAGAAAGAAAGAAAGAAAGAAAGAAAGAAAGAAAGAAAGAAAGAAAGAAAGAAAGAAAGAAAGAAAGAAAGAAAGGAAGAAAGAAAGCAGGGAAGGAGGGAAGGAGGGAAGAGAGAGGGAAGAGAGAGGGAGGCTATTGACTTTTGTCTCTTTTGGTTCTGTTTTTTTTTTTTTTTTCCTGCATCAGAAAACCACAGATGAAGTTCAGGAAGTCTTTCTTTACATTAAATGTCTCCAATATTCATAAATTCTTATTATACATTCTCATAGCTTCATTTATTTGCCCTGCTCTTGTATTTCAAATTACATTTTCTCTCCAACACCCTTCATTGAAATGATTCAGACTTCTCAACACGGCGCCAGTGCCTTACACCTGAAATCTTCCTGCGATCTGAGAATCATGATTCAAAGTTAGCGCAGGCAGGAAACTCCATGAGCCTCTTTGTCTTCAATATACCTCTAGAAAACCGGAAGTGGTGCTATGACTGAAGGAGATGAGCATGCATCTTGAGCTGAAGAGTGCAGGGAAAGCACCCAGGCCCAGAAATCCAGCACCATGACCAATAAATAAATGAATGAAAAGAAACGATTCAGAATTCTCATAAATAATGCTGAAGTTTGTATGCTGTATACTTAAAATTTGTATTATTCTACTTTTCTATGACCTATCAGTATACATTTCATTTTTGAAGCAGGAAGATAATGATTACCTCTGTAAGACATATTTATTAGTTTGGATCTGTTCTTGAGACTATTCTTTCTAATGTTCACTTATTAACTTTGTAATCTTTTATTATAATGTTATAAATAAATTATTAAATTCATTTAGACAAAGTGCACATTTCCTTTTGGACAATGTTGCCCCTTACCTTGATCTCTACAAAATTTTATCTCTCACCCAAACCACACATTATATTGTTCATTTTCAACATAGTGAACACTGAGAACCACAGCTATATTTTTCACTCTTTGTGCCTCCGCTTACAATCCCAAGGACATATAGACAAACTAAGAAGACTAAAATAAAAGAAATTTAAAAAAAAAATCAGAAAAAATCTTCTGTCCATTTATTGGGAGTATTGTTTGATAAATATTATTTTGTGTGATCAGATACACATAGACATTTTGCCATTTTGTTCCTCTCTTTGGTCTCACTTTGTAGGTATGCCTAGAGAACTGTATAATTTATTATGCCCCCGTATATGTTAGATCTAGCTTTTGCATATAAGAGATTTCTGTAATTATTTTAAAATTTATTTCATTGTAAAGATGCTGTACAGAGGGGCTACATTTAGATGAGTAACGTGAATTCTATAATTTTTGAACAAATATAGAATAAAAAGGACAAAAATAACCCATATTTTTATTATTTTACCTTTGAATCTGCAACTTACCCTAGCAGAGATTATGTGTTGCTTTGCATTCTCATATTAAAAAGTCTTTGAAAGTCTTCCTATATTATCCCAGAGTGTCTCTGCTAATTATTTAGAATAATATAAAAGAAGGAATTTTTAGAAACAGTTGAAGCTACCTCATATAGCCTAAAACTTAGACTCCAATCCTCGGCTAAGCTCTGGTGGTATAAATTATGTTTAATAAGTAGGGTGTAAACTCAAAAAATTAAACCCCCCAACAACAAATCCTCAAAGAAACAACTGCCCAATAAATAAGTGGGCGAAAGACTTAAAGAGAAACTTCTCTGAAGAAGAAAGAAGGATGGCCAATAGACACATGAAGAAATGTTCAACTTCCCTAGCCATAAAAGAAATGCAAATCAAAACAACATTGAGATATCACCTTACTCCAGTTAGAACGGCAAAAATCAAGAACTCTAACAACAACAGATGCTAGAGGGGATGTGTACAGAAAGGAACCTTACTTCATTGTTGGTGGGAATGTAAACTTGTTCAACCACTTTGGAAAGCAGTATGGAGGTTCCTCAAAAGACTTCACATAGAGCTCCCCAATGACCCAGCAATCCCACTTTTGGGCATTTACCCAAATGTTTACAAACAAGACCACACTAAAGCTACCAGCACAACTATGTGTATTGCAGCATTATTTACCATAGCTAAGATATGGAACCAACCCAGATGCCCCTCAGTAGATGAATGGATCAAGAAAATGTGGTATATATACACAATGGAATTCTATGCCTCCATCAGAAAGAATGACATTTCCCCATTTGTTAGGAAATGGAAAGGCTTGGAAAAAATTATATTAAGTGAAGTAAGCCAGGCCTAAAGAAACATAGGTCCCATGGTTTCCCTTATTTGCAATATCTAGTATATGTATGAGTCAAGCGGAAAAGGTCAGATAATGTGATGTTAGGAAAATGAACCCTTAAATATGTATTTTAATGTTTCTTTTCTTTCATGCATGTGTTTCTAACGCATTTATAAGATTATTTCTTTGTTGCTTTGTATGTCCCTCCCCCACAGTGTAACCCCTGCTTTCACTATATTTGATGTCAGTATAATTTGTGGAGGAGATGGGGAAAAACAAGTCGTTTAAGGATTCAGGTGGACCTGTTGCAACAATGAGAAGTACAAAATGCCATGTCAAAAACGAGCTTTACAATGTAGGTATGGGGGGGAGGGGACGAAGGATTGGGTGGGGGGGCAGGGGGGAGACTGGGAAGGGAGGTGAAGGTAAACAAAGGAGGAGGCTACAATGCTTGGTAAGAAATGTATGCATTATCCTTCCCATGTAATTGTAACCCCTCTGTACAGTATGTTCTCAAATTAAATTAAATTAAATTAAAAAAAATAAGTAGGGTGTATAATTTTATTAGTGCTGTTCTTCTGTTTGATTGAATGGTTGTGGCTAATCCATTAAGTAAAATGACTTACAGATATAAATTTTCATGACTCATTGAAGAGTCATAACATGTATGGCTTGTGAAATGTTAAAGTGGTAAATGCTTCCAAGAGTTCATCTGCACTGAATTTCATTTTGTCACCCTGACCATTTAAGGAAACAATTCATAACATATTTGTCAGGCGAAGATTTTTATGAACTTGCTGCTTTTATTGTAGGATTGACCAAAAGAAATTAGGGTCATTAGATGATAATGTCAAAGCAATAATGTCACCACCAATAACAAAGAACTGCATGTTCCTACTAGGAGATCACACAGAAAATGTTATGAAATGTTACAGCTATGAATTGTGGCTATTGATCTAAGAGGCAAATAGCTCGTTAGGTCATTATTCCAGATCTATGCTCATCTCTTTAAGGCTACTACAATTTCTATTTTTTAAATATTTATTATAGAAAAGTATACTGGATATTTTTTGTGTGTGATAGCCACACTTTTTCTCACTACTGCTTGTATGACTCAGCATAACAATTTGAAAACCACATGAAGGAAATAAGTGGCTAGAGAAAATCTCATAAAAAACTTTTAGATTTAACTATAGACTCTTTCAAAAACTACTGATATTTCAATCACTGATTAACTTTAAGATCCCTGATCCTAGCATGTGCATTAAAAACAAAATCGCTGTTATTTCAGACATATCTCTGCTATTTTTTTCTTGCCTGTTCTGAGGCTTGAACTCAGGTCAATGTCCCTGAGTCTCTTTGTGCTCAAGATTAGCACTCTATAACTTGAGTCTAGGATCTAATTCTGAGTTTTTCTTCATAGTTATTTGAGATTAGAATCTCAAGGAATTTCTTGCTTGGGCCCATTTAAACCAAATCTTCAGATACCAGCATCCTGAGTAGCTAGGATTACAAGTGTGTGCCACCCTCTATTAACATTTTTGTTCCAATGTATAAGTTATGCTGAGGGTAATTCTCACATTAATTTCTTTAAGATAATCAGACTATTTTCCACTGTGGCT
This sequence comes from Dipodomys spectabilis, assembly GCF_019054845.1. Lineage (NCBI taxonomy): Eukaryota > Metazoa > Chordata > Mammalia > Rodentia > Heteromyidae > Dipodomys > Dipodomys spectabilis. The sequence goes on along the minus strand of NW_024870841.1, from coordinate 4,469,018 downwards.
CTCTAAAACCACTCACATTCCTGCCAAAACTGCAAGAGTTCCTTATCCACACTATGGCCAATATTTGTTAATTTTACATTTTTCACTTGAAAATAATATTACCATAATGTGGAAATCAATTTGAGGTGCAAATTGAAATAGAATTTCAATTCTCAATGATAATAGATCCAATAAGGATATTGTACGACCTGATGTCATGCTAAGTTTCTGTTTTAATGAGGTTTAAATCGCCCATACAAATTTTCAAAAGTTAGCATACTTATCCCATTTTAAATACATTTTATTCTAAAAATACTGTACAGAGGGTTACAGTTACGAGAGAAAGGACATGAGTGTATTTCCTAACAAGCATGGTTATCTCCTCTTTTTTAATTTATTTTTTATTGTGAAAATACTGTACAGATGGTTTACAATTACATGGACAAGATAATGAGTACATCTCTTATCAAGCATTGAAGCCTCCTCTTTTGTTTCCCCTTCCCATCCCTTCCATCCCCCCCCCCCCGCCTCCCACTCAATCCTCCCCACCACTCCCCTGCACCAAAGTTGTAAAGTTCGTTTTCAACATAACGACTTGTACATCTCATTGTTGCAATGGGTCCACCTGTATCCTTATTTAAACGATTTATTTTCCCCTTCCTCTCCAGAAATTATACAGACATGAAATACAGTGAAAGCAGAGGTTACATTGTGGGGGAGGAACATACAAAGCAACAAAGAAATAATCTTATAAATGTGTTCGAAACAATCACATGAAAGAAAAAAAAAAACATTTGAATACATATCTTAGGGTTCATTTTCCTAACACCACCATATCTGACCTTTTCTGCTTGATGGAGGTATATACTAGATATTACAAATAAGGGAAACCATGGGACCTATGTTTCTTTGGACCTGGCTTAATTCAATTAGCATAATTTTTCCAAGCCTTTCCATTTCCTAACAAATGAGGTAATGTCAATGGAATACATATATCACATTTTCATTATCCATTCATCTACTGAGGGGCATCTGAGTTGGTTCCATATCTTAGCTATAGTAATTACTGCTGCAATAAACATAGTTGTGCTGGTAGCTTTAGTGTGGTCTTGTTTGTAAACATTTGGGTAAATGCCCAAAAGTGGGATTGCTGGGTCATAGGGTAGCTGTATGTGGAGTCTTTTGAGTAACCTTCATACTGCTTTCCGAAGTGGTTGAACAAGATTATACTCCACTCCCGCCAACAATGCAGTAAGGTTCCCTTTTGTCTACATCCCCTCCAGCATCTGTTGTTTTTAAAGATCTTGATTTTAGCCACTTTAATGGGTTGAGGAGGTATCTCAATGTTGTTTTGATTTGCATTTCTTTTATGGCTAGGGAGGTTGGATTTCTTCATGTGTCTATTGGGCATCCTTCTTTCATCTTCAAAGAAGTTTCTCTTTAAGTCTTTAGCCCAAATATTTATTGGGCAGTTGTTTCTTTGAAAATTTGTTCTTGGGGGATTTAATTTTTTGAGTTTAAGGTATATTTTAGATATGAGACCCTTGCCCGTTGTACAGCTAGTGAAATTCTCCCAATCCGTGGCCTTTCTATTGATCTTTTAGCTATGTCCTTTGCCATGCAGAAGCTCTGCAATTCCATGCAATACCATTTGTCCAACCTCTCTTTGATTTGTTTTGTTTCTGGGTCTCTATTAAGAAAATTTCGGCCTGTCCAAGGGGTCCTTGGGTTGCTCCTATCCCATCCTGTAAAGTTTTCAGAGTGTCTCCTTTGACTCCGAGGTCTGTTATCCATTTGGAGTTGATTCTGGTGCAGGGTAATACACATTTTATGAAGCCATCATAACCCTCATTCCTAAACCAGGCAGGAACTCATCAACGAAAGAGAACTATAGACCCATTTCTTTGATGAACATTGATGCAAACCTTCTCAACAAAATTTTGGCCAATTGACTTCAATAATTCATCCAAAAAATCATACACCACGTCAAATAGGATTCATTTCAGGGATGTAAAGCTGGTTCAATACACACAAATCGTTCAATATAATTCATAACATCAACAAAAGTAAGTATAAGAACCACATGGTTATCTCAATAGATGCAGAAAAAGCATTTGACAAGATCCAACACCCCTTTATGATGAAGGTTCAGGAAAAATTAAGAATCCATGGAACATTCCTCAATACAATAAAGGTTGTATATGACAAACTTACACCCAGCATTATACTTAACGGTGAAAACTTAAAAGATTTCCTCTTAACTCAGGAACAAGACAAGGGTGTTTACTCTCTCCATTTCTCTTCAATCTAGTATTAGAATGACTAGCTACACCAATAAGACAAGATGCAAACATAAAGGGGATCTAAAAAGGGAAAGAAGAATAAAACTCTCCCTCTTGCAGATGATATGATCTTGTATTTAAAGAATCACATAAACTCTACTCCCAAATTACACAAGCTGATTCAAAACTTCGGCAAAGTAGCAGGGTATAAAATTAACCCTCAAAAATCAATGGCTTCTCTGTGTGCCCACAATGAGAAAAGTATAGCTGAAATTAGGAAAGCAACTCCGTTCATAATATCCCCACAAAAAATAAAATATCTAGGAATTAACTCCACCAAAGAAGTGAAGGACCTCTATAATGAAAATTTTAAAAACTTGAAAAAGGAAATCAAAACAGAAATTAGAAAATAGCAAAAACTCCCATGCTCCAAGATTGGAAAGATCAACATCGTGAAAATGGCAATACTTCCCAAGGCTATCTACAAATTCAATGCGATATCTATCAAAATTCCAACCTCATTCTTCAAGGAAATAGAAGAGGCAATCCAAAAATCCATATGAAAAAATAAAAGACCCAGAATAGCAAAAATGATCCTCAACAGAAAGAATAGAGCTGGAGGAATAGCAATACCAAATTTCAAACACTACTATAAAGCCATAGTAATTGAAACAGCTTGGTACTGGCACAAGAACAGACCTCAGGATCAATGGAATAGAATTGAAAACACAGAAATGAATCTACAAATCTATAGCCATCTAATCTTCGATAAGGGAGCTAAGAAATAGAATGGAAGAAAGACAGCCCCTTCAGTAAATGGTGCTGGCAAAATTGGTTAAATTGGTTAAATAGTTGTAGAAAACTAAAGCTAGATTCTCTTTTGTTCTTATCCTATGCTCTATCCCCTCCAACCTCCGCAACTACAATACTCCCTCCCCCTTCTCAGCCTAATTCAGAAAGTTTGATTTTCTCATTATTACAATCTCATTATTGCAATGGGTCAACCTATATTCTCATTTAAGCATTTTGGTTTTTTCCTTCCCCTCCCCGGTTAGAGAAGTGTATGTACAAAATACAGGGCACTGAAATCAAATACTGAGAATACAGGGTTTATATCGTGGGGTAGGAATACACAAAAAAACAAAAAAAATCACATGATACTTTACACATAGTTTAGGAAGAATAGCAAAAAAGGAAAAAAAAAACAAAACACTGTGTGCCTACATTGGCATTCATCTAGCTTAACATCATGTTACATGGTCATATGTAAATAGCTTTTAAACTTTTCTGCTTGTCCCAGACATTTACTACTTACTTCATGAAATAGTTCCAGTAGGAACACTAAGGAATACAGAGAAAGATTAGGAGAAAGAATGAGAATGAGGATTAGATTGCAGGCTGGTCAATAACGGAAAATTCCGTTTAATGTTCAAAAGAACTGAATTTTAGTACAATTGGATTGAATTTCAGATCATTTCACCATAAGAAGAAGGAATTGGATATTTTTTTATACATTGATTCATTTGACTGAAGCACATATTGAACTGAAATTTCTGATAACTTGGTTCTTACCTGAGTTCACAAGAATGATGAACACACCCAAAATAGAGAGAAAATCTGATCAATGCTTCTGAGAAGCTTTCTGATGGGAATTATTTCCTGCTCAGCTTTGGTGTATCTGATTAATTTCAGGAGATATCAAGTACAACCATACCATCCCTTCTTTTATCAGTACCTGTGTCCATGTTATTTAGATTGCTCAGAAATTTTGACAGGTTCTCCATTTAAAGACTAAACAGACTTCTAATTCTTCTCTCCCATATCAGTCTTGTTAAAATCGTCTCAAACCATATGCATCACAATATTGAAATGCTTCAGTTCCTTAGGATTCATAAAACAGTAATTCCAAACAGGCAGATTTGGAAACCCACAATAAGATGTCCTTATTATTGTAACACCAAACAGTAGTTTTATTACCATTTCTTTGTTTATATACACTATATATTTAATGAAAGAACTTGCCACTGAGTAATGCATACTTCCAATATCCATATTTAATTCCCCATAATCCCAAAGTTCCTTCAGTATAAACCCAAAATTTTTGGTAGAAGATTCTGGTATAAAATTACTTGTTATTTATGAAAATTAATGAAAGGCACTATACCTAATACTAAATCAGTGACATATAATAGACATACCTTATATATTTCAGTAGACATTTTACTCCCATTTTTCAAAAGCTGCATAATTACATCATATTTTCAGTAAATCCTAATTGAATTTCATGTCTTCTACATAAACCTGCAAACAGAGGCTTTACTGAAAAATTATGCAATTATTATTTATGTTCCAGGATATTTGTAAGTCATTTATACAATTTTGATTAAATGTAATATCAATGCAAAAGCCTAATGTATATGCATAAACCACATGTTCACTGATATATCTCTATATATTCCATATTTATTTCTTATATTATATAGTATATTATTATATTTATATTTTTATATTATATAGGAATTAATATAGTAATTAATATTTGTTTAATAAAATATCCGATATATACATCAAAAAATCCTTCTCCCTTCTGGGAAACGTTCTCTTTCCTGCTTATTTTGTTTAACATTTGCTAGCACTTACTTTGGAAATCTTAGCCCGTTTTACTGTTACTTTGAATCAATATGAATTTAAGATGTGAATTCAGAAGATAAATACAAACATAAAGCATATCTACAAGGCAGGCAAAGCAACATATGTGTCAGAAACTGGATAACTTCTAAGAATGCCTTGTATTGAAATTACCGTCTACTAAACATAAACATAAAACTGGACAATCTTATAAAAAAAAAAAAAAACCACTATCCTTCTCATACAAAGTCTATCCTTACTATATTGTTGCCCCCTTCGTGTCAGAATGGTGACTGAGAATGTGCATGAAAGTTTTATGTAGAAACAAATACAAACATAACCCAAATCAATTTGGAATACAAAATTTGCAATAGAAATATTTACATTTGTGATGTGTTTGCATCATTGTTCAGTAGGCACCATTCATGACCACAAGCACTTTCTGAAAGCCCCCCAAATACAGCCCATTTCTTTCCCTAAGAAACCATTTTCAGATTTTCCTAGACATCATTATAAAATAAAGATACCAAACAAGTGAAGAAAATAATATTTAAAGATTGATTTATTGCAGCTGCATAGGCTAAGAAGGAGGAGTTGATATCTAGATGAAAATGTGAGACAAAAAATAAAATACCTACGAGGTAACTCAAGAAGTGAGGGACCTCAATGATGAAAATTTTAAAAACATGAAAAAGAAAATTACTAAGGAAGCAAACAACAAGAACAAAAAAACAAAAACCTCCCATGCTCCTGGATTCAGAGGTTTAACAGCGTGAAAATGGCAAATAGTGCCAAAGGTTATCTACAAATCCAGTGATACTTATCAATATCCCAACTCATATTTCAAGGAAATAGAAGAACTAATCTATAAATTGGTATGGAACCTTAAAAGAATAATACCAATACCAAACTTCAAACTCCACTTCAAAGACATAGTAATCAAAACACCTTCGTACTGGCACAAGCACATATCTGAGGACCAATGGAATAGAACTGAAGAAAAAGAAATAAACACACAGTCCTATAGCCACCTAATCTTCAATAAGGGAGCAAAAAAATATAATGGAAACAAAACAGCCTCTTCAATAAATGGTGCTGGCAAAATTGGTTGAATCTCTTGAAAACTACTGCTTCAAATGTATATATCACCCTGCACCAGAATCAACTCCAAATTGATCAAAGACATCGGAGTCAAAGAAGACACACTGAAAATATTAAGGATGAAACAGGAGAAACTCTAGGGCTACTTAGCAAGGGCCAAAATTTCATATTTTAATGGATCTTTTTCTTTTCCTTTTTGTAGTAAGTTTTAATTGTGAAAAATACTGTACAGAGGGATTACAATTACATGAACAAGGTAATGAGTGTATTTCTTATCAAGCATGGACTGACTCAGAAAGACAACAAATCAATGAATGTTTTGACAAGTGGGATTGCATGAAACTGCATAGCTTCTGCATGGCAAAGGACATAGCAAGCAAAATCTATAGAAAGCCAACCGATTGAGAGAAGATCTTCACTAACCATAAAATGGACAAGGGTGTCATATCTAAAATATACTTCGAACTCAAAAAATTAAATCTCCCAACAACAAATCCTCAAAGAAACAACCATTGATTAGCAAGAGGGTAAAGACTTAAAGAGAAACTTCTCTGAAGAAGAAATAAGAATGACCAAAAGACATGTAAGAATTGCTCAAGTTCTCTAGCCATAAAAGAATTGCAATCTCCGATGTCACTGTATTTGATTCCATTGTCCTGCAACATGTATATACATTTTTTTTGTAATTTCAGGAGGGAAAGTGAAATAACAAATTGTTGAAATAAGTATATAAGATGACCCATTGTAACAACTAGATGTACAAGGCACTACGTTGAAAATGAACTTTAAAATTTGCAAAGGAGTTGAAGGGAGGAATTAGGGAGGGTAGGGAGAAGAGGAATGGTAGAGAAAAACAAAGGAAGGGGAAAAATATTGATATGAAATGAACTTTTTACCTTGTATATATAATTTTAACCCTTCTGTACAGTCTCTTTTCTATATATGTATATACATATATATACATATATGTATATACATATATATATATTTAAAATACAGAAATAAATAAAAACAGAAAAAAACAATATTGAGATTACACCTTACACAGAATGGATATAATCAAGAAATGTACTACCAACAGACATTGGAGGGGATGTGGCAAAAAGGGAATACTACTGCATTGTTGGTGGGAGTGTAAACTTGTTCAACCACTTTGCAAAGTATGGAGGTTCCTCAAAAACTACACATAAAGCTCCCCTATTACGAAGCAATCCCACTTTTAGTCATTTATCCAAAGATCACCAATAAGGCTATACTAAAGCTACCAGCACATGTATGTTCATTGCAACGTTATTCACCACAGCTAAGATATGGAACCAACATAGATGTCCCACAGTAGATGAATTGATCAAGAAATATATTTGAACCTCTATGTCTCTATCAAAAATAATGTCATGGCACCGTTTGTTAGGAAATGGAAAGACTTAGAAAAAATTATATTAAGTGAAATGAACCAGACCCAAAGAAACGTAAGTCCATGTTTTCCCTTATCTAAAATAAACAGTATAGGTTTAGGATAAGCAAAAGAGTTCTAAAGCTATGTACATATCACCATATAAGCTGGTGCTAAGTGAAATGAACCCATAAAGAGATAGAAGTTTTTAACTTTCTTACTCTTCTTTTTAATGTACTTATAAATTACTATGTAATTTTACTTGTTGTTCTTTCTTTGTATGTTCTTCCATGGAATAGCGCCGCTTGTCACTGTATTTGGTTTTAGTGTCCCGCATTTTGTTTATACATTTTTCTTATTTGGGAAGGGGATTAGAAATATCAAAATTCTGAATAACACATTTTAAAAATGAGATGTATAATGTACTATGTTGAAAATGAATCTTACAATATTGGGTGGGGGAGGGAAGAGTTGGGGATGTAAGGAGGAAAGAGATTTTAAGGGGAAATCAAAGAGGGTTAACAATGCTCAAGAACAAAGGGATTCATCATTTTGTTCATGTAAATGTAATACCTCTGTACAGTATCTATATGGCACACGCATACACACTCACAAGAGAAGTGTGGGAAATCAATTCACAGTGGTACACTACTTAGTGCTCATGCAATTCTCTTCCACAGAATTATAATCCAGCAATGCATAGTAAGAGAAAGTGAGATGTTATCTCCCTGGTTCAGGCCATCAGTAACCATTTCTGTTTTCATATAGGGAAAGAGGGCTGACTTTCCTCTGCTGGTTAAAAAGAAGTGAGGATTACTGGCTACATCACAGTAACCATGGCCTCACCCAGAGAAGACTCTCCACTGAAGAATCGATTGCTGTAGAAAACTAAGAGAGGGATATCTTCCATCTTTGGGAGGAAAGGATACTGAACATTTTTGGTGAATCCAGTATACTTTATGAAACAGGTCACAGTTCCTTGCCCTCTTTTAACTCTTTCCCAGCTTACATATACATACTATCTTTTTGGCTCGTGAACATCACTGGGACATTTCTCTTAATGGCTTGTTTTCTTTCTACAAATGACATCCCAAGTTACATTTACTAAAATTTTCTCCAAGTTGACACTATTGTTCAATAAAAGTATCAAAACATTTTACTTCACCACACTTCAGAAAATAGCAATTATCATTCTGGTGATCTTGAAATTTACTTCTACTCCTGTCACTTTTATGTGGGTCCTATATTTAAATGTCTTCTGTCTTGGCTTCATGGCCAACTAAACACCTTCTACTGAAATTTAATTCATATTGAACAACAGCCCCAGTCTTAAACTTTGACTCTCATTTTTTACAATTTTTTTTTTTGCTTTGTGATTTATATCAAATCTAAGAAGCAGTTACCTGAATGATTCTTCCTACTGATCTTATAATCCTAGTAGGAATCAAGATAGATGTAAAAGAATGGCAAATACTCCATCAGATGTGTATATTTTAATGGGTGTTTTATATTTTTAAAGGGTTAATGGAATTGGTTATCTCAGACAACCATAATTTAGAAAACCTTTTCCAAATTCGCTCAAAAGTTGTCCCTTTACTTGTTGTTCCTTTACAGGTTGTCCAAGATGAAGAAAAAAGCTTGAAAAGTATGAAATTTGTTGAGTACAAAAGCTTTAATTTCTTGGCAAGACTTGGAAAAAATTATATGAAGTGAAGTAAGCCAGACCCAAGAAAACATATGTCCCATGGTTTCCCTTATTTGCAATAACTAGTATATGTCTGAATCAAGCAGAAAAGATCAGATAAGTTGATGTTAGAGGAATGAACCCAAAGGTAAGTATTCAAATGTTTCTCTTTTTTTTTTTGCTTTCATGCAAGTGTTTCTAACATATTTATAAGATGATTTCTATGTTGCATTGTATGTCACTCCCCCACATTATAACTAACCCCTGCTTTCACTGTATTTGATGTTGGTATAATTTGTAGAGGGGAAGGGCAAAAACAAATCGTTTTAAGAGGGAATACAGGTGGACCCACTGCAAGAATGAAATGTACAAAATGAAAAACGAAAATTTACAACTTTGGTGGGGGCATGGAAAGGATTGGTTGGGGTGTCGGTGGAGTATGGGAAGAGATGGGAAGGGGAAACAAAGAGGAGGCAACAATGCTTGGTAAGATATCTACTTGTTATCTTTCCCATGTAATTGTAACTTCTCTGTATGGTAATCTCACAATGAAATAAATAAATAAGTAAAAAAGAAATAAAGCCTTAATTTCTGTTGCTTGTGATATCTATATGTGACTCTAATCTGTGAAATACAGAAATCAATGTATTTCAATTAAAATGTGTCTAGCTACAAAAAGATTTAGAAATGACTATATTTTTCTGTAAGTTTTTTCCTTTCATTAAAGAAATCACATTTAAGATATCTAATTTTGAAGTGCGTAATCATGATTTTTCTTGAAAAATTTTGCTCCCCACAGGACTTGCTGACATTTACTTGCCTGTCACAAAGGAAGAAGTCACACACGTTTTAATAATTTATTTTCTTGGTCGAGTTCACCTTATTTTCTTCATTTATTGATTCACAGAAATTATATTCACATGAGTAGACAGTACAGGTTAGATAGCATTAGTCTTGATGGACTCTGAAATTTTAAACATGTGAGAGTACATCAGAATGTAATTTCCACAGTAAAACTCAGTGTCATAGTTTAATCTTCATTCTCCTAAAAGGGAGTCCTAAGGTATTCTATAGGTCTAAACGTGAATAACAGCAAAGATTGCTATTTTCCGCAATGTACTGCTTTTTCTCCAATACAGTTTTTTTTTTTTCATTTTCAGAGGAATCCGTTGATCATGAGATTTTATTGCAATAACCCTATGACCAAAATCTTAAAATTAGGTCCTGCTGGTTATACCATCTGGTGAAATGTAGAAAGGTAATGTTGGTACCACATAAAGTCTCCATTTATGGATAAATTTTGGTATCTTAACAGGTAAATGTTGGTAAAGTATGTCAATTATGTCAGAGAATGTGTGGGAAGAAATGTCATGGACAGACATTTGTATATCTTCTGAAATCTCAGCAGAATTCAATGGAAATTATGATAGTGGATGTTCAATTTGTGTTTCTAATGAAGAGAATAGGAGAGATGTTTTGTGTTGGACAAATATTTAAACCTGTGTTTAACTGTGGAAGTGGTTTTTATTCACCATTACCTAATGGCGAAAATGTAAATTACTGACATTATAAAAGGTTAACTTTTAATGTGTTAAGACATCCACTCTATTATAATATGACTAGAATTTAGCCTGAATCCTTGAGAGTTCAGGCCATGGTTGTAAACTGATAACTCTGAGAGATTCATTGTGTCTCTTTCTATATCTAGGATAATGATTACAAAATGGCTCGTAGTTTAATATAAAAAAAAAAACTTGAAGGTTGAAAAAACTGTGTGTAGAAATTATTTTTTTCTTAATTTAACATTGCTACAGTAAGTTCTAGAGGCATAGAAGTGAAAGTTTCTGCTGTTGTGTTTTGTAAAGAAGACACCTAGGATATCCTTTTCTATCCCCTTTTGCATGCATTCATTAAATATCTATAAGTAAACATTATTTGCATAAACAGAGGCCAAAATTTTGAATATAAGTATGTTTCTAAAGAATGATAAAAATATTTCATGGAGCTTCCCACTGGTTCTCCATGTATGAAATCATATCTGTGAAGGAGTTTGAGATCCGAGTATCATTTTTTTAAATGAGCATGGACACAAGTTTCACAGACTCTTATATAAGCAATCAAATAAGAATTAAAAGAGTTTCTCTTGCTAACTAACCAATCTACCAGGCCAGCCACCAACCACACAATCATTCCAACAAACAAGCAAATAACCCACAGTCTGATCAGTCGACTAGCCCATCTTTTGTGAGTGAGGTCAGATCTTTGCCAGAGGTCATCACAAACAGGATTTTTCCTGGGATGCTATCCAAGGCCCTAAATCTCTGTGAATGCCATCTATTTCTTAAACTCCCTATTCCCTGCACCTCCCTCCACCCATCTTCCCCAGTGATTCCTGATACTGGTGCAGGGCTTCCTGTTGTCCCTGGCCTCCTATGGCTGAACTGGCTGCAGCATGGTGCAATGCCTTTCCCCAATGGTAATCCAATCGTTGTCCATTCTCTCCTTGGGGTCGATGGAGGTAAAGGAAGAGGAAGAGGAAGACAATGATGAGGAGGGGAGCTTCCAATATCAATGTCTTTTAGATCTCCATTTCAACATTTGTGAGGAATGCATAAACACAAAGCACGAGGTGTTATTATTTCATTGCATGTATCCCAACAAAGAAACATGTTTAATATTAGGCAAATAAATTATGAAGGGATGATATGCAAATACATTCTGGTACAATTAAAAGCAATGTGCTATTGGTTAAAAGAATAAACTTTTTTCATTCTTTTTTATAGACAAAACAAATTTGATTGTGAAGTGACAATCACATTGTGAAGTGTTATCAGGTAAATATTTGCATCAGGCCAGAAAAATAATTAATATTTAAGGAATATATGCATGTCACCTGCCAGTATGAATACAGAAATTGGACTTTGCTATGAATATTGAAAAGATTGCCATTAGCATTTCTTTTGTTAAGATTATATTCTCAAATATGTTTGACTTAGAGAATTATATGCGAGAGGTACACAAAAATTTGGAATACTTTGCTGGGATCAAGACCAGGTTAAGAGGTTAAAAACAATGGTGCAATCATGGTTTCAGTCCTCATTACCAAGGAAGAAATATAAGAAAAATATCCTGGACAAACTATTATTAAAGTCTACCATGATTAAATGAAATCAAGAATTGTAGGAAGGCAAAATCTCCCCATTTTTAAATTGCAAAAATCATAGTAATTTGCCCTGCTTCACTTTATCTGTGCTGAAACAGAATAGGGAAAAATTGTGATATTCCAGTTTGTACACATACACACATACGCACACACACACACAAATATTTGCATCTACAAATGGACAGGCAACAAAAATATCTGATTACACATACAAATCTGCTCACATATACATAATGATAAATATAGGGTTGATTAAAACTTTGAGACAAATCAGCCAGTAACAGGTCTCCTATATTGTCACAGATTTTGTCATTAATTCTGAGGTTCTTTAGTTCTAGTATCATACATTTTTGAGAAGCCAGAAAAAAGTATGGTTCCATTAGATATATAAGGATAAGGAAACAGGACTCATTTCCATGAAGTCATATTCAGTTTTCTAGCTGCTAAATTAGTTAGGAAAATATCACTGCCACATTAAACATTACTCTCTGAGTTTCAAAGAGAAAATGCAAAATGGTCCAAATAGAGAGTGAATAAAAATGAAATGATCTTTTTTGGTGGAAATAATTCAGATTGTGGTAATACTGTGAGTATTGGACATTACTGATTAATATTGCTTTACATTTCTTGCTCTGCTATTTTGTGGTGCTGGTCATTGGCTTGAACTGCGGGCTTGGGTGCAAGCCCAGACCTATTCACCTAAAGGCTAATGATCTACCAATTGAGCAAAAATTCCACTTCGAATTCTGAGGTGATGAATGAGTAATGAGAACCTCCTAGAGGCTCCTGATGGGCTGCCATGAAACCTGATTCTCAGATGTCAGCCTCCTACAGGTTTCTTAATGACCTCGATCAGGCTTCTTTTCTCTGTTATGTATACTGTGTTGATAGCATTTTTGCTTGTTTGTCCCTACTTTCATGCCTACTGAAGGTCTACATGTAACCATGATTTTCCTCAAGGATAATTCTCTCTAGTATTCCATTTTGAAGGGCTTCATTCCCTAAATGATGCTGAGAAAAATCCTTGACTTTATTGATTTATAATGAGAGCCTCATGTATAAATATTACATTGTACTGAGGAAATTTTATGGGTTTGGAGAAAAGAAAGTATGTTACTCACTTAACCTATTTCTTTTCTTTCAATTTTACAGACAATTGTATGTCATAGCAAAAGAGCACATGATTAAACATCATGCACGTTCATGCTGAACATCTTACATGTCAGCAGGTTCACTGGTACTAACAAACCCAAGCATTTCAGGGTACACATAAACTGTACTAGGAGTCCTCAATACTGATGCTGCAAGTGCAGTAGCAGGATAAATAGCACTGACAGAACAAAGGATGCCAGGATAAACATGCACAGTGCGAGGAGCCAACAGTATAGAGGACACTTATGCCTAAGCCGGCCTGCCCAACTAAGGACCCAAGGACTCCAGAGTAAAAATGCTAGGTCTCTACATCAAGTTGCAGGCCCTGAGATGAAAGCCAAGATGATGATTTCAATCCTCACACTCTTATTACAAAGTCCTGGGCCCCATTTAAACTACCAGCCGATGAGTTCCTGCCCCAGGCTATGAGTTCAAGGACTAGCCTGTGACTTAAAGTCCAGGCCCAGAGTTTAAGGCCCAGCTATAATTCAAGTCCCAGGCCAACAGTTCAAGATCTTAACAGCAGTTCGAGGCCTGGGTTTTGAGATCAAAGTCAAAGCCCTGAGTTTAAGTCACAGGCCATGAATTCTAGGTGCAAGGCCCCCGTAAAAATTCCAGGTTGAGAGTTCATGGCTCAGTCTCTGAGTTTAAGTTATAGGCTTTGAGTTCAAGGCTCAGGACACAAGTTCAATACCCAGGCTCTGAGTTTATCCCAAACTTTGAGTTCTTGGCCCAGAAGTCGATACCAGGGCCATGAGTTTAAGGTCCAGCTAATCAGCTAAAGGTCCGATCCCCAATTTGAAGTCTCAGTGCTCCCTTTCTCGCTGAGTTGAAGATCCAGGGACCCAGTTCAAGTACCAGTCCATGAATTCAAGGCCCAAGTTGTGTGTTTTAGGCCCAGTCTAGGAGTTCAATACCCAAGTTCAATACCCAAGTCCAGCATGTTAGGCCCAGACTATGAGTTCAAGTCCCAGGAACACAGCTCAAGGACTAAATGCTAAGTTCCAGGCTCAAGCCATGAATTCAAGTCATAGGCCCTGGGTTCAAGGCTTAATCTTTGAGTTCATAAGAACTCAAAGAGTTCTAGGCCAGGAGTTCAAATCCCAGGCCAAGTACCAGATCATGCGTAAAAATTCAAGGCTAAGAACTCAAATTGCAGTCCCTGAGTTCAAGGGCCTGCATTTGAGTTGAACATCCATGGCCCACTGTTTAACTCCTAGGTCATTAATTTAATGCCAAAAACAGGAGTTCCATTCATAAGCACGGTATTAAAGAAGTGCCCAGACCAACAGTTCAACTCCTAGGCACTGAGTTTAAGGCCCAAGACCTGAATTGAATCTATGCTGAGAGGTCAAGTTTGAGGCTCCAAATACAAGTCTCAGTTTGACAGTTCAAAGCCCAGGCCAGGACTTCAAGATAGAGGCTGCAAATTCAAATCCCAGGTCCTGAGTTCAAGACCTATGACACTGTTCCAGTGTCAAGATGAAAGTTCAAGACCCAGGCCCCAAGTTCAAGTCTCAGGCTGTAATACAATTCCCAGCCATGGATTTCAAAGCTCGGGTGCAGTTTAAGGCTCAGGCTGTGAGTTTAAGTCCTAGTCCCCATTTTGGAGTCTCAGGTCCACCCTTCCTCCTGTGGTTCAACATTTTGGGATCAAGGCCCAAGTTGTGAGTTCAAGGACTACTCTGTCAGTTCAAGACCCAGGCCCAGAGTTTCAGGCCCAGGCTAAGAGTTCAGTTCCAGGTCCCAATTCAAGGCTGAGGCACACAGTTCATTGCCCCTATTACAAATTGAAGGGCAAAGTATTGAATTCAAGGCCCAGGACTAGAGATCAAATCCCAGGCTTTCAGTTCAAGGCTCAGACTATGAGTTCAAAGCCTAGGCCCCAAAATGAAGTCACAGTACCCAGTTCTCATCGAGTTCAAGTCCATGGACTCAGATCAAGAACCAGAAAATAAGATCAAAGCCCAGGCTGTGAGTTGAAGACCCAGGCCAGGAGTTTAAAGGTCAGGCTGTGAGTTCAAGGCCCTGGGAGAGAATGCAAGGCCCAATTTCTGAGTTCAAGGCCCTGTCCCAGAGTTTAACCCTCTAATATGAGTTCTATTCCCAGGCTCTAAGTTCATGGCCCAGGAACCCAGTTCAGGACCTGGGTTGTGAATTCAAACAGAAGGTCCAGGGTAACATTTCAATACCACCTGATAAGTTCAAGCCCCCAGGCTGTGAGTTCCAGTTAAAGGCTCTGAGTTTAAGCCTACCATGAAGTCAAGTCCTAGATCCTGAGTTCAAAGCCCAGTCCAAGTTCATATGCCAGGCTTTTTAATAGCCCCGGCTCATGTTCAACTTACATACTGTGAGTTCAAGGCCTGGACACTAAGGACAAGGTCCAGGGACCAGTTCAAATCCAAAGTATTTGAGTTCAAGGCCTAGCATGCGAGTTCCAGTCCCAAGTTTGAGTTCAATTCCCAAATTCCAAGTACAATTCCAGGCAGAATTCATGTCCCAGGCTACGTTAACATCCCTTCCACATTTCAAAATTGAACACTGTGAGTTCAAGGCCAAAACTGAGTACAAGTTCCAGGCCCCCAGTTCAAGTTCTAGGTTGTGAATTCAAGGCCCAGCATGAGAGAACCCGCCTAAAGCCTTAGTTCAACTCCCAAGCTCAACTTCAAATTCCTGGTCCCAATTTCAAGGCCCAGGCTGAAAGTTAAAGGCCCAAGCCCTAAGGATCTGACTTTAAATTCTAGGCCCCAAATTCAAGTCCCAGGCTGATAGTTGAAAGCCCAAGCCGTAAGTTCAATGCTCATGTTGCAAATTAGTTCCCGGGTACTGAGTTCAAGGCTTGGGCCTTGAGTTCATGGAGCAGGTCAAAAGTTCAAGTTTCAAGTCTTCAAGACTAAGGCTGGGAAATTAAGTCCCAGACACTGAGTTCAAGGCTCAGACTCTGAGTTCAAGTGCTATGCTAATAGTTCAAGACCTAGTCCTAAATTCAAAACCAGGCAGAAAGTTGAAGGCCTAGGTGCTGAGTTCAAAGCTCAGGCTGGGAGTTCATTTCCAAGAACTTAATTCAAGGCCTAGACCCTGAATTTAAGGCTTAGGGGAAAAGTTTAAGTCCCAGGCTCTGAGTTGAAGGTTCTGGCTACAATCCATGTCCCAGGCCTTGATTTCAAGACCCGAGCAGAAGTTCAAGGTTGTGAATATAAGTCCTAGATCCCCTCTTAAACCTGTAATTCAAGTTCCAGGCCCCAGTTCAAATACCACATTTTTTTTTTGGGGGGGGGGAGTCCGGTCGTGTGGCCTGAACTTTGGGCCGAGGCGCTGTCCCTGCTCTCTTCAACTCAAGGCAACCACTCTACCACTGTAGCCACAGTGCCACTTCTGGCTTTTTTCTTTTTGCTTATATGGTGCTGAGGAATCAAACCCAGGGCCTCAGGCATACAAGGCAAATGCTCTACCACTGAGCTACCTTCCCAGCCCCCCAAATACCACATTTTGAGATGAAACCCCAGGCTGTGAATTCAAGGTTCAGTATGTGAATTCAATGTCCAAGCCTATTGTTTCATGCCCACATTATATGTTCGAATCCCAGGCAGACCCCATTTCAAGGCTCAGGATCCCAGTTTAAAGATGAGTTTGAATGCTTGCCCAAGGCCTTGAATTTAGCCGCAGTCCAAGAGTTCAACTCCCAAGTCATGAGTAAAAATTCCTGGTCCCAATTTAGAATTGTAGGCTCAGAGAGGAAGGCCAAGGCCCCAATTTTAATTTTCAGACCATGGATCCAAGGTCCAGGGGCCCAGTTCAAATGCCATATGCTCAAGTACTAAGCTGTGAGTTCAGAGCCACAGCCAAGAGTTTCTGGCCAAAATTGAGTTCAATTCCCAAGACTGCAGTTCATGTCTCAGGCACCGAGTTCAACATCCTTGGCCTCAGTTCAACTCCTAGATCTTGAGTTTAAGGCCCAGGACAAGTTTTAGGCCCTACTGTGATTTCAATTTCTGGGAGGTGAATTCAAGACCCAGGCCCTATTTTCAAGGCCCATCCTGAGTTCAAGAGCCAGGCCATTGGTTGAAGGCCCAGGCAATGAGTTCTGGTCCCAGGACTTGAATACAGGTTCCAAGCCATGAGTTCATTTCCCAAGATTTCATTTCAAGGACTGGTCCCCACGTTAATTGCCCAAGCCTCATATTCATTGTTATATAATGCTTAGACAGCATTATACATTCAATGGACCATACACCCACACTTAATCAATCTTTCAGTATTATTTTCTTCACTTCCTTATTTCTCTATTTTCCTATTAAGAGCTATGAAAGAGATGAAAATATTACTTTTGGTAAGCAAACAAGCTAAATCATTTGAGCCTTAGGAAAATTCCCATGGTCATAAATGGGGACTGAGAAACATGATAATAACACATCACAAAAATAAACCTTACTGGTGCAAATTTGCTAAAGCAAATTGATTATGGTTAAGTTTGAATGCTGTTTATACATAAAATTTTCATGTACATTTTTTTTGAGGGGGTCCAGTTGTGGGGCCTGAACTCTGGGCCTGAGCGCTGTCGCTCAGCTCTTCAGCTAAAGGATAGCACTCTATCAATTGAGCCACAGTGACACTTCTGGCTTCTTTCTTTTTGCTTATGTGGTGCTGGGGAATCAAACCCAGGGCCTCGAGCATGCAAAGCAAGTGCTCTACCACTGAACCAATTTCCTAGCCCTCATGAACGTTTTGTGTTTGCATTCTGACACGAAGTTGCCATACTGTTATAAGGATAGAGTTTTTCTCAGAATGAGAGTGTCTACATGAATGCCCATTATCAATATGTTTTGTAGAAGGTAGTTTCAAAACAAGACATTTCAGAACGTATTCAACTTCTGCCCAAAACTTTCCTCTGCCTTCCTTGATGTGCTTCAACTTTGTATTTTTAATTCACATCAAAAATTCATATTCATATAAAATAAAATAAAATGAAAAAAATTCATATTCATGTGAAGTACAAGTAAAATGGGCTGAGATTTCTGAAAGCAACTAATTACAAATATAAAATTAAAAGATCAAAAAAGGAGCAAGTTCCAAAAATGTTTTGCTCATATATAATAAATATACACATACTTATATGTGTTTATATATTTATAAGCATACATATGTACATATACACACATACACATATATTTATATATATATATATATATATATATATACAGTTAGTATATAAAACAATGCAAAAACATTGTGATTGAAAGTATTTGGAAATTACCTGGAATATAATTTGAGTTTGTAGAATTTTCACTTAAAGCCTGGGTTGACAGGCTTATACAGGTGTAATTTCATTACACATGAAATTAAATTAGGTATTATTAAAAATAGTTATTATTCAAAGACCTAAAAAGTAGAATTAAAACGTGTAATGACATATAGCAGGTGGTCAACTGTATATGTCACTCTTCTAGTATTAGGTAGTTTCCCTAGCCATAGATTTCATAAAAATCAGTAATTTTATTTAAAAATCTCCTACCAAATATTTTTGGGTTAATATTCAAAAAATTTTGAGAGTACAAAAATTTAAGGATATTGGTAGTATGTATGTATAACTCAGTGTCAATTTCCTTCATTAAATATCTAGTGTGTCTGAAGAAAGTACTAGAAATATAAGTAGTTGGTATGAAAATAAGAAGAAAAGGAAAATGTGGGTTTTCAAATCTCCATGTTTGGAATTGGTGTTTTGTGAACCTGAAGAATGGAAGAATTTAAATATTGCTATGTATAGAATAACATGTTTAAGACAATTCTAACAAAACCACGAAGGGAGAAAAGTATTACAAAGCCATGATTTGACTTTAAATGGAGAATCTGGCAACATCCCTAAGCAAAAACAGAAACATGGTCAATTTGGAACTGATAAAAGAAAGAATGGTGTGGCAGTGCTTGATATCTCATGATATCAAAATTAATGAAAATATGTTGAAATGTATGATTTTGCAATCTTCAACCAAATTGTATGAGTTTGTATTTGAAGAGGTAATAATTTATCTCACTATCCCTGAGGAGTAGCTACTAAATATTTTACGAGACAAGTTTTATCTCTTCTTGATGTGACTGATATAGTAATTTTCAAAATCCTATTACACTCACTTCTGTTCAGCTTTATTTGGATTATCCCTTCCAAAGGATCAACACAAACTGATCATTTATTTGCAATAATTAGCATATGTCTATGCTAATTTTATCAGATGATCCGAATAGCTTAAAAGTAACATAGATTGGTATAGACAGACAGATACATAGATACATAGATAGATAACTAAACATAGCTATTTTATTTCTATATAAAGTGATGTTATGTGAAATGAGCCACAAGGTATGGATAGAAGAGTTTTTTCTTGATTTCATTATACTATATGATATTTTTGTTTCTACTTTACTTTCTTCCTCCTATGGTATATATTTGTTTACATTCTATTTGATTTTCGAATGCATTTTTACATAAATTTGTCTAATCTGGGAAGGGAAGTATGATAAGAAAATAATGAAACTAGAACACAGGATGATCCATTTGAATAACTATGTCAGTTGTCACTATGTTGAAAATGAAATTTACTGCTTTGACATGGAGAAGTAGTGGAGATGGAGGAGGGAAAGTACAGTAGGAGAAAACAAAGGAAGGGGTAACAATACTGCACAAGAAATGTGCTCATTACTAACGTAACTGTAACTCCTCTGCACAGTACCTTTACAAGAAAATATTTTTTTGAGAAAAAGGATAAAAATACCAACAGCAAATATTTCCTCCAAATGCCCAATTACTCTGTATGGGGTAGACGTAGCTTTATCACATGTGACAACTATTGGATTGTGAAATTTTTGCTCTTTTTGAGATTTCAAAGGAAAACAGCGTTTCCTTCAAGGTAGTTAAAATATGATCAGAATGTAAGGTTGTTATAGACAATATAGCATTTGACATCAAACTGTATAATTCTCTAAGTGCTAAGTCAAAAAAACCTGTGAAAAATAAAATGATCATCTTTCTTCTATGAAGAGTGGAATTTGATAGTTTTAGGCAGAAAAGTGAAAAGCATTTAAACTAAAGGGAAATAAAATGTTTACCTCATATTTATTGATATTCAGAATGAGTTAATTCCCTGAAAAATTCTTGTCAAATTCGTTGTAATTTGAAATAAATGTACAAACGTCATGAAATTAGAAGCATATATTGTGGTTTGGAAATGAAAACTTCCTTAAAAAAAAAAGGAAAAAGAAAAAAATGAAACTAAAAAACAACAAAAAAACATACTTTTATTATAGTGCAATGTCCAACCAAGACAGCATAGTTCATCAGCTTTATTATATGTAGTAATTCTTTCAAGTAACAAGAAAATGAGCGGAAGTAAAACAGTTAAGACTGGGATTCGTACTTGGCTAAATGAACTTCTCAGCAACTTGGCCTTGTATAACATTTTTGGGGGGTCGTGTGTGTGTGTGTGTGTGTGTGTGTGAAGGTGTAACTTGCCAATAGTTGTAACATACTGTAGAATATTTCTTAAAATTTATGAATTTCAACATAACACATAGTATAATTTTGCAGGCTTCAATGAAGTTTTTGACAAAATACATTCTTAAAATATTCAACATGTGTTCTTTCTTTTTGTAGCTGCTTCTACAATAGAGTACCTACTGCAATCTAAACAGTTCATACTACATTAATGATTTCACTCAGTGGTCACCTGAGTTAAACAATGATTCTGTCAAAACTCTGGCAGCACTCGATTCTTGTCTAAAAGTTTTCTTGAAAGTTCTCATTCCATTGTTAGTGTACCTTCCTGTGTTTCGAACATATATATCCTTATGAAATTTCTGGAGAATACCCGATTTTGTGATTTATTTGGTATTAAAAAGCAATACCTGAATTGGAGAATACCATTCACTGGTAACAACACCACTTTTATATATTTCCTGGGCAAAAGACTTTAACATACATTCTGTAATCTGGAAAAAACTGGCATGTATATTCATAGGGATTGTTATAGATACCAGAATTCTGAAAATCGCACTTGTCTTGGGCTGGGAAGTTCACTCAGTAATAGAGTTCTTGACTTGCATGCATGAGGGTGAAATAATAGAGCACTAGCCTTGAGCTGAGAAGGTGAGGGACAATGCTGAGACCTAGATTTCAGGAACCACAAATGACAAAAACAAAAATCTCTTGCACATCATAGTGTGAAGGGATGTATAGTCTATGATGAGGAAACTAAGATTAATTTATTCAAGATTTACATCATCTTCCAAAAATTGTCAAGTGATAGGATAAAAAAATCTTGAATATAATTAAAAAAGGCCTGTCATGCATAATAGAACCACTATGTTTAAACAGAGAATCAGTTTGTTTCCTTTAAGAAGTGTGAAATATTTGTAAAATAATCACAGTCACAGTAGTTATAATAAGGAAAGATATAGAATGATGTAGAACTATATTTTAATTAATATATAAATGTCACTAGTTCATGTGAATGTTGCAGTTCAGCAGCAAAATATGAGGATTTTCTAAAGCATAACTTGTGTTAAAAATGTTTTTACTTATCTACATCCTCAGAACTCTGCTGAAGGGAATATCAATATCTTTAAACCCTGTAGATGTTAGACAACTCAGTGGTTATCTTTTATTTTATTTATTTTTTTTTATACATTTTTTTCTTTTTGGGTCTGGTCGTAGGGCCTGAACTCTGGCTTGGGCGCTGTCCCTCAGCTCTTCAGCTCAAGGCTAGCACTCTACCACTCGAGTCACAGCGCCACTTCGGGCTTTCTTTTTGCTTATGTGGTGCTGAGGAATCGAACCCAGGGCTTCATGCGTGCAAGGCAAGCGCTCTACCACTGAGCCACCTTCCCAGCCCCTTTATTTATTTTTTATTGTGAACATACTGTACAGAGGGGTTGGTTACAATTACATGGCCAAGATAATGAGTATATATCTTATCAAGCATTGTAGTCTCCTCTTTGTTTACCCTTCACATCCCTTACCAGCCTCCCCCGTGCCTCCCATCCAATCCTCCCACCTCCACCAAAGTTGTAAAGTTCGTTTTTGACATAACAACTTGTACTTCTCATTGTAACAACGGGTCCACCTGTACCCTTATTTAAATGACTTGTTTTTCCCCATCCATTCCACAAATATTACTGACATCAAATATAGTGAAAGCAGGGGTTATATTGTGGGGGAGGGACATACAAAACAACAAAGAAATAATGTTATAAATGCGTTAGAAACAAATGCATGAAAGGAAAAAAAACATTTAAATACATATCTTAGGGTTCATTTTCCTAACATCACCTTATGTGAACTTTTCTGCTTGACTCATACATATAGTTGATATTGCAAATAAGGGAAACCATGGGACCTGTGTTTCTTTGGGCCTGGCTTAATTCACTTAATATAATTTTGTTCCAAGTCCTTCCATTTCCTAACAAATGGGACAATGTCATTCTTTCTGATGGAGGCATAGAATTCCATTGTGTATATGTACCACATTTTCGTGATCCATTCATCTACTGAGATGCATCTGGGTTAGTTCCATATTTTAGCTAGGGTAAATAATGCTGCAATAAACATAGTTGGGCTGGTAGCTTTTGTGTGGTCTTGTTTGTAAACTTTTGGGTAAAAGCCAAAACCAATGGGATTGCTGGGTCATAGGGGAGCTCTATGTGTAATCTTTTGAGGAACCTCCATACTACTTTCCAAAGTGGTTGAACAAGTTTACACTCCCACCAACAATGAAGTAAGGTTCCCTTCTGTCCAAATACCCTCCAGAATCTGTTGTTATTAGAGATCTTGATTTTTCACATTCTAACTGGGGTGAGGTGCTAACTCAATGTTGTTTTGATATGCATTTCTTTTATGGCTAGGGAGGTTGAGCATTTCTTCATGTGTCTATTGGCCATCCTTCTTTCTTCTTCAGAGAAGTTTCTCTTTAAATCTTTAGCCCACTTATTTATTGGGCAGTTGTTTTTTTGAGGATTTGTTGTTGGGTGATTTAATTTTTTAAGTTCCAAGTATATTTTAATATGAAACCCTTGTCTGTTGTATGGCTAGTGAAGATTTTCTCCCAATCTGTAGGCTTTCTATTGATCTTGCTAGCTATGTCCTTTGCCATGCAGAAGCTCTGCAACTTCATACAATCCCATTTGTCCAACCTTTTTTTTTTGATTTGGTGTGTTTCGAGGTCTCTATTCAGAAAATTTTGGCCTGCGCCAAGGAGACCAAGGGTTTCTCCGACTCCATCCTCTAATATTTTCATAGTATCTGTTTTGTCTCGGAGGTCTTTGATACATTTGGAGTTGATTCTGGTGCAGGGTGATATATAAGGTATAGCTTTAGTTTTCTACAGTAGTTAACCAATTTTGCCAGCACCATTTACCTGAAGAGGCTGTCTTTTTCCCTTCTAATTTTTTAGTGCCCTTATCGGAGATTAGATGGTTATAGGACTGTAGGATCATTTCTGGGTTTTCAATCCTATTTGATTGGTCCTGAGGTCTGTTCTTGTGCCATTATGAAGCTGTTTTAATTACTATAGCTTTATTATAGAGTTTGAAACTTGGTATTGACATTCCTCCAGCAGTGTTCTTTCTGTTGAGGAGCATTTTTGCTATTCGAGGTCCTTTAATGTTTAATTACTATAGCTTTATAGTAGAGTTTGAAATTTAGTATTGATATTCCTCCAGCAATGTTCTTTCCGTTGAGGAGCATTTTTGCTATTCGGGGTCTTTTATTGTTCCATAAGGATTTTTGGATTGTCTCTTCTATTTCCTTGAAGAATGAGATTGGAATTTTGATAGGAATCGCAATGAATTTGTAGATAGCCTTTGGAAGTATTGCCTTTTTCAGGATGTTAATCTTTCCAACCAGGAGCATGGGAGTTTTTGTCATTTTCTAATTTCTGTTTTGATTTCCTTTTTCAAGATTTTAAAGTTTTCATCTAAGAGGTCCTTCACTTCTTTGGTTAAGTTAATTGCTAGGAATTTAATTTTTTGGGGCTATTACAAATGGAGTTGCTTTCGTAATTTCAGCACCCCTTTTCTCATTGTTGACATACAGAGAAGCCATTGATTTATGGGGATTAATTTTATATCCTGCTACTTTGCCAAAGTTTTGAATCAGCTTGAGTAATTTGGGAATGGAGTCTATGGGATTCTTTAAATACAAGATCATGTCATCTGCTAAGAGGGAGAGTTTTATTTCTTCTTTCCCTATTTGGATCCCCTTTATGTTTGCATCTTATCTTAGTGTTGTAGCTAGATATTCTAATACTAGATTGAAGAGAAGTGGAGAGAGTGGACGTCCTTGTCTTGTTCCTGATTTAAGTGGACATGGCTAGTTTTTCACCATTAAGTATAATGCTGGCTGTAGGTTTGTCACAAACAGCCTTTATTGTATTGAGGAATGTTCCATGGCTTCCTAATTTTTCCAAAACCTTCATCATAAAGGGGTTTTTGATCTTGTCGAATGCTTTTTCTGCATCTATTGAGATAACCATGTGGTTCTTATCCTTGTTCCTGTTGATGCGATGAATAATATTAATTGATTTGGGTATATTGAACCAGCTGTGCATCCCTGAAATGAATCCTGTTTGATCATGGTATATGATTTTTTGGATGAAGTGTTGAAGTCGATTGGCCTAAATTTTTTTGAGAAGTTTTGCATCAATATTCATCAAAGAAATGGGTCTATAGTTCTCTTTCTTAGATGAGTCCCTGCCTGGTTTTGGGATGAGGGTTATGCTCGCTTCATAGAATGTGTTCAGTAGTGCACTTTCTCTTTGAATTTCATTGAAGATTTGGAGGAGTATTGGGGTGAGCTCTGCTTTGAATGCCTTGTAGAATTCCGCTGTAAAACTATCTGGACCTGGACTTTTCTTAGCTTGGAGGTCTCTTATTGCTGTTTCTATTTCAATGCTTGATATGGGCCTGTTAAGATGGTTTAACTCATCTTGGTTTAGTTTTGGCATGTAAGTATTTGCTAGGAAAAAAGTACATTTCTGCCAAGTTCTCAAACTTATTAGCAAAATGGTTTGAGAGTATTCCCTTATAATCTTCTGAATCTTGGTTGTTTCTGTGGTGATGTTTCCATTCTCATCTCTGAATATATTTATTGGGTGTGTTTTCTTCTTTTTCTAATAAGATTTGCTAACGGTCTGTCAATTTTGTTAATTTTTTTGAAGAACCAACTCTTTGTTTTGTTGATTCTTTCTAGAGGTTTTTTTTTTTTTATATTTAATTCATTTAATTCTGATTTCATTTTAATCATTTCTTTCCGCCTACTGGATTGGGGTTTATCTTGCTGCTCTTTTTCAAGGAGTTTCAGGTGTGTCATTAAATTTTTCATTTCAGATCTCTCCAATTTGTTGACTTAGGAACTCAGAGCAATAAACTTGCCTCTGAGTACTGCTTTGGCTGTGTTCCAGAGAATCTGGTCATTTGTGTGCTCATTTTTGTTGAATAGCATGAACATTTGAATTTCCTTTCTAATCTCTTCCATGACCAACTCGTGATTCAGCAATGAGTTGTTCAGCCTCCATGTGTCACCGGACTTTCTTTGGTGGCTTTTGGTGTTGAGTTCTAATTGTATTCCCTTGTGGGCAGAGAGAATGCAAGGTATAACTTCAATGTTCCTGAACTTGGACCAGTTTGCTTTGTGGCCTAAATTGTGATCTATTTTAGAAAATTTTCCATGTGCTGCTGAGAAAAACGTGTATTCTGATGCTGTTGGCTGAAATATTCAGTAGATGTCTGTTAAATCTAGTTGATCTATGCAGCTGTTTAGATCTGCGGTTTCTCTGTTGAGTTTTTGCAGAGTTGATCTATCTACTGGAGAGAGTAGTGTGTTAAAATCCCCAGCAATTAATGTCTTTGGATCTATGTGTGGATTTGAGGGAAAGTAGGGTTTCTTGGATAAATTTGGGTGTTCCGTTGTTTGGCAAACAGATATTTAGAATTGTAATATCCTCCTGAAGGAGAGATCCTTTAATTAGTATGTAGCAACCTTCTGTATTTCTGCTCATGAATTTTAAATTGAAGCCTATTTTATCTGATAATAGGATTGCAATTCCCGCCTGTTTTTGGGGGGCGTTGGCTTGATAGATTGTGTTACAGCCTTTAACATTGAAAATGTGTTTGTTTTTATGGGCAAGTTGTTACTCCTGAAGGCAGATAGAAGGATCTTGTTTTTTAATCCCACTAGATAGTCTATGTCACTTAATTGGAGAGTTAAGTCTGTTATTGTTGATAGAGAGAACTGAGAGGTATTTGGGAGTTCCTGCCATATTATCCACCTTCTTGGGGGCTGCAAAAATTGGGTTCTTCCTATGGTTCTTGGATTCTCAGTTTGGGCGCAGTTTCTAGGCCTTTATTGTTGTCATGTTGGTTTTGTTTGTGTATGTCATCTTTAAGAAACTTTTGTAGGGCTGGTGTGGTGGAGAGGTATTGTTTCAATTTTTCTTTGCTATATTTGGCCTTCAGTTATAAAGTAGAGTTTAACTGGGTACAGTATTCTTGGTTGATAGTTGTTTGTTTTTAGGGCATGGCATACATCATTCCAGGCTCTTCTTGCTTTGATAGTCTCTGCTGAGAAATCTGAGGTGATTCTAATTGCTTTCCCTTTATAGGTGATTACCCTTTTCTCCTTGACAGCTTTAAGGATCTTTTCCTTGGTCTGAGTTGATACTGTGTGGATTATAATGTGATGGTGGGATGTCCTATTCTGGTCTGACCTATTTGGAGTTTTTAAAGCTTCTTGTATCTGAATAGGCCTAACTTTTTGCATGTTTGGGAATTTCTCTGCTAGGATCCTGTTAAACCAATTCCCTGGACCATTTACTTCTGTTTCTAGGTGTTCCTCTACACCCATTATCCTTAGATTAGGCCTTCTGATGGTGTCTTCTAAGTGTTGGATAGATCTATCTTATTTCTTGGATTAGTCTTGGATGGTTGTGTGTTCTTTCTCTATAATATCTAGGCTGTCTTCAATCCTTGAGATTGGATCTTCTGCATGGTCTAACCTGCTGTCAAGACTTTCTACTTTGTTTTTTTTTTATTTCTTTTTCCTTCTAATAGGTCAGCTTTGATGGCTTCAAATTCTTTGTTTAAGATTTTGTTATAGATCTTGTATGAACTTCTTTACTTCCTTAATTTGGGTTCAGTGTTTATTCTCAAATCACTTATTTGATGGTTATGTTTTCCTTGGACTCCTATTTCTTCTGTTGGGTCCCATTCAGCATTCCCTTGGTGGTCTCCCTGACTTTCTTCAGCTCTTTGTTACTGGATTCCATTAATACTTTTAGTGATCTTTGTGTATTCTCTTCCTGCTCTCTCAATTCCTGTATTACTTTTGCTTAGCTTCCTCACATTCATACCATTCTTGTAGTTCTCTTTGAGTGTTCTCAGCCTGCTCATGCCATTCTTGTCTTTCTCTTTGAGTATGCTCAAGCTGCTCACGCAAATCCTGTATCAGTTTTTGAGTAGCTTCCTCATGTTCAGGGTATTCCTGTATAAACCTTTGGATTGTGTTCTCTCTCTCCCTATCACGCTCATACAGACTCCTTTGTATGTTTTCAATCTTTTCATTTATTATGTTTGCCAGCAGTGTTTGTAGAGCTATTTGGGAACTCTCCTCTGGTTTATTCATTATCTATTCTGTCCCCTGATTATCATGAGTGGGAGTTGAGATACCCGGACTTGCATTGTGTTTTTTCAGTTTACTCTGCCCATTTGGGATGAAAATAAGACCAGTTTTGTGCTAGAACACTATCTTAAGGCAAGCATCAACCAAAGTCATTATTTGCATAGTCCATAGTATGCTGATACACTCTAGCTCAACAGATACAGCTATTCAACATCAAACATCTATATATTAATGGGCTACAAACTGCAAAGAAGAATTTGGTAAACCATAAATTATTAGGTTTAGGGAGAGATGTGGGTAAAAAATAGGAATATTGTGATGTGGGAAGGCACAGGGAGAGTTAACTAAGTCCTAATATCAAAGCAGGAAATAGGTTGGATAAGATGAAAGTAGAGAGAGAGCAAAGAAAGAAGAAAGAGAAAGGGGATAAAAAGAGACCAGAAAAAATAGAAAAGTAATAATTTAAAATGTTATGCAGAAACGAATACAAACTATTCAGTGAAGCGTGGATATAGTGAGAGAAGGGGAGGAATATACAGGAGATGTGAAAAACTTAAAAATACTTAAAATATTATATAAGTATAAAGAGGTAGTACTGCTATCAAGGAATTTAAGTTTAAGAGGTTTTGAGTTGAGTAATAAATTTGTGGAGTAAGTGTGGACATGATGGGGGATAGGGTCTTATATTCAACTATGGGTTTATCTGAAGATGTGCAGAACAACAATTATGTCACATAAAAAAGAAGGAAAGAGAAAAAAGGTGAAAAGGATAAGAAAGAAAGAAAAAAGATCAGAAGTTCAGTATAGCTAAACAAAAAAAAATTGTAAAAGGAAAAAAGAAAATAAAAACGTACACACATATACCTCTAAAGTAAAAATTATCAGAGGAAAAAAAGTTACTAGAGAACAATTTTTTTCAAAAATGGTAAAAATTAAAAATTAAAAAAAATTTAGAAAAAAATATTTTAAAATGTACACAAAAAAGAATAAAAATATTTTTTGATTTTTTTGGGAGGGGTAGGGAAAATCTTGTATCTCCCTTGTGTCCATAACAGCCTCTTGTTGGAGTTTCTGGTCTGCTTGTGGTGTTGATTTTCCTGTGGCTTGGTTGGTATCTTAAGTCAGTTTGTTTGAACAGGCAGAAAAATGCTCTGCTTTACCCAGGATTTTGTCATCCTCCTCTCAGGTTAGTTAATGGGAAGGAGATCTGCTTTGATTATCACAAAAGAGGGAGATGGCTTTTTCCTCAAGTTTGGAGATGCTGTGATGAGGCTAGGTTCTGGGTAGAGTTGAGACCTTTCACCAAACAGTAGCTTTTCCCGGGAGCAAGCTTATGAGAAACTCACAGAGCCCAGCCTGGAGCCACTCTCCAGGTTTATGTTTACTGAATTTCAATTGATTGTCAAGGCTTCTAAAGGTAGGGGCAGCCTCTGGCTCTGATTACCCAGTGAAGAAAGCCATTCCTGGGGCTGGCGCCCGTACTGGGTAGTTTTTCTCTGGGTGGAGCTGAGTCTGGCAGGTCAGATTAGGTTCTTGTGACCTGCTAAATGACTCTAGGTTTTTTCCAATGCCTGAACTGGAGCTAGCAGCTACGCGGAGCTTTGTCAGTATACAAGATGGAGATCTCCAGTACTGGGGGTGGAATGAGATAGGTGGCCTTCCCTCCTCTGCTCCCTGAGGAGTGAGGATGTTAGGCTTCTACTCATACCGAGTTTTGGTTGCTGGGTAGTCTCTGGTCTGCGACCTGCAGGATGAAGATGTCCTCTCCATGAAGATGTCTAGTTCTTGCTGGTGTTGAGTAGAATCCACTCGCCCGCTGCTTCTGGCTCTTTTGTCCTGGACTGTCTGTTTTGCAGGTATGGCGGCTTTGGCTATCACCACCACCATTGCCGTCGCGGCGGCAGATGCTGGCAAGTGCTCAGATCTGTCTCCTTGCCTGGATTTTCCCTCTCTGGCCTAACTCTCTGTCCTGTGATGGCACACTTGGTGTGATTTTCTGTCTTAGGACTGTTCACTGGACCTCTAAATCTGCTTTCTATTTGAGAGCTTGTTTAGCCTCTAGCTTCTCCTCCACCATCTTCCCAGAAATCCCCCTCAGTGGTTATCTTATTGAGTGATGCGAAGTGTAGTGTAGGAGACAGGTAAAAAGAGTCCATTTTCAATATTACATCAAGGTGCCATATTGCACATATTTATGTTTGTAATCATCCTATGACAAGAAAGGGAATATCCCCACTTGCCTAATTAATGTAAGAAAAAAAAATTTGTTGCAATCGAGAAGGTATAAGTTGATACAAGATTGCACCATGTCAATCCAAATGTGCTAGAAACATGCAGAAGAGAGAATTGCTCTAAAAAATTGACATGAAATTAAACAGAGTTGAGTTTACACACATTAACACAGTTCATCACAAAGAAGCAAATCAAAATGATTTAAAAATACTTTTGGGGAAAACAAAACATTAATTCAGGCACTGTATTTTCACATGTTCTCTTAACACAAAATCTAGATTTTGTTATTCTTCCCTCCTATTCTCTTCCCTCCAACTATCAGGAAATGTTCTTGCCTTTTGGATTTCTCTTTCTAGAGTCACTACAATCTTAGTAGGATATATTCTTGTAGAAGATGTTTAAATATGCTCCAGCAATGCTATGTCTCCTCTAGGTCCATTTTTAGAAACTGTTGACATGAAAAACTAGAAATATTATCTTAGGACTTATTCATATCTTAGATATCTTATTCTTATCTTATTCATATATTGGATATGAATAAGTACTAAATTCATCTGAAGTCCCATTTCAGATATGATTTCTCAATATTTATTCAACATATTTTGAACTTAAATTTTAGTAATGTTTGTGGAATTAATCCTGTGCTATTAATTGGTGCATAGCATATGAAGGATAAGCAGCCAAATTCACAGAAGTATTCAGATGACTTGTACAGTTTCTAATAATTTTTAAAACGTATATTTTGTTTAGTGAATTTCATAGAACCTGTCTACAATGTGAATTACATTTCGAATTATGCTGGAAAATTCTCAGGAACTTACTGAAAAATGTATAATTGTAAAAGTGCAGGTTCCTGGGAAATACCATTTTTGAAAAGTATATTTTGATACTTATCTGTGTGCTATTAATAACTGTTAGGAAATTACGCTGAAAAACTTCCTAGAAAAGATATATTTGGTTAATTTTGGGTAGCTAATGCAATATGGGCCAGGTATTTAGAGAGAGGTACTATAATTATGTGATAGAACTAATACTGCAATTCAGAGTGTAGTGTCCTGGCATGTCAATCAAACCTACAGATTCCAACCTGGGAATGAACTTGTAGGAACACAACTGATATTCAGAAAAGCTCTGAATATGATTAATGTTTATAACTGAGAGTAAAAGGAAAAATGGTACTTATCTAATGTTACATGGACGGACCAAAGACAGCCTGAAGCCCTTCAATCAAGTACACATTTCCTTTGCCGTACTCAATTCCAGTGTCTCCTCTGTATAGGACCCCAGTTCTTGTACTACTGACATAATAATCCCCCTATTCGTGATTTCAGGTCCATAATCAGCAATCCAGCCTATGTCAATTGAAATGTTCTCTTCTGGCCCGAAAACCGAAGGGAAGATTTCATTTCTAAGTGCTATAATTTTCAAAATAAAGTTCAGTGGATTGCTGTTAGGCTTAAATACAAGGGTGCTGATAATATTTTTAACCTCTAGCCTATTTGTACTATGATCATTCTGTTAATACTTACATAGAACTGCTTTTACATCACTCTTGTTTCAACAGTCTAATCTAGTGATTTATTTTGTTCCCTAAAAATATTCCCAGAAATATAACTGGATTGTTGTATTTCAGCCGCTGAGACAGGGTGACTACTTCATGAAGTTTATCCAGCAAGGACTGAAGTAATTGCTGGCAAATATAAATATCTTAATAAAGGTATCTTAGGAAATATTTTACAGCATGTAACATATTTTAAAAGTATGTAAATCCTGTACCTTAAAATAAGGAGCTGGACACTGGTGGCTCATGCCTGTAATCCTAGCTACTAAGGAGGCTGAAACTGATGATCAAGGTTCAAGGCCAGTCCTGGCAGTCCACTCAGTGAGAATCTTATCTCCAACAAACCACTAGAAAACCACAAGAGGCATTATGGCTCATGTGACAAAACACTTACTTTCAGCTGAAGAGTGCAAGGACAGCACCCAAGCCCAGAATTCAAGCCCCACCACTTAACAAAAAGAAAAAAAAAGGAAGAAAGAAAAAAGAATCTGACATGGAGTTATATTTTGATTAAAAAGTTCTCAAAAAATTAACGAATTAATGTGAAGAGAAAAATAATGTCAAGTTTAGATATAATGCTAACACCCCCGCCCCGGGTTTCCTCGGGGAAAAAAGCTATTGATGACTAAGAGCAAGACAGAGAGAAATACTCAACATAGGTGTCAAATAAAGGTATATAGTGGCAGTTAGTCCTCATAACTTTGCAGGCTTAGACTGTATTACCCATATATTTTGGAACTTTTCTTGATAACAAATGAAAGAAGAAAACAATTCACAATCATATTTCAAATCGTGTGAAACTTTTTGTGAAATGTTTAGTGATGTGTATTAGCCACTAACAATAATGTCATTTTTTGAAACTTCCTTTTTTTTGCAACTAGGACATTCTGATACATAACAGATAGGCTTTTGTATAGGTCATTGCGCTTAACCACAGGGCCCTTCCATATTTCTAAGATCTTTTTATACTCTATTATTTTGAACCAATGTGATACTTCCTGTGTTCTGGTGTTTGATTCAAAATAAGACTCTAATATAGTCTCCTGCCCTGGTGGCTTTGACCCACTATCCTCCTGAGTAGCTAGGACTGGAGGCGTGAACCACCAGGACTCAGCTATAAAATTTTACACAAAACTATCTCTTTTTTTTTGTCTTCCATGGAGCTTGAAGTCTGGTTCTGAATGGTGTCTCTCAACTCTTCAGCTCAAAGTTATCTCTCTACCACTTGAGCCACTGCACTTTCTGATTTCTTTGTGGTTTATTGGATATACAAGCTTCAGGGACTTTCCTGTCCAAGCTCGCTTTGCACTGGGATCCTCAGATCACAGCCTCCTCATTTGCTAGAATTAGAGGCATGAGCCACAGGTGTTCGGCACACAAGAATATCTTAATGAAGATGGAAATGATGGAAAAGTAAAATTTGGGAATATTAATCAAAAGCTGTTGTTGGAACACACTTTTAAGTGGTAGCAAACTTCTTAATATTTAACTGAAGTGACTGAAATGCACAAGAGAAGAAATATGAATATCTTATTTTCAAAACTTTAACATGAATATCAGTGACATTTCCATTTATATGAGTTTGAAAAGGCAATTTTCTAAACTAATAGAAACAGAAGAATTGTAGTGCTGATGCATATAGGACAAAACCTGCAATTTTTAGAGACTGTCATCAAAACACACATTGGAAACTGGAACTAGAAGGATAATATTTTTTGATAATGTAGAAACAACCGAGAGCCATATAACCTATAAAAACAGTATTCGGAAGGTGCACAAATGATACATTTTCGTTGATATCATCTAAAGTAAATCAGATTCAGTAAAGCAGGATCCTCCCATAAGAAGGAAGAAAACATCCCCATTGTTCTGTTTTTACAAATAATAATCTTTTGACCATATCTCTTGAGATTTGTCTTTTTCATTGTGAAGAGACAATGAATGGCCATTTCCTTTTCATAACCTCAGGACTCTCAGATCAAATTGTGCTTCAGTCAACTGAAACATAAAACAACCTGACGAGGTGTAAATTATATTTACTATTCTTTTATATATTGAATTTCATGAAAACTATGTTATTTTTAGGAGAGGTGTGCCTTGTTTGAATTTGCTGTATTTTCCACGATTCTCCAAACAGGAATTACACTTTTCCGTGGATTATTTATTGCTTATGCACACTTAACAACCCTGTATTTTCCTCCACTTTTCGTCTAGAAATATAATCAGAGGAAAATGTATAGTTGTGTTATAGCATTTATCACAGCAAAAATAAAATAAAATTAAGCTTGATTAATATGGTTTGGAATCCTAAAGTGTGTGGAGACTGACAATCTGAATACTGGTCTTTTCATGAAAGTTGCCAACCAACTGTAACACAGAACAATTGGGCCTCAAGTTTTAAGTTCTCAGGATGGTGCTTGAAATCCTCGAATTCTCTAATGTGGCTGGAAGAGAATGCGAGAAAAGAAAAATCATGTCTGCAAGTCTGACAGCATATAAAGGACACTCACTGGATGAAAATTGGCAACCATATAATATTGTTTACATATTTCACACTGCTTATATGTCATTTTACTTGCCAGTAAAGTCCTAATTTACTTTAAGAATTAACCGAGAATATACTAATTTTTTCAACCATGCATCCATAGAGGTATGCTATCAATACCTATATATCATTTTTATCTTGGAATTATATTTTGAGTGTGTATCAATCAATACTCTGTTATACTAAATCATATTTTTTCATGTGAAATGATGTCAATGTTCTCTAGAGTTATTAAAGCAGATCATTGTCTGAAGTGCCTTATTCTGAAGTCAGATTAAAATGTAATAATAAAGAAAAATAATATCACATATTGATATATATATATATATATATATATAAACATATGGCATTCTATGTATAGTTTTATGAAACTCTAGGACCATACCTAAAATATTGAACCTATATTCTTTTGACTAGAATATATAACTCCTTCATCAAGTATAGAAAAAAAAATGTTACAGATTGAAAACTAGGCAATAAAATCTGAAACCTTATTGTGAATGTGTACTCCTAGGTAGGAAGAGTTGTAAGTTTCTCGCCACCATTCTGTCTATATCTTTCTTTCTTCCCATGATTGATTGAGAAATTGCAAGGAATTATATAAGGGTTAATTGCAGAGAATTTTCATCAAAAACATTGAGTGTATTTTGAATTCATGGAAGTTAAAATGTTGGCAATGGAACTCTATTTCAATTTGTAGAAACCTTCTTAATAGTAATGCTTCATGGAAATAACTAGACCCTTTACAGAGGAGAAATATGAATACCTTGTGTTGTACTATGGCAGCATACATCCCAGGTATTTCTAGGACTAGGCAATTTTGAAATTCCTATTTCGTGAGTTTAGAAAAACCTATCAATTAGTTAATGTACCAATTGGACATTTGCAGCACCGTTCAGAGAACCATGGCAAAAGAAATCAGTCTGCATGATTTGGAAGGCCACAGCTCTTCTGTAGAATGTTCACTTACTACATGTAATAGCAAAACTTGATAAAGTTTACTGATATGTCATCAAAATAAATCTTAGAAAGATCGTTTTTTCTATCTCCTCAACTTCTCTGATTTAAACAAAATAGACCTGGAAGAGAAAATAAATACACCACGGGAATACATGGACAGAAGTGATTATAATTAAAGTGGAATTAAAAATGACAATCATCAAAACCATTACAAGGACTGAATAAAATAACAGTAGGTTAGTGGGAAAAAACAAAACTGAGAAACCCTTAGCAAATCTGAAGGAACAGAGAGTGTGAGAGAAGAGGGACAGAGTCAAGATAAAGAAGAGGATAAGAGAATATTGGGAAAAGCCAGAAAAATAAATCCCTAGACAAAAAAGGTTTACAGATCATTTCTGGAAGTCCTTCAAAGGACAACCCCCTATAATCCTCTTAAAATCTTTCATGAAACGGTCAATGTTCACAATGAACTTGCTTTATGATGCCAGCATACTGCTTAACCAAAAACCTGGTATGGATTCATCAATAAAAGAACTGTAGAAATATTTCTTTCTTGAACATCAGTGCAAACTTCCTCAATAAACTTCTGGAAAGCTGACATGAAGAATTAATAAAATAAGCCACAAATAAGCCTCTGACCAAAGGGGAATCATACGAGATGGGAAAGTTGCTTCAATATATACAAGTCAATCCATGTAATTCAGTACACCAGTAGGAAGAAGCACACGAATCACAGGATCATGCATATATCTGTACAAAGGCATTTGATAAGATCCCATGCCACATTATTATGACAACTATGGATAAAAAAGAAACCCATGGAATATTCCTCAATATAATAAAGACTTCCTATGACAATCTGACTGTTCCCTGACACTTAATGGTGAAAGGAAAATACATTTCCACAACAATTAGGAATGAGAGAGTGAATCCCTGCTCTCTAAAGCTCTTCAGTATACAATAGGAATTCCTACCTGAACTAATGCTGATATAATTTGGGAAGGGAAAGGAAAAAAACGAATTATTTAAATAGGGATACAGGTGAACCATTGCAGCAATGAGTTGTACAAGACATTTTGTTGGAAAAGGAACTTTAAAACTTTGAGTTGGTGGGGAGCTGGAAGGATAGGGACGTTAAGGGGAAACAAAGGAGTAGGCAACAATACTTGATAAGAAGTGTAGTCATTACCTTCATCATGTAATTGTAACCCCTTTGTATGGTATTTTCACAATGATATCTATATCTATATCTATCTATCTATCTATCTATCTATCTATCTATCTATCTATCTATCTATCTATCTATCTATCTATCTATCTATCTATCTATCTATTTCTCTCTATATATATAGATATCAAAGGAAACATAAACAAATGGGATCCAAATAGGGAAAGAAGAAATGAATCTCTATTTCTTTGAAGATTACTTGATCCTCTATTGAAAGACTTATAGACTACACTCACAATCTTTGGCTGTTCTAATCTTTTGCAAAGTAACAGAATTTACAATGAACTCACAGAAATTATCTCTGTATGCCAAAAATGAGAAGAATGAAGCTTAATCCACAAAACAACGTCTTTTGTGATAGCCTCCAAAAGAAAATATGTAGGACTTCATGTAAGCAGGGAAGTGAAGGACCTCTGTGAGGAATACATCAATCATCTGAAAATAGAAATTCAAGCATATTTAATAACATGAGAAAACCACACATGCTCTTGTATTTGAAGTATTGACATCAAGAAATTTAGGAAATTCTCAAAAGCTACTACCTCCAAATTCAAACAGTACTGACAACATCTCTAAATCATTATCTAATGAAAGTCAAGTAGTAATAAAAAAAAGTCATATGGAAATATATAAGAACCAGAAAGCAACCCTTAGCAGGAAATTCATAGCAAGAATATCAATACTCCACTGGAAACCCCATTATTAAACATACAGAAAAACCTCAAAATACACACAAACTCACGCACACACATATACAAATAAAATATATTTAAACAATTGCACATATACACACATGTGTGTATAGTGTATACAGACATACACATACATACATATATAAAATTAGAACTGGCACATAATCATGCCTAAAGACCAATGGAATATCATTAAAAACAGAAATCATCCAAGAGATTTATGGCCACCTAAATTTTGATAAAGGTGCCAAAATCATCAGATAGAAGAAAGGGAAACTCTTCTCAATATGGTGCAGGTAAAAATAGCTATACATGAATGAATAATTTAAAGTATATATATATATAAATTTAAGCCGGAACCAAGTCTAAATGAAATAAAGGCCTCAAAGTAGATTTATGTATCATGAAATGTGATAGTATGGAATAAGGGATGATGTATTGACCTGCATAGTCTGGTCAAAATTTAGTACGTAACAATCCAGTCACAACGAATCAATGGAGGGCAGAATATATGGGATTGCATTCAACTGAAGGGCTTTTACATGACAATAGTTAGAGGTAGCAAGATATATACGAGTACAAAACCTACCATTTGGGAGACAATCTGTTGGACTCTAACTATACAACATGCAAGGGCGACAGAGCTCACAAAATTATATCTCCTCAATAACAAATTCACAAATCCTCAAAGAGAAAACTGCCTGATAAATAACAATAGTTACAGGTAGCAAGATATATACGAGTACAAAACCCACCATTTGGGAGACAAACTGTTGAACTCTAACTATACAACATGCAAGGGCGACAGAGCTCACAAAATTATATCTCCTCAATAAAAAATTCACAAATCCTCAAAGAGAAAACTGCCTGATAAATAAGTGAGCTAAAGACATGAGAAACTTCTCTGAAGAGGAAATAAGAACGACCAGTAGACACATGAAAAAATGTTCAACCTCTAAATCTATAAAGGAAATTCAAATCAAAACAACATTGAGATTCCACCTCACCCAAATTGGAATGGCTATAATCAAGAACTCTAATAATAACAAATGCTGGAAGGGTTGTGGCAAAAGGAAACCCTACTGTATTGTAGATGGGAGTGTAAACTTGTTCAACCACTTTTGAGGATCCTTAAAAGACTCCACATAGAGCTGCCCTATAACCCAGGAAATGATCGCACACAAGACCATACTAACCCTACTAGAACAACTTTGTTCAATGAAGCATTATTTACCATAGATAAGAAATGAAACTAACACAGATCCCCCTCAGTAGATGAATGGATCAGGAATATGTGGTACACACACACACACACACACACACACACACACATGCACACACACACAATGAAATTCTATGCCTCCATCAAAAAACATTTGTTAAGAAATAAAAAGTCATGGGAAAAATTATATTAAGTGAAGTAAGCCAGACCCAAAGAAATAGGTCCCATGGTTTCCCTTATTTGTAATAAGTAGGATACGACTGGGACAAGCAAAGAAGTTCAAAAGCTACCTATATTTGACAACATAAAATGTTAAGTGAATGAACCCAAAGATAGGGACACAATTTTTTTTTTTAGTTGGTAATGTTTCTAACACATTTATAAGGTAACATGTGATTTTTTATTGCTTTTTATGTTCCTCCCCCACATTATCACCTAAGTTTTCACTGAATTTGATGTTGTTGCTGTGCATTTTCTCTAATTTGGGGAGCGAAAGGGAAAGAAAACAAAACATTTAAATAGGGATACAATTTGGACCATTGTAAGAATGAGATGTACAAGACACTATGTTGAAAAACAATCTTTACAATTTAGGCAGGAAGGGGGAGAGTTCACTTGTGGATGTGGCAGGGAAGGAATGGTAGGGGAAAAACAAATGAAGAGGGAAAAATGCTTGATAGGAAATGTATCCCTCTGTAACCCCTCTGAAAGTGTGTTTAAAATTAAAAAAATCTTAATAAAAACAAATTCAATAAGAAACAACCACCCCATTTATATGTTGTCTAAATTATCCAAGAGATTCTTCTGGGTATGAAATAAAAATGACAAATAGATGCATTCACAGATATTTAAAATCTCTGGCCAAAATTGAAATGTAAATAACTCCAATGTACATCAAAAATATTGCGTTTATTATTAGCATGAATTTATTTAATATATCTTTTTATTGTAAAAATAATTTACAAAGGGGTTACAGTTACATGAGTAAGGTAATGAGTAGATTTTTATCAAGCATTTTTGCCTGCCCCTTTGTTTTTCCCCTACCATTGCTTCCTTCCCCACCTCTCCTACTATTCCCACCACCGAAGTTGTAAAGTTCATTTTCAACATAGAGTCATGGCCATCTCCTTGTTACATTGGGTCAACCTGTATACCAATTAAAACATTTTGTTTTTTACCTTCCCCTCCCAAATTAGATAAATGTACATACAAGAGGCAGGACACTGGAATCAAATAGAGTGAAAACAGGGGTTATATATATGTGAGTGGGGGAATATAACAAAGAAACCAAAAAGGCATTCTACATTTTAAATACATTAAAGAATAGCATGGAAAAAACAAACAAACATTTCCCAATCTTCGGGTTCATTTTTCTTAATAGCATATATGTCTGTGTGTGTGTGTGTGTGTGTGTGTGTGTGTGTGTGTATGTTTATTAGTTTCTGACTTTTTTGCTTGCCCTGAATTTATACTAGTTATTCCAAATAAAGGAAACCATGGGAAGTATGTCTTTGGGCCTGGTTTACTTCACTTAATATAATTTTTCCAAGTTTTTTCATTTCCTAACAAATGGGTTGGTCATTCTTTCTTATGAAAGCATAGAATTTATATATATATATATATGCCATTTAGTAAATGAATGGATCAAGAAGTGGGGCATATATATATATATATATATATATATATATATACATACATATATATATATATATATGTATGTATATATATATATATATATATATATATATATATACAGATACATGTATATATATGCCCCACTTCTTGATCCATCCATTTATTAACTGGCATCTGGCTTGGTTCCATATCTTAGCTCTGGTAAATAATGCTATGATAAACATAATTGCATGGTAGGTATAGTGGTCTTGTTTGAGATCATTGGGGTAATTTCCCAAAAGTGGGATTGATGAGTCATAGGGGAGCTCTAGGTGCAGTCTTTTCAGGAAACTCCATTCTACTTTCCAAAGTAGTTGAACAAGTTTACATTCCCACCAACAATGCAATCAGGTTCCCTTTTTTCTTGCCCCCTCCAAAATCTGTTGTTAGATTTTTAAATTTTATTCATTCTAACAGGGTAAGCTGTATATCAATGTTTTTTGATTTGTGTTTTTATGGCTAGAGAAAATTTTCATTTCTTCATGTGTATATAGGCCTTTCTAATTTCCCATGCAGTGAAGTTTCTCTTTAAGACCTTGGCCTACTTATTGACCAGGCAGTTGTTTCTTTTCTATTTTTTAAAAAAAATTTTATTGTGAAAATACCATACAGAGAAGTTACAATTACATGGGCAAAGTAATGAGTATACTTCTTATCAAGCATTGTTAGTTCCTCCTTTGTTTTCCCTTCACATCCCTTCCCATACACCCCTCACCAACCCCATACCCACCCCCGCATAGCCAAAGTTGTAAAGTTCGTCTTTTAACATAACGACTTTTACATCTCATTGTTTCAATGCATCCACCAGTATCCCTATTTAATCGGTTTATTTTTGCCCTTCCCCTTCACAAAATTTACCAACACCAAATACAATGAAAGCAGGGGTTATACCATAGGGGAGGGACATACAAAGCAACAAAGAAATCACCTTATAAATATGTTAGAAATAATAGCAAGTAATAAAAAAATTTAAATACTTATCTTGGGGTTCATTTCACCTAACATCAACTTATCTGAGCTTTTATGCTTGTCTCAGACATATACTAGTTATTACAAATAAAGGAAACCATGGGACCTATGTTTCTTTGGGCCTGGCTTAATTCTCTTCACATAATTTTTTCCATGTCTTTCCATTTACTAACAAATGTTACAATTCCATTCTTTCTGATGGACTCATAGAATTCCACTTAAAGAGAAACTTCTTTGATGAGGAAAGAAGGATGGCCAATAGACACATGAAAAAATGTTCAACCTCTCTAGGCATAAAAAATGCAGATCAAAACAACATTGAGAAACCACCTCACCCGAGATAGAATGATTATAATCAAGAACTCTAATAACAACAGATGCTGGAGGTGATGTGGACAGAAGTGAACCCTACTACATTGTTGGTCGGAATGTAACCGTGTTCAACCAATTTGGAAAGACAGTTGTTTCTTTGAGGATTTGTTGGAGGATTTAGTTTTTTGAATTCTAAGTATATTTTAGATATGATATCCTTGTCCATTGAATGGCTACTAAGGATCTTCTCACAAGCCATGGGCTTTCTATTGATTTTGCTCTCTGTATACTTTGCCATGCAGAAGCTCGGCAGCTTCAATCACCATGAATTTCTATACATAAAATCTGATAAGAAAAACGAGTTTGTTTTATGGCTGTAAGACACATTACTATAGTGACACATCTTCATTTGTTCAACCCAAAATTCAAGTGTACACTTCTGAGTACAATGGCTGATAATTATTCTTTCTCACAGTTGATTTTTATGAATGTAACATTAATTTGTTTGTCCTCTTTGATTCACCTTGTATTGAAGTTAATATTTTTATATTAATGATGATTAATAGATTTTAATCTATTTTCCTATCTGTTGATAATGTGTTATCCTTAAATGTAGCTAGTAGTATACAAATGCCTACTAAGGAAAAAGAATCAATGTTGCTAATAATAATGGTTAGATATTAGCTTGCTCAGGCAGCAAATGCATCCTTCTTACCCTACAAGATTGTTAATATAGAGCAAAGGAACTTCCTTGCATTAACATCAAGTTTGACTGCAAATTTGAAACAATTTCCAGGAATAAAAGAATACAAATGAAAACAACATTGAGATTTCTACTGACTCCTGTTAAAAAAAGAAATCATATCAGAAGATGGCACATGTGTGACCAAATGAGAATGCTGCTAGGCTGTTATTTTAATATAGACAAGGTTCAACCACCTTGGAAAGCATTCTGGAGGTTCCTCGTATGTTAAAAACAGAGTTCCTGTATAAATCAGCATTCCTATTCCTTTGCATGACTCAAAGGATCACATGCTAGGACACAATAAACATACCAACATGACTATGAATATTGTTATAATTATTTAATATAGCTAAGGTATGGAACAAACACTGGTAGATCAGTCCCCTTTGGCACACTGCATATAAACCATTTCTTGAAATGTTTACATCCTGTGAATTGCATAAATCTATCAGAGGCCAAAGGGGTTGTAGTAGATAATGGTAATGAGGATAATGTTAAACAATACTGTCACTTATTGCTCGAAGTTGTCAGCTTTTCCCTTCTTATTAAATCTCATGATTTTGTCTGTCATTGGGCCTGAACTCTGGGCCTCAGCACTGTCCTTCAATACTTCATCTCAAGGTTAGCCCTCTAGAACTTGAGCCACAACACCACTTCCTGATTTTTCAAATTCTGTGGTGCTAAATAATCAAACCCAGAGCCTCTTATATTAATTTCCCAGCCTTAAAAAATTCATTCTTGAATCCAACATATAATAATTTTCCCAAATGATCAATTATACTGATCACATTTTAGCCACACACACACACACACACACACACACACACATAGTCACATTGCCCCACCAAAAATTCACACTGAAAGAATGAATAGAATATGCAGCATGTTACTAACACGAGTTGAACCAGAAAGGAATCCAAGCTTGAATTTTTTTTTCATTCATTCCCTCACATCTTCCGTGCCTTGAATGATTTTCACTAAACTTATTCAACTATAGAAGACCAGTTATCACGGATGAACACTGAAAAATGACAAAACATGACACACTTTAATTACATTTGAGATATTGTACAATTTAGACTAACACATTTGTGCATATACTTGAAGCCACAGAATCTTTATGTACACCCAAAGCAATGAAGACCCATTGAAAGA
The DNA here is from genome assembly GCF_019054845.1 of Dipodomys spectabilis. Classification (NCBI taxonomy): domain Eukaryota; kingdom Metazoa; phylum Chordata; class Mammalia; order Rodentia; family Heteromyidae; genus Dipodomys; species Dipodomys spectabilis. Next base: position 4,425,679 of record NW_024870841.1, on the reverse strand, counting down.
ATTTGAATTTAGGTTGTGGCAGGGATTCACAGCAGTTCATTGTCTAATTGGACAATGTGTACACAACCATTAGAAAGAATACTTGATTGCTCTCATGATTTTGAACATTACATTATGTATGTACAAAAGAACATGATTTGAAAATTATCGTATCTCAGCCACTGTGCATCTCTCTGTACAGAACACGTGAAATTCCATTAAGGTATCAAAAATCCCAATTTGGTATTTCATAGTGTAATATGTATACAGAAAATGAAGCATCTTCTACATGGACAAAACAATAAAACAATGGAATATTGTTTACCATAAAGCAAATCATGAATACATTTTGATGATTTTGTTAACAATTCCTAATATAATAAAATATGCTTGAAAAGGTAAAAAAAAAATATTATTTTAACCAAGTCAGAAATACTTGCAGTTGTTTGTGTTGTCAACAACTATTTAAGAAAAATTATCTTTATACTTACATATAAAATAATATATATGCATCGTAAAATGGACAGAGTTAGTAGAGAAAATATAAAATGATTCCTCTGATTCCATTGAACATTTAGTTATTGAAATTGCAGTTGAATAAATGAAAATCAGGTTGAAATCATTGGTAAAGTTTTCAAATTGAGGCATTTTGAGAAAGGAATTCAGTTAATTCCTGTTTATATGTTTTTTTAATAAAATAATGTCAAACGTATTTTTCTAAGTTGGAAATAAACAACCTGAATATATATAGGTAGATCTAAAGGTACATGAAATTAGAAAATGACACTGGCAAATATTCTCAAATAATTATGTGCTCTGTTCAACTTATTGATCCATGAAAAGTTGATAATTCCCAAATGAGAAAATGAAGAGTAATCCTCAGACATTGTCTTCCCCATCAAGTCACCAGGGTGTTCCTTCCATTGTTGTATGATAGAGTTCCACTTAGAATCTTTTTCTCACATTACAAAATTGAAAATAATATACTTCTGTAAGGTGATCATGTTCATGTGAATAGTTTTCATTCAATACAATTCTTTTTATCTTTTATATAGTAAAGCATAAACATTTATTTAAAATACACAGTAATGTTTTTTTAAAAATATATAAAAGGATTAGGATAAAAGGATTGATCAGACAAAACCAGAAAAATATTTCCATGTTTACTTGGATATTCCTATTGAGTTGATGAGTAAATTTGAAAAGTGTAAAGAGTTTAAAATGTAGGAACACGTAGATTTTCCTCTTGAAAATAGAAATTGTTCAACTAAGAATGACAACGATTTTTGGTTTACTCATTGCATTTAAAATAGTGATCATTACCCTACATAGATTGTTTTTCTTTAATTACAGAATCAGCGTTCAATCCAGAAAGGTGCTGATTGTTAAGAAGGAAGTTTATTGAGAACATTACACTTGTTAGTTATTTTATATAGCTTGTTTATTTTCTTCTCACACAGGTACATCGGATATAGATGAAAATTGCATTTCAGAAATACAGTCACAACAGTATTTCATTGTGTTTCCAAAGTTGGGGGCTAAGGTATACCCAAACATAATTGCTATGTAAGATACAGATACTCACTTTAGGTGATAGATGAGGTCTGAGTTCAGGCACTTTGCTGTCAAATTTACTTTTAGCTAGATATAAACAGGTGTTTTGAAGAAACTAAGCTATTACCACGAAACAGGGAACAAAAAAGTAATTACAAATAGTTGTAAAGCTTCAAGAAGAAAATTTAAAAATCCTTCTTTTAGACATGCTTTGTTCATTTGGTCAGAATTGCCACACTTCAAGTAATAAAGTGATATAATTTAAAGATTTGCGTTTGTAAGGATAAAATTACTGAGGAAACTATTCAGTGAGTGAACATGACAGATAAAAGTGTCATCATTATTTAAAGGGAGATTTATGCATAAAACGAATTGTTTAAATAGGGATGCAATGGACCCATTGTAGAAATGAGACTGTTGTACGAGACGTTATGTCGAAAAATGAACTTTATAACTTTGGCCCCCAGGGTTGGGGGCAGTGGTCGGGGGCGAAAGGAGGGCAAAAGGGGGATGGGAAGGAATGGTAATGGGAAACAAAGGAATAGGCAACGACGCTTGATAAGAAATATACTCATTACTTTGCCCATGTAACAGTAACCCCTCTTTACAATATTTTCGCAATTTAAAAAAAAAAAGAATGGAAAACTAAAGGAGCTCTTTATACTAAACTCAGTCATCCTAAAAGAAAGGACATTGCGATGTTACCAAGTGTTGACTACACGATCAGAGAAACAAACATCAAACATTGCAAAGGTCTAAAAGGACTATGTTATTGTAGTGATTGTATTAGAAATGAAGCCTAAATATACTTTCCTTTTTTAACTATTGTTCCATTGGACATAGTATATGCTTATTGGTTTGATTCCATGGAACTCAATGCTGAACATTGACAGCACACACAGCCAAATTTGCAGAAATGCTTCTATGCAAACAATTTTCTCATATAGAGAAATTGAACATTTTCTATTTTGATGACTTAAATTTGTTCCTAGAATATGGATTACAGCATTAAATAATTGAAAATTACTCCATAAAATTCTGAATCATATATCGTGGACCAGCAGACCGATGAAGGTCCCTTAAATAGTATCATGTCATTTACCCAAACTATAGCACAGTCTTGTAGCTTGATTAACAGCAAGAAGTCCGACTTACCAAGTTCTTATGAAAGATTTAATGTATAAACGTGGGGAAAGTGAGGGAATATTTAGACTCACTTCCAGAGATTTCAAATGTACTTCCACAGGAAGAAAACATTTTAATTGTGTAGTTAGTTGTTTGATTTACAATAAAATGTAGGAAATAGAATAAGACACTAAACCTGTAAGAAGCCAAACCACTTATTTTAGAGAAACTGAGGATAAAGTATGTTACTTATATATGAGAGGATGGTGAAAAATATAAGCTAGTACATGATAGGGAATGAAAATAAATCGAGCCTTTCTGCTTACCCTTTGGATAGATAAGGACTAACATCGAGTAGGTGTCTCAACAGCAGTAGTCACTTGCTTGCAATGTGCCTGCAGGATGGGACTTCAGCTATTCTATCATTGATCGAACCATAATCTTTGTCATGATTACTCAGTTTAGTGAACATCATTACACCTTGTGGCAAGTCAATGCTTCCCTGCAGGTACAAATAATAAAAACAAATGTCACCCAGCATGCTCTATTTTTTTCCCTTTTAGATTTTCTGAGAACTCTGCTATTGTTCGGTAGAATTGAACACTTGGGGCTTTCTAACCCTTTGTAACTCACATATAAAAATATCATCCTGCTTATTTGGTGTGTTTACTGTTCTGTCTGGTTTGATTGGTGCACTAATTGCAAGTGCAGGTTTTACTGTTTTTTATAGCAGTTTTCATAAGAACAGGAAATCAGAAATTCATATATTATAAATTAGACCTAAAATTGTGTGCATATAGGGCAATAGAAGACTTTTTTTCATAATGACCCCTCAAATTTCTTGATCACCTACAGAAGACATGTACTCACATGAAGAAGGTTTTATCACTATCATGTCAGTTATCCAATAATTACCATGCCCTTCCACCTGGACTATGAGGCAGCAGGAACTACTTCAGTTCCTTTTTAAAAAAAATCATTGAAAATATAGTGTACAGAGGGGTTGCAGTTACATGAGTAAGATAATGAGTACATTTCCTTTCATGCATTATCTCCTCCTACTTTGTTTGTCCTGACAATCCCTTCTCAAGCCAACTCCTCAACTCTCTCACACCCCCAAATTGTAAAGCTGGTTTTGAATATAATGTCCTATACATCTCATTGTTATAAGGCGTCAACCAGTATCCAGTTTCGGCATTTGTTATTTTCCTTCCCTCCACACATTAGAAAAATTTATATAAAACACGCAGGGCATTGTCATCAAATACAGTGAAAACTGGGGTTATAACTAAGGGGAAGAACATACAAGAGAAACAAATCACGTAAGTACTTTAGAATCATTAAAAACAATAACAAGAAAGTAGAAACAACTTGTGTCCCTATCTATGGATTCCTTTCATTTATCATCTTGTATGGTCATATGTACATAGCTTTCGGACTTTTCTACTTCTCGATTTATACTATTTATTGTAAATAAGGGAAACTATGGGACCCATGTTTCTTTGAGCCTTGCTTACTTCACTTAATATATATTTTTACAGTTCTTTCCATTTCCTAACAAATGGAGCAATGTCATTCTTTCTGATGGAGGCATTGAATTTGGTTCTAAATGAGGATTAGAAGGATAAATGTGGGGATAGTGAGGAATAGTGAATGTTGTGAATTAATGAGTTTGTCCAGTCTTGAATAAAAGTAATTTTTTACAAAGTAAGTGTCTTCAGGAAGGGAATATGAGATGAGAAATATATTTCACTGTGTAGATAGTAAATAAAGTGTAGAAATTGTATCTAATCTTATAACAAAGAGGCAAATGGTAGCACCCTTTTAGAGGTATATCTTTTCTCAATATATATCTTTTCTTTTAACAATGGTTAAAAATGAAAAACACTGGCTACTAATGTAATCTCACTTAAATGAATTCTTTCCAAATGAAAGATAATTTTCCTACAATATCTTCAATATTTTCTGAATATGTTTATTCATTTTAGATCTACATGTGTCTGATAATTTTCCTTTTCCTTCTTCATTAATACCTGGGTTTCTTCTCAGGCGGAAGCAATATCAAAGGACTGGAACAACTTCATTGCAAATTTTCTCTCCAGAGATGCTGTGAAAATTCTTAGATGTTTTAATTTTTGTGAATAATTTTAAGTTAATACTATGGTACTTTATTAGAGAAAAATAAGAACAGCTGAGTGCCAGTGGTTCAGGCCTGTAATCCTAAGTACTCAGGAAGGTGAGATCTGAGGATAAGGTTCAAAACCAGCAAAGGCAGGGAAGTTCATGAGATTTTTTTTCTCCAAATGACCACCAGAAAACTGAAAGTGGCGGTCTCTCTCAAGTGCCAGAGCTCAAGCCTTGAGTTAAAGTGTGCAGAGACAATGCCCAAGCTCACAGTACAAATTCCAAGACAGAAAAATAGACAGAAGAGAAGCATTTTCAATATTTCTGTGTAACATTGAAGGTGTAGAAAGCATAGTGTATGGGCAGAAGTGTTTCAGATTACTCAATGCCTTATGATGAGATGACATTTTTGCAGGAATTGTATAGAGAGGTTTGTCAAAGTTCTGAATCTATGAATTCAAAATTTTCCTTCAAAAACATTTCAGTCTCATTACAAAGGGGTTTCCATGTGAGAGAGAATGTGTGATATTAATGGCCTTTTCCTACATATATCTTGATTCTTAACAATGTGTTATGTACTATCATGAGTCTTCCATGAACGTCTTACTGTCAGTAGATATTTACCAATGTACAAAGGAATCTTTGGGAATATTGACATGCCAACATGGAATTCGAAATTAAGTCTTTCCTGAGAATGCAAAAGTTAAATGAATGTTTTGTCCTACATTGACAGGGACATGAGTTACAGGGAATTGTCAAGGAAGATATAAAAGGATCAGCTTTTTTCTGATCTTAGGGAGAATCAAGAATCTTGACTATTTTACACAATGAATAATTATGCCTAATTGGAGAACATTCAGTCAAACAAAATGTGGGATTGAATGGCATACAAGCCATAAGTGAGTCTTTCAGGGACACCTTGAATTTAGCCAAGTGCCCATTACTTAGCATGCCTAGGTTGTTGGGTGAAGAAAGAAACCTGAGGAAAGGACTGTTTGCTAACTTCTAAATGTAAGTTGACCCCTCACAATAGTTGCATTTGTCTGGGAATAATATGTTCCATTTCACTTGTTAATATTGTAGACTATTATAAAAACATAAGAAAGCTAAAATAATGTGTGTTTTATAATACAAATTTCCAATTATTTTCTGTGTTCCAAAAAGAAGAATGGCTAGGAAAATTTTATGGTTTTTTAAACCACCTAATTTTGCAACGTATTTCTCAAGACACAAGATTCTAAATCATCTCAATATTTTTCATATGTCATCTAATCGGCAGAAAAATTCTGTGAATTCTTCCCATTGTCTCTGGCAGGGAAAAAATAGATCCTTGCAGAAGTCTAAACAACCTACATTTATTAGTTTTGGGAGGCAATGTGCACTCCCTAAAGATGCTATATTTTGTACAGAGAATCTGTGATTTATCAGACAAGAATTTGTGCATCGTTTGAGAAAATTTCCACTATATTACTAAAATGTTATGCGAAGATTAATCTGTAAGTTTGGATTGTAATTCAAGATCAGTTAGTGAAACCGTATCCAATGAACGTTTGTTTTTGACTTATGTATAAATTGCTCCTCATATTTATGCACACCTGTCACACAATTTTTTAGTTCATTTGGCATTCTTGGTCCACAACATTCCTATTGCTAAATGAAATAAACTTTAAAGTATATTTTAGGAAGATCCCTCTGGCCAAAAAATATTTATGACTTGTTAGATTCCTACGTAATCAAAATAAATGAAGTATTTGACTACAGATGAAGAAGTTTCAAATGGGAGAGTCTTGCTTACCTTTATGATAGGTGTGAAAATATGAGGGTTTCTGATTTGGAGCATATTTGAGCATCAGGAGCTCCTGGTTTGCAATTTCAAATGACTATTTAGATTCCTTCTGAAATATTTGAAAAAAAATGATTTCAACGTTAATTTGTAAATGTTGTCTTGAAACCTGGTGACCTAGCGAATATGCCCTTGGGAATGTCAAGATATCAGAACTATTTTCACATGTATGTATATGTAATACACAGCCATCGACTTAAGTATCTACATGTAAACTTATGAGAATTGAGAAGAGTGTATTTATCAATATTCTTCTTCCTAATGAAATCTTGTCAAAGTGATGTACAGAGGGATTTGAATTACATATGTAAGCAATGAATGAGTACTTGCCTCATCATATGTTTTTATCCATTGTTCGCTTTTACTGGTTTTTTCTTAATGGCCTAAAATCTCTATCCTCTCCCACCAGGTGTAATGTTTCTTCCCAACATGTAGTTTTGTTGGGATTGTTCTTGTATAGTTCGCCCATTATCCTTTGCTCAGATTTAGTTGTTTCCCATCCCTTGCCTAATTCTCATTAACTTACATGGAATACAGTGTGTAACAAAAGCAAATACAGTGACAACATTGTAAAAATATAGGAAAATAAAGGGAAAAGGCAAGTAAAGAGAAATACCTTTACATAGTACATTTTTTTAAAAAATCAAGAAAGAGAAATGAACTGATTTGGTATTTCAGAGTTTATTTTCTTTAGCCTAATATTCTATGGGCATGTTATTATATTAAGCTATTGTGATCCTCTTCTAGGACTAAAATGGACATATACCAGTTTTTAGAAAGAAGAGAAACCATGGAGCCTACGTTTCTTTGGGTCTGGCCCCCTTTAATTCATGTTATATATGTAAGTTTTTCCACTTCCTTCAAATGGCACCATGTCATTATTTCTAATGGAAAATAGAATTCCATTGTATTTATACCCCACATTTTCTGATCCATTAATCTACTCTCAGGTGTCTGGGGTTGTTCCTGGTTTTCCCTATGGTTTTCCCCATTCTAATGGAATGTGTTGGAATTTCAGTATTGACTTTATTTGGCTTGATTTTATTGTCAGAGGCATTGAGCATTTCTTCATATGTCCTTTGGCCATTCTCAATTAGCCATCAGTAAAGTCTCTCTTTATTTATGTATACTTCTTTTTCTAGAGTGGGGTTATTATTCAGGTTTTTCTTTTTTGGAGGGGGGTATTTGACTTGTTGAATTTTGTTTATATTTCAGCTCTAAGACCCTTTCTATTTCTTGGCTAGTGAAGATCTTCTCCCAGTCTTTTGACTTTTTATTTACCGATTTAGTTATGTCCTTTGTTATAAAGAATCTGAGCCTGTTCAAGCAATATATTTGCTTTAATATTTTTTGTCTTGCTGTATTTGTGCTTCTGTAATGACAAAGTTTCAACCTGTTTTACGAGACCTAGGATTTCTGTATTGCTTCCATTCTGAATATTTTAACTTCAAGGTCTGATTCATTAGGAAAGTGTTTTGACACAGGGTGATGTATAATCTAACTATAAGCTTTTATAAGAATTTAATGAGTATTACAACACTATTTATTGAATATTGCTTTTTCATTTTACTGCGTTTACCCTACTTCTATTTAAACTTACCTAATTAAGAGTCATATATTTTCTTTAGAAGTGGCATTTAAAAATATAGGTGCCCTACTTTCTTTTATTTGTCTTAACTGATATATGCCCAGTTTCATCCAAAGAGGATTGCAAGAGCTTAATTGCTATGTATATATGAACAAGAAGATTAGGGTAAGAAAACTGAACTCCAAGGAACGTGAGGTTTATCATGATTGGTGTTTTGTTTTGTTTTTGTTTTTTAAAAATATTGTGTAAAGCTATTTCTCTTTTCTGGCTGTTTTTACTTTGTTTTTTCATAGGGTTTTTCCCTTCTTGTCACTATATTGGATTTTGGTAGCCTCTGGACTGTATAAACTTTAATCTGAGTACGGCAAAGAAGAGGAATCAAAAAATTTAGAAGTAGAGGACAACGGGTGAACCAATGCCAAAAAAAATCCTCACAAGACAACATGTTGAAAATGGCATTTACAACAGGGGCGGGGGAGTTTTGAAGCAGAATAAAGTGTAAGAAAAATGAAGGATAAGGTAACATGTGACAAGAAAGCGTTTCATTGCCTTACGTACATAATTATAATCACTACGTAACACACAATAAGTTTAATGAAAAAGAATATCGATACATATATTTATTTTTATTTTCATAAGTTTACAGATGGATTTGTTTGTAGATTGGTTTTCAGTCTATACACAGATATGTGTTGATAGATCTGTGTTCTTCATATCCCTACCAGAAAAGGCTCAGGGTTCTCTGAGTCTACAGGTTCCAAACTATCTCTCATAAATTAATGTTGAATTCATTCCTGCTCACAATTTCTGAAGGAAATCCAAGAAATATTTGCAATTATAAGCCCATAATCAGTAACTCTCCCATTTCAATGCCAATAATAGATATGAGCCATATTCTTACATCTTTAACTTCCTTATCTGTACCCAAAAGATTCAACTCAATTTATCACATAGGAGTCTTAACAATTTTTACAAGGTGGATCTCCTAAAATATGGTTCAAAAATTATTCAATTTTGAATCAGAAACCTTTTGGACCACATTGCCTAATCAACCATAAATATGTGGGTGCACATATATGTGGGGCAAATTACACACAAATTGAATATGAAGTTAGTCATCGAATGTGGTTCCATAAAACTATATTGTTACACTATACAGATACATTCCACTCTTTCTTGGAACATTTTAGGATGCCAAAAGATGCATAACCTCCTGCCCTAAAATTATCATGCTATCTCACATGGCAATTTGTCCCTTCAAAAGAAAAAAATTTGAATGTTATTTTGTGTACACCTACATTAACCTGTTTTTTTGCCACATGTTTTGCAAAGAATTCCCAGAATCCTTGTTTAGATGAGATTACATGCTAAAATCATTGAGATGGATGAAAAGCTTGTAAAGTAAGATATGTGCTTCAGAATGCTGGTTGAAAAATCATTTTGAAATTTTAATGGCTATTCTATATGGGAATAAATAATTGGTGTAAGATTTGTATAAGAGGCCTCATATCATTACATTTTTCTTATGTATTTATTAGGCTCTGCAATTATATCAATATATGAAATGGAAGATGATATTCACAGGCAAACTTAAGGACAGTGAATAAGGAATTATGATTTTTTTCTCTATTGGGAAACAAATATAGATTTTGATTTGATTATTGAAGTTTCTATATTCCAACCTTACCATGTCTATGTGGATAGTGACATGGTAAATTCCAATAAGGACATAAACACCCAGCTGGACTTTTGGATTCAAGGTAAGGATAAATAGGGACACAATAGGTAGTAGAAATTAAAATGAATTCATTTGGTTGAGTGAGCATCACAATATATTAATAAATGTAACATGTTGATGAAACAATGAGAAATGGTTTGAACTCATGGGTTGTTCATAGAATAATTCCTGCAAAGAATAGCAAAAATTTTATTTTACTTTCTGTGAAAAACATTAGAATATATATATATATATATACATATATATATATATATATATATATAAAATTCTGTATTCTGCATATGGAAAAGAACTTCACTAGCAGTTAAAGAGATAATCAAAAATTAATGAGAGCACATGATCAGTTATTTTCAAAAAATGTCATCCTTACTTACACTTTCATTTCCATTGAAATTTGATCACTGTATACAAACTTCACAAATTACACTTAGACACCTCTGCCTCAACACAAACTTCATTGAACATTTGAAGTGTGACCCTAGTAAATCTATTACTTCAGCGATTATTTTCCAGTTCTTCAAAATTTACTCTAATGTCACCCATTCAGGCTCAGCCATGTCTTGGCAAAGTTTCTGAACTAGGTTTCATGTAATGTATCCATGGATGTATCATGCATCCAGGAAAATAGGAAGAATTACTTCAAGGATTGGTACAGAAAAGAAAATCCATACTGGTTTTACTATGTAATGTTATTGCACTGAATTTAAATCAACGCTGCATTACAATATTTGTGAACGGATGCATAAAAACAACCCACAAACAGTGATTGTTTTATGAGATGTATCCTACCAAAGAATACATTTTTATGATAGGCAAGTAAAATATGAAGCGATACCATGCAAATGCCTTCAGGTACAATTACAAGAAATATTTCATGGCTCAAAAAAACAAACGGATTTTCCATTCTTATATATGTACAAAACAAATGCTATTGTGAAATCACAACTACATTATGAGGTAGTATCAACTAAATATATTCAGCAGTTCAGAAAAATAACCTTTCACACATATATGCATGTCACTTCTTAGTATGAACACTGAAATGTTGCACTTTTAAATGAACATAGAAAATTTCCATTAACTTAGGATAACGTTCCTACATTAACATTGCTTTCTCCATTAACATTGGAGAAAGCAATGTATGGTTATGACAATTCTATGCCGGAGACATACCAATATTTAGATCGAGCCTAGGGTAAGAGCCTTTAATATCAGTGAACCAATCAAGGATTCAATACTCATTGACAAAGAAGACACACAAAAATATCCATGATAACCTGTGATTAATTTTTACCATAATGGAGTAAAATCAAGAATTCAAGGGAGGAAAAATATCCTCACTTTTCAATTCCAAAAATCATAATAATGTGCCCAGCATTGACTTATGCGTGTTGAAACAGCAGAGGAAAAAATGTACACCATTTCTGTTTGTACATAGAGACACAAAATTTGCATCTACAAATGGACAGCTAACAGAAATATCTGATCACAAACACAAATCATCTCACAGATAGATAGATAGATAGATAGATAGATAGATAGATAGATAGATAGATAGATAGATAGATAGATGATAGATAGATAGATAGATGGATAGATAGATAGATGATAGATAGATAGATAGATAAATAGATAGATAGATGATAGATAGATAGATAGATAGATAGATAGATAGATACATACATACATACATACATACATACATACATACATACATACATACATACATTAGATGGGCAAAGCTAGGGTTGGATAAATTTGAAGAAAGCGACATGGTCTCCTACACTGACACAGATTATTTCATGAATTTACAGCTTCTTTGCATCTACTTTTCAGATGTCAGAAAAATTATGATTCCATAAGTGAAATATATTAGCATAAGGAAAGAGAATTAGTAATCCCATTAGTAATCACATTGTGTTCTAATAACTAATGAAGTAATAAAATATCACTGCCTCATTAAACATTACTTTCTGAAATTCAGATAGAAAATACATGATATTAAGAATAGGGAGTGAATAAAATCTGGCTCTTATGTGGAAGGAAAAAATTCAGATATTTTTGGAAATACCAGTGAGTATGGGGCATTGTTGATGAATATTGCATTCTATTCCTGTCTTTGCTTATTGTTCTTGTTGGTCATTGGGCTTAAACTTTGGGCTTGGGCATGATCCCTGATCTCTTCAGAGCTCTAATGCTCTACCACATGAGCTACAGAGCCACTTCCAGTTTTGAGATGGTTAATTGTTGATGAGAGTGTGACAAATATTCCTGAGATCTGATGCTCAGATCAGATCTCTGACTCCTACAGGTCCCTAAGCAACATGTACCAGGCTTTTTTTTCTCTGTTATCCAGATTGCTCTGATGATTTTTGAGTTTATCTGTTCCCATATTCATGCACATTGCAGGTCTATGAGTAACCATGGTTTTCCTTAAGGATAATGTTCTCTATAGTATTCGATTTTTAGGGTATTAATTCCAGAAATGAATGTGAAAAAAAATCCTACACTTCCTTAATCTATAATTAGATCCTTTTTTTTGGGGGGGGGGGTTCCCTGTCATGGGGCTTGAATCTGGGCCTAGGCGCTGTCCCTCAGCTCTTTAGCTCAAGGCTAGCGCTCTACCACGTGAGCCACAATGCCACTTCCGGCTTCTTTCTTTTTGCTTATGCAGTGCTGATGAATCGACCCCAGGGCCTCAGTCAAGCAACGCAAGCGATCTATCACTGAGTCACCTTCCCAGCCCCTATAATTAGATCCTTATGTGTCAAACAACTGAGATGTTAGAATTAATGTTATCACCTGGCCTGGCTCAAGTATTGTTTTCTATCCCCAAAAATGTTTCCCATAACATATTCTTTTTCCTCTGCATAGCAGAGGATGAGAAACTCTCCAACCCTAGGGATAAATGTATTCTATTGATCAAATATTAAATTGATCTGTTCAGTTTTTAAAAAGGATGAGTTTTAGTCCTTGCTAAAATCTTCATGAATTATGAAATTGTCATCAGATGCAAGTGTGAATTCATTTATTACTATTACTCCTCCTCAGCACTTTCTTCACTATATAAACTGCCAATTCATCCTCACGTAATTTTGTATTATGTTTGACATACAGCAGACTTTTAAGGACAAATTCTTAGTATATTTACTACGTTTTCACTGGAAGAATGTATGAGGCCTGACCATGATGACAGGCTCACATAAATTCATTTTGGTCTCATGTTGAATAAGCTGATTTTTAACCTAGACTGATCAGAGGAGAAAAATCTTAACATTATCAATGCAACTAGAATCTATTGTCTCACTTATAAAACAGAAGAGGTCTCATATTGGCAAGCAAGACAAATTGCATGATTGCAAATTAAATAGATGCTCACAAAGAATTCCAAGAAAATCCAATTATTTTTCAGTTTTTTCTGTATTTGCTATGTCAGAGAGACTTGATTTTTTCAAATACCATAAAATCAAAAATATAATCTCTATTATGACTCTAGAAGGACAAGTTCATTCTAGCAATTAAAATTCTTTAAACAATCCCATAAATATTCATTAAGAGATAGCATATCTTTTGTACTTACACATCTAATTTTGAATTTCAAATCAATACCATAACCAACGCATATTTATACTTTATAAAGGAATGTGAAATTTGAAATCCATGTATGTATTGGTCTATAAGAATAGCTCTAAATACATTTTATTAATATGTATCGTTGCAAAGTACGAATTGTAAATCATCTCAAGAATCTCCTCAATTTGGGACTGGGAAGGTGGCTCAGTGCTAGAGCACTTGTATTGCATGCATGAATCCCTGGGTTCGATTTCTCAGCATCGCATAATCAAAAAGAAAAAAGCCGGAAATGGTGCTGTGGCTCAAGTGGTAGAGTGCTAGCCTTGAGCTGAAGAGCTGAGAGACAGCTCTCAGGCCCAGAGTTCAGGCCCCAGGAGTGGAATCCCATCCCCCAAAAAAAGAATCTCCTCAAATAGCTTATACTAATTTGTGGAAAAAATTTAAATCAGATAGTCATTCCTATAATATTCATTAATGAATTCGAGAAGGAAGACATGGTAACCCACCCATAAGTCTGTAAATTTATCAATTACCATTTGAAGATACTGCCATTTACACTATCACAATTGATGTGATGAGTGAATCCTCAAATCATGAAAATGGTTATAAAAAGATTGGCGCAACATAATACTGTTATATATGGCTTCCCTGATTTAAACAGATTATAATAGAATGAGAAGAACATTCATATAAGGTATTTCTGATATGAAGTTATTTGAGTGATTGCATTTCTTATCGGTCCTAGTGAAACTATACTTGACTTTTGCCACCAATTACAGGATCATGAGTTCAGACAGCAATCCAAAACTTTGTTTGTAGAGAGCAAAATATATGGGTATATTGAACAGAAATTTTCTTATTCATTTATCCTATTTCTTTACTTTGAATTTTAACAGACAATAGTACATCATAAGTAAAACATTTTCTTTACATGTTGTTGCCAGATGATTTGATTGCGACCCAAACAAAACTTGGGCTACGATCTTCCAAGGATTCTGTCAAAGGGAGAATTACATACTTGAATGAGGTGCTAGATTAGATTGGATTGGCTCTAACATTATACAATGATAAAGAAAAACAACAAAGTTGATGGCCTTAAGAGCCTTCCCAGAAATTTTAGCTGGATAATAAAGATTGCAAGAATGAGTTCACTCCCACCAACAATGCAGTAAGAAAGTAGTATGGAGGTTCCTCAAAAGACTACACATAGTGCTCCCCTATGACCCAGCAATCCCATTTTTAGGTATTTACTCAAATGTTTAAAAACAAGACCACACTAAAGCTCCCAGTACGACTATGTTTATTGCAGCATTATTAACTATGGCTAAGATATGGAACCAACCCAAATGCCCCTCAGTAGAAGAATGGATCAAGAAAATGTGGTATATATACACAATGGAATTCTATGCCTCCATCAGAAAGAATGACATTGCCCCATTTGTTAGGAAATGGAAAGGCTGGGAAAAACAATTATGTTAAGTGAAGTAAGCCAGCCCAAAGAAACATAGGTCCCATGGTTTCCCTTATTTGCAATATCTAGTATATGTCTGAGTCAAGCAGAAAAGGTCAGATAAGGTGATGTTAGGGACATGAACCCTAAGATATGTATTCAAATGTTTTTTTTTTTTTTCTTTCATGCGATTGTTTCTAACGCATTTATAAAATTATTTCTTTGTTGCTTTTCCCCCACAGTATAACCCCTGCATTCACTGTATTTGATGTCGGTATAATTTTTGGAGGGGAAGGAGAAAAACAAATCATTTAAATAGGGATACAGGTGGACCCATAGCAACAATGAGATGTACAAGTCGTTATGTCGAAAACGAACTTTACAACTTTGGTGCGGGGGAGGAGGGAGTGGGGAGGATTGGGTCGGGGGTCAGGGGAAGGATGGGAAGGGATAGGAAGTGGAAACAAAGGAGCAGGCTACAATATTTGATAAGAAATGTTCTCATCATCTTGCCCATGTAATTGAAACTCTTCTGTACAGTATTTTCACAATAAAAAAAAAAAAATCGTGGTATGTGCAACAGAATCAGAATGCTTCTTTTCCTATCAGTTTAGGAAACTATAGTATCAAGCAAGCATAAATGCAAAAGTTACTGATATTCATGTTATGGTTTTGAACACCAGAAAATATTTATATTTCTTCTCTTTTGTGGTTCAGAATCACTGCACATGTGTACTAGGAGTTGTGCTTCCATTTATAACTGAGTTCTAAGAACAGGTTTTAGTGTTATTTCCCCAAAAGTTTCTTTAGCAATTTTCATTATGGTTTTCTTTTGCAAAATTTCATACCTGAATGCTGGTGGCTCAGATCTCCAATCCAAGATAGCTGAAGCTAATGCTTAGTTGATCAGACCCACTCAAGTGGAAGTCAAGCATTTTAGAACACTAGAAGCATATCAATTGTTTAAACTAGTACAGCTCTGGCTTTGAACCAAAAGACCTTAGAGATATAGGAAGGTCCCTGAAGTCAAGCAAAATAACCTATCCAAAAGACTTTCTGGTATTCATCAGAAGATGCCAGTTGCAAAGAAGGGAATAATAAAAGATGACATTAACTGCTAATAGATAATAAACATTAGTAAACATTTCAAAAAATGTTTCCAACAATTTGAAATACAATTGTGAACTGAACCTTCATGTCATATGTTATCAAGACAATCACTAAAACTATGGGTAACACATTCTAGGCCTGGAAATATATAAAAAGAAATGGCCACCTATATCTATTTTCTTTGACTTATTATATGGCCACCTATATCTATTTTCTTTGACTTATTATTTTATAAAAACCTATATTGAGTGTTTCCTTCTTTCCTACTGTTTTTACATATGCTTATTCAGTAATAGTTGTGAGAAAATCCCAGACGTCATGTCTTTGATTTTTTTCTTCATGTCACATTCTAAGACACAGGTTTCACTACTTGTTTAATACATTACACAGTGTAACATATTTCCTAGGTAAAGGTAACTTTAAGATATTCACATTTGGGAGCTGGGAAGGTGGCTTAATGGTAGAGTGATTGCCTTGCATGATCAAGGCCCTGGGTTCGATTCTTCAGCACCACATAAGCACAAAGAAAAAAGCCGGAAGTGGCGCTTTGGCTCAAGTGGTAGAGCACTAGCTTTGAGATGAAGAGCTGAGGGACAGTGCCCTAGTCCAGAGTTCAGGCTTCACGACTGGACCTCCCCCCCCAAGAAAAAGATATTCATATTTGCAAACTGGTTCTTCTCCCTTTGCTTGATAAACTTCATTCTGGAGAAAAGTACAATTAGCCCTATTTAAGTGGCTGAAATATAATGCAGGTACTATTTTTTGCTTGGAATATTTTTAATGCAGACATATCTACTTCCCTAGATCAAACCTACCATTGAAACAATTGCCATATAAACTGAATTCTAGAGGATTGGAGCAAGATGGTGGAGGAGAAGCTGGAGGCTAAACAAGCTCTCACATAGAAAGCAGATTTAGTGTTCCAGTGAACAGTCCCAGAGAATTACATGAAGTGTGCCATCACAGTACAGAGAGTTTGGCTAGACAGAGAAAATCCAGGAAAAGAGACAGATCTGAGGACTTGCTGGCAGGAGCTACGGCAGCGGTTGTGACTCCGGGTGTAGCTGCCATACCAGCAACACAGAGAGTCTGTGACAAAGGCACCAGACACAGCCGGCGAGCAGATTCTACTGAACACCAGCAAGAACTGACAAGGAGCAGATATCTTCACCTTGCAGATCTCACACCATAGACGACCCAGGAACCAAGACTCCAGCCGTGTGAGTAGGAGCCTGACATCCTCACTCCTCTCAAGGAGCAGTGGAGGGAAGGCACCCATCCCCCATTACACTACAGGAGGTCTCCATCTTTGGTACTGACAAAGACCCAGCAGAGCTGCTAGCTCTAACTCAGGCCTTGGGGGAAAACCAGACAGTCATTTAGCAGGTCACAGGAATCTGCTCAGACTTGCCAGACTCAACTCCACCCATGAAAAAGTCACCCAGCCCAAGCAGAAGAAAATCTGCTCCCAGGAGTGACTTTTTCCCTGGGTAAACAGAGCCAGAGGCTGCTCCACCCTACAGCAGCCTAGACAATCAATTGAAATTCAGTAAACAAAAACCCTGAGAAAGGCTTGAGGCAGGGGTCTGTGAGTGTCTCAGAAGCTAGGCCCTCAGGGAAAAGCTACAGTTTGCTGAAAGGCCTCGAATCTACCCAAAACCTAGCCTCATCATAGTATCCCCAAACTAAAGGAAACAGCAATCTCCCTCTTTTGTGATATTCAAAACAGATCCCTCTCCCACTGAACTAGCCTGGGAGGAGGATCACAAAATCGAGGGTAAAGCAGAGCATTTTTCTCCTTGCCCAAACAAACTGACTTAAGCAACCTAATTAGTTGCTTAAGCCATAGGAAAACCAAACACAACAAACAGACCAGAACTCCAAGATGAGACTGGTTATGGACACAAGGGAGATAAAGAGTCTCCCCATCCTCTCCCCCCCCAAAAAATAGTTGAAGAACTTGCTTTTTTTTGTACCTTATTTTTATTTTTTTTAATTTTTATTTATTTAATTTTTGTTTTCTGTTATTTTTTCTCTTCATGTAAATTTTTATTTAAGGTGTATATATGTATGTGCTTTTTTTAAGCTCCACTAACCTTTTGACCTTTATTTCTCTTTCTTTTCTCATTCTCTCACTTCTCTTTCATTCTTTTGTGCGTGACTTAATTGCTGTTCTGCTCACCCTCAAATATACCTGTCGTCGTCGATTACTAGACATTATCCTCCATTGTGTGCACACTTAATCCAGAAATGTATTACTCAATTCAAAACCTCATATAATTAAATTCCTTAATAGCAGTATTACCTCCTTATAAACACATAATACTTTAAAACATTTTTATTTATCTAGTTTTTCTTGACTCCTTTCTATCCCTCCCCACCTCTCATCCCATTCCCACTCTTCTCTAAAAGTACTGCTTAAAACTTGCAGTTTTTAAGGTTTTCACTTTTTAATTTAAAAGTTTTGTTTTTCCATTTTTTCTTTTTCTTCATTTTTTCTTGTTATTTTTTCTTTCTTTTTCTTTTTTTCCCTCTCTGCTATCATTCTGTCCAATCCACTTCTCTCTTTGAGATTTGGACATGGTTAATTCAACTCTCCCTCACCATCCCACATCCCCGTAATTCTATTTTCCCCCACGTTTTCCCTTAATCTAATAATTTTTGGCTGCCAAATTCTCCTTTACTGTTCTTAGGCCATTAAGACATAGTTGTTTGTTATTGAATAGATTGTATCTCTTGAAACAGATGGTTTCTGCATGCTTTTGACAGTGCAACTACCGACATTGGTTGATGCTTGCCTGAAAATAGTGTTCTAGCACAAAACTGGTGTTACTCTCAAATGGGCAGACAATGCCGGAAAAACACAAGAAAAATAGCAAGCCTGGGGATCTCAACCTCCCACTCATGACAATCAGGGAACAGAACAGATAATGAATAACCTAGAGGAGAGTTCCCAAAAACTCTACAAACACTACAGGTAAACTGGTAAATGAAAAGAGTAAAAACCTGCAAAAGTCTCCCTGTGAGCATGATAAGGAGAGAGAGGAGGCAAACAAAGATCAATACAGGAGTGGTCATGAGCATGAGGAAGTTACTCAAAGATTGATACAGGAATTTCACGAGCAGATTGAAAACACTCAAAGAGAAATAAAGGAATTGCGTGAGCAGGTTGACATCAGTCAAAGAGATAGACAGGAATTGCGTGAGAAAGTTGAGATCAGTCAAAAAAATAGAGTGGAATTGCATAAACTGGCTGAGAATAGACAAAGAGAAAGTCAGGAATGGTATGAGAAAAGGCTGAGAACACTTAAAGAGAGCTACAGGAATTGTGTGAACCTGAGGAGGCTAATCAAAGAGAAATAGAGTAACTGAGAGCTCGGGGTAAGACTAGACAGAGATCAATGAAGGCATTCATGGAATCCATAAACAGAGAGTTGAAAGAAATCAGCAGGAGTGCAAAGGCAATGCTTAGTGGAGCCAGCATAAGGAATGGGAGTCCAAGGAAACCGTAACAAATCAACTAAGTGATTTGAGAATAAACACAGAACACCAAATTAAGGAAGTAAAGAAGTTCTTACAAAATCTAGAACAAAGTTCGAGGAAAGAATTTGAAACCATCAAAGCTGACCAATTAGAAGGAAAAGAAATAAAAAACAAAGTAGAAAGTCTTGATAGTAGATTAGACCAGGCAGAAGATCGAATCTAGGGGATTGAAGACAGCCTAGATATTATAGAGAAAGAACATAAAACCATCCAAGACAAATCCAAGAAACATGATAGATTTATTCAACATTTGGAAGACACCATCAGTGGGCCTAAACTGAGGTTAATGGGTGTAGAAGAACACCTCAAGACAAAAATAAATGGTCTAGGAAATCTGTTTAACAGGATCCTAGCAGAGAACTTCCCAAACATGCAAAAGATAGGCTTATTCAGATACAAGAAGCTGTTAGAACTCCAAATAGACCAGACCAGGACAGGACATCCTGCCATCACATTATAATCCGCACAGGATCAATTCAAACCAAGGGAAACATCCTTAAAGCTGTCAAGGAGAAAAGATCAATCACCTATACAGGGAAACCAAATAGAATCACTTCAGTTTTCTCAGCAGAGACAATCAAAGCAAGAAGAGCCTGGAATGATGTATGCCATCCCCTAAAGACAAACAACTATTAACCAAGAATACTGTACCCAGCTATACTCTCCTTGATAACCGAAGGTCAAGTAAAAACCTTCCATAGAACAGAAAAATTGAAAAAAATATATCTCCACCAAACCAGCCCTATAAAAGATTCTTAAAGATGTCCTCCACATAGAAAACCAACAAGACCTCAATAAAGGCCTAGAAACTGCACCCAAACTGAGAATGCAAGAACCATAGGAGGAACCCAGTTTTTGCAGCCCCCAAGAAGGTGGATAAAATGGCAGGAAATCCCAAATACCTCTCAGTCTTATCTCTTTACATTAACAGGCTTAAGTCTCCAATTAAGAGACATAGATTGTCTAGTTGAATTAAAAGGCAAGATCCCTGCTATCACTGTATTTGATGTAGGTATAATTTGTGGAGGGGAAGGGGAAAAAGAAATCGTTTAAATGGGAATACAGGTGGGCCAATTGCAACAATGAAATGTACAAGTTGTTATGTCGAAAAGGAACTTTACAACTTTGGTGTGGGGTCATGGGGAAAGGAAGGGGATTTGGGGGGGAGGAAGGGAGGGGATGTTAAGAGGATAAGAAATGTACTCATGAGGAGTTCTGGGAAGATGGCGGAGGAGAAGCTGGAGTCTAAACAAGCTCTCACATAGAAAGCAGTTTTAGAGTTCCAGTGAACAGTCCTAAGCCAGAGAATCACACCAAGTGTGCCATCACAGGACAGAGAGTTAGGCCAGAGAGGGAAAATCGAGGCAAGGAGACAGATCTGAGCTCTTGCCAGCAGCTGCCGCAGTGGCAGCAGCGGTGACAGCAGCGACCACAGGCACCATACCTGAGCCACAGAGAGTCCGGGACGAAGGAGCCAGACACAGCAGGCGAGCAGATTCTACTCAACACCAGTAAGAACCGACAAGGAGCAGACATCTTTATCCTGCAGTTCGCAGACCAGAGACGACCCAGGAACCAAGATTCGGCATGAGTACAAGCCTGATGTCCTCACTCCTTCTCAGAGAGCAGAAGAGGGAAGGCCACCCCTACCCCCCACCCAGTAATGGAGATCTCCATCTTGAATACCGACAAAGCTCGGGGAAGCTGCTAGATCCAACTCAAGCATGGGAATAAAATGAGTCATTTAGCAGGTCACAAGAACTTAATGGCGGTGTGATCTGCCAGACTCAGCTCCACCCAGGGAAGAGTCACCCAGCTTGGGTGCCAGTCCTAGGAGTGGCTTTCTTCACTAGGTAATCAGAGCCAGAGGGTGCCCCTCCCTCTAGCAGCCTCCACAATCGATTTAAATTCAGTAAACAGAAACCCTGAGAATGGCTCCAGGCTGGGCTCTGTGAGTTTTTCACAAACTAGCCCCCGGGAAAAGCTACTGTTTGTTGAAAGGCCTCAACTCTATCCAGAACTTAGCCTCATCACTGCATCTCCCTCTTTTGTGATACTCAAAGCAGATCTGCCTCCCATTGAACTAGCCTAGGAGGAGGATTGCAAATTCCTGGGTAAAGCAGAGCATTTTTCTGCCTGTTCCAACAAACTGACTTAAGAAACCAACCAAGCCACAGGACCACAAGCAGACCAGAGACTCCAACAAGAGGCTGGTTACAGACACAAGTGCGATACAGGACTTTTCCCAGCCCTCACAAAAAAATCAAAGAACTTTCTTCCTCCTCCTCCTCCTCCTCCTCCTCCTCCTCCTCCTCCTCCTCCTCCTCCTCCTGTTCTTCTTCTTCTTCTTCTTCTTCTTCTTCTTCTTCTTCTTGTTTCTTTGGGTAACTTATATAAATTTTTTTTTTTTCTTTTCGAAAACTTTTTTTAATCTTTAATTTTTGCCTTTTTTTTTTTTTAAAGAAGATTGTTTTCCAGTAACTTTGTTTTCCTCTTATAATTTTTATTTTAGGGATACATGACTGTGCATTTTTCTTTCTTTTTTTTTTTGTTTTCTTTCTCTTTTTTTTTTCTTTTCTAATTACCTTTTTGTTTTTTGTTTAGCTTTACTGAACTTCGGATCTTTTTTTCTTCCTTTCTTTTCCTTTTCACCTTTTCCTCTCTTTCGTTCTTCTTTATGTGACTTAATTCTTGTCCTGCATATCCTCAGATAAACCTGTAGTTTACTATTAGACCCTATCCTCCATGGTGTACACACTTAATCCACAAATTTATTACTCAAATCAAAACCCCTGAGACTTAAATTCCTTAATAGCAGTACAACCTCTTTATACCTATGTAATATTTAAGCATTTTGATTTTTAAGTTTTTCACATCTCCGTTATATCCTTCCCCTTCTCTTAATATATTCACGTTCTTCTCTAAATAGATTGTTTTCGACCTGCATAATATTATTAATTTTTACTTTTCTATTTTTTCTAGTCTTTTTCTTTTCCCTTTTCTTTCTTCTTTTTCTCTATCTCTTTTTTCATCCTACCCTACCTATTTCCTGCTTTGAGATTAGGACTTAGTTAACTCTCCCTGTGCCTTCCCACATCAATCTATTCCTATTTCTTAAATACTTCTCTCCCTAATCCTAATAAATTCTGGTTTTCCAAATTCTTCTTTGCGATTCATAGCCAATTAACATATACTTGGTTGAGGTTGAATAGATGTATCTGTTGAACTAGTTTGTATCTGTAGACTATTGACTGTGCAAATTCAGACTTTGGTTGATGCTTGCCTTAAGATAGTGTTCTAGCACAAAACTGGTACTATTTTTATCTCAAATGGGCAGAGTAAGCGGGAAAAACACAAGAAAAATGCAAGTCTGGGTATCTCAAATCCCAATCTTGATAATAAGGGGACAGAACAGCTAATGAATAATCCAGGGGAGAGTTCCCAAATAGCTCTACAAACACTGCTGGCAAACATGATAGATGAAAAGATTGAAAACATACAAAGGACTCTGTATGAGTGTGATAGGGAGAGAGAGGAGGCAATCCAAAAGTATATACAGGAATATCATAAGCGTGAGGTACCTACTCAAAAACTGATACAGGATTTGCATGAGCAGCTTGAGTATACTCAAAGAGAAAGGCAGGAAAGTTGTGAGCAGGCTGAGAACACTCAAAGAGAACTACAGGAATCCCACGAACGGGAGGAACCTAATCAAAGAGATATACAGTGAGAGAGCAGGAAGTGAATACACAAAGATCACTAAAGGCATTCATGGAATCCATTAACAGAGAGCTGAAGGAAGTCAGGGAGACCACAAAGGGAATGCTGAATGGAACTCAACACAAGGAAAGGGAGTCCAAGGAAAACATTACCAATAATTAAGTGATTTGAGAATAAACACTGAACACCAAATTAAGGAAGTAAAGAAGTTCATACAATACCTAAAACAAAGCTTGAACAAAGAATTTGAAGCCATCAAAGCTGACCAATTAGAAGGAAAAGAGAAAAAAAAAAAAAAAAGGAGAAAGTCTTGAAAGCAGGTTAGACCAGGCAGAAGATCGAATCTCAGGGATTGAAGATATTATAGAGAAAGAACATAAAACCATCCAAGACATTTCCAAGAAATATGATAGATCTATCCAACACTTGGAAGACACCATTAGAAGGCCTAATCTAAGGATAATGGGTGTAGAGGAGCACATAGAAACAGAAGTTAATGGTCTAGGAAATTTGTCTAACAGAATCCTAGCAGAGAACTTCCCAAACATGCAAAAAGATAGGCCTATTCAGATACAAGAAGCTTTTAGAACCCCAAATTGACCACACCAGAACAGGACATCCTGCCATCACATTATAATCCGCACAGGATCAATTCAAACCAAGGGAAACACCCTCAAAGCTGTCAAGGAGAAAAGATCAATCACCTATAAAGGGAAGCCAATTAGAATCACTTCAGTTTTCTCAGCAGAGACAATCAAACCAAGAAGAGCCTGGAATGATGTATGTCATGCCCTAAAGACAAACAACTATTAACCAAGAGTACTGTACCCAGCTATACTCTCCTTCATAACCGAAGATCAAGTAAAAATCTTCTGTAGAAAAGAAAAATTGAAAAAATATATCTCCACCAAACCAGCCCTATAAAAGATTCTTAAAGATGTCCTCCACATAGAAAACCAACAAGACCACAATAAAGACCAAGAAACTGCACCCAAACTGAGAATCCAAGAACCATAGTAAGAACCCAATTTTTGCAGCCCGCAAGAAGGTGCATAATATGGCAGGAATTCCCAAACACCTCTCAGTCCTATCTCTTAAGGTTAACAGACTGAACTCTCCAATTAAGCAACATAGACTGTCTAGTTGGATTAAAAAACAAGATCCTTCTATGTGCTGCCCTCAGGAATCACATCTTGCCCATAAAAACAAACACATTTTCAATGTTAAAAGCAGGAACACAATCTACCAGGCAAACGGCCTCAATAAACAGGCAGGAGTTGCAATCCTAATATCAGATAAAATAGACTTCAAATGAAAATTCGTGAGAAGATATAAAGAAGGTCGCTACATACTAATTAAGGGATCTCTCCTTCAGGAGGATATTGCAATTCTAAATATCTACTCACCAAACAATAGAGCACTCAAATTTATCCAAGAAACACTACTTTCCCTAAAATCTCACATAGATCCAAAGACATTAATTGTTGGAAATTTTAACACACCACTCTCCCCACTAGATAGATCAACTTGGCAAAACTCAACAGAGAAACATAGATCTAAACAGCTGCATAGATCAAGTAGATTTAACAGACATCTACCGAACATTTCACCCAGCAGCATCAGAATACACGATTTTCTCAGCAGCACATGGAACATTTTCTAAAATAGACCACATTTTAGGCTACAAAGCAAACTTGTCCATATTCAGAAACATTGAAGTTATACCTTACATTCTCTCTGACAACAAGGGAATAAAATTAGAACTCAACACCAAAAGCCACCAAAGAAAGTCCGGTATCACATGGAGGCTAAACAACACACTGCTGAATCACAAGTGGGTCATGGAAGAGATTAGAAAGGAAATTCAAATGTTCATGCTTTTCAACAAAAATGAACAAACAAATTACCAGCTCCTCTGGGACACAGCAAAGGCAGTACTCAGAGCTCTGAGCTCCTACATCAACAAATTGGAGAGATCTTAAACCAACAATTTAATGACACAGCTAAACCTCCTTGAAAATGAGCAGTAAGATAAACCCCATTCCAGTAGCCAGAAAGAAATAATTAAAATTAAATGAGAATTAAATGAGCTAGAATCCAAACAACTAGAGAAAGAATCAACAAAACAAAGAGTTGGTTCTTCGAAAAAATTAACAAAATTGACAGACCCTTAACAAATCTTATCCGAAAAAGAAGAGAACACACTCAAATAAATACACTCAGAGATGAGAATGGAAACATCACCACGGAAACAACCAAGATTCAGAAACATTATAAGGGAATACTTCTCAAATCATTATGCTAATAAGTTTGAGAACTTGACAGAAATGGACCTTTTCCTAGCAAATATTGCCAAAACTAAACCAAGATGAGTTAACTCATCTTAACAGGCCCATATCAAGCATTGAAATAGAAACAGCAATAAGAGACCTCCCAGCTAAGAAAAGTCCAGGACCAGATGGTTTTATAGCAGAATTCTACAAGGTCTTCAAAGCAGAGCTCAAACCAATATTCATCCAACTCTTCAATGAAATTGATAGAGAAAGTTCACACCGAACACATTCTATGAAGCCATCATAACCCTCATCCCAATTCCAGGCAGGGACTCATCAAAAAAGAGAACTATAGACTCATTTGTTTGATGAACATTGATGAAAAACTTCTCAACAAAATTTTGGCCAATCGACTTCAACAATTCATCCAAAAAAGCATACACCACAATCAAAGAGGATTCATTTCAGGGATGCAAAGCTGGTTCAATATATACGCAAATAAATTAACATAATTTATCACATCAACAAAAGCAAGTCTAAGAACCACATGGATATCTCATTAAATGAAGAAAAACCACTTGACAAAATCCAACACCCCTTTATGATGAAGGTTCTTGAAAAACTCGGAATACATGGAACCTTCCTCAATATAATAAAGGCTGTATATGACAAACCTATCGCCAGTATTATACTCAGTGGGGTAAAACTATAACCATTTCCTCTAAACTCAGGAATGAGACAAGAATGCCCACTCTCTCCACTCCTCTTCAATCTAGTATTAGAATGCCTAACTTCTCTTACAGCGGTAATAGAAGTTGCAAACATAAAGGGGATCCAAATAGGGAAAGAAGAAATAAAACTCCATCTTTGCAGATGACATGATCTTGTATTTAAAGAATCCTCCCATGGACTCTGATCCGAAATTATTCAAGGTGATTCAAACTTTGGCAAAGTCACAGGGTATAAATTAACCCTCTAAACTTTTTTGTAGGTCAACAATGATAAAAGTGGGACTGAAATCAGGAAAGCCACTCCATTCCCAATAGCCCCACAAAAAAATAAATTACCTATGAATTAACCAAAGAAGTGAAGGACCTCTATGATGAAAACTTTAAAAAGTTGATGAAGGAAATCAAAACAAAATTTAGAATCAACTCCAAATGGATCAAAGACCTTGGAGTCAAAGCAGACAATGAAAACATTACAGGATGGAATAGGAGAAACCCTAGGACTCCCTAGCACAGGCTGAAATTTTCTTAATAGAGACCCACAATCACAACAAATAAAAGTTAGTTTGTATAAATGGGATTGCATGAAATTGCAGAGCTTCTGCATGGCAAAGGACATAGCTCCCAAGATCAACATAAAGCCCTCGGATTGCGAGAACATCTTCAGTAGCCATGCAACAAATAAGGGTCTCATATTTAAAATATACCTGTAACTTAAAAAATTAAATCCCCCAACAACTAATCTTCAATGAAACAACTTCCCAATTAATACGTGGGGTAAAATCTTAAAGAGAAACTTCTCTGAAGAGAAAGAGGGATGGCCAATAGACACATGAAGAAATGCTCAAATTCCCTAGCCATTAAAGAAATGCAAATCAAAACAACATTGAGATACCACCTCACCCCAATTAGAATGGCTATAATCAAGAACTCTAGTAATAACAGATGTTGGAGGGGATGCGGTCAGAAGGGAAGCTTACTGCATTGATGGTGGGAGTGTAATCTTGTTCAACCACTTTGGAAAGCAGTATGGAAGTTCCTCAAAAGACTCCACATAGAGCTCCCCTATGACCTGGCAATCCCACTTTTGGGTATTTACCCAAATGATCCCAAACTAGACCACACTAAAGCTGCCAGGACTACTATGTTTTCTGCAGCCTGGTTTACCATAACTAAGATATGGAACCAACCCAGATGCCCCTCAAAAGATGAATGGATCAAGAAAATGTGGTATATATACACAAAGGAATTCTATGACTTCATCAGAAAGAATTACAATTGCCCCATTTGTTAGGAAATGGAAAAACTTGGAAGAAATTATATTAAGTGAAGTAAGCCAGGCCCAAAGAAACATTGGTCTCATGGTTTCCCTTATTTGCAATACGTAGTATATGTCTGAGTCAAGCAGAAAAGTTCAGATAAGTTGATGTCAGGGGAATCAACCCCAAGATAAGTATTCAAATATTATTTTTTTTCTTTTTTTTTCTTTCATGTAATTGTTCTATCATATTTATAAGATGATTTCTATGTTGCTTTGTATGTCCCTCCCCCACAGTATAACTCTGCTTTCACTGTATTTGATGTTGGTATAATTTGTGGAGAGGAAGGGAAAAAAACAAATCGTTTAAATATGATATAAGTGGACACATTGCAGCAATAAATTGTACAATTCGTTTTGTCAAAACACGAACTTAACAACTTAGATGTTTTTTTTGGGAAGATTGGGTGCGGGGAGGGGAGGAGTATTAGAAAGGAAGGGAAGGGGAAATAACGAGGAGGCAACAATGCTTGATGTACTCTTTATCTTGCCTATGTAATCGTAACTCCTCTGTACGGTATTCTCACAATAAAAAAAAAAAAAAAAAAGAATAGAAAAGAAAAATTGAAAGCTATTTCTAACCTAATTTTTTTAATTACCTAGGAAATTCATTGAAATATTAGATTCAAAATTTACAACAGCTGTCTCTGAGGTCTATACACATTGCATTCCAAACGATATAATTTAAACTAATATTAATTTTTAAGATACAATCCTATAGAGTAGAGCTTTAAAATCTTTACTATGAGCCAAAACAATTATAAATAGTTTAAGCATTATTCCATGAGACATACTGTAGAATATACAAAAAATATTCTACAGTGGGTATGGAGAACACATACACACACACACACACACACACACACACACACACACACACACACACACACACACACATGCTTCCCAAAGAACAGGAATTAGAAGCAGAGAGATAATGACTCCCAGGCCCACATGGGTAAAAATTAACAAGACCTTACGCCAAAAACAAAGCTCAAACGAAAGGACTACAGTGTGATTGATGTAGTATTGTATGATGCTTAGTATGTGCAAGTTCCTGGGTTAAATCTCTAGGACTCTACATATAAAGTAGCTAAATTTTTAAAATTCAAATAAAACATAGCACAAATGTACCAATACTTTAGTATTTGAATTAATGAAAAAGTAAACATTATAAAGCAGAATATAATTTCTTAGTGTTCAGATTTATTATAGTGAAGATCCTGAGTGCTGTACTTCTATTCTTAGGCCAATAAGAATAACTCTACTTTATGGGTAATTAGCAATGGTGTTTTTGTTGTTGTTGTTGTTGTTGTCCAATGCAGCATAATGTTCAATAGAATGAAGTATTTGTTAAATGAAAATGAAAAACACAATAAGTCAAAAAATTCTATATAGTTATAGAAAGTTTGGTCATTGTTCTGGTGAGTTAAGTACTAAGAAGACACCAGCAGCACACTTCTATCAAAGCCTAGCACAATTCCAGTGAATTCTATGATGAAAATCATAGCACTCAGAAATGGAATCTTCCCTTCGGTCTTTGGGCCAGAAGAGAACATTTCAATTGAGACAGCTGGCACGATGATGAAGGACCCGAAGTCCTCACCGTGAAATGATTACGTCATTGTTACATTAAGTATGGAACCAAATAGAGGAGACATTGGAAGTGACCACTGCAAATGATATTTCTATTTGATGGAAGGGCTTGCTGTTGTCTTTCGTGGTCTACTTATCTTTAGCAGATACTTTAATGTGCACACACTTCTTTTCATTCTTCCCATTTCTGTTTCGGCTTTTATTCTTAGATCTAAACATAACTCATATTCAGAGCTTTTCTGAATATCAGCTGTTGTCTTCTTTGTCATGTCGAGTTTTCTAGGTTTAATTGAAATGCCAGGACACTACTCTCAGAAGTATTTTTGTATCATAGAATGATAGCACCAATTACTAAATTCTGCCCCAATAGTCTATCAACTCAGGAAATTTACACTGTAGTCTTTGCTAGAATGCTCTTCAGCAATATTTCCTAGCAGTTCTTAATAGAAGGCAGGTAAGTATTAAAGTTTACTTTGGAAAAAATGAAGTTATCCGGCCAAATGAACTTTCTTATGAAAATATATTTTCAGTAGTTTCTAGAGAATTTTCAGGCATAATTTTGAACTATGATCCACAATGTATAAAAGCATTATGAAATTCAGTAAAGAAAATACATATATTGAAATAAATTTTACACTAAATTTGGTTGTAAACACCATCTTAGTATTTCTGTGAACTTGTCTGTTTATCCTTCATATACACAATACCACTGGCTTAATTCTGGAAACACTACTCACTTTTAAGGTCAAAATATATATTGAGGAAATTCTGTGAATTCTTCATATCTAAAATAGGGCTTCAAAGAAATTTAGTAGTTTTACTCATGTACGATATCCTGAGATAATATTGCAATTTTCTTCGCATCAATATAGGATATTTCCAAGTTATAAACTTAGGCAACACCATTTAATTACTCCATGAAAATTCAAAGCTTTACACCTCACAGTGAATATGATTTGCTGTTAAAATTACAATATTTTAGAGATTTGTCTTGAGAGAACATTTGAAAATATTGAGATCAAATCAATACTTTCTGTTTTGTCTCAAAATACTGTTTAAATCACTGTTTTGCTTCTTAGTGATGAACTGTGTTAATATGTGTATGCTTAAGCCTTTCTATGTTCATGCCAATTTATTTCATATGCATGCATCTGAAATATCTGTTTTGACATGGTGCAGTCTTGTGTCACTTTATACTTCCACACTTGCAAAAGCAAAAAAATTTCTTATATTAATTAGGGAACCATTGGTGGTGCCGTTATTTTAACGGGATTAACCTAAACATAGATAAGTGTAATATGGCACCTGGCAATACTAGTTAAAATAAATTATTTTTACCCCACACCATTCTAAATGATTGCTTTCCTATCACCTAATTTGGATAATCACAAAGTGCTCTATCATCTTCACAGATAGCAAATATTGATGTCCCCCAACACTAGAGTTCGCAATATAGATATGATAAAGCAATTTTAATGGGAGTCTGTGTTTATAATCTCCTACTATTGATGTGTAGAATTAAATTATTCACACATACATGAATCATTCATATAGTTATGAATCTGTCCCTAACAACACTACCTACTGTGACAGTTATTATGTTACAAACATTTGCATATTTCACACTTCCTAATGTAATCAAAACTATTATGTGTTTGAACATAGGTCTTTTCTCTATGACACTTCTTTTGTAATTGTACTGAAGATTATTTATTTCATCGCTATGATATTGTGCATATATGGCTCTAATTGTTTTAGTTAATTCATGTTACTCTTCACAACAGAACAAGGCATATCACATGACCCTGTGAGATTCAAGAGTTTAGAAAAACAGAAGCAGAGAACAGACTGAGTAATGAATTCATATAAAATCAAGAATAAACTACTTCCAAAGTTAGTAAATTTTATTGTGTTTTATATCACATCCTGTGATAATTTTTGAATATCTGTAATTCCCAATAGTACACGGTTAATAAATGAGATGTATTTCCAAAAGTGTTACAAAAATTTGTGGAGATTATGCATTTATCATAACATTAAATTGGAAAAAGTAGACTGAAACTATAGAACTTGTGCAATGATTCACATAACAAGAAAGTGGTAAGAAACGACAATGGAGGAACATATGTATGAGAAATACTAACAAGAAAATATGTTGTATATGACCTGTAAAACTTGGGGAGGGAATTATAGATTAGAAAGAGAGAGATAATGAGGACATGGGTAAAATGTTCACCAAAAATTGTGCTCATTAGCTTTCTTATGTAACTATACCCCCTCTCTACCTTACCATGACAATCAAATTACAATAAAAAAGAAAAGGTAGACCTAAATCCTACAAAAGATGGGATGACTAGTGGTACATATCCCATATTCAACTTCCTTTGAAACAGCTGAAGAATGATAATATTTGTTAGTAATTCTTTGAATACTACTGGTACAATTAGCTCCTTGTTGGAGATACAAAATAAACAGAGACCAAAAGAATTTTAGGCTAATTAGCCAAGGCTATCTCTAAAATTCTGATATCCAGATCAATACTGAGTATCCTTGTTCATTATTTCCATGTTACAGGATGTATGTTAAGGTCTTTTCCTTAGGAAATATATAAATATGATTTTGTCATAATCTTTTACATAAACAACTCTAGTCGATTTGAAACATTTCTCATTTCCAAAACTGAGTTTTAGTGAATCAATAGGTGATGATTAAGATCAAAAGAGTTTTATTTTTTCCTTCCTGTTCAATCTGAACAAATTTTTGAAAGGACATGCTTCTCATTTGCAGGGAGCCAGAAAATGGTTCTTCATAATTGCTTCAAAGAAAAAATCACAATAAGTTAATTGTTCATAGGAATTTTAATGTATGGATAACGAATCTTCAATGAAATTACTGCAATATATGTATGCTTTACTGTGCAGTAAAAATCATCATAATGTCCTCGCTAGTTTAGATTTATCAGTGTTTATATGTACCACTATACATATAATTTTTAATACTAAATAAATCATTATAAAATTTGGTATCATATAGAATTTCAATAGAGATCTGGATGCTCCATGAACAAGGTGCACAATGACAATTGAGTGAGCACTTTCAAGAAAATTTTTAGTCATGAACACACTGCT
This sequence comes from Dipodomys spectabilis, assembly GCF_019054845.1. Taxonomy (NCBI): domain Eukaryota; kingdom Metazoa; phylum Chordata; class Mammalia; order Rodentia; family Heteromyidae; genus Dipodomys; species Dipodomys spectabilis. The sequence goes on along the minus strand of NW_024870841.1, from coordinate 4,393,292 downwards.
GTCCAGCGGTGTGACAGAATAATGTGTCAGAGGTGATCATTGAGTAAAGTGACTCAAGTTATATGAAAGATTTATTTTCCAGTAGTTACTCATATTGAAGGACCTACCTAAAAAGGAAATATGCTAAACATTTTAAAACGTGATTGTTCAAAACTCCACTGGAACTAGCAATATAAAAAATTATACTACATTGAGAAATGGTGAAATTCATCAGTTTTATAAAATATTCCACAGCCTGTTTCAGCTTTCTTTTGTTTTTGTGTGATACTTCTGGCATGTGAATTTAGATCCTCACTCTTACTTGACAAGTTCTCTCCCACTTTCCTTTAATATGTATGTGCTCAGTCACATCTTCAGCCTCTTTGTCCACTGGTATTTTTGAGGTAGATCTCATGCTATGCTTTCCTACTTATTTTTTGAGAGGATTCTGTTTGCTATCCAGGCACACACCTAGAGACCACAATTTTATATTTTGTAGGTTTCCATTTGTTGCTGGGATGAAAGGCACAGGTCATCACTTTCAGTTTCCCTTGGTCAAGACAATGTTTCAAGGACATTTCTGTCTGGACTGGCATTTTAATTTGATTCTTCCATTCTGTGCCTTCAAAGAAACGGATTATATGTAACAGTCAGGGGTATTCAGGTATAATTTTGGGGTAACAAGCTCTTCATTTCATATGCCAGGTTCATCTTGAACTTTCCAAATAGCTCAGACTCCCTTAAACCCAATATTCTCCTGCCTAATTCCCAAATGCTGGCATTATAGGCAATCACCACTATGTCTGGTTTCTTAATATTTGTTTTTGTTATTTTAACTTTCACATAACATATATTTGCAAGCCATCAGCATCTGGATCTGGATCTCCTTGTTTCTTTTCTTTCTTCCTATCTTAATTGCTTCCTCCCTTCCTGAATTCTTTCTTTCCTTGTTCCTTCTTTCTTACTTTCCTTCCTTTCCTCCTTCTATCTTTTGATACACTCCAGTCCTTCTCTGAACTTGCAAGCCTCCTGTCACAGCCTATTTCAGCCAGTGGCAAGGTAACCCACTACACACACAAACACACACACACACACACACACACACACACACACACACACACACACACACACTATCCAAAAAAGATTATGTACAAATATAGTTGCTGAGAAGTATGATTAACCAAGTACAACACCCTCTTTCAATTATATTGTATATATGAATTTTATTATTCAAAATCTGTACAGAGAGGTTACAGTTACATGAGTAAGTTAATCAGTACATTTCCTATTGAGTGTTGTTACCTCCTCCTTTGTTTTTACCCTACCATCCCTTCCCTTCCCACTTGCACAACTCCTTCCTTCCCCCTGAAGTTGTGAAGTCCCTTTTCAACATAGTGTATTGTTCATCTCAATGATAAATTGGATCAACATGTATCCTTATTGAAGCAATTTATTTTCCATTCCCTCCCCAAATTAGAAAAATGTATATAGAAGATGCAAGGCATCAAATTCATTCAAAATTGGACTTACATGCCAGGGGAAGAATATAGAACAGAAACAAAAAAATCGCATAGTATATTATAAATCCATTAAAAAAAATAGCAAGTAAAATAAATGCACTTGTGTCCCTCTCTTGGGGATCATTTCTTAACAGCATCCTATATGGTCATATGTACTTAGCTTTTCAGATTTTTTCTTGTCCTAGACATATACTAGTTATTGAAAATAAAGGACAACATGGAATCTATGTTTCTTTGTTCCTGGTCTACTTCATTTAATATAAATTTTCCCAAAGACTTTCCTTTTTCTAACAAATGGAGCATTGTCATGTAATTCTGACAGGCAAAATTACAGTTTGTGTGTGTGTGTGTGTGTGTGAGAGAGAGAGATACAATATATATATATATGTATATATATATATATACACACACACACACACACACATATATATATATATGTATATATATATATATATACAAATATTTTTTTTCTTGATTGATTCATTTACTTAGGGACATTCATTTACTGGGTTGGTACCGTATCTTAAGTATGGTAAATAATAGTGTGATTACATTGGTTTGTTAGGAGCTTTAGTATATCCTTGTTTGTGCACTTTTGGTTAAATGCCCAAAAGTGGGATTGCACTCTATGTGTAATCTTTTGAGGAACCTCAATAATGTTTTCCATAGTGGTTGTACAAACTTACTCACAACAATGCAGTAGGTTTCCCTTTTGGCCAAATCCCCTCCAGAATCTGTTGTTATTAGATTTATTCATTGTAGAAATTCTATCTAGGATGAGGTCGAATCTCAATGTTGTCTTGATTTGTATTTCTTTCATAGTTAGATAAATTGAGCATTTATTCATTCCAGTGTCTATTGGCCATTCTTATATCTGCTTAACAGATGCTTCTCTTTCAGACTTTACACCACTTATTTATCAGGAAATTATTTTTTGAGGATCTTTGTTGGGGTTTTAATTTTTTGACTTCGAATATATTTCATTCATTTATGTATTTATTTATTGGTTGGTCACGGGGTTTTATCTCTGGGATTGGACCATGTCTCTGCGCTCTTCAGCTCAAGGCAGGCTACTTGAGCAACAGGGCCACTGCCGATTTTTATAGTTGTTTTGGATATGATCTCACAGACTTCACTGCCCAGGCTGGGTTTGAACTGTGATCTTCAAATCACAGCGTCCTGAGTAGCTAGGAATAAAGTCTGAGTCACTGGCGCCTAGCTTCTAAGTATGTTTTTAGGATTGAGACCCCTGTCCGTTGTATAGCTAGTGAAGAGCTTCTAGTTCGTGAGCTTTCTATTGATCTTTCCTACTATGTCCTCAGCAATACAGAAGCCCTGTAATTTCATGTCCAACCTTTTTTTTTTATTTTTTTTGAGTTTCTGGGTTTTTTTTCAAAAAAAATTGAGCCTGTGCTAAAGAGCCCTAGAATTTCTCCTATTTCTTACAGAGGTTTCAGAGTGTTCACTTTGATTTCGAGGTCTTTGACCATCTGCACTTTTTTCTATTGAAGGTAATGTATAAGCATCTAGCTTTAGTTTTCTACAGGTGTTTAATCAACTTTGTCAGCACCATTTACAGAAGAGAGGGTCTTTCTTCCATTCTACTTTTTTCTCCCTTATGGAAATTTTGTTAGCTATAGGTCTGTGAGTTTATTTCTGGGTCTTCAGGTCTATTGTATTGGTCCTCAGGTTGATTCTTGTGCCAGTACCAATCTGTTTTCATTATTATGCCATTCTTGTAAAGTCTGATATTTGGTATTGTTATTCCTCCAGCACTGTTGTTTCTTCTAAGGAGTGTTTGTGCTATTCAGGGTTTTTTTTTTTTATTCCATATGAATTTTTTTGTTGCTTCCTTTATTTCATTGAAGAATGAATTGAATTTGGAACAGTGACCAATATTGCATGTAACTTGTAGATTGCCTTTGAGAGTATTGCCATTTCACATTAACCTTCCCAATTCTCGGGCATGAGAGGCTTTTTTCCACATTCTTACTTCTGCTTTAGTTTCCTTTTTCAGGATTTTAAACTTTTCATCGCAGAAGTCCTTCACTTCTTCATTTAACTCAATTCCTAGGTACTTTATTTTCAAGGGGCTATTACAAAAGGAGTTTTATTTTTTCCTGATTTCAGCCGGACTCTTCTCATTGTTGGCATATACAAAATCCATTGATTTTGAGGGTTAATTTTGTATCCCACTACTTTGCCAAAATTTCTGATCCACTCATGTAACTTGGCAATAGATACCATAAGATTCTTTAAATATAAGATCATGCCATCTGGAAAGAATGAGAGTTTTACCTCTTTTTTTTTTTCCCTGTATAGATCCTCTTTATATATGCATCTTTCTATCCCTTGTAATTAACGAGAAGTGGAGAGAGTGGACATCCTTTTCTCCTTTCTGAATGTACAGGAAATGAGTACCTTTTTGCTAGTAAGTATAATCATCGCTGTAGTTTAATCATATACAGGTTTATTACATAGAGAAATGTTCAATGAATTCCAAGTTTCTCCAGAACTTTCATCTTAATGAAGTGTTTAGACTGGGTCAAATGCTTTTTCTGCATTTATTGACCTAATCCTGTGGTTCTCACCTTTTCTCTTCGTGACATGATGTATTATAAAAATTGATTTGCATATATTGAACCAGCTTTGGATCCCTGAAATTAATTCAGTTGATAGTGGTCTATAATTATTTGGTGAGTTGTAGAGGACAATTGGCCAAAATTTTGTTGAGGAGTTTGTCATCGATAGTCATCAAAGTAATGGTTCTATATTTCCCTTTCTTTGATGAGCCTGTACTGGTTTGGGGATGAGGGTTATGATGGATTCATAGAGTTTGGTACTGAACTTTCACTTTCAATTTTGTTGAACAGTTGGAGTATTCATGTGAGTTCTATTTTGCAGGCCTTGTAAATTCATCTGGTCTAGTGTTTTCTTACGGTGAGAGGATTGTTATTGCTGATTCTAATTCAATGCTTGTTATGAGTTGATTACATTGCTTTAAATCAACTTGTTGAGCTGGGGCAGGTCGATATTAGGTACAAATGTGTTCATTTTTTCCAGATTCTCAAACTTATTAGCATAAAGTTATAAGTATTTCCTTATAATGTTCTAAATCTTAGTTATTTCTGTGTTGATGTTTCCAATTTCATCTCTGAATTTGTTTATATGGCTGTGTTCTCTTCTATTTCTCATAAGATTTGCTAAGGGTCTGTCAATTTTGTTAAGTTTTTTCAAAGAACCAGCTCTTTGTTCTTGATTCTTTCTAGGGTATTTTTGGACTCGAATTCATTTAATTCTAGTTTAATTTTACTAATTTCTTTTCATCTAGTGGATTGGGGTTTAACTTGTTGCTCTTTTTCAAAAAGCTTCAAGTGCCTCATTAAATTGCTGGATTCTTATCTATCCAATTTGTTTATGTAGAAATTCACAACCATAAACTTGCTTCTGACTATTGCCTTTGCTGTATCCCAGAAGACCTTGTTATTTTTGTGTTTTTGTGTTATTTTTGTTAAATATCCTGAATATTTGAATTTCCTTTCTAATCTCTTCCGTGACCCACTGGTAGTTCAACTGTGTTGTTCTGCTTCCATGTGTAACAGGATATTCTTTGGAGGCATTTGGTGTTGAAGAATAATTTTGTTCCCTTTTGGTCTGAGAGAATGCAGGGCAGAAATTCAAAGTTTCTGAATTTGGATAAATTTGCTTTGTGACCTAAAATGTGGGTTATTATTGAGCCTGTTCCATGTGCTGCTGAAAAGAATGTGTATCCTGGTGCTGCTGGGTGAAATATTTGGTAGATGTTTACTAAGTGTATTTGATCTATGCAGTTGGGTAGATATGAGGTTTCTCAGTTGGGTTTTTGCTGGGATGATCTATCTAGTAGGGATTGTGATGTGTTAAATTCTACAGTAATTAATATCTTTGGAATTACATGAGACTTGAAGGAATATAGTGTTTCTCAGATGAATTTGGATGTTCTGTTGTTTGAATAGATATTAATATTTGTAGTATCCTATGAAAGAATTGATTCATTAATTAGTATGTAGCAACATTCTTTGTCACTTCTTGCTTATTTTAATTTGAAATCTATTTTATCTGCAATTTAGAATTGCAACTTTGGCCTCTTTATTCCAGCCTTTTATTTTCTGAATATGTTTGTTTTTGTGGGAAGGGACGGTCTCTTGAAGGCAGCAGAAAGAAGCATCTTGCTTTTGTTTTTTGCATCTTGCTTTTTGATCTAACTAGACAATCTATGGTGCTTACTTGGTGAATTCAATCCACTATTATTGAGAATTAGAACTGAGAGGTTTTTGGTAGTTCCTGCCATGTTATTCATTGTCATGCGACCTGTCCTAACTAGGTTTTTCTTATGATTTTTAGATTCTCTCTTTCAGAGTTATTTCATTGCCTTTATCATGGTCTTATTGGATTTCTAGATGTGGGATATTTCAAGGATTTTTTGTAGGGCTGGATTGGTAGAGATATATTGTTTGAATTTTTCTTTGCTGTGTTATATAGTTTATTTGACCTTTTCATTGAAGGAGACTTAGCTGGATACAGTATTCCTGGTTCCTAGTTGTTTGTTTGTAGGACATTGCATATATCATTCCAGTCTGTTCTTGCTTTAATTAACTCTGACTAGAAATCTGAAGATATTCTGATAGTTTTCTCTTCATAGTGATTGATCTTTATTCTGTAACAGCTTTAAGGATCCTTTCCTGGGTCTCATTTGATCCTGTGCAGATTGAAATGTGATAATGGGATGTCCTGTTCTGGACCAGTCTATTTGTGGTTTTAAAAGCTTCGACTGTTAGAAGGCCCTATCTTTTAGCAAATTTGGGAAGTTCACTGCTAGGGTCCTATTAACTAAACTTCCTAGACCTTTAACTTCTGCCTATAATCCTTTATCCACACCCATAATTCATAAATTAGGTCTTGTAATGACGTCTTCTCAATATGAAATAAATCTCTCACTTTTCTTGGATTTGTCTTGAATACTTGGCTGTTCTTTGTAATGTCTAGGCTCTTTCAATCCCAGGAATTTGGTCTATTAGCTAACCTACTGTCAAGGCTTTTTTATTTTTCTCTTTATTTTTAAATTTTCTTTCCTTCTAAACATTCATATTCCATCACTTTGAATTCTTTACTGGAGATTTGTTTAAAATCTTGAATGGACTCTTTTATTACTTGATTTGCTTTTAGTGTTCATTCTCCAATTCCTTAGTTCAGTTCTTATAGTTTCATTGGACTCCCTTTCCTTACATTGGGCTTCATTCAGCATTCTTTTTGTAGCCTCTATGCATTTTCCTAGTCTTCTGTTTGTGGATTCCGTGAATGCCTCTATTAATCGTTGCTTATTCTAATCCTTCTCATGGAATTCCTGTATTTATCTTTGATTAACTTCCTCATTCTTATGAAATTTTTTATTAATATTTAGTTAGCCTCATCACGCTCCAATAATTCCTGTAATAATCTTTGGTTAGGTTCATTATGCAAACAGCTTTTGCAAGCTTGCAATTTTTTCTTTCAGCATCTTTACCAGAAGTGTTTGTAGAGCACTTTGGGAACTCTTGTCTGGATTATTCATTTAGAGTTCTGTTGCTGATTATCATGAGAGGAGTTGAGTTTCCTGAACATTTTTCTTGTGATCCTCTGATTCGTTCTTCTTCTTTGTATGAAAATAAAATCAATTCCATGCTAGAACACTATTTTAAGGCAAGTATCAACCATAGACCTGTAGTTGCCCAGATTTTTTGATGCAGTCAATATGAGTACAGATACAATCTATTTCAACAGATATAATCTAGTTAAACAAAACAGAAATATATAAAAATAATTTTAAAAACACATACCTAAAATAAAATGATTAAAAGAAAAAAGAAAACGATAATATTTTTTAAAATTAGGTAGAAAAGAGTTACTCGAATTTTTTAGTGGGGGAGGGGGGTTACCTGTGTGTACCCTGTTTTTGTAACCAGTCTCTTGGTGGAGTCTCTGGTTTCTTGTTGTATTTGAATGTCTCGTGGCTTGACTGGTTTCTTAAATCAGTTTGAGCATACACAAAGAAACTTTGCCTTCTCAAAGACTTTATGACCCTCCATCAACAGCAGTTCAATGGGAGGTAAATCTACTTTGATCATCACAAAAGAGGAAGATGCCTGTTTCCTCTAACTTGGAGTTTCTGTGGTGGGGCTAGGTTGTGATCTTTCAGCAATCAGTAGCTTTTCCCTGAGGATCTAGTTCGTGAGACACTCATACAGCCCAGGTTGGAGCCATTCTGAGGATTTTTGTTTCCTGAGTTTCAATTACCTTTCTTTTATGCCTTCTGCCACCAGGTCTGCTGCCTATGCTACTGAGTGGTATCCTCTGGATTTGTTTACCCAGTAAAGAAAGTCACTTCTTCATGGCCTGAGCTCTCTCTGCCTGGGGCAACTGACCCATGTAGTTGAAGTTATTTTGACCTGTTGAATGGCTCCTATTGTCTTCATCCAAAGGCTGAGTTATGTGCTGGCTGCTCTTGCAGGTCTTTATCAGTATCAAATATTGAGATCTTCTCCATTGATGGGTGAAGGACTACATTCCCACTACTGCAACTTGAGTAGTTAGGAAGTTGTGTGGGTACACACATCTTTCCCTTGCTTTCAGAGTTGTCTTCAATCAGCTACTGTCTGTGGTCAGTAGGATGGAGATTTCCACTCCTTGTTGGTTCTTGATGGCAGTGAGTAGAATCCACTTCCAGTCCACTTCTGGCACCTTTTTCTGGCACTCTCTCTGTTGATATGGTAGCAGTGGTAGGAGCTACCACCACCACACTGCAACTATTCAAATCTGGATATGAGCACTTGGATATTTCATCGCTGTACTTTGATGACACACTTGTTGTGACTCTCTAGACTTGGGCTTTTCACTAGAAACCTAAACCTGGTTTCTATGCGAGAGCTTGTTAATTCCCAGCTGATCACCCACCATTTTTCTCCAGACCTCTAATTTCATGATTTTTCTCCTCACTTTTCAAACCAGAATGATTTTTGACAAGAATTTTGTTCTGGCACTAAGAAGTCATTTTAGATATCAATTAACATGAGGTAAACATTAAAATTTTATTTCAGTTTAAATGCTCTTCACTTTCTGCATGAAGCAATGCAATCCCAGCCTTCACACAAGAAAACAGGTAATAATTCTTTAACACAGTGTGTTTGACTTAGCATTTAGGAAGTACCACTGGCAAATGTCCAATGACATAGTCTATATATCAACTCTTACATCCTACTCAATTTTTCAGTATATTCTCATTTGAGTACTTAAGGGAACAAGTAATTTGTAATGGAAAAATTGTTATATATGATAACAACTATCTCTACCATATACAGGGTAATCAGACATTTGTACACAATGGTCAGTTGGTTTTTTTTGTTTGTTTTTGGGTCCCTTCATGGGGCCTGAACTCTGGGCTGGGGCACTGTCCTTCAGCTCTTCAGCTCAAGGCTAGTGCTCTACCACTTGAGCCACAGTGCCACTTCTGGCTTTTTTCTTTTTGCTTATGAGGTGCATGCAAGGCAAGCGCTCTACCAATGAGCCACCTTCCCACCCCCAATGGTCAGTTATGATTTTTTGAGTATTGATCACTTATTTGAAAACAATTGTATAAACCTTAACAGAGGAGACAGGAACATGATTCTGTAACTTATTACCTGAGTTACACTTGAAGGGTAAAAACTTGCCTCAAGAAATAGGTTCAGTAGATCCTACTGAGGCATAGTTATTGCATGTAAATTTACTACCTGCCCAAATACAACCGTCATGCAATTTTCTTGAAGAGTGTAAGTCACTCATTTTGCCATATTTTCATGTATTTTTATATCATTTCTTTCCTGTATGTTGGATGAATAATATTGAAGACATGAAATTTCACTCAAATATGTTTGGTTCGAAAACAATTGACTAAAATGACACAAATATTGTTTGACTGATTGATAGTAGTTTGAGATAATGAATTCTACAGTGTAAAGACAGGCATGAATTTGAATGGAAAGACATTTATTAATAGTTCAAATTCTTCTTTCAAATATTTTTTTTGTTATGCTTAGTTTCAGATGAATTATCCTCACCAATATTTTGAGATTTCCACCCATAGTAACAAAAGGATGAAAATGGAATGGAAATTGCCAACAAACAAAATACATGAAATCTGAAGAAGAAAGAGCATAAAGGAAGGTTCTCTAACTTTCTATTTCTTTCACAGCAACGGGAACCATAAATATTTGACATCAGTTTAAGATAAGTGTAAAGATCGGTTTTTAAAAATGCTTCTTCATGATAATTTTGAATTATGTTTTTGATCATTCTTTCTACCCTGTGTCAAAGACTGTGGAGAGCTGCGGGAGTCGCGCCCAAAGACAGCGCGGCAGTAAGGCGCGGCCGAAAAAGCAACATTGTAGCTCCTTGGTTCATGGTGCAGCTGCGACCAAAGATGGCACTGGGTCCCGCTTTCCATCTTCCCGGTGAGGAGTGCTCTCTGTAAGAAAAACAACTCCTTATATGGCTATGACTTGGCTTCTAGTTTGCTTCCGTGTTTGCAGCCTTATCGGTATATGCCACGTGGAGCTTGGGGATTGGCCATCCAGGAGGCTTATAACCGGAGCTCGGGGGCGGGGGGGGGGGGGGGGGGGGGGGGAAAAGGAGAAGCGGGAAGAAGCCAGCAGGAGAGAAGCTTGTAGACAAGGTTCCTGAATAAACCGCATTGAGAAGAATCCCGAGTCCCATCTTCCTTGCTGGTCGAGGTGGTCGGGACAAAAGACAAATTAGTATCTTCTAATATACAACTAGGATAAATGCTAAGAACTCTATTACTGCATTTTTTGAAAGTACTGATGTGCCATAAGCACTTCCCAATCGATTTACAAATAATCGATTTTACAAATGAAGGAAATCTTTAATACTTGCTTTTTCCCATAAAGTCTTTCATTGCTCATACATACCAGTGTTATGCATATCTTTTTTTGTAAAAATGCAATTCAGTTGTAGCCTGTATTGCTCATGAAAGAATAATACACTGCAAACATTCAGGCTGCTACATATACTGGTTTATAAGTAAAATTTATGAATATCTAAGTTGTGAAAGAAAGTTGGAAACTATAATTGGAATATAAGTTAGACCTGTGAATTCAGAAGGTGATCATCAGATATGGTCGTTTTGAAATCAGGTTGTTTATGATGTTGTGCATATTAAGACAGTGGTATTTTTCCTGTTGAATTCTATTAAATATTAAGTGCAATTTTGTAGAATCATTTGAACATGATTACAATTTTTGAGATTAAATTAACACTAATACTTACATGAAATCCTGGACACCAAGAGACTAGGATTAAACCTAAGCATTTTCTATACGTGCTGGATTACGTAGAGTTTATAGGAGCCTCAAGGAATCAATGTAAAGAGAAACCTATCGCATGGCATATTAAAATGGAAATATATGACAATATAAAAAGATTGATTATTTCTGTCCTTCCAGACTGAGACCAACACCAAAAAGGAACATATCTTTGGTTTCAATTTCAAGAATTTTCCATACGTGTTCATGCCTGGAAAAAGGAATCTTGTATGTGATGAGTAGAGCAAATATGAATGACATTTTCTTAATGTGCTAGGCTGTTGTCCAGGAACAAACTAATGTACAAGAATCAGAAATTGAGTATAATTGCTGAGAAATATATGTACTAATAGATTTTTGAGAGATCATACATTTTCTATTGCCAACGATGTTTACTTCAGAAAACTGGGATTTTTGAGAATCCATTTTGAGACAGATATTCAGCTAGTCCCCTGCATTCTGACTCTATCCTTTCCACAAAAGCAAACGTTCATTAAATCATTTATCCTGTCACTAAGCTTGTGTGCACATTTTGCACAAATTTTCTTAGCACAAATTCTAAATGTTTATAAATCTTTATAGGTCACTGTCTAGAGTACAACTTCAGTGATTTTTTTCTATTTCTTCATTACTCACACTGCCATATCATGTTGTAATTTCCCAATGCGTACAATGTGCACTAATTGTAGTTGTCGTTATCATTAGGCAGCAACTATGAAGAAAAGCAATCAAAGTATTCTTCATCTGGACAATGGGCTTAATTCTTTCAAACATAGTATCTATATGTATCTCTATTAGTTGCATTGAAAATGTTGTTAAAAATGTCATTTTTGTGTCATAGCCTACTGGAAAACAATGCAAGAAATAAAAAACACCAGTGGCTTATCAGAAAGGATGAGAATCAGGATGAGGTTGCATGCAGTTCAGAAACAGGGACAATGTGATCTAGAGATCAAATGTACTGAATTTTAGTACAATTGAAATGAAATATAGTTCATTTAAGTATAGGAAAATGGATATTATAATATCATAATAGTATGATATTACATATGCATTGTTACATCGTACATCCATTTTGAATATATATCATATGAATTCCTTCTATTTCAAAGGTGACATGTGTCTTGTAATCAGAAACCCTTTGTGACTGCATTACCATTGTGATATCACTAATCCATCATGACATCATAAACTTCTGTTCTCATAATTTTGGTAAAATGTTACCATTGAGATATCTTAGGCCATTTTGAGATCATAAACTGTTTTCTACATCCTAATAAAACATGTATGACATGTGATATCAGAAAACCACTCTGAGAAGATGACCACTGTAATACCACACTACCAGACCTCATGAAATTTGTGTCACATAGTTACATCACAAACCTCTTTAGACTTTATTGCATTTGTGTTGAGATACGCATTTGGAGACATCACAATACCTTTGCTAACGTGAATCAATGATAATTGAGATCTACCATGCCATTTTGACTTTAGTATCCCATTGTGACTTCACAAACCTGTGGTGACATCATAACAATTTAATATTTATTAAGACAGATTTTTAGAAAGCAAAGGAAATCAGGTATGAAAGAACAGCATAGAAGGAGATATAACTTGGTACACAGAGGTTAAGAACTAGCACAGTATACTAATATACGTAAAGTACATGAATTAGGGACGCTTGTCAGGTATCAGTATGGATGGAGCAATTATATGTTCCAAGTATGGGTCCTTAATTTTGCATTTGCTAACTAAATGACCTTTTTTTGGCCAGAACTGGGGTTTGAATTCAAGACTTTTTACCCTTAAGGCTAGCAACCTACCACTTGAGCCACAGCACCACTTCCAGAATTTCTTTTTTCTGTTTATGTGGTACCGAGGAATTGAATTCAGGGTTTCATGCATGCTAGGCAATCACTGTACCATGAAGCCACATTTCCAGAGCCCTAAATGACTTTCTTAAGATAGTATTACATTTTCATTTCATTACAAAGTATCACAATTTTGGCCAGGTGCTGAAAAGGAAGGAGAAAACAATACTAAGTCCAGAAAGGCTGACATTCCTATCACATCACTAAGGAAGTACAGTTAATACCTACAGGACTCATAGAACTGTTGCATGTGACATTATTATGTAAAATAGCATAAAAAGTCAGCTCCAACATCCATAACATTCTGCTTCCACTTTCAAGGTCAAGAGCCAAATACCTAACCCTTTTTTTGATTGTGTTTCCTGGGAAGGAAGAAGGAGGATGTAGAAGTTGATAGTGGAAAAATATGTATATTAGCTTACTCTGCAAATTTTTTGCTTTTCAAAAAAGTGCTACTGATTAACTCATATTTATATCTAATTGACTATGCTATCCGCACAAGATGCAGATAAAGGAAGACATTTATTCTGGCGGTTAGTCACATGTAGTTGACAAAATATATTTATAGGAAAAAAGATACTATGTTACAAAGAATACTCTATAAAATGTTTTATTTTCCTATTATTGAAAGGATTACTCCAGCTTTCTTTGAGATTTTATGCTTTCTCAGTATAAAAATATTCTCTACTTCCTATAACACCCAAGGCATAAAAACTTGATTTGAAATTCTCCGTAGTTTTATGAACAAAGTTATATAATAGCTTCCTTCCTGAAAACACATGTGATGGCAACTATCATTGATTGTAGTATTGTTCTCTTCGTTTTTCTCTTTTTCTCAAGTGTTGCATATCTTGACACATTACTGTATGACATGCATCAGCTTCCTGTTAGGGAGATTTCCCTTGAATCTGCAATGTCAAGATAGGTCGTGTGATTTACTTCAGCTTACACAAATAAACCAGAAATGATGAAAGATTATTTCTAAGGGAAGTTTTCTATCCCATTATCTGCGCCTAACAGACCGCTGATTATTTTCCCTTACCAATAAAAATAGCATATTTCCAGAGGGTGTCTTCCTTCAATTATATTCTGGAAGAATAAACCATTTGAAATAGAGGCTAAACTGAAATACATCCTCATACATATAACACAGCAAAAACTAGGCTAATATTAGAACATGATATTAAGATATTAGTTTCTTACAATCCTTGTATACCTTCATGAGAGATGACTAGCACACCAGAATGTAACAAATACTAAACAAGAAGAAAACATAATATTTCCTATTTGATGCTATTACATTTTTTTCTATCAATAAGTATTCTCCATCTGATCACTCGCAGGTGGAGTTATGTTTTTTATAGATGAGTTTAATCACTCTAGAGCATGGTATCTAATATCCACAAACATTACCCAGACATTGTGATTGAGATAAGGAGGAACAAAATGTCTAGATTTCTCCTTCATTTCCTTCTTCTCCTTAATAAAGGATTTTTATATTTTTATTGTTTACATTAAAGCAAATACGCTTTTCCTGTTTGTAAGCCTGACTTTGAAAGAGTCATACCCTCACAGTTATTTATTGGACAAGAGTTTAATGCTATGATTTGGGTGTTTTCGTCCCTTTGGATGCTGCTGTCAATTATGTTGGCAATTACATAGAAAAACAAGATAAATCCATTATGCTTATGTTAAATTTTTCAAAGTCCTGATGTCTTCAAAAAGTTTTCTCTTCCCATCTTCACTGGTAATTAAACTTTTTTTGTTGTTCTTTAAATGATAACAAAAATGTGACATTTTACCGTATATTGTCAGTGAAATCAGGAGGGTCTGTGATACCTTTTTAATTGTTTTCAAGTATTTCATTGGCTATTTTCATTATTGCCTTTGTTGCAGTCTCTAATTAGGAACACAGGGTTACATAAAAAGATTTTCCCAAGGAATAGGATGTTAGGGAGAAAAAAATACATGAAACTAAAGAGTTTCATCTCAAGAGATTGAAACTCTCAGAAGACATTTTGTTATTACTGGCATGGTTAAGATGACTTCAGTGTTTTAGATCTTAAACTAAGTGAAATGCATGTAAAATGTGACAGTTGTTTAAAACAATGATTTTGGCTTATACTTTTCTACTCCAATGAGATGAGTGATTTTATTGTCAATGAAAACCCTGACAAGGTTGGAGGGTATATCGATTTTTGTTTAGAAGGGTTAATGTTAGAAAGCCACGGGAGGTTCCTAAAACAACACTGCCTATCACTTAACAATTATACTTATGGCATATAAACATATAAATATGAACTGAGTGAGAACTACTTGGTTTATACAATTCACTGACAACAAAAACCAGTAAAACACATATCCACAAATATATAAACTAGTATATACAGTGAGGATTTAAATTTTTTAGAATATATATTTTAACATTCATGTCAAAATATCATTTTATTTTTAACTGTTTAATTCTACTTTTTATTAGGTGCAGGGCTTGAAATCTGGGCCTGGATGCTCTCCCTCAGCTCTTCAGCTCAAGGCTAGTGCTCTACCACCAGAGCTACTGCCAGTGTTTTGGTGGTTCATTGGAGATAAGAGTCTTATGGACTTTCTGGGATTTATTTGAACCATGATTTTCAGATTTCAGCCTCTATAGTAGCTAGGTTTACAAACATTAGCAACTGGCCCCTAGCTACATAATTATTTTTTACATATTTATGAAGAATTGAGTGGTAGTCCTGTACATTTATATGTTGTGTAATGATCAAACTATATCATATCTATTAGTTGTTTTAGTAATATTATTTTTAGTGAGACTGCTGAAAAACATCTTTTGGCTGTGTTGAAATATCTATTCTTACCTATAATCCATTTGCTTATTGAGGTATACAATTAATATATTTACTTTTATTCATGGAAGTCTGCTAATTAAAGATATAAAACATGAATCATAAAGTGAAACAAATTCATGGTTCCATTACTTGTTTTAAGAAAACAAATAGGCCTTTTGTTTTCAATTTTATTTCTGTGGGAATGTGTAATATTCATTGATTTAACAGTTAAAATTGGTAACAGTTACATTATAAAAAGTTGACTCAAACTTGTATTTGATAACTGCATACTTAAGCTCCACAAATGGTAAATACACAAGACAGCAATACAAAATGTACTATGAACATCAACAATGAAGACAAAATAATAAAAAAGATCATGAGAAATATTTTGTAAACTTCTAGAAGACAAATCTTTTCACAGAATTTTCATTCAGGGGAGGAAAAGTCACAGTCTCATTTGTACAATCTTATTTTACTGTTTTGTGTTGAAACCTGGCTATTGGGTTACACATGAATGAGTAGATTGGATTAACTGACACAGCAGAAATTGCCTGTGACTATGCACCTTCCCACTCTGCAAAAATCTAAAATCATGCTTCTTAATTTAAATGAAACATCATGTTAGAGACTGTCCAGTCCACATAGACTGGGATCCTTATTTTGAGGCATCAGACCAGTGCTTTTGTTGATAACCACTCCTGCCTTTCCCTTCTGTAGCTATACCTTCCTTAGCTGGCACCCAGCACGGCATTGAACTTCACCGCCTGCCTTAATCCCTTCTTTCTCCAGCTATAAATCATTTTACATGTTATCTTTGTCTTTGCATCAGTTGTTTTCTTAGTAATCACCACCAGAAAACACTTATATTATATAAATACACTATAAATACCCTAGTAATTAAAGGGAGTTGATATTTATTTTGTTTACTGTTTTAGGATTCAGGCCTCTCTAATATGAAAACATTTATTCCAAGTAATTATTTTATTTATTCTTACTATTTATTCACTGATTATTTGGCCTACTTTGGGATTGAACCCATGGCTTTGTACATATTAGTCTAGTTCTACAACTAAGCTTTATCCAAGCTCTTGGTATAGATTTGGAAATTGTTTCTGAATTCTTCATAGTTAGCTATTCTACTTTTCATCATTTCTCTCCCACTTTTTCCTCGACTTATTTTAGTTTATGTGTTGAAAAGTTTCCTCAATTTTATCTTTTAAACTTAGAATTTTGCTTTTGAATTTATAAAATTCAAAAATATAATAAATTACATTTTAAAAATTATATACATATATGTATATATATATATATTACATGTATGTATATATATATATATATTACATGTATGTTTGATTCTTAGAGTTCATTGCAATAACTATGAATATATATGGTCATATGCACATAGGTATTGAGCCATTGTGATCCTTTCCTAAGAATAGTTTCCCTTGTTCTCAGCATGTGAATGCTTAGAGTGCTGTTAGTTAACCATCTCCAATTGTATTTAATTGTCTTTTACAAGCTATTGGAATAACTTGTAGATTAATGAACATATTCTAGTTATTACAAATGAGGAAAACCATACAGCATACATTTCTTTGGCTGTGGCTTATTGCACTTAATATTTTTTCAAGTCTTTCCATTTCCTCAGGAATGGGGTAATGCTATTCTTTCTGATGGAAGTACAAAATTCTACCCATAAACCAGATTTGAAGACCCAGAGATGAATTCACTCCTGTAGGCACATAATGTTTGATAAGGGAGCCAATAAAAACAGGATGGAAGAAATACAGACTTTTCAAAATTGTATTGGTAGAATTGGCTTTACGCAGAAAACTGAAGTTAGAACATTGCACATCCGCCTGTACCAGAAAATTCCAAATATATCAAAGATCTTAATTTAAGACCAGATGCCTTGAACATATTACAGGAATTGTTAGGGGAAGCTCGAGGGCTCCTAGGCACATGCCAAAACTTCCAAACATTCTGAATCACAACAACTCAAAGTAAATCTGGATAAATGGGATTACATCAAACCAAATCAACCATTTGTTAGATTCAAAAGCCATGGAGAAAATAACAGGATTGTGTAGCACAGATTTGTTGGGAAGCAAACCTACAGATGAGAGCCTTAAGATGATGCTTTTCTTGTGCTTATTTTTCACAAGATATATTTTGTTGTTTTTCTAATTAAAGTTTTTTTAACATTAGGTTTGCAGAGTTCTATGTAGAATCTAGATTTGAAGCATTCCTCAGGTATATGATTTGAAAATATTTTATCCTTCACTATGGGTACTCGTCATCATCATCATGATCATCATCATCATCACTATTATTATTACACAATTACATTTGTACATGTATGTATGGTCCTGGGGCTTGAACTCAGGGTCCCTGAGATTTGTTGCTATTTGTTAACAATTTACTATTTGAGTGATGCCTCACTTCTGGCTTTTTGAAGATTAAGCAGATGTAAGATTCTCAGGAACTTTAATCTGGGTTGGTTTCAAAGAACACTATTCAAATCTCAGCTTCACAAGTAGCTAATATGAGATACATAAGTCACCTGCCCCTAGTTTCTATTCACTACTTGTATATGAACTTTCACAGAACAACTTATTGTACACTTTTATTGAGTTCTACTTTATCAAGTTTTACTTTCTTATAATGTTATCGCCAAATTTAAGGTTTCTGACTCCAAAACTGTTAAGACATCTTCCTTTATTTTACATTTACATCACTTTCTGTTTTATATGCCATCTTTAAATCCTGCTTGAAATTAATATTTGAATAAATTTTTAGGTCTAAGTGAACGTTCACTTTTGAATTCTTCACAATATTGTCTAACCTATTACTACTTATTAAAGAGAATGTCATTCCACAAGTGTTTGATTTTACACCCATTAAATATCCCTTGACAATATTTGTGTGTATCTACTCGGGAGTCCTACAAACCCATTGAGCTGTATATTCTTTTTTTTTGGTGGGGGGAGGTCCAGTCGTGGGGCCTGAACTCTGGGCCTTGGCGCTGTCCCTCAGCTCTTCAGCTCAAGGCTAGCGCTCTATCACTTGTGCCACAGCGCCACTTCTGGCTTTTTTTCTTTTTGCTTATGTGGTGTTGAGGAATCGAACCCAGGGCCTCATGCATGCAAGGCAAGCGCTCTACCACTGAGCCAACTTCCCAGCCCCTGAGCTGTATATTATTTCCTCTACAAATATGATAATTTTACACTAACAGTTTTCATATTGGACAGAGAAATATAATCTCGTCTATTTTCCTTTGTTCATATGTCAAAGAGTGATGTGCAGATGTTTTTGGAAATTGTCATAAACTTATAAATTAAACCCTGAGTCTGGTGCTGTTGGCTCACGCTTGTAATTCTAGTGCATAGGAGGCTGAGATCTGAGGATCATTCTTCAAAGCCATCCTGAACAGTAATGTCCGTGAGACCCTGATCTCCAATTTACCACCAGAAAACAGGAAATGGCACAGTGGCTCAAGGAGAAGAGCACTCGCTTTGAGCTGAAGAGGTGAGGGACAGCACCCAGTGCCAGAGTTCCAGCCACATGAATGAACAGTAAAACAAAGGGAACAATTAATGTTTGCTCAATTATATTCTCAAATCCACAAAAATGATGTCTCCATTTATTACAATTTATTCTTTTATATTCATTATTGTATAATTTTCAGTGATGGTGGGTGAACAACATTGAAATACATTTTGATGAGTTGTTAAGATAGCACAAATAAATTAACAGAAAGTAGTTGAAAAATAAGAGGCTGTGGGAAAGGAGAAAGAAACAGGTTGATCAGGTACTTGATCAATATATGAGTGTGTAAAATATTTCTGTAAGGTTTGTTCATATAATTAATATACACAATTAATAAATATCTTCCAAAGGCATTGGTATTCAAGCATGACATAAAGGATAAATGCACATTCTGTGGTGAAATGAAAGATAGATGAGAAAATACATATCTATAATAATGGTATAAGTAAACTAAGAAATGAACATCCTGAAGGCTTATGGCTCATTAGACTAGAAGACTATTGGTATCTAAGAAAATATTAAAATGTTAGACTTGGGCCGATCTTTAAGACTGCTTAATGCTATTGCTTTTTGAGTCAGTATTCTTTTTGTTTTTGTTGTTGTTGTTGGTGGTGGTGGTGGTGGTGGTGGTGGTGATGGTCATGGGCTTGTTGTCTGGGCCTGGACACTCTCCCTTAGCTCTTCAGCTAAAGACTAGGGCTCTACCGCTTGAGCCACAGTGCCTCTTCCGGTTTTCTGGTGGTCCATTGGACATAAGAGTCTCACAGACTTTTCTTGCCCTCCCTGGCTTGGAACTGTGACCCTCAGATCTCAGCCACCTGAGTAGCTACCATTATAAGTGTGAGCCACAAGTGCCTGGCTTGCATCAGTATTCTTAGTACAAAGAAGAAATACAACTTGTTTGGAACCAAGCTATAGAATACTGCCTTTTTTGCTCCAGAATTGACTTCGCAGATATATTATGATAGATAGATTTAGGAAAAAAATGAACACATACGTCTACATGGAATTATACAAAGCAATTTATCAAACTTTCAAAAATGATAAGGACATGAATTGCAACAATTACCTTGGTAATAAAGGACATATTTGAATGTTCTCTATTGTTAATGTTTTAAATGTACTCTGTGATTTTATTTATTTTTGTTGTTGCTCTTTCCTTTGCATGTACTTTCTCCTATGGCATAGTGCTCTGTTATCACTGTACTCGATTTTGATATGCTGCATCTTGTATATATACATATATCTAATCTGGGGAAGGAAAGAAGAATTACCACATGCTAAAACAAGGACACAGGAAGACCCATTGCAACAAAGATACCCACAGGACAATATATTGGAAATGAACTTTACCACTTCATGCTTCATGCCTCAAATGAGGGGTTGATAGGAGTCTGGAAGCTGGGGAAGGGACTGGACACTGGGACAAATCAAGGAAGGGAAGTAATGTGCTCATTGTCTTACTCGTGTAACGGTAACCCCGCTGTACAAAATCTTAACAATAAAAAAGATAAAGGACTTAAATATTTGGCAAATAAAGTAAAATGAAAATTTATGGTCAAGTGAAATCAATATACATATATGTCTATATGCATATAGGTACACACGTGTATATTCATATATATGTATACATATATACAGGTATTTGTATATATACATATGTAAGTAGGTATATGTGCAAATGTACACATAGTGAGTATACATATATATTTATTTGAAGAAACTTGAAACATATATATATATATATATATGTATATATATATATATATATATCAAGAGCATATTCATGCAAACGAAAAACATTAACCATCCTGAATAAATTATGAAAGAAATCGAAATTCCTATTTCTATAGTAATATAACAATAACCAAGGAACATATGAAAAGAAGATAACACACCTAGATTTTGCATACATATAGATTATTGGAAATATAAACAACAATAAAGAAGCATAGGCCCCGTGGTTTCCCTTATTTGTAATAATTAGTACATGTCTGAGACAAGCAGATATGGTCAGATATTTTGATGTTAAGCAAAATGAACACCAAGTTAAGGACTCATTTTTTTTTTATTCTTGATATTGTGTGTAACATATTCATAACTTATTCCTTTGTTGCTTTGTATGTCCCCTCCCCCACGGTATAACCCCTGATTTCACTGTATTTGATGTTGGTATAATTTGTGGCAGGGAAGGGAAAAACACATTTTTTTTTTAAATAGGGATACAGGTGGACCCATGGCAACAATAAGATAAACAATATATTTTGTCGAAAATGATCTACACATCTTTGGTACCGAAGGGGTTGCAGTGGTGGTGGGGGAAGATGGGAAGGGATGGGAAGGGAAAAAAGGAAGAGGCAACAATGCTTGCTAAGAAATGCACTCATTACCTTCCCCATGTAAATGTAACCACTCAGCATTTTCATGATAAAAATACCACACAAAACCAATATGTAGAAATTGAAATCTTTATACATTGGGACTTGGCACTTAATGTGATATAGTCAATTTGTTAAATATATTGGCACTCTTTAAGTTATTACAAATATAGTTGCCTCTATGATCCAGCATTTTGAGTCACAGCTTTATATATAAAATATATTTAAAAGTATGTCCAATGACAAACATTTACCAGACTATACATTGCAAAATCTTTTACAATAACATATAATAAACTATTGAAATGCCCTTGGAGGAAGTTGTACCATTATGCACATGTATACTACACAATATGTTGTATTAATAAGAAAAATTATATATATATATATACTTTCAAAACACTAATATTACACAGGAGAAATGTATAAAGTAGAATACATTTTCCAATTATGTGAGCTTTTAAAAATAGGAACATCTGTAGAATGTGAAATAGTGGTTGCTCAAGGGAATTGTAGGTTGAAATGATAGGACATGTCTACTAATAGATACTGAAATATTTTGATAGGGTAGTTATGGCAAAATATTTGAGAACTGGAGGTGATGCTCATGTATGAATTAACCCAATTACCTGTCGAATTTCAATTGTTATTAGTTCAGAATGAGGATACGAGTTCACAGAAGGAGCTTGAAATCCTAAAGATCATGAATTGTCTAAAATATTATAAAATCATAATTGGTTTGTGAAAATCTAATGGCAATCTGATGCCAAAATATTTTGACATAATAATTTTAGGATATCACTATTAGTTGGTGATGCCATCCTGGTGATGAGGTCACAATATGTTTGTGATGTCACAATGACATGCTAGATCTCAATTGTTATTAATTCATAACGAGTTTAACCAGGTACATGCAGGGCTCTGATGTCACAAAGGCAATGTTATTTTCAAAGGTGTTAAGAGTTCAAATAGGTTTGGTATGTCACATTTGGATGTTGATGTCACAATGGCAATGTGATATCTTAATAGATTTGTGTAGTCAGAGTTCATGATGCCACAATGTGTTTGGCATGTCAAAATGAGTTCATAATATCACAATGATTTGTATAATTTCAATTGCTACTAAATCACGAGGATACAAGTTCACAAATGGAGCTTCTCTTCCCAACGTGCTTGCATTTTTTAAAACATTATGACATAATAGGTTTTTGAAAACACAATGGCAATATGATGTCACAATGGCAATGTGAAGTCAGAATGCCATGTTATCATAATGTTTTGTTATCATATTTGGTTATGCCAAACATGCTGAATTTACAATAACTTTCTGATATCAAAATGGGTTTAGGATGTTACAATGGCATGGGGATATCAATTTTCATTAACTCACAATGAATATATGAGGCCACAATTGAATTATGGTGAATCCAAAGGCATGTGTTGTCACAAAGGTGATGAAGTCCTAACATATTTGTGATGTCACAAAGTGACACAATGATCATGTTATCTGGCAGTTTGATGTTACAATGGTCATTGTATCACAGTGTATTTCCCATATCTCATTATACCTGAAATATTATGAGGTTGAAAACATATTTTGACCTCATAAAAGGACTATGATATCACAAAAGTTAGGAGGAGAGGACAGGAATATGATGTCACAGCGGGTTAGTGTTACCTCCATGGCAATGTGATTTCACAATGTTTATGAAGTCCCCGTGAGTTTCTGCCATCCACATGCCACATTTGAAAAGGAACGAAATCAGAGAATAGGCATTCAAGATATTTCCACAATAGCATAATGGCAATGTAATATCATAATGCTATGATATAATTGTAGTTTGGTTATGTCACAGTAAGTGAATGATGTCATAATGACAATGTGATATCACACTAGTCATGAGGTCACTAAGGTTTTGTGACGTTAAAATGGCAAATCTGAACTCAACTGTCTTTAGTTCACAATGATGACATGGTTACCCAAAGGGACTGTGATGTCACAACTGCCTTGGGTTCTTACAAGCGTGCTAAGAGAACATAACAAGACTTGGATATCATAATGTGATCATGATGTCACAAAAGCAATGGGAAGTCACAATGGGTTTTTGATGTCATTGTAATGCCAAGATCACCATGGGATAGTGATATCACAAGTTCTCCATACGACAGTCACATATCCAATTTCAATTGCTACTAGTAGACAAAGAGGATATGAGTTCAGAGAAAGAATTTGAATTCCCAAATGTTATCAATTTTCAATGGTCATTTGTTAAAACACAAGGGGACTGTGATATCACAGTGGCAATGTGATAACAAATATCATGTAATATTAATGTTTAGATGTCACAATTAGTTGGTGATGCCGTATTAGTGATGAGGTCACAATAGTTTGTGCTGTAACAATGGGTTTTGTTACAAAACTTGGGAGCAGCCAGTGGCTCCTGCCTCTAATGCTAGCTAGTCAGGATACTGAGTTCTGAGGATTGCAGTTCCAAGCCAGCCTGGGCAGTAAAGTCTGTGAGATTGTTCTTTCCAATAAACCACCAAAAAAAAAAAAGGAAGTAGTGCTTTTGCTCAAGTGGGAGAGAGTAGGCTTGAACTGAAGATCTGAGGGACAGCACTGAGGCCCAGCATTCCAGCACCATGACTGAGACACAAAAACGTTATGGAAGAGGACAGGTTTGTGATGTAAGTGTGTTAATGATAGGATAATGGCAATATAATTGCCATTATGATTGCCACTGTGACATCACAGAGGTTATGAGGTCCCATTATGTGTCTGATATCAACAAACATGCCACAATTTAAATAGAACTAAATCATATACTAGGTAATCACAATGTGTCTATGATGTCACAATGGCCATGTGATGTCATAATGCTATCTCTTTTTATAATGTCACAATGAGCTGATCATGTCAGAAGGTCAATATGACATCGCACTGGTGATGATGTGTGAAGACTCAGCATGTATGTTGGAGGGTAGAATGATGCAGGCTCCAGCCTCAGGATTATCTGAGGACTGTGTTTTTGTATGTGAAAAGCTCTTGGCATGCCAGGCTAGAGAGGGAACATGTTCTCTCTCCCTGTCTGAAAGCACATGTCACAGACTCCTGGAAGCTGGGGAAGGAGCACTTCTGCTGACTTAAGCATAGAGGGACAGCTAGTCAAGCATTTTCCTGAGTATGTGGAAGTGGTTTGAGCTTGCTCTAAAATAGTTTAGATAAAAATATACAAGGATGTTGTCTCATAGTTTAAGTAAAATTGTATATGTGAAATTCTTTGTGTGGATATCTTCTGACTAAATCTTGGCAAAGGCAATGCTTACTTGTCTTTAAATATGCACTAGCAATAAAGCACAGCATACAGTGGCAATTGCTGTTTGCACTCTGCATTCTCTGTGTCCTGGTAATTTCACGACCCCTAGCCAGGGACCCCAGTGCCTTAGACGTTGACAATTTTTCTCAAACAGGGATCCTGCAGTGTTGAATTCAGGAAGGGATATTCTGATAAATACTTTTAATTACAGGGTGATAGGAGAACCTAAGTCCAATTTGTACTTACATATGCTAAAACATTTACTTACTACTTGTAACTATTAATGTAGTTAGGGAATGAAATCCTCGGTTCCCTGATGAAGGGACATTAGATGTTGATAATTGGAAACAAGTAAAATATAATGTTCGAGAAGGGAAAAAGATTCCTTTTAGATTTTGGTCCATTTGGGCTATTTTATATATCCATTTTAAAGCTTTAAATTAGGAAAGATTAGTAGCAGACTTAAAGAAAGTGGCTTCCTCTTCTATTGTAGATTTACAATTGGACTCTGAGGTTAAGGACGCAATAGATAAGGATACATCGCAATTAACAGAGAAAAAATAAGAGGTAAAGAAGGCTGAAAAGGAACAAACTCAAAGGGTAATTAGAATGTCTGAGCAAATGGAATTGATTTTTATCAAGATTACAGCATATGGAGTTAGAAATAGCAGAGTGAATAGAGAATCTGAGTGAAAGTAAAACAGCCTTTGGCTCCTCCCCTTGCGGATGCAATTTTTACGGTGTCACTTCCTTACAAAACAGAGGGCTCAAACAATGAGTCTGATGATGAAATGCCTATCTTATCCTGTAATGAGACCACCCCCTATGAATAGTACAGCTCAACCAGCCAGATATGAGGTTGTTGCTGTCGATGATATTGGTAAACCTAAGTAGGCAGTGACATTGTGTGGTCCTCGGTCTCATTATGTTAAGGAATTGCTTAATGGGCTTGCCAGACATTACAATAATTTTGCTCCCAAGGATTGGAAGATGCTTTGTAGAGCCTTGCTTAAGGAACATGAATACATACTATGGCAAAGAGTTATGTACAGAAAGGACTAGACAAAATGCACAGGGAAATACTCCACACCTGCAGGTCATAATTTTCCCATGTTGAGTGGAACATAACAATATGCAGATGCTCATATGCAAGTGAACTCTCCTGAAGAGATCCATGAGAAGTTAGGAGACATAGATATTGAGGCATAGGAGAGGATTAGGCTGGTAGGAGATCATTATGGCTCCTAGACTAAAGTAATTCAAAAACCTAATGAACCCTATTTTGAATTTTTATCACGATTGAAATTGACCTTGGAATATACTGTTGTGGGAGAGGCTGCAAGGCAACAACTGCTGTGCATGTTGACTTATGAGAATGCTAATGAGGACTGTAGATGAGCCCTATTGCATATTAAAGAATCTCGGGAAGTAAATACATACTTAAGGGTGTGTAAAGACATCACATCCAAATCCCGGCTTAAGCAGTTGTTTGCTGAAACTATGGCCACTACCTGGCATGCTTTACAAACCAAACCCTCTAATCTAAATGTTTTGGATATGGTCAACTGGGACATATAAAGAAGAATTGAACGAGGCCACTAATGTTAACAAGAGAGGACCAGGAATTTGCCCTAACTGTAAAAAAGAAAAGCACTTGGCAAGAGAGTATAGATCAAAAATAGACAATAAAGGAATTCCTATAAAAAATGCTTACCCTATGCAGGGAAACTCTCCATGGGGCCAGCCCCAGGGCCCAGGATTAATAACAAGAGCAGGCAATCATTTTCTCCCTAGTGCCTGCCACAGCCCACAGCGCCGCAGTGGACATACCAGTCTTAGAAGATTTTTACTTTGAAAGTTGGTGATAAGCCACAAAATATTCCTACCAGAATTTATGGGCCTTTACCTGAAGGAACATTTGGCCCATTGACTGGCAGATCCAGTCTTAATGCAAGGAGTTTTAGTACATTTAGGAATTATCGATGCTGACTATATTGGAGAAATAAAAATTTAATGTCAGCTGCTGCAGATATTTCCTTTAAAAAGGGAGAATGAATTGCTCAAATTTTGTTATCACCATATATATCTATTGAAAGTTATTTACATACCGCATTGGGGGATTTGGAAGTACTAACCAACAAAATATGTTTTGGACTACTCATATTACTAAAATGCAGCCTAAGATTAAAATTAATATTCAGGGAAAGATATTTACAGGACTAATAAATACCGGCTCAGATATTAAAATTATCAACACATTTGAATGGCCGAATAATTTATTATATGAAATAATCCCCTGTAATATTAAAGGAGTTAGCAATACTCCCGTAAATTCTATAGGACAAGCAGTGTTGTATGTTACTATAACCTCAGAAGATGGACAGACACCTGTCCTTAAACCTTATATTATGGAAGTTCCAGTTAACATAATTGGTAGAGACGTACTGGAACAATGGGAAGTTCATATTCAATTTTAACATTTTTAGATGGAGCCCCAAAAGATATTATGGAAATCTGAGGAACCTCTTTGGATTGAACAATGATCTTTATCAAAAGAGAAATTAGATGCAGCTCATCAATTAGTTGAAGAACAGTTAACCAAAGTACCTTTTGAGGCATCTATGTCATCATGGAATTCTCCAATATTTGTTATTAAAAATAACTCAGGGAAATGGAGATTGCTGATTGATTTACAAGGAGTTAATTCATCCATGTACCCTATGGCGGCTTTACAACCTGGTATACCATCGCCTGTCATGCTTCCTAAAAACTGGCCAATAATAGTAACAGATTTACAAGATTGCTTTTTTTTTTTATTTTTACCATTCCTCTACATGTAAAAGGTTGTAAAAGATTTGCCTTTTCTTTATCACAAATAAATCATCAAGCCCCTCATCAGCGCTTCCAATGGAAGGGGTTGCCCGAGGGAATGACGAACTCTTCAAACATGTGTTAGATATATGTTGATAAGGCCTTAAAACTTATTAGACAAAAGAATAGCCTCACATATATATTTCTCATTATATGGATGATATTATATTTGCAGGACCAAATATGGCAGAATTAGAAATGGTGTTACAGTGCTTACCTTCTTGAGAATTACAATTTGTAGAACAAGAATAAAAGAAATGTTTTACATCAAGTAAGGCTGGATCAACCCATAAATTTACATATTCTGGAAATAGAAAGACTTGGAAAAAATTATATTAAGTGAAGTAAGTCAGGCCCAAAGAAACATAGGTTCCATGGTTTCCCTTATTTGCAATTACTAGTATATGTCTGAGACAAGGAGAAAAATTCAGATAAGTTGATGTTAGGGAAATGAACCCTAAGGTATGTATTCAAATGTTTATTTTTTTTTTCATGAGTTTGTTTATAATACATTTATAAGATTATTTCTTTGTTGCTTTGTATGTCCCTCCTCCACGGTATAACCATTGCTTTCCCTGTATTTGATGTTTTTATAATTTGTGGAGGGGAAGGGAAAAAAATAAATCGTTTAAATAGGGATAGAGGTGGACCCTTTGCAACAATGAGACATACAAGTCGTATGTCGAAAATGAACTTTACAACTTTGGTAGTAGGGGGAGGAGGGTTAAGTGGGGGGTGGGGGAATGATGGGAAGTGAAGGGGAAACAAAGGAGGAGACTACAATGCTTGATAAGGAATATAATTGTAACCCCTCTATACAGTATTTTCACAATAAAAAAAATTAAAAAATTATATATTCTGGACAAATGGAAATACACAGCAGGAATTGTCAGACAAAATGGGCTACCATTAGAGTGGATTTATACACGGCATAGATTTACAAAAAATATTATGCCTTATGAACAACAGTTGGCAATTATTATTCCACAGGCCAGGCAATGAGTATATACTCTATTGGGGTATCATTTATTTGAAATCATTTTTCCTTTACCAAAAGATCAAGTAGAATATTTGTTATACATGCCTGAAATCTACAAATAACATTAATAAATTTTACTGTGCAATTTTCCTATCATTTTCCCAAAGGTAGATTGTGGGATTGCTTGTGTAAACAACAATGTGTCATTAATGATATAAATACCAAGGTCCCTATTCCCACCGCTCTTACCGTTTTTACAGATGGCTCCAAAACAAAGAGTGTTTATTGGACGACAAATAAATATTGGGTTCAAACAACTATTTTAGCATCAGTTCAACAAAATGAACTTTTTGCTATTATTACGTTGTTGCAAGATTTTGTGGGAGATATTAATATTGTTACTGATTCTATCTATGCTGTATGAGTTGTGACTAATAGAGTCACTGCTATTATGTATTCATCTAAACTCCATGTAAACAAATTATTTGAACAATTACAAGCAGTACTGCAACAATGTAATACCAAAGTGTTTGTAACTCATATTAGGGCTCACTTTTTTAGTAAGTTTTGTTTCTGCTGAACTGGATCATGCTCATTTACATTCAAATGCTGGCTTTATACATAAAATAACATTTTCAAGCTAAACAAATTATTAAAAAAATGTCTATTTGCAGACCAATACATCTGAAAATTGTGCCTGCTGGAATAAATCTTCGAGGATTACAACAAAACGAGTTTTGGCAAATAGATATAACCCATGTACAAGCTTTGACCATTTTTCTTTTGTACATGTTACAATAGATACTTATTCCAAATTTGCTTGGGCTTCTGCCCTTACCAAAAACAAACAAACAAACAAACAAAAAACTGTTAACAATGTAATAAAACACTTATTAGAAGCTTTTCCCATCATGGGAGTACCTTCCAAAATAAAGACTGATAACGGACCAGCCTATAAAAGTATCAAATTTAAAAGATATTGTGAACTTTATGATGTGGTACTTATTACAGAAATAGAATATAACCCCCAAGGAGAAGCCGTTATTGAATGAGTTCATGGCACATTAAAACAGCAAACTAAAAATATTAAAAGGAAGGACGGATTGGATGAAGGTATCGATATTTTGTGGTTTTCCATGCAAAATCTTAAAATAATTATACATCAGGCTCTTTTTGTTCTTACTTTTAAACTTACCACAAGGAGATATTTTAACTAGAGTGGAGCACCTTATTTAAATGCTCCTGTATGGATTAAGATTGCATTGAACGCAGAACGGCAAACAGAAACATTATTGCATAAAGGGCAATGATACGGCTTTGTGTCTACACAGGATGGCAGACAATACTGGCTTCCAGCTTGATGGATATAGACACGGCCCAGAAAGGACAGCCCCATATCCTATAAAGAATCAGGCACCAGTTGAGGAAGAAGAAATCCCCATGCAGGCCATGGGTCACTTGGCTTTGGGATGACGTCACCGTCAGCATCAGTTGGCTGCCTGGCTGCCCACCTTGGGGCAGGTTAAAAAATTGACTGGAGAAGGACAAAGGATGTTATAACACACTGGTAAAACTGTCACGGCTGAGAACTTGTTCCTGGCCATGTGCACCCTGCTTGCTATAAAAATTGCCCATGCCAATGTAAGTTATTGGGTCTTTGTTCCTAACCCTCCTTTATTGGAAACCGTTTTTTGGGGAGACATGGATATAACCGTCTATACCATTCCTGCTGTGTTATCTCCTCCTTGGAATAATTTGACATTTAACAATAAGGATGATGGTAATTTTGAAATTTTACTTACTTATTCCTTGCCTGTTTGTCTGGGGCCTCCTCCGTGTTTAGTTATGAATTGGCAATATTGGGTCTTATCTGGAAAAGGCACTTCCAATTCTAGAACACAGCTGCAGGGATTAACTACTTGGTCCATTAATAGTAGCTGGGAAAGCATCACCTTTGATGGCAATTATCCTTACCTTTGTGCCCTGATTTTACTTATATTGATTTAAAATATCAGCCTTTTGTGTGACAAGAGTGTAGAGGACCATTTGGAAAAATGTTCAATAATTTTATTGATTGGGGATCTTTTGGACAGTTTATTAACACATATTCAGAATGAAATATTGCCAGATGTGATTTATCTAATGTTACTAGAATGCTGGATGCCATTAGTGGATTGCTTACCGGAACTCGATTGATGACCTCAGGAAATGGAGGCATTGCAGATGATCGATGGGCTTTCATAGCTCTACCTACTGCTTTTCAGATGCATCTTTGGAATGTTGCAGTTGCACTGAAACCCGTGATGCTTTCAAATGGATCATTCTTGGGAATGGTGAACTCTGCATCCACTTATACTTTTACTCTGTAGAAATCTTATGATCTAACTGCTTGTGAACCTCTGCCTTATGCATTTTTAGAAGGAAATTTTACATTTTCTCCTACTATTTCTTGTTTTATCACCTGTATTCTTGTGTTAATTCCTCTCTTGATTTTAATGACAGTGATAGTATTGTGATTTTACAACAAAGAACTCATTCTTTGCTGTCTGTTAAATTAGGAAGATAGTGGTCCCAAAATCCCTTGGATAGTGTTGTTATTGAATTTTTTACCAAACTGCTAAAATGTAAAAAACATATGATTGGAGCCATTGTAGCTGGGATTTGAAGCTTAATTTCTATTACCACTGTTGCTGCGATGTCTAGAATTGCCCTATACACTTCCTTATAAACTAAACACATTGTGGAAGATTGACACCCGGATTCACATGAATTGTGGGTCTCACAGGTAGAAATTGATGCTCAGTTACAAAAATAGATTAATGTTGTTAAACAGACAGTGTGATTGTTAGGAAAAAAAGTCATTGCTTGTGGAAAAACAGTTATTTTTGAAAAAAATTGATGCTTGGTTACAAACACAGATTAATGTTTTTAAACAGACAGTGTGATTGTTAGAAAAAAGTTATTGGTTGTGGAAAAACAGTTATTATTGAAATGTGATTGAAATTCTACTAACTTTTGCATTATTAATAATGAATCTATTCATGATTGGAATGTAATACAACAGTATTTATTGGACATTATACTGCTTCTTAATTGATTGCTCAGTTATGATTTAATGTACATGATATTTTGGTAAACAATTTGCAAATGATGATGCTGGTAATATTGCTGTTGCATTTATTAAACTGTTGGAAGGGCTGGATGCAAAATGAATACTACAATGTATTTCACATACTGCTAGTGGTATGGAAATTATCATTATTATTTTGTCTGTACTTGTACTGTTGTATTTGATTTTTATGAAATGAATGCAAGCTTCTATGAACCTGTGGAAAGCTATACTTTTAAAACAAAAGAAAAAACAAGGAAATTGTGAACACTCAGCATCTGTGTTGGAGGGGCAAAATGATGCAGGCTCCAGCCTCAGGATTATCTGAGGACTGTGTTTGTGTATGTGGAAAGCTCTTGGCATGCCGGGCTAGAGAGGGAACTTGTTGTCTCTCCCTATCTCAAAGTACATGTCACAGACTCCTGGGAGCTGAAGAAGGAGCTCTTCTGCTTACTTAAGCATAGAGAAACAGCTAATCAAGCATTTTCTGAGTACAGGGAAATAGTTTGAGCTTGCTCTAAAACAATTGAGATAAAAATATACAAAGACATTGTCTCATAGTTTAAGCAAAATTGTATCCGTTGAAATTCTTTGTGTGAATGTCTTCTGACTAAATCTTGGCAAAGGCAATGCTTACTTGTCTTTAAATATGCACTAGCAATAAAGCACAGGATGCAGTAGCAATTGCTGTTTGCACTCTGCCTCCCCTGTGTCCTGGTGATTTCATTACCCTTACCTAGTGATCCTAACACCTTTGATGTTGACAATGATGTGTCAAATGTCTGGTGGTGTTACAGTGGCATATCTGATTTCCATTGTCATTAGATTACAATGAGGATATGTGTATACAAAGAACTGTGATGTCATAAAGGCCAAGTGTTTTTTTCAAAGGACCTAAGAAATCATAAGAGCTTTGGGATGTCCCAATGTGATTGTTATGTCACACTGGAATATGATGTCAATATGTGTCAATAATGTGACAAAGATTTTGTAATATCACAATCACATATCTGAAAACAATGGCTAATTATTCACACTGAGGCTATGGGTTCACAGATGGACCTTGAAGTCCCAAAGGCCATGAGTTTTCTAATATGGTGTCATAATAGGATTGGGAAAAATAATGGTGTGATTTCCAATATCATATCGTAATATTTTGATGGCACAAAGTGATGTCTCCCTGGTGATGAATAGTGACTAGGTCACAATAGGTTTTCCATAACACATATGCCACATTTGAAATAGAATGAATTACATAATAGGCATTCACAGAGAAGTTTTGGAAAGATGGCGGAGGAGAAGCTGGAGGCTAAACAAGCTCTCGCATAGAAAGCAGTTTTAGAGTTCCAGTGAACAGTCCTAAGCCAGAGAATCACATCAAGTGTACCTTCACAGGACAGAGAGTTAGGCCAGAGAGAGAAAATACAGGCATGGAGACAGCCCTGAGCACTTGCCAGCAGCCGGCGCGGCAGTGGCAGCGGTGGCTGTGACGACTGCAGGCACCATACCTGAATCACAGAGAGTCCAGGACGAAGGAGCCAGACATGGCGGGCGGGCAGATTCCACTCAACACCAGCAAGAACTGACAAGGAGCAGACATCTTCATCATGCAGTTCACAGACCAGAGACGACCCAGGAACCAAGACTCAGCATGAGTAGAAGCCTGATGTCCTCACTCCTCAGGGAGCAGAGGAGGGAAGGCCACCCCTCCACCCACCAGTACCGAAGATCTCCAACTTGGATACCGACAAAGCTCGGCAGAGCTGCTAGCTCCAACTAAGGCCCTGAAATAAATCTAGAGTTATCTAGCAGTCACAAGAGCCTAACCTGACCTGCCAGACTCAGCTCCACCCAGGGAAAAGACACCCACCTCGGGCACCAGCCCCAGGAGTGGCTTTCTTCATCGAGTAATCAGAGCCAGAGGCGCCCCTCCCTTTAGCAGCCTGGACAATCAACTGAAATTCAGTAAACAGAAACCCTGAGAGTGGCTTCAGGCTGGGCTCTGTGAGTTTCTCACAAACCAGCCCCCGGGAAAAGCTACTGTTTGCTGAAAGGTCTCAACTCTACCCTGAACCTAGCCTCATTACACCATCTCCACACTGGAGGAAAAAGCCATCTCCTCCCATTGAACTAAACTGGGAGGAGGATTGCAGAGCTTATTTCTGCCTGTTCAAAGAAACTGACTTAAGTAACCAACCAAGCCACAGGCACACAAGCAAACCAGAGACTCCAACAAGAGGCTGGTTACGGATACAAGGGAGACACAGGATTTTTACCAACCCTTCCAAAAAAATCAAAGAACTTTTTTTTTGTTGTACCTTTTATTAAAAAAAAATGATTTTTCTAAATTTTTTTTAATCTTTAATTTTTGCCTTTTTTGGAAAAAAAATTGTTTTCTAGTAATTTTTTTTCCTCTTAGAATTTTATTTTAGGGGTATAAGTGTGTGTGCGTTTTTCTTCCTTTTTTGTTTTTGTTTTGTTTTGTTTTTTTAAGCTCTACTGAACTTCTGATCTTTTTTTCTTATCATTTTCACCTGTTCTTCTCTTCCGTTCTTTATGTGACTTAATTGCTGTTCTGCACATCCTCAGAGAAACCCATAGTCAATAATTAGACATTATCCCCCTTTGTGTACACACTTAATCCACAAATTTATTACTCAATTCAAAACCTCTTAGACAAATTCCTTAATAGCAGTATTAATTCTTTATACATATATAATATTTTAAGTATTTTTATTTTTGTTTTTCACATCTCCTTTATTTCTCTTCCCTTCTCTCATTATATTCATGTTCTTCTCTGAATAGTTTGTTTTCGTTTTGTATAATATTTTTAATTTTTGTTCCCTTTCTCTTCCTTCTTTTTTCTCTCTCTCTCTACTTTCATTCTATCCAACCTATTTCCTGCTTTGAGATTAGGACTTAGTTAACACTCCCTGTGACTTCCCACATCACTCTATTCCTATTTTTTACCCACATCTCTTCCTAAACCTAATAATTTTTGGTTTACCAAATTCTTCTTTGCAGTTTGTAGCCCATTAATATACAGTTTTTGATGTTTAATAGATATATCTGTTGAACTAGATTGTATCTGCAGACTATTGACTGTGCAAATACAGACTTTGGTTGATGCTTGCCTTAAGATAGTGTTCTAGCACAAAACGTGTTAATTTCATCCTAAATGGGCAGAGTAATCCAGAAAAACACTAGAAAAATGGCAAGTCCGGGTATCTTAACTCCCACTCATGATAACTAGGGGACAGAACAGATAATGAATAATCCAGAGGAGAGTTCCCAAATAGCGCTACAAACACTGCTGGAAATATGATAAAAGAAAAGATTGAAAACATACAAAGGACTCTGTATGAGCATGATAAGGAGAAAGAAGAGGCAATCCAAAAGTTCATACAGGAATATCATAAGTATGAGGAAGCTACTCAAAAATTAATACAGGATTTGTGTGAGCAGCTTGAGAATACTCAAAGAGAAAGGCAGCAATGGCGTGAGCTGGCTGAGAACACTCAAAGAGAACTACAGGAATCCCACCAACGGGAGGAAGCTAATCAAAGAGTAATATAGGAATTGAGAATGCAGGATGAGAATACACAAAGATCACTAAAGGCATTCATGGAATCCATTAACAAAGAGCTGAAGGAAGTCAGGGAGACCACCAAGGAAATGCTGAATGGAACCCAACAGAAGGAATGGGAGTCCAAGGAAACCATAACTAATCAACTAAATGATTTGAGAATAAACACTGAACACCAAATTGTGGAAG
The DNA here is from genome assembly GCF_019054845.1 of Dipodomys spectabilis. Taxonomy (NCBI): domain Eukaryota; kingdom Metazoa; phylum Chordata; class Mammalia; order Rodentia; family Heteromyidae; genus Dipodomys; species Dipodomys spectabilis. The sequence continues at coordinate 4,357,739 of NW_024870841.1, read as the reverse complement.
TAAAGAAGTTCATACAATATCTAAAACAAAGCTGCAACAAAGAATTTGAAGCCATCAAAGCTGACCAACTAGAAGAAAAAGAAGTAAAAAACAACGTAGAAAGTCTCGACAGCAGGACATACCATGCAGAAGATCGAATCTCGGGATTGAAGACAGCCTAGATATTATAGAGAATGAACATACAACCATCCGAGACAAATACAAGAAATATGAGAGATATATCCAACACTTGGAAGACACCATCAACAGGCCTAATCTAAGGATAATGGATATAGAGGAGCACCTAGAAACAGAAGTTAATGGTCTAGGAAATTGGTTTAACAGGATCCTAGCAGAGAACTTCCCAAACATGCAAAAAGATAGGCCTATTCAGATACAAGAAGCTTTTAGAACTCCAAATAGACCAGACCAGAGTAGGACATCCCACCATCACATTATAATCCACACAGGATCAATTCAGACCAAGGAAAAGATCCTTAAAGCTGTCAAAGAGAAAAGATTAATCACCTATAAAAGGAAACCAATTAGAATCAGCTCAGGTTTCTCAGCAGAGACAATCAAAGCAAGAAGAGTCTGGAATGATGTATGCCATGCCCTAAAAACAAACAACTATCAACCAAGAATACTGTACCCAGCTAAACTCTCCTTCATAACTGAAGGACAAATAAAAACCTTCCCTAGCAAATAAAAATTGAAACAATACATATCCACCAAACCCGCCCTACAAAAGATACTTAAAGACGTCCTACACATAGAAAACCAACAAGGCCAAAATTAAGGCTAAGAAACTGTACCCAAACTGAGAATCCAAGAACCATAGGAAAAACCAAGTTTTTGCAGCCCCCAAGAAGGTAGATAACATGGCAGGAACTACCAAATAACTCTCAGTCCTATCAACATTAACGGACTTAACTCTCCAATTAAGGGACATAGACTGTCTAGTTGGATTATAAAACAAGATCGTTCTATATGCTGCCTTCATGAGTCACATCTTGCCCGTAAAAACAAACATATTTTCAATGTTAAAGACTGGAACAAAATCTACCAAGCAAACGGCCCCCATAAATAGACGGGAGTTGCAATCCTAATATCAGATAAAATAGACTTCAAATTAAAATTTGTGAGAAGAGATAAAGAAGGTCGCTACATACTAATTAAGGGATCTCTCCTTCAGGAAGATATTGCAATACTAAATATCTATTCGTCAAAAAACGGAGCACCCAAATTGATCTAAGAAACACTACTTTCCCTCAAATCCCATATAGATCCAAAGACATTAATTGTTGGGGATTTTAACATACCACTCTCCCCACTAGATTGATCAACTGGGCAAAAACTCAATAGAGAAACTGCAGATCTAAACAACTGCATAGATCAACTAGATTTAACAGACATCTACGGAATATTTCACCCAGCAGCATCAGAATACACGATTTTCTCAGCAGCACATGGAACATTTTCTAAAATAAACCACATTTTAGGCCACAAAGCAAACTTGTCTAAGTTCAGAAACATTGAAGTTATACCTTGCATTCTCTCTGAGCACAAGGGAATAACATTAGAACTTAACACCAAAAGCCACCAAAGAAAGTCCGGTATCACCTGGAGGCTGAACAACACAATGCTGAATCAGGAGTGGGTCATGGAAGAGATCAAATGTTCATGCTATTCAACAAAAATGAGCACACAAATTACCAGCTCCTCTGGGACACAGCAAAGGCAGTACTCAGAGGCAAGTTTAGAGCTCTGAGATCCTACATCAACAAATTGGAGAGATCTGAAACTGACAATTAAATGACACATCTAAACCTCCTTCAAGAAGTGCAGCAAGATAAACCCCAATCCAGTAGATGGAAAGAAATAATTAAAATTAAATCAGAATTAAATGAATTAGAATAAAAAAAAAATTATAGAAAGCATCAACAAAAAAAGAGTTGGTTCTTTGAAAAAATTAACAAAATTGACAGAACCTTAGCAAATCTTATCAGAAAAAGAAGAGAACACACCCAAATAAATAAATTCAGAGAGGAGACTGGAAACATCACCACGGAAACAAGCAAGATTCAGAACATTTGAAGGGAATACTTCTCAAAACTTTATGCCAATAAGTTTGAGAACTTGACAGAAATGGACCTTTTCCTAGCAAATATTGACATGCCAAAACTAAACCAAGATGAGTTAAACCATCTTAACAGGCCCATATCAAGCATTGAAATAGAAACAGCAATAAGAGACCTCCCAGCTAAGAAAAGTCCAGGACCAGATAGTTTTACAGCGGATTTCTACAAGTCCTTCAAAGCAGAGTTCACACCAATACTCCTCCAACTCTTCAATGAAATTCAAAGAGAAAGTTCACTACCGAACACATTCTATGAAGCCATCATAGCCCTCATCCAAAAACCAGTAGGAACTCATCAAAGAAAGAGAACTATATACCCATTTCTTTGATGAACATTGATGCAAAACTTCTCAACAAAATTTTGGCCAATCGACTTCAACAATTCATCCAAAAAATCATAAACCATGATTAAACAGGATTCATTTCAGGGATGCAAACTGGTTCAATATACGCAAATCAATTAATATTATTCATCACATCCACAGGAGAAAGGATAAGAACCACATGATTATCTCAATAGATGCAGAAAAAGCATTCGACAAGATCCAACACCCCTTTATGATGAAGGTTTTGGAAAAATTAGGAGTCCATGGAACATTCCTCAATACAAAAAAGGCTATATATGACAAACCTATAGCCAGCATTATACTTAATGGTGAAAATCTAAAGCCATTTCCTCTTAATTCAGGAACAAGACATGCATGTCCACTCTATCCAATTCTCTTCAATCTACTATTTAAATGCCTGGCTATAGCAATAAGAGAAGATACAGACATAAAGTGGATCAAAATAGGGAAAGAAGAAATATAATTCTCACTCTTTGCAGATGACATGATCTTGTACTTGAAGAATCCGATAGACTCCAATTCGAAATTACTCAACCTGATTCAAAACTTTAGCAAAGTAGCAGGGTATAAAATTAACCCTCAATAATGAACGGCTTTTCTGTATGCCAACAATGAGAAAAGTGTGGCTGAAATTAGGAAAGCAACTCCATTTGTAATAGCCCCACAAAAAATAAAATACGTAGGAATTAACTTCACCAAAGAAGGGAAGGACCTCTATGATGAAAACTTTAAAATCTTGAAAAAGGAAATCAAAACAGAACTTAGAAAATGGCAAAACCTCCCATGCTCCTGGCTGGAAAGATTAACATCGTGAAAATGGCAATACTTCCCAAGGCTATCTACAAATTCAATGTGATACCTATCAAAATTCCAACCTCATTCTTCAAGGAAATAGAAGAGATAATAAAAAAAAAACATATGGAACAATAAAATACCTTGAATGGAAAAACGCTCCTCAACGGAAAGGACACTGCTGGAGGAATATCAATACCAAATTTCAAACTCTACTATAAAGCCATAGTAATCAAAACAGATTGGTATTGCCATAAGAACAGACCTCAGGACCAATGGAATAGAATTGAAAACCCAGAAATGAACCTACAGACCAATAGCCATCTAATCTTCCATAAGGGAGCTAAAAAAATAGACTGGAAGAACGACAGCCTCTTCAGTAAATGGTGCTGGAAAAATTGGTTAACTACTTGTAGAAAACTAAAGCTAGATCCTTATATATTACCCTGCACCAGTATCAACTCCAAATGGATCAAAGAACTCGAAGTCAAAGCAGACACTCTGAAAACATTACAGGATGGAATAGGAGAAACCCTAGGTGTCCTTGGGTCAGGCGGAAATTTTCTGAATAGAGACCCGGAAACACAACAAATCAAAGAAAGGTTGGACAAATGGGATTGCATTAAGTTGCAGAGCTTCTGGATGGCAAAGGACATAGCTAGCAAGATCAATAGAAAGTCTACGGATTGGGAGAAGATCTTCATTAGCCATACAACAGACAAGTGTCTCATATCTAAAACATATTTGGAACTCAAATAATTAAATCCCCCAACAACAAATCCTCAAAGAAACAACTGCCCAATAAATAAGTGGGCTAAAGACTTAAAGTGCAACTATTTTGAAGAAGAAAGAAGGATGGCTAATAGACACATGAAGAAATGCTCAACATCCCTAGCCATAAAAGAAATGCAAGTCAAAACAACATTGAGATACCACCTCACCCCAGTTAGCTGAGGCTGGTGGTACACCTTCTGGTATGGGGTGTACTGAGCATCAGAGTGTTGATTTCTCAGAATATGAGGGAGAGTACTCCAGTGGTCTTCCTATGCGGGATCCTATGTCACAGGGGAGAAGATTTTTCAGTTTGAGAATTTTAGGACATTGTTCTTCCATCCTGCAATAAAGGAGTATACAGGACAGAGAACTCTCAGCAAACACACATAGATTGATAGCCACAGACACTTCCCTCACATGTGCGACATCTCTCAAAAATGACCTTTTAAGGATGTCCCAGAAGACATATGAAGGAGGCCCCAATGACCTCTCAATGAAGTCCCAGAATGCTCCAGATGACCTCCAGAGGGTATCTTATATAGTCTTTTGAGGAGGCCCAATATTACCTCTGGAGGAGGTAAAGATAAACTCACAAAGAGGTTCCAGATGGCTTCTCAGGTTACCCCAGATGACTCCAAAGGATGTCAGAGATGGCCCCTTTGATGAAGCCCCTGATGATCTCCAGATGAGGTCCCGATGGCTTCCAAGCTAGGTCCAAATGAACTCTGGAGGAATTCCCTGAGACCTCTTGCGGAAGTCCCTGATGACCCTCTCGAGAAAGCCCCAAATTATCTCCTGAGGAGGTTCCAGATTGTATCTTAAGGAAGCCAAGATTACCTCCAGAGGGGGTTCGAAATGGTTTCTCAAAGAAGCCCCAGATAGCCTCCATAGGATACCTGAGACAGCTTAACAAGTTAGCCCAAGATGGCCTCAATAGGAGTTCTCAGATGGCTTCTCAACTAGGTGCCAATTGACCTCATTGAGCCTCCATGAGAGTTGACCTCCAGATGAGGTCCCAATGGACTCTCGAGTTAGTCCCACATACTCTTTTGAGAAAGCAGCAGTTTACTTCAGAGAATGTCCCAGATGGATTTTGGAGGGTGCTCTAGATGTTCTCTACAGGAGGACGCCCTAAATTGCTTTCAGAGGAGATCCAGATGACCTCTGGAGGAGGTTCAGGATGTCCTCAAAAGGAGGCCCAAGATGACCTCTAAAAGTGTCCCAGATAGCTTCTTAGTGAATTCCCAGATTACTTCTGGAGGAGGTCCTAAATGGTCTCTCAATGAGGCTCTAGATGACCTCTAAAGGAGGACACAAATGACCTCCAGAAGAGGTCCCAGGTGTCCTCTACAGGAGGCCCAAGATGATTTCCAGAGGAGGTCCTAGATGGACACTTAAGGAACCCAGAGATAACCTCGAGAAGCCAGTTACTGTCCTTCCCCTCCTGCTATCCTTAGGTCTTTCCTCTCTTTCCCCCTCTGTTGTGCTGAACATGCAGCCTAGATATTGGCTCTGCCACTGCCCCAATACAAAGAGTCTCCTGCATAACAGTTTTCAACCATCTCTTACCAAACTATTCACTGCCCATTCCCTTCCTGACCGCACACTATGCGGGACTTGACACTCCAATCCAACCAGCAGCATGCCCCTCCCCCTTTGAAAACATTCCTGGCTCTCCCTGGAAGGCAGGTTCATAGGTACACAAAAATTATTGGGCCCCAAGGATTACTTGGAACCTAATGGTTATTACAGGATCGTCATGTAATCAATAGTTCATTGTGACCCCATTCCCACTGGGAGATAACAAACCAATTGTGATATCACATTGATTTTGTGACAATTCAATCACATTGTGACAGGCCAAACTTATTATGACAACTTAGAATCTTTGTGACATCACCATCCTTTTGTATATCCATATCCTCATGATGAAAAATAACAATTGAGATCTAACATGCCATTGTAATATCCCAGATACTTTGTGGCATAATCAGTGTGATTTCACATTGTCATGTTGATATTGTGACATCACCAAAATACATGACATAATACAATCATTTCATCACATTCTCATTGCAATGTCACAGGCATTTTGTGAATGCTTATTCTATGATTTAATTTGATTTCAAATGTGGCATGAGGGTTGGTAATAGACCCCCATTGTCACATCACAAATATTGTGACATCAAAATCCCTTTTGAAAACATACTGCCATTGTGATATCACTATCCTACTGTAGTATCACAAAACCTTCCTGTAACTTCCTGTAACTTTTCTGACATATTATCATTGAGATACCTTAGGACCATTGTGAGCTCATAATCTGCTTTTACATCATAATATTTCTGGTATTACATGTGTTATCAGAAATTCACTGTGACATCACACTGCCAGAAGTCATGACTATTGTTTCACATCATGACATCAAAAATTATTCAAACTTCTAAAAAATTGCGAAAATATGCCTTTTCTAAACATCATATTTCATTTGTGAAGTCATATACTCATTGGGAATTAATGACAATTAAGATACAGCATGGCATTTTGACATCATTAACCCATTGTGAAATCAAAAACCTATTGTGACATCATAACCATTATGGCATCACCTACCAGTTGTGACATAAAAGCAATATTATGACTTAATATTGTGACATCACATTGCCATTGTGATATTGATACCTTATTGTGTTTTGAAAACACTACTATGACCTCATACTATTTTAGAAAATTCATCGCCTTTGGGATGTTGTTTCTTTTATGAACTAGTATCCTTATTGTGAACAACTAGGAATTGATATTAGTCTTATGATATTACAAACTCGTTGTGAGATGACAAACTCATTGTGAACTCATCATGGTAGCATCAAAACCCATTGTGACATAACATTGCATACTGCATCATAGAATCATGGCATTATGACATAACATTGTCATTATGAAGTCATAGATACATTATGAATGCCTCTTTTGTAATTTCATTCTATTTCAAATGTGGCATGTGTATTGATATCAGAAAATAATTGTGATCTTATATTCATAGTAACATCACAAATATTTGGTGACATCATAACCATCATGGCATTATAAACCAATTGTGACATTAAAACTGTATTATTACATAATGTTGTCACATCATATTGCCATTATGATATAATTTTTCCATTGTGTTTTACCAAACCTATTATAGCCTCATAATATTTTAGAAAATTTATGGTATGTGGGTCTTCAAGCTTCTGTGAACTCTTATCCTCATTGATTACTAGTAGCAATTGACCTCGGGAAGTGGCCACAGTTGGCCTCTTCAGGAGCCCCAACGACTTGTGGAGGAGGTCCCAGATGCTCTCTTACGGGAACCCCAGATGAACTCTGGAGGAGGTCCTACATGGCGTCTTGAAGTGGCCCCAGATGAACTCCACATTAGGTCTCACACAGCTTCCAGGAGTTTGCAGATGACCTGTGGAGGAGTTTTCAGATGACCTACTGAAGAGGCCCAAAATGACCTCTGAAGGAGGTCCCCAATGGCCTCTTAAGGAGATCAGAGATGACCTCTTGAAGAGGTCCCAGATGATCTATGGAGGAAGCCATAGATGACCATTGGAAGAGGTGCCTGATTGCCTCATGATGAGGCCCCAAATGAACTCCAGAAAATGTTCCAAATAACCTCAAGAGGTGGTCTCAGATGACCTTTCAAGTCAGGCCCAGAGGCTTTCTCAAAGAATCTTCTCAAAGAACCTACCTCGGGAGAGGTAGCTTCTGAAGGAAGCACCAGATGACCTCCAAGGAGGTCCCAGATAGCTTCCAAAGGAAACCGCAGAAGACCTCTAGGGAGGTTCCCCAAAATAATCTGCCAATCTTGCTCTAGACACACCCCAAGAATTCTACATGTTTCATGTCCTCACTCATCCTCAGGAAACAAATATATGAAAGAGGCTGTGAATCCTGAGAGTTGAGACACTCACCTATGAGGGAGTTTTCCAGGGGCCATGTCCTGATGACATTCAGATGGATTATCTTGCTGGATCGTCCAAAAATTATTTCCTCTAAAGCACGAGACAATCCATCGAGGCATACTAAGATAATTTTTTACACTAGAAGGGGCATATAACTTCCTTGTCCTGGGCTGATACCCATAGCCAAGAACAGCCTTGACCACCAATCCTCAGACATCCAATGGACAGCCTCTCCCTTTGTTAATTGGTCTGCAAACCATTCACACTTAAAACTAAAGCTCCAGACTTTTTCTTTTACCCTTCCTCCCTCCTTCTCTACAGACTTGTCCTTTCTAAGTCTTTCCCTTTTGCCCTTCCACCAATTCCTTAATTGCTTCAGGTCTCTCCAATCTCCAAGAACCTAACCTGCTCTGTTCTAATGTCAAATTGTTGTACTTCCCCTCTGGCTGTTGGTCATCTTCCTCTCCTCCTAGGTCTTTCCCCTCCTGTTTTGTCACCACTTCCATATTTCCAGGTTGTTTTTTTAAATTAAATTTCAATCTTTTTTTTTTAATTGTGAAAATAACATACTGAGGGGTTACAATTACATGGGCAAGATAATGAGTACTCTTATCGAGTACTGTTGCTTCCTCCTTTGTTTTCCCTTCCCATCACTTCCCATCTCCCTCCCCACACCTCTCTCACGTACTCTCACCCCCCACTCTCCACAAAGTTGTAAAGTTCGTTTTTCGAAAAAACCACTTGTACATCTCATTGTTGCAAAGGTCCACCTGTATCCCTATTTAAAACATATGCTTTTTCCCTTCCCCTCCACAAATTATACCAACATAAATTTCTTTGTTGCTTTGTATGTCCCTCCCCACGTTATAATCCCTGCTTTCATTGTATTTGATGTTGGTATAATTTGTGAAGGGGAAGGGCAAAAACAAACCTTTTATATAGGGATACAGATGGACCCATTGCAACAATGAGATGTACAAGTTGTTATGCCGAAAAATACACTTTACAACTTTGGCTGTGAGGGGGTGAGGGAGGATGGGGGATGGAAGATGGGAAGCAATGGGAAGGGGAAACAAAGGAGGAAGCAACAATGGTTGATAAGAAATGTACTCATCACTTTGCCTTGTAATTGTAACCCCTCTGTACAGTATTTTCACAATATTTTTTTAAATACAGTGAAAGCAGGGGATATGCCAGGGGGAAGAGACATACAAAGCAACAAAAATATCATCTTATAAATATGTTAGAAAAAATCACAAGAAAGAAAAACCATTTGAATCTTTATCTTGATTTTCATTTCACCTAACATCAACTTATCTGACCTTTTCTACTTGTCTAAGACATACACAAGTTATTGCAAATAATGGAAACCACAGGACCTATGTTTTTTGGGCCTGGCTTCCTTCACTTCACATGTTTTCCAAGTCTTTCCATTTCTAAAGAAATGGTGCAATGCCATTTTTTCTGATGGAGGCATAGAATTCCATTGTTTATGTGTACCAAATTTTCTTGATCCATTCATCTAATGAAGGGCATCTAAGTTGAGAGATCACAGTCCCTTTGTGTACCTATATGCTCATTGTGAAATAAGGAAATTTAGCTCAGACATGCCATAATAATGGTTGATATATAATGTGTTCCTTGCTCATGTCATTGTAATTCCTCTATACAGTATTTTCACAATCAAAAAGTAAATCGACATCATCTCCACTGTGCCATCACATTTTCACTAAAACACCATCAGTTAATTGTGACATAACCAAATTTCCATGACATCATAGCATTGTCATTGCCTTGTCTTTGGGATGTCATAGACAAAGTATAAATGACTATTCTCATTTCGTTCTATTTGGAATGTATTCTGTAGTCAAAACCCATGGTAACTGCATAACCATTGTGACATAACAATCCCTTTGTAACATCACATTGACATTGTGATGTCACTAACCCACTATGACATCACCAGCCTGTCCTCTCATAAATTGTGTGACATGCTTCAATTGTGATATCTTATGCACCTTGTGAGATGATTACCTGGTTTTGACCTCAAAACATTTCATGTATGACATGATATCAGAAATTCATCTTGACTTTAAGATCCCTGTGGCATCACCCTACTAGACATAATGACTATAGTGTCACATTGTGACATCAAAAACTTGTTAGGACTTCATCACTTTTGTAACAACACGTGCATTTGGAGACATCACAGTCTCTTGTGAGCTCATATACTCATAGTGGGTCAATGCAAATTGAGATCTAGAATGCCATTGTGACATCATCAACCCATTGTAATAATACAAAACTATAATTTGCTTATCACCAGTATGGCATAACCAACTGTGGCTTCAAAATATTACCTTGAGATGATATTGTGACATCATGTTGACATTGTGATATCACTATCCCATTGGTTTTTCACAAACCTATTACAAATTACATTTTAGAACAGTCATGGCCTTTGCGATTTGCACTCCTTTTCTTAACTCCTATTCTCATTTTGAACTATAATCCATTGCAATTGTACACTTGATTGTGATATTACATAATTGTTGTGACATCACAAACCCAAGGGGACATCATTACCACTGTGTTATCACAAACCCTTTGTGATATCACATTGCTGTTTTGATATCATAATCACATTGAGACATCACCAAATTATTATGAACTTTTAACTTCTTTCAAAAAACAAATGGCCTTTCTGGCATCACAGTCCCTTTGTTTACCCATATCCTTATTGTGACTTCATGACAATTGAGGTCAGAAATGTCATTGTAACATCACAAACACTTTTTGACATTATCACCAGTATGACACCACATTGTTGCTATGATACCGTCATCTCATTTGTTGCATGACAAAACTACATTTACATCATAGGATTGTGACAACTCATTGACATTGTGACTTCATAGACACATTGTGCATGTCTATTCTGTGATTTCACTCTATCAAATATGTAATAGGAGTTGATTTCAAATGCCGTTGTGGCATTTGGGTTGATGCCAGAAGCCTATTTTGATCTCATTACCATTGTGAAGTCACAATCCCTCTGTGACATCACATTATCATGTGATATCACTAAACTGAGACATCACAAATCTGTCCTCATAACTTTTGTGACAAGCAGCCATTGGTATATCTTAGGCCCTTTGTGAACTCATAATCAGTTGGGACCTCATAAAATTTCTGGTATGATATATGATATCAGAAATACACTGACATCATGAAAACTGTGTCATCAAAGTGCCAGAAGTCATGACCTTTGTGTCACATTGTGACTTCATAAACCTGTTAGGAAGTAATCACATTTGTGACAACATATGCCTTTGTACATATCACAGTCTTTTGTGAATTCATATAGTCATTGTGAGTAAACGAAAATTGAGATCCAGAATGCCATTGTGACATTAAAACTCATTTTGACATCACAAAACTTTTGTGACCTCATCTCCATTATGGCTTCATCAACTAATTGTAACATCAAAACAAGATTATGATGTGATTCTCTGACATGACATTGCTGTTAACACTATCACATTGTCACTTCCCAGACCTATTATGACCTTTTAGCACCTTTGAAAAAACACATGACCTTTGTGACATCACACTCTGTGTACTCATATCTTCATTGTGACCTAATGACAATTGTGATCAGACATGCCATTGTAATATCACAAACACTTTGTTGCATCATCACATGTGACATCAAATTGTCTCAGTCACACAATCCACTCATGGGACATCAGCAAAGTACAATGACATGAAAGCATTAGGTTTTCACACTGTCTTTGTGATATTATACACACATTACAAATGTCTGTGCATTGTTTTCATTTTATATTAAATTTGGCATGTGAGTTGACATTAGAAACCCATGTGACATCACACTTATTGTGATCTTATAATCACTCTGTGAAATCACATGGACATTGCAATATCACTAACTCACTGTGACATCACAAATCTGTCCTGCTTTCATATGCTGCCATCGTGAAATCTAAGTCTCTTTGTGAGCTCATAATCTGTTTTTGACCTCATAATATATCAAATATAGCATGTAATATCAGAAATCCACTGTGATATCATGACCATTGTGACATCACACTGCCAGCCATCAAGAACCTTGGATCACATTGTGACATCAGCACATTGTTAGGAATTCATTCCATTTGTGATAACAGGTGTCCAAGGAAATATCTCAGACTCTGTGTGAATTCATAAACTTATTGTGAAATAATGACCGTTGATATCAATGCTATTCTGACAAACCCAACCGAATGTGACATCAGAAATTTATTTTCACCTTATCATAATATGTTATCACCTCCAAATTGTAATATAAATACCTTACTATGATGTGATATTTTGAAATCATGACAATATGATATCTTTGTGCCATTGTGTTTTCACAAACCTATTATGACCTCATAATAATTTAGAATATTCATGGACTTTGAGACCTGCAGCTTCTGAGAACTCACAGCTTCATTGTGAACTAGTAAAATTGAAAGTGAATAGGTAGGGCTGAGAAGGTGGCTCAGTGGTTAAAGCACTTGCCTTGCATGCCTGAGGCCCTGGGTTCGATTCCTCAGCACCACATAAGCAAAAAAGAAAAAAGCCGGAAGTGGCGCTGTGGCTCAAGTGGTAGAGCGCTAGCCTTGAGCTGAAGAGCTGAGGGACAGAGCCCAGGCCCAGAGTTCAGGAACCATGACCGGACCCAAAAAATAAAAAATAAAAAAAAGAAAGTGAATAGGTAATTGTTATATTACAAACTTTTTGTGACATCACTAACCCATTGTGATCTCATCACCACTGTGACATCACAAATCCATTTGACATCACAAATCCATTTGACATCACATTGCTCTTATGACATCATGATCACACTGGGACATCCAACACTTGTTGGGACCTCTAAGCACCTTTAAAAAATGCATGGCCTTTATGACATCACAATCTCTTTGTGTAACCATCTGGACATTGTGAACTAATGGCCATTGAGATAAAAACATGTCTTTGTAACATCACAAACACTTGTGATGTTACTTGTGATGAGTGTGTGGCATACTATTGTCATTATGACAGCATCAAGTCATTGTGACATCCCAGAATAAAATAGTATAGCATTATAACATCACAGAGTCAATATGAAGTCAAAGAAACATAGTGAATGGATATTATGTATTTTCATTCTATTTCTCAAAGGGCATCTGGGCTGATATCAGAAACCTATTCTGACCACACAACCATTGTGACATCAGAACCCCTTGTTATATCACATTGCCATTGTGATATCACAAACTCACTGTGACATGACAACCTTGTCCTGTCATTATAAATTTAGTGGCATGCTTCCATTGTGGTATCTTAGGACCTTTGTGAGCTCATAATCTGTTCTGGACCTCTTAATATTTCAGCTATGACATATGATATCATAAATGAACTGTGATACAATGACCTTTATGATATTCCACTGCCTCATTTCATGACCATTGTGTCACATGATATTGTATCACAGGTATGTAACATCACAAAACAGGACTTCATTACATTTGTTACAACACATCTCTGTAGACACCACAGTCTCTTTGTGAAGTCATATTCATTGTGCATTACTGATTTTTATGTTTCAGCAAGCTATTGTGAAACCATGAACTTATTGTGATATTACAAACCTATTATGACATCTTCACTATTATGGCATCATGAACTAGTTGTGACATTAAACATTATTATCACATGATACAGTTACTTAACATTGCCATTGAGATATCATTGTCTCGTATTTTCACAAACATAGTATCACTTCCTAACTCTTTAAGAAATCCATTGCCTTTGTGACTTCAAGATCCCTCTGTGAACTCATATCCTTATGGTTAAATAGTAGCAATTGAAATTTGAGATGGCATTGTGATATAATAACTCATAGTGATATCCCAAAAGATTTGTAACCTCAACACCAATGTAAAATCACAAACTCATTGTGACATCAGATTGTTGTTGTGACATCATGATCACATGTTATCTCAAACATATGACCTCTTAGCACCTTTTAAAAAAAACACATGTCTTTTGTGGCTTTGTGACATCACAGTCCCTATCCATATCCTCATTGTGAACTAATGACAATTGAGACCACACATGCCATTGTAACATCATAAGCCCTTTGTGACATCATGTAAACTGTGACATATTATTCTCATGATGACACCATCAGCTCATTTTGACATCATAAAACAGCAATGGTACTATAACATTATGACATCACATAGTCATTGTGATATCATAGATACACTGAGAATGCTTACTGTGTGATTTCATTCTATTTCAAATGTAGCACTTCTGTTAATATCAGAAACCCATTGTGACCTCATAACCATTGTGATGTCACAATCCATTTGTGACTTCACATTGCCGTGATGATATCACTACCACAGTGTAACATCATAAACCGGTCTTGTTCTCATAACTTTGTGGCATGCTGTAATTGTGATATATTGGGCCTTTTATGAGCTCATAGACTTTCAAGCTCATATTTCAGGTATGGCATGTGATATCAGAAATCCATTGTGACATCATGACCCCTGTGCCATCACACTTCCAGACATCATGACCATTGTGTCTCATTGGGACCTCCCAAACCTGTTAGGACATCATCACATTTGTGTTTGGAGACATCTTATTCCATTTGTGAACTCAAATACTCATTTTGAGTTAATGATAATTGAGATTTTGCATGTATTTTTGACATCATAAACCCATTGCAACATCACAAATCTACTGTGCCTCATCACAAATTTTGCATTACCAATTACTTGTGACACTAAAATATTATGGAAGGAGGGCCCAGATGGCAACACATCAGTCATGAATCACCACATCTCTCTGCTAGCAAATATAGTTCAAGTTCCAATTGTTTCCACAGAAGACTATCCACAGCAAAATGATGAACACCCAGAGAAAAACAGGAGGTGTAATCAACAAAAGGATAATATTTAGGAACAGAAAAGCATGAAGACATTCTCCATCCATTGAAAGTGGCGCAACTCAATGACAAATTGTGGCATAGCCCAGTCTGGGGTTGCCAGAGACCCCAAAGCCACCATGGATTATCTGCAGAATGCTAGTGCTGCAGATGTCCAAGGTGCTGGACCCGGTGAGTATAAGTAGAGAATCCTTGGAGTTTGGAAAATGAACTAAGACTCTTCCCACATCATTCATCATCAGAGCAGCTCTGCAGCATCCCACCAAGGCCAACCAGAATGAAAGCCATGGGGGTGGAACCCCGAAAAACAGAGGTCTGTCCACAGAATGCCAGTGCAGAGGACTCCCACGGCGCCAGTGCTAAGCCAGAGAGTGCAAACAAAGAATCATCAGACCTCAGAATCTGCACCAAGACTCTTCCCACACCCCTTGCTGGTGACAAAACTCCATGCCATGCCCTAGCATGGTCGAGTCTGGAGTTGCCAGGGACCTCAGAGCCACATTGCGTCCTCTGCAGAATGCCAGTATACCAAATTTCCCAGGTGCCTGTGTTAGACCTGGTGATTGTAATCTGAGCAATCTTGGAGCTTGGAACCTGCAGAAAGACTCTTCCCACAAACCTCATCAGTGGAGCAGCCCTGAACCATCCCACCAAAGCAATCGGGACCCACAGCTGTGGGAGGAACCCCAGAAATACGGAGGTCTATCCACAGAATACCCCTGCAGAAGACTCCCAAGATGCCATTGCCAACACAGACAGTGCAGAAAAACAAACCTTGGAGTTAAGAAACTGCATGAAATCCCCTAACCCACTGCTTGCCAACAGATCAGCTTCTCGTCTTCCCACCAAAGCCCACCCACCCCCAGAACTAGAGTGCTCCATGCCTTCACAAAACAAGCCTGTGACACTGACCTGGGCAGCATAAACAGAGGCAGAGATGGTGTGAAACACAGAACCTAAGCCACCACTACCATGTGGACCAGTTCACAATTATCTCAATGATATTCAGAATATGTTAGAAACCAATGTCCTACATCACACAGAAACAGATGTGCCACAGCACTACTGAAGAGCTCCCAACCTGATCTAAGATAAGTGAGCACTACACAGAGACAGTCTTTTCCCCAAGGGAGTATAGTGCTTGTGGTAACCCCCAAAGTTTGACCCAAATCATTTTCGCTACCACCTGGACTACAAGCCCTACTAAAACTGGAAAATATGTGAGCTCCTCATTAGCCTGTGTAGTACTACCAGCCAACTAGGATTGACCAAGTCTAACCCGGGGAGGGACCTTAAAGGCTCAAGCCGGGAACAGCACCCGTGGGCAACAACAGTCAGCAGAAGAAATCCGAACTGCATACTCCAAGCAGGAAATCCAGCATCAGAGTTCCCACCTGATCCCAAATAGGGTTTCGCAGTCTGAGGACCAGGAGCAAGGGCCAGGACTTGGAAACTGGTTCTTGAGCTGCATAAACCACCAGTCCTGATTGAAGTGAGAAGCTGAACACATGCCTCAGAAGAGGGTGGAAAGTAGGGAACCACAGCCCCTGTTAACCATGTCCATGAAAATAATGGCAAAAGACCTGTGTATCCAGGGAGGTAGAACCAGAACCACAAATCTCACCAGAGCCTGTCCTGTGTATCTTGGGCAGGGAATTGGACAGCTCAGGGTACCAGTACATGATTACACTCAGGAATTCCTAGATGACTCCAGCAACTGGAGCCAAGAGCACCAATGGAGGGAGCAGGAGCAGTGTAGGCTGCTTAGTGCTTGGTTGAAGATGGGAACTGCCTGTGAGCTCCAGAAAACAGCTGACAGTCCTATGTGCATCAGATTAGAAGCTGGAGGCCTCTCTCCTACCAGAATTGAGACTAGGTAAAGACTCAGCCAATTCAAGGCCAAGAGTGAGTTTCCTCAATTGGTCCAGGAACCAACCAAGAACCAAACAAAGTCAGCTATTGACCAAAGCAGTCAGGGTTTGCGATTGTTCTACAATAATCCTTGAAACCTCATGAAAACTCACAGCAAAAAATTACAAAATTCATCAATAGCCAAGATAGAAAGCCAAACCCAAATACCAACAGCCACCCAGGGGAGAGCTCAGTGAAAGCAAAACAGAAATGGAAGACAAATACTACATCCAAAAGATTTTAGAGATAATGTTCAATTATTAAAGCAAGACATAGATCAGAAATTTGAAGAACAAAAAAATGAATTATCGAAAGAGATACAGGATTTTCAAACAGGAGATGCATTCAAAAATAGATGCAGTTCTCTGAGAACCAACATAAAAAAAGACAAAGAAGAACACTACATATTAATACTGGGTGCAATTCAAGAAGAGGAGAGTATCACTATGAATTTATACTCCCCAATCCTTGATGCACCCAAATATGTTTGGTAAATACTCTCAGACTTACAGAATAAAATAGATCCAAATACAATAATCCTAGGAGATGTTTATACTCCATAGTCACCAAAGGACAGATCTAGCAATGCGAGGATTCGAAAAGAATTTTCTCGATTCAATGATGCCATATCTCAAGCAGAATTCACTGGAATCAATCGTGTTTTCTATGTATTTTCTACATGTTCTTCTCAGCAGCCAATGGAATTTTCTCCAAAATAGATTATATCATAGTTCATAGAAAGAATGTAAGCAAGTAAACATGGATAGACATATTCCCTTGTAATCTATCCAACCACAGTGGAATCAAGCTAGTTCTCAATAACAAAGCACTTGAAACTAATCAAATATATGGAAAAAGAACATATACTTCTGAGCAACACCTGTGTAACAGAAGAAATTAAAGAAATTAAAAGTTTCCAAAATTCATTGAAAATGAATACAAATCATCAAAAAAATACTTGTGGGACACAGGAAAGGAAGAGCTAAGGGGCAAAATCTTTCTCTCAACGAATACATCGAAAAACTAAATATTAAACCAGCTGTGTATCCCTGAAATGAATCCTGTTTGATCGTGGTGTATGAATTTTTGGATGAATTGTTGAGGTTGATTGATCAAAATTTTGTGAGAAATTTTGCATTGCTGTTTATCAAAGAAATGGGTCCATAGTTCTCTTTCTTGGATGAGTTCCTGCCTGGTTTTTGGGATGACGGTTATGATGGCTTCATAGAAAGAGTTTGGTAGTGTACTTTCTCTTTCAAATTCATTGAAGAATTGGAGGTGTATTGGTGTGAGTAGTCCTTTGAAGCTTTGTAGAATTGCTCTGGAAATCCATTTGGTCTTGGGCATTTCTTAGATGGGAGGTCTTGTATTGTTGTTTCTACTTCAATGCTTGATATGTGCCTGTTAAGATGGCTTAACTCATCTTGGTTTAGTTTTGGTATGTTGATATTTACTAGGAAAAGGTCCATTTCTGCCAAGTTCTCAAACTTATTAGCATAATGGTTTGAGAAGTATTCCCTTATAATCTTCTGAATCTTGGTTGTTTCTGTGGTGATGTTGCCATTATCATATCTGAGTATATTTATTTGGCTGTGTTCTCTTCTTTTTCTTATCCGATTTGCTAAGGGTCTGTTGATTTTGTTAATTTTTTCGAAGAGCCAACTCTTTGTTTTGTTGATTCTTTCTATTCTTTTTTTATTCTTTTTTTTTTGGATTCTAATTCATTTAATTCTGATTTAATTTCAGTTATTTCTTTCTGTCTACTGGATTGGGGTTTAAATCTTGCTGCTCTTTCTCAAGCAGGCTCAGATGTCTCCATAAAATTGTTGGTTTCAGATCCCTCCAATTTTTTGAGGTAGGAACTCAAAGCTATGAACTTGCCTCTGAGTACTGCCTTTGCTGTGTCCAAGAGGATTTAGTAATTTGTGTGTTCATTTTTGTTGAATATCATGAACATTTGGATTTCCTTTCTAATCTCTGTAATGTCCCACTAGTCATTCTCCAGTTTGTTGTCCAGCCTCCATGTGTTTCAGGACTTTGGTGGCTTTTGGTGTTGAGTTCTAATTTTATTCCCTTGTGTCTTGAGAGAGTGCAAGGTACAATTGCAATGTTTCTGAATTTGGACGTTTGTTTTGTGACCTAAAGTGTGTTCTGTTTTTGAAAATGCCCCATGTGCTTGAGAAAAAAACTGGATTCTGGTGCTGCTGGGTGAAATATTCGGTAGATGTCTGTCAAATCTAGTTGATCTATGCAGGTCTTTAGACGGTGATTTCTCTGTTGAGTTTTTGCCAAGTTGATCTACGTAGTGGGGATAGTGGTGTGTTAAAGTCCCCAGGAATTAATGTCTTAGATCTATATGAGACTTGAGGGAAAGTAGTGTTTCTTGGATAAATGTGGGCGCTCTGTTGTTTGGCGAATAGATATTTAGAATTTTAATATCCATCTGAAGGAGAGATTCCTTAATTTGAATGTAGCAACTTTCTTTATCTCTTCTCACGAATTTTAATTTGAAGTCTATTTTATCTGATGTAACTATTGAAATTTCTGCCAGTTTATGGAGGCTCTTTGCTTACTAGATTTTATTCCAGCTTTTCACTTTCAAAATTTTTGATTTTATGGGCTAGGTGTGACTCCTGAAGGCAGCAGATACAAGATTCTTGTTTTTCAATCCAACTACTTAGTCTATATGGCTTAATTGGAGATTTAATTCCAGTAATACTGAGAATTAAGACTGAAAGGTGTTTGGTAGTTCCTGCCATGTTATCCACCTTCTTGGGGTCTGGGACAACTTGTTTTTTCCTATGGTTCTTGGATTCTCAGTTTGGGTGCAGTTTCTTTAGAGTTAATTTTTGTTTTGTTGGCTTTCTATGTCTAGGACATCTTTATCTTTTGTAGGGCTGGTTTGATTAAGAGCTATTGTTTCAGTTTTTGTTTGCTATGGAAGGTTTTTACTAGACCTTCAGTTATGAAGGAGAATTTAGTGGGGTACAGTATTCTTCGTTAATATTCAATTTCAGGGTTTGGCATACATCATTCCAGGCTCTTCTTGCTTTAATTGTCTCTGCTGAGCCATCTGAGGTTATTCTAATTGGGTCCCTTTATAGGAGATTGATATTTTCTTCTTAATAGCTTAAAGGATCTTTTCCTGGGTTTGAATTGCTCCTGTACGGATTATAATGTGACAATGGGCTATTCGGTTCTGGTCTGGTCTATTTGGGGTTCTAACTGCTTCTCATCTCTAAATAAGACTATCTTTTGCATATTAGTGAAGTTCTTTTCTAGGATCCTATTAAATAAATCTCTTAGATCATTATCTTCTGTCTCTAGGTTTTTCTCTATATCCATTATCATCAGATTAAGACTTCTGATCATTTCTTCCAAATGTGGAATAGATGTAACATGTTTTTTTGGTTTGTCTTGGTTAGTTGTATGTTTTTCTCTGTTATCTAGGCTGTCTTCAATTCCTGAGATTCATTCTTCTGCATAGTCTAACCTACTGTCAAGTTTTTCACTCTGCTTTACTGGCCTTTTCTTCTTATTTTTCGACTTTGATGGCTTCAAACTCTTTGTTGTAGTTTAGTTTTTGATCTTGTATGAACCTTTTATACTTCCTTAATTTGGAGTTCAGTGTTTACTCTCAAATCACTTATTTGATTGATTATGGTTTCCTTGGACTCCCTTTACTTCTGATGGGCTCCATTCAGCATTCCCTTTGTCGTCTCCCTGGATTCCTTCAGGTGTGTGTTTATGGATTCCATGAATGCCTCTATTGATCATTGCCTATTTTCATCCCATTCATCCAATTCCTGTATTACTCTTTGATTAGCTTCCTCAAGATCCCACTTCCTATCTTTCTCTTCAGCTGCCCTCAGCCTGCTAACACAATTTTTGTCTTTCTCTTTGATGTTCACAATTGTTCACTCAATCCCTTTCTATTTGACTGTTCTCAGCTTGCTCATGCAATTCCTATGTTAAACTTTGAATGGCTTTCTAACACTCTTAGTCCTTATCTTACTGAGTCCTTTGAAAGTTTTCAATCTTTTCATTCACCACATTTACCAGTTGTGTTTGTAGAGCTTTTTGGGATCTCTTCTCTGGATTATTCATTAACTGTTTTGTCACCTGATTATCATGGGTGGGAGTTGAGATAACCAGACTTGCCATTTTTCTTGTGTTTTTGTGCGCATTTTGTATGAAACTAACAAAAGTTTTGTTTTAGAGCACTATTTTAAGGCAAGCATCAACCAAAGTCCTGTGGTTGCACAGTCAAAATGGCAGCACATACAATCTAGTTCAACAGATTCAATCTATTCAACATCAAACGACTATGGATTAAAGAAATAAGATAACCAAAGAGGGACTCAGCAAACCAGAATGCTTAATTTTGGGGAGAATTTTGGGTTAAATAGAATTAGAGGGATGTAGAGCAGTATAAGGAGAGTGAAGTTAAAGAAGTCCTAATCTCAGAGGGGAAATGGATTGGACAGAATGAGAGGACTGAGATTAAAAAAACAAGAAAAATGGAAAAACAAAAGTTTAAATTTAAGAAATGAAACAGTTCAAATTATGTAAGAATAAAATAATATTGATAGAAGAAAAAGATAGAACGAGAGTAAGGGAGAAATAAAAAGGGACATGAAAAACTAAAAAATAAAAGTTATTAAAATCGGAATATTTGAAAGTTATATAGGTACAAAGAGATAATACCACTATTAAAAATGAAGCTTAAGGGGCTGGGAAGGTGGCTCAGTGGTAGAGTGCTTGCCTTGCATGCATGAGGCCCTGGGTTCGATTCCTCAGCACCACATAAGCAAAAAGAAAAAAGTTGGAAATGGTGCTGTGGCTCAAGTGGCACAGCGCTAGCCTTGAGCTGAAGAGCTCAGGGACAGCTCCCAGGCCCAGAGTTCAGGCCCCACGACTGGACCCTAAAAAAAAGTGAAGCTTAAGAGGTTGTGAATTGAGTAATACACTTCTGAATTAATTATATACACATTGGGGGGATAAAGTCTAATAATCGATGATGGGAATATATCAGGAGATAAGCAGAATCACAATTAAGTCATGTAAAACAGAACCAGAAAAGAAGACATAAAAAAGAATACGAAAAATAAAAGAAAAAATGTACCAAAAGTTCATAACAGTTTACTAAAAAAAAAACACACAAACTCACATATACACCTAAAATAAAAATTATGAGAGAAAAAAATAATAGAAAACATTTTTAAAGAAAATAAAACAAGGCAGACAAAAGAGTTCTATGATTTTTTTGGGGGGTGGAGAGGAAGATCTTGTATCTCCCCTGTGTCTATAATTAGGCTCTTGGTGGAGTTTCTCATCTGCTTGTGGTGTTTGTTTTTCCTGTTGTTTGATTGGTTTCTTAACTCAGTTTGTTTGAGAAGGCAAAAAGTGATTTGCATTGCTAAGGATTTTGTGATCGTCCCCCCAGGCTAGTTCAGTGAGAGAGAGATCTGCTTTGAGTATGAGGGAAGAGGAAGATGTCTATTTACTCTAGCTTGGAGTTGATATGATAAGGCTTAGTTCTGGATAGGATGGAGACATATCATCAATCAGTAGCTTTTCCCTGAGGGGCTAGCTCCTGAAAAAACCACAGAGCCCAACTTGGAGCCATTCTTAAGGTTTATGTTTACTGAGATTCAATTATTTGTCTAAGCTTCTATCGGGAGAGGCAGACTCTGTCTCTGTTTACCCACTGAAGAAAGACACACTTCCAAGGGCAGAGCTACCCCTGCCTGGGCAGGGTGACTTTCACCTGGGTGGAGCTGAGCCTGGCAGCTCAGGTCATGTAAATGGCTGTTTTTGTATTCTTCCAAGTCCTGAGTTGTAGTTAGCTGCTTGGAAGGGTCTTTGTCAGTATCAAAGATGGAGATCTCTGGTGAGGGGGAGTGGCAGCCTTTTCTTAGGTACTTCGTGAGGACTGAGGATATCATGGCTGTATTCAGACCATAGTCTTGGTTCCTGGGCCGTACCTGCTCTACAATCCTCAGAATGAAGATTTCTGCTACTTTTCAGTTCTTCCTGCTGGTGAGTAAAATCCTCTGGCACACAGCATCTGATATCTATATCCCAGACTCTGTTGGTATGGTGTCCACGGCCACCATTCCACCACAGCCACTGCAGCTGCAGTATCAGCAAGTGCTCAGGTCTGTCTACTGGCTTGACTTTCCCTCTCTGGCCAAACTCTCTGTACTGTTATGGCACACTTGGTGTGATTATCCAGCTTAGGAGTGTTCACGGGAACACTAAGACTGCATTCTATTCGAGAGCTTGTTTATCCTCCAGCTTTTCTTCTGACATCTTCCTCTGGTCTTCCAACATACAGGGGTTATGCCATGGGGAAGGGACATTTAAAGCAACAAATGCATGAAGTACCTTATAGACACATTAGAAAAAAGAGCAAGGGAAAAAACCCACACTTCTGTCCTTATCATAGGGCTCATTTTGCTTAACATATATGACGTTTTCTGCTTGTCTCGGACATATACCAGTTATTGGAAAAAAAGGAATCTTGGGACCTATGTTTCTTTGGGCCTGGCTTAATTCACTTAATATATTTTTTTCCAAATCTTTCCATTTCCTAACAAATTGGGCAATGTCATTTTTTCTGATGGAGTCATCGAGCATTTTTGCCTTCTACTTTATTTTTCCCCTCCCACCCCCTCATTCCCACATCCTCAACTACAATCCACCCATGCCTTAACACCCCTCTTTAATTGTAAAGTTCATTTTTAATGATCCTAGGTACATTGCTTTTGAACATTTTTGCTTGTCCTAAATAGTCACTTGTTATTCCAAATAAGGGAAACAATGGACCTATGTTTCTTTGGGCCTCGTTTACTTCAATTAATATAAATTTTTTCTGAGCCTATCCACTTCGAGCAAATTGAGCAATATCATTCTTTCTGATGAAGGCATAGAATTCCATTTTGTATATATTTACCACATTTTCTTAATCCATTCATCTACTGAGAGGCTTCTGGGTTGGTTCCGTATCTTAGCTATGGCAAATAATGGTGGTAGCTTTAGTATGGTCTTGTATGTGATCATTTGGGTAAATGCACAAAAGTGGGATTGGTGGCTCATAGAAGAGCTCTATATGGCGTCTTTTGAGGAACCTCCATACTGCTTTGGGACACAGGTTGACTCATTGTAACAATGAGATATATAAGACACTATGTTGAAAATGAACTTCATAACTTTAGCTTCGTGTGGGGGAGGGGTAGAAAGGAACAGTTGGGAAGATGGGGAAGGAAGAGATCTTAGGGGAAAAAGAGTGGAGGGAGTACCAATGCTCTATAGGAAATGTACTCATTTTATTCATATAACTGTAATCCCTCTGTACAGTATCTTTACAATAACAAATGTGTATAAAAGAAGGGTGTTCTAGCACAGTACTTATCGCATGGTGTCAAGCTCATGGTAGATATCCTGTCCAAAGTAATCTAAAAAGAGAAAATTTGAAAATGTTTCTTCATATTTGAACATTTGTTATAAAGAATCATCCTGATATTGCTGCCAAATTGACTACTTGTCTCTTTAATGCTCGCAACCTGGTTCCATGAAATCAACTCAGTGATCATATTGCAACTTGTATGGACAAAACTTCCCTTGAAGAGGATGTAGGTAAGCCTGATGATTAAACCCAATCCAAATCAATGTAGGCCATTTGCATCTTTATCCTTCTCTGATGCTAGTTTTCCCTTTGTTTGTACATAACATCATATGGAACGAGAAATACAAGAGTTCTGAAAATACATGGCAATATATTTCCTCTGAGGAATACTGGGATAAAGGTAAAAAGCTTGTTGAACTTTCTGCATTTTCCATAACTGAATCTCAACTTACCTTGTGCTGTTGAATGATTTCTTCCTTTAGGAGTTAAGTTAAAAATTCTTTGTTCAACTTGGATTGCCTTGTATACTAATATCAATAACATATGAAAATATGCAGTCTTAACTGATTAAAAACCATGTCAAACCTTTAAATGATAGGTTTTAGCACATGGCTAAGAACTCATTCTTTCAAATCTTTACTATCCAGCTAAAAGATACTTGGAAGGCTCATGAAGCCATCAACCTTGATGTTTTCTTATCAATATATAATGTTAGAGCCAATCTAATCTAACACCTAAATCAAATATGTAACTTTTCCTTTGGCAGAATCCTTGGAAGATCCTAGCCCAAGTTTTATTTGGGGCACAATCAAATCATCTGGCAACAACAAGTAAAGAAAATGGTTTTCTTTTGATGTACTATTGTCTATTAAAATTCAAAATAAAGAAATAGGATAAATGAATAACAAATTTTCTGTTCTATATACCCATATATTTATATCACTACAAACGATGTTTTGGATTGCTCTCTGAAATGGTGAGCCTGTGGCAAAAGTCAAGTATAGTTTCACTAGGACCGATAAGAAATGCAATCATCCAATTTACTTCAAAATAGGATTATCTTATCTGAATATTCTTCTCATTCACTTATAATCAATTTAAATGAGGGAAGCCATAGATAACAGTATTATGTTGGGCCAATCGTTTTGTAACCATTTTCATGATTTCAGGGTTCACTGATCACCTCAATTTTGATAGTGTAAATGGCAATAGCTTCAACTAGTAATTGATAGATATATAGACTTATGGGTGGGTTACCATGTCTTCCTCCTGAAATTCATTAATGAATATTATAGGAATGACTATCTGATTTAAATTTTCTCCAGGAATTAATATAAAATATTTGAGGAGATTCTTGAGATCATTTAGAATTTGTACATTCCAATAAAATGCATTCAGTGCTATTTTCAAGCAGCAATACATACATGGATTTCAAATTTCACATTCCTGTATGAAGTGTAAATACATGTTGGATATGGTATGGATTGGAAAATCAAAATTAGATGTGTAACTCCAAAATTTTGCTATCTCTTAGTATTTATGAGATTGTTTAAAGAATTTTAATTGCAAGAATGAACTTGTCCTTCTAGAGTCACAAATTTGATTATAGTTTTGATTTTATGGAATTTGAAAACATCAATTCTCTCTGACATGGTAAGTTGGCAAATACAGAAAAAAGTGAAAAATAATTTGGTTTCCTTGGAATTCATCATGAGCATTTATTTAATTTGGAATTATGTAATTTGTCTTGGTTGCCAATATGAGATCTTTTCCTTTATATAAGTGAGACAAGAGATTCCAGATGTATTGATAATGTTAAGAATTTTCGCCCCTGCCGCCGCGTGTGCCCTCCGCTTGTGCGTGTGCCGGGTGACCCCGGTCGTCATGGAGGCTGACCCAGCCTAGGATCTGGATGAGGAGGAGCAGCTGGCGAGGCCACATCACAAGGAGAAGAAGGGTTGCAAGCAAAAATTCAAGGCATGAAGAATGCTGTTCCCAAGAATGACAAAAAAAGGAGGAAGCAACTCATCGAAGATGTTGCTAAGTTGGAAAAAGAAATGGAACAGAAACACAGAGAGGAACTAGAGCAATGGAAGCTGGCTTCTAAAGAGAATGAGATAGATTCTATTGCTGTTAACATTTCAAACCTGGTAATTCAGAATCAATCACCTCGGTTATCAAAAGCACAAAATAGATGGGGGAAAAAAAGCTGCATTGAAAAAGGAACTGGAAGAGAGGATAGCCGAAGCACTAACTGAGAACTTATCTGGCACTATACATGTGGAAAATGAAAAAAACTTACTGAAATACGTCAGCCAGGGAGTTGTAAATGAAGCAGATTCTGTTTGATGGCCACTGTATGTATAGAGCCATCGAGGACCAGCTGAAAACACAGGACTACACCCTGACTGTGGCTAAGCTGAGAAGTCAAACTGCTGAGTACATGCAGAGCCACGGGGACGACTTCTTGCCATTTTTAACAAACCCCAATACAGGAGACATGTATACACCAGAAGAGTATGGAAAGTACTGTGATGATATTGTAAACACAGCTGCATCGGGAGGTCAGCTTGAGCTCTGTCTCACATTTTAAAAACACCAATAGAGATAATACAGGCAGTTTCTCCTATTGTAGTGGTTGAAGAATATCCAAAAAAAAAAAAACACTAATACTTGTATATATGAGGCATGCAAATGGCTTAGGAGAACATTTTAATTCTGTTCCACAGTTGGTGAACACAGCTACTCAAAATTGCAACTAGTTTGTAGTGTTATACAAGTATATGTGTGCTGATCTGATTTTCCTATCAAGTGCTAGATTGTTGTCAGTTGTGAAAACACAACTACCTTAAATCAGTTTTAAGAGTAAGTTTACTGACAGGCTTTTAGAAATATATTTTTACGAGTGTCCACTTAGTGGTATATTTGCAATTTTGTAAGTCTAAAATGGGGAGCATCCTTTGTTGACGAACATGGCACCTGTTCTGTGATATTTTTATTTATATGGAATCTCAGACATTCTATTATTTTTAGGAATAAATTATGTTTTAAATTTTGTCTCCACTACTAAAAATTTACCTAAGTAATCATTTCAATGTAATTTTCCTCAAAGAAGTAAAATGACTCAGTATCTGTCATTGCTGTGATATAGTTTGATATAATTAGGGCTCAGAAAGTGGATGTTATTGCTGGGTGCCAGTGGCTCACACCTGTAATTGTAGTTACTCAGGAGGCTGAGGTCTGAGGGTTACAGTTCAGAGCCAGTCTGGGCATGAAAGTCTGTGAGACTCATCTCATAAACTATTCAGAGAATGCTGGAAGTGGTGATGTGGCTCAAGGGGTAGAACTCTAGCCTTGAGCAAAAAAAGCTCAGGGACAGAATATAGGCACTGAATCCAAGCCCCACAACTGGCAGTAACTTTGGTGCAGCTGGGATTCATGGGGTGATGCTTTTTATTTAGCTCATCAAAATACAATGAAGAAGCTTGCTTTAGTAATTAAGTATTTTTAAGGACTGGGAATGTGGCTTAGTGGCCGAGTGCTTCCCTTTCATGCATGAAGCCCTGGGTTCAATTACTCAGTACCACGTACACAGAAAAAGACGGAAGTAGCACTTGGCTCCAAGTTGTAGAGTGCTAGTCTTGAGCAAAAGAAGCTCAGAGACAGTGCCCAGGCACAGAGTTCAGTGCCCAGGACTGGGAAAAAAGAAAAAAAAACAAGAATTTTTAAATATTATATAGTTATGAATCAGTTGTTAAATTTATAGAGATGAGACTTTGTGGGTAAACTATATGTTTGCTATCAGATTTAAGCCTCTGCAGAATTAGAGATTTGCCTTTCATTTTTGTGTAACTTTGAAAAAGATCTAAAAAGTCTTTTTAATGCCTTTGTTATTCTTACTGTTTCTTAGACTTTGGATTAGAGTTAGTGCTTTCATTTCTTGCTTCTCTTCCCAGTTGCAGGTTTTGGTTTGCTGGGGCATCCTTACCACCACAGGTCAGATGCTTTGTTTTCCTTTTCTCCCAAGGAACATTTTGTGGAAATATTCTCTTACCTTGGGCAACTTGAGGAGTTAGCAGTATAAAAGGGTTCAAGCCCACTTTTAATTCTAATGTTTATTCTATTTTCTGATTTTTATCAATATTTTTTCCATTTTTCTCACTCTCTAGGAATGTAGAAGGGAGCATTGATTACTTTTTTAAATATATAATCGTCACTTTTTTCCCACTCAAACATTTGAGAATTTTTAGGTTACTTTTACATGGGTAAAGTTGAAAGCAACTATTTGAGAGTGAAGAGTTGTATAGTAAAATCAATATACAATAGTTTTCTGTGAAGAATTTGTCTAGTTCAGATTTCAGATCATTCATAATAATATTATTTCTAATATATACATATATGAAAACTTTTTATGTAGAAAATATTACGAGAAGGAGAACTGTTGGGCTGATTGGTTTTTTTCCCGAGTGAGAAGTAGAACTTGTACAATTTATCGTAAAAGTTTTGAATTTGTGCTCTATGTGTAATTATTTTTTTTTGTCAAACATGGGGCTTGAATTTAAGGACTGGATGCTGTCGCTGAGCTCTTCAGCTCAAGGAGAGCGCTCTACCACTTGAGCCACAGCACTATTTTCAGTATTCTTGTGGTTATTTGGAGATACGAATCTCATGGCATTTGCTGCCTGGGCTGGCTCTTAACTGTGATCTTCACATATTAGCCTCTTGAGTAGCTAGGATTACAGGCGTGAGCTACTGGCTTCTGCCTTCCATGTGTAATTTTTATGGATGAATGTGGCGTTTATAGGCAGTCTCATGCCGAGCAGGTATTAGTGTGAGAAGCTGATATGTGGAGACTGTGGTCAAGTAAGTCTTTCCTGAAGGGATTCCATTGCTGCAAATTAAAATCTATTCTACTTGTTAAACAGTGTATTTTAAAGGCTGTCTGTTTTGTAAACAGTGATCTGAATTTCAGGAAAGTTTAAAATTTATAAAAGAATAAAATTGTAAAATACTTAAACGATTTGGATTTACTTTGAAGTGTCATCATTACTTTTAATTTATCAGCATTAAGTTGTCCTAAAACAAATGCTATGAGAGCTAATTATTGTAAATTCTATCTCCATCACATAATTTGTTGATTATTTAAAATTAACTATTGGTGTTTTTGTTGGTGTTTTGACAAGAAGAATTATAATTTTCATCTTTTTTATAATGGCCAGTACAATTGTGAACAAAACTTAATTTGGTTAAGTTCTATTCTATAATGTTATTTCAGATAAAGATCTTTTTAGCCATACTTAAAAAAGTCTTTAAAAAAAATGACAACTCTTAATTTAGTTTGTTGTATGATGATGACATAATTGAAATTACTTGAGCTTTCTTTTGTCTTAACTTGGAAGAATATACATCAAAATGAATGTGTTTTCAACTCAGAATTATCCACTTCAATATGTTTACAACTTCAACTTGTATAAAGCATAAATGATTGTGTTACTATAGTGAATAATGTTCCATTGGAAAGGCTTGGAAAAAATTATATTAAGTGAAGTAAGCCAGGCCCAAAGAAACATAGGTCCCATGGTTTCCCTTATTTGCAATATCTAGTATAGGTATGAGTCAAGCGGAAAAAGTCAGAGAAGGTGATGTTAGGAAAACGAACCCTCAAATATGTATTTTAATGTTTTTGTTTCTTTCATGCATGTGTTTCTAACGCATTTATAAGATTATTTCTTTGTTGCTTTGTATGTCCCTCCCCCACAGTGTAACCCCTGCTTTCACTATATTTGATGTCAGTATAACATGTGGAGAAGATGGGGACAAACAAGTCGTTTAAGGATTCAGGTGGACCTGTTGCAACAATGAGAAGTACAAAATGTCATGTCAAAACCAGCTTTACAATGTCGGAGGGGGGGGAGGGGGGTATGATCGGATTGGGGGGGAGGGGGGAGGCTGGGAAGGGAGGTGAAGGGTAAACAAACGAGGAGGCTGCAATGCTTGGTAAGAAATGTATGCATTATCCTGACCATGTAATTGTAACCCCTCTGTACAGTATGTTCTCAAATAAAATAAAATAAAATTTAAAAAAAAAAAAACAATAATGTTCCATTGCTCCTATCACCTGATGTTTGCCAAATTAGAATAAATAATAGATAGATTATTAAAAAAAAGAATTTTCATTTCTAACCAGTCTAGGAAAAAAACTACCTTATTCAACATAAGACCAAGGTGAATTTATGTGAGCCTGTCCTCACGGTCAGGCTTCATATATTCTTCCTGTGAAAAGGTAGTAAGCATACTAAGAATTTGTATTCAAATATCTGCGATATGCCAAACATATTACAATATTATGTGAAGGATGAATTGGCAGTTTATATAGTGAAGAAAGTGCTGTGGAAGAGTAATAGTAATAGATAAATTCACCCTTGCATCTGATGACAATTTGCTAATTAATGAAGATTATAGTGAGGACTAAAACTCATCCTGTTTATAAACTGAACAGTTCAATTTAGCAGAATACAGAATACATTTATTCTTGGGGTTAGGGAATTTCTCATCCTCTGTCATACAGAGGAAAAGAATATGTCATGGGAAACAATTTTGGGGGTACAAAACCACACTTGAGCCAGGCCAGGTGATAACATTAATTCTAGTATCTCACGTGTTTGACACAAAAGGATCTAATTGTAGATTAATGAAGTGAAGGATTTTTTTTCAGATTCATTTCTGGAATTAATCCGCTCAAAATCAAATACTATAGAGAGCATTATCGTTATGAGAAATGATGGTTACTCATAGACATGCAGTGAGCATGAATGTTGGGGACAGACAAGCTCAAAAATCATAAGTAACAGAGAAAAAAGCCTGGTACAGGTTGCTTAGGGACCTGTAGGGGACTGAGATCTGAGGGTCAAATTTCAGGAATATTTGTCACAGTCTCATCACCAATTAACCATCTCAAAATTGGAAGTGGCTCTGTAGCCCAAGTGGTAAAGCATAAGAGCACTGAAGAGCTCAGGGACCTTGCCCAAGCCTAAAATTCAAGCCCAATGACCAACAAGAACAATAATCAAAACAAGAATGTAATCCATTATTCATCAACAATGCCCCTTACTCATTGGTATTTCCAAAATCTCTGAATTTTTTCCTTCCACATAAGATCAGTTAGATTTTATTCACTCCCAACTCGTAATATCATGTAATTTCTCTCTGAATTTCAGAGAATAAAGTTTGATGGGGCAGTGATATTTCCTTACTTCATTGGTTATTAGAACACTTAATGAGACTCAATGGGATTACAAATTCTGTTCCGTTATGTTAGTATGTCTTACTTATGGAATCATAATTTTTCTGGCATCTAAAAAGTAGATGACACTAAAAAACCTGAAAATTCATGAGAGAATCTGTGTCAGTGTAGGCGACCATGTTACTAGTTTATTGGTCTCTTCAAGACTTATCTAACCCAAGCTTTGCCATTTTATATATAAATATATGTGAGCTGATTTGTGTTTTTGATCAGATATTTCTGTTATCTGTCCATTTGTAGATGTAAATTTTCTGTCTGTGTGTACAAACTGAAATGATGTACATTTTTTCCTACTCTGTTTCAAAACCCAGAAGTGGATGCTGGGCACATTACTATGTTTTTTGGAGTTGAAAAGTGAGGATATTTTTCCTGCCTTCAATTCTAGATTTTACTCAATCATTATAAAAATTAATCACAGGTTATCATGGATTTTTTTTAATGTGTCTTCTTTGGCAATGAGTATAGAATCCTTGAATGGTCTATTCATATTTAAGCCTCAATCCAAGTGATATATTCCAAATTTTGGTATGTCTCTGGCATAGAATTCTCATAACCATACATATTTGAGAAAACTGTTAATATAGGAAAGTTACCCTAAGTTAATGGAAACTTTCTATATTCATTTCAAAGTCCAATATTCCAGTGTTCATACTGAGAGGTGACATGTATATGTGCCTTAAAAATTAATTATTTTTCTGAACTGCTGAATATATTTACCTGATAGCACTTCACAATGTAATTGTGACTTCACAATAGCATTTGTTTTGTCCACACATAAGAATGGAAAAGCCGTTTATTTGTATGAGCCATGGAATATTTCTTGTAACGGTACCTGAAGGTATTTACAAGGTATCCCTTCATATTTTATTGTCTACCATAAAGCATGTATCCTTTGGTAGGATACATCTCATAAAAATCACTCTTTGTGGTTTGTTTTTATACATCCGTTCACAAATATTGAGTTTTGATTTTAGTTCATTGCAACAGCATTATATAGTAAAACCATTATGGATTTTCTTTTTTGTAAGACTACATGAAGTATTTCTTCCTATTTTCCTGGATGCATGATACATTCATGGGTATAATACAACAGACCTAGTTCAGAAACTGTGTCAAGATACGGCTGAGCCTGAATAGGTGACATTAGAGTAAATTTTGAAGAACTGGAAAATAATCGCTGAATTAATCGATTGATTAGGGTCACACTTCAAATGTTCAATGAAGTTTGAATGTGTTCAGGCAGAGAGTGTCCAAGTGTAATTTGTGAGGTGTGTATACAACGATCAAACTACAATGGAAATGGAAGTGGAAGTAAGCATTATTTTTTTTTTGAAAATAACTGATGGTGTGCTCTCATTAGTTTTTAATATCTCTCGAACTGCTACTGAAGTTCTTCATATGCAGAATACAGAAAGTTATATTCTAGTGTTTTCAACAGAAAATTAAAAAAATTTTCTATTTCTTTGCAGGATTCATTCTATGAACAAACCATGAGGTCAAACCATTTCTCATTGTTTTATCTACATCTTACATTTATTAATATATTGTAATGCTCACTCAACCAAATGAATTCATTTTAATTTCTACTATCTATTAAATCCCTATTTATCCTTATCTTGAATCCAGAAGCAAAGCCGGGTGTTTATGTCTTTATTGGAATTTGCCATGTCACTATCCACATAAACATGGTAGTATAGAATATTGGAATAGAGGAACTTCAATAATCAAAACGAAATCCACATATTTCCGTATAGAGAATAAATCACACTTCCTTATTCACTGTCCTTAATTTTGTCTGTGAATATCATCTTCCATTTCATATATTGATATAATTGTAATGCCTAATATGTACATAACAAAACTATAATGATATTTATACAAATATCATTTGTATAATACAAATCCTAATACAAATTTCCCATTAATTTCTGTATTCCAAAGAAGAATATGTAGGGAATTTTTACGGATTATTTAAACCAACTAATTTTGAAATGTGGTGGCATTTCAGTATTGACTTTATTTGGCTTTAATTTATTGTCAGGGACACTGAGCATTTCTTAGTATGTCCTTTGGCCATTCTCAAATAGCAATCAGTGAAGTCACTTTAAATTGATTTCGTTTCATAGAATGGGATTATTGTTCAGGTTTGTCTTTTGTGGGGGGGAGGCGGTATTTGACTTGTTGAATTTTGATTATATTCCAACTCTAAGTCAGTTTTCTTTTTCTTTGCTAGTAAAGATCTTCTCCCACACTTTTGGCTTTGTATTTACCTAATTAGTTATATCCTTTGTTATAAAGAATCTGTGCAGGTTCAAGCAATATAGTTGGCCTAATTTTCTTTGACTTGATGCATTTGTGCATTTGTAATGAGAAAGTTTCAACCTGTCCTATGAGACCTAGTATTTTTCTACTATATCCATTCTGAGTATTTTCTTTAACCTCGAGATTTGATTCATTAGGAAACTGTTTTGACACGGGGTGATGTATAATCTAATTTTAAGCTTTTATATGAATTTAATGAGTATTACAATACTATTTATTGAATATTGCTTTTTGGTTCTATTGAGTTTACTCTGCTTCTTTTTAAACTTACCTAATGAAGAGTCATAATTTTTCTCTTAGAAGTGACATTTAATAGATTGTGACCAATTTCCTCTTTTTGTCTTAATTTGTATATGTCCAGTTTCAAAGGGACATCCAAAGGGAAGTTAAGAGCTTATTTGCTATGTATATATGAACAAGAAGATTAGGGTAAAAAAACTGCACTTGAAGGAACATCAGTTTTATCATGGTTGATATTAAAAAATACTATGAAAACCTATTTCTTTTTTCTTGCTTTTTTTCCTTTTATTTTCATGGGGTTTCCCTTTCTTGTCACTATATTTGATTTTGGTAACCTGTGGACTGTATAAACTTTAATCTGAACAGGGCAAAGAAGATGAATCAAAAAATTTTGAGATAGAAGATAACGGGTGAACCTATGCCATAACATTCCTCACAAGACAACATGTTGGAAGTGGCATTTACTACAGGAGTGGGTGAGGGAGTTTTGAAGCCGAATAAAAAGTATAAGAAAAATGAGAGATAAGGTAACATGTGACAAGAAAACGATTCACTACCTTACATAGATAAATATAATCACTCTGTTCATAACTCTGACAATAAGTTTAATGAAAAGGAACAGTATAGATACATATATTTATTTTAATTTTCAGAGGTTTACTCATGGATTCATACATAGATTGGTTTTCAGTCTAGACACAGACTTGTGTTGATAGATCTGTTCTCTTCATATCCCTAATTGAAAAGTTTTCCCTGAGTCTACAGGTTCCAAACTATCCTTCACAAATTAATGTTGAATTCACTCCTGCTCACAATTTCTGAAGGATAACCAAGAAACATTTGCAATTATACACTAGGTGCACAAATAAGCCCATAATCAGAAATTCTCCCATTTCAACACCAATAATTGCACCACATTCTCACATCTTTGACTTCCTCATCTGTACCCAAAAGATTAAACTCTTATTTATTGCATAGGAGTCCAGCCAACAATTTTTACAAGGTAAATCTTGTTAAAATATGCTTCAAAAGTTATTCCATTTTGCATCAGGAATGTTTTAGACCACAATGTGAATCAACTATAAATATATGGGGGCATATACATGTGAGGCAAATTATACACAAATTGAATATGAAGGTAATCATTACATATGATTCCATAAAAGTATTTTTGTTACACTCTACAGATATAGTCCACTCTTTCTTGAAACATTTTAGAATGCCAAATTTGCATATCCTCTTGCCCTAAAAATATCATACTTTTAGCACACAATCATGCTATCTTCAAAAATTGCAATTTTCCCTTTCAAAACAATGGTTTGAATATTATTTTCTGTACAATACATGAACTTGGTTTCTTTTTTTCTGCTACATGTTTTGGAAAGAACTCCCAGAATCCTTGTACTCATGACCTTACTCATGTAATAGTAACCCCGCTGTACAATATATTTACAATATTTTTTTAAAAAAAGGAACTGAAGTATTTCCTGCTGCTTCATAAGCCAGGTGGAAGAGCATGGTAATTATTGGATAAATAACATGATCGTGATAAAAACTTCATATGAGTACGTCTTATGTAAATGATCAAGAAATTTGAGGGGTTGTCATATATAAAAGTCTACTATTGCCCTATATGCACACAATTTTAACTCTAATTTATAATATAAGAATTTCTGATTTCTTTTTCTTATGAAAACTTCTATAAAAAAGAATAAAAACTGCACTCGCAATTAGTGTACCAATCAAACCAGACAGAAGGGTAGACACAAGCAAGTAGACATAAGCTGTACGATCTTTTTATACATGTTAGAAAGACTAGGAAAGCCCTCAAGTGTTCAATTCTAGTGCAAAATAGCAGAGTTCTCAGAAACACTAAAAGGGAAAAAAATAGAGCATGTTGTGCAACCTTTGCTTTTATCATTTTTACCTGCAGGGAAGCATTGACTTGCCATAAGATGGGAGGATATTCAATAAAATGAGTAATCATGACAAAGCTATTATGATTCTATCAATGGTAGAATATCTGTAGTCCCATCCTGAAGGCACACTGCAAGGAAGTGACCACTGCTGTTGAGATACCTACTTGATGTTAGTCTGTATCTATCGAGAGGATAAGGTTTCCTGCTCTGCTTGGTTGTTTACTTTGACATACAGCAAAAAGACTTGATTTATTTTCAATCTCCTAGCACGTACTAGCTTATATTTTTCACCACCCTTTCATGCATAAATATCATACTTTGTCATCAGTTTCTCTAAAGTCAGTGGTTCGGCTTCTCACAGGTTCAATGTCCTATTTTATTTCCTATATTTTACAATAATTCCTAGCAACTAATTACACAATTAAAATGTTTTCTCCCTATGGAAGTACATTTGAAATCTCTGAAATTGAATCTAAGTATTCCCTCACTTTCCCCACATTCATACATTAAATCTTTCATAAGAACTTAGGAAGTCAGACTTCTGCTGTTAATCAAGTTACAAGACTGTGTTATAATTTGGGTAAATGACAAGATACTGGTAAAGGGACCTTCATAGATCTTCTGGTCCACAGTGTGTAATTCAGAATTTTGTGAGTAATTTTCAATTATTTAATGCTATAATCCGTAATCTAGAAACAAACTTCAGTCATAAAAATAAAAAATGTAAAAGTTCTCCATATGAGTAAATTGGTTGCATAGAATCATGCTGACATTTCTGCAGATTTGGCTGTGTGTCCTCTCAATGTTCACTATTGAGTTTCATGGAATCAAACTAATAAGCATATACTATGTTAAATGGAACAATAATTTAAAAAGGAATGTACATTTAAGCTTCATTTCGAGCACAAGTCCTACAATAACGTAGCCCCTTTAGACCTTTGCAATGCTTGATGATTATTTCCTTGGTAGCATGGCAATGTCCTTTCTCTTAGGATGACTGAATTTTGTATAAAGAGCTCCTTTAGTTTTCCATTCTTTTTTTTTTTTTTTTTTTTGAGAAAATACTGTACAGAGGGGTTACTATTACATGAGCAAGGTAATGAGTATATTTCTTATCAAGTATTGTTGCCTCTTCCTTTTTTCCCATAGGCATCCCTTCCCATCTTTCCTCTTGCCCCCATTTCAATCCCGATCAGGATCCCCCACCCTGGGGGCCAAAGTTGTAAAGGTCGTTTTTCAACATAACATGTTGTTCAACAATCTCATTTTTGCAATGGGTCCAACTGTATCTCTATTAAACAATTGGTTTCATGCATAAATCTCCCTTTAAATAGTGATGACACCTTTATCTGTCATGTTCACTCACTGAATAAAATTTTGCTCAATAATTTTATCCTTACAAGTGCAAATCTTTAAATCCTATCATCCTCTTACTTGAAGTATGGCAATTCTAACCAAAGTGAACAAAACATGTCTAAAAGAGGCATTTTTACATTTTCTTCTTGAAGTTTACAACTATTTGTAATTAATTTTATGGTTCCCTGTTTCATGATAATAGTTTAGTTTCTTCAATACACCTGTTTATATCTTGCTGAAAGTAAAAGACGACGACAAAGTGCGTGAACTCAAACCTCATCTAGCACCTAAAATGTGTGTCTGTATCTTACATAGTAATTATTGTTGGGTATACCTTAGCCCCAAAATTTGGGAACACAATGAAATGCTGTCACAACAAGGAATTGAAATGCAGTTTTCATCTGGATCTCATGTACCTGATTGAGAAGAATATAAACAAACTATATAAAATGACTAACAAGTTACTGTTCTCAATAAACTTCTTCCTTTTAGCACCTTTTTGGATTGAACGCTGATTCTCTAAAGAAAAACAATCTATGTGGGGTAATGATCACTATCAACGGAAGATTTTTAATGCAATGAGTATAACAAAAATTGTTTTCATTCTTGGTTGAACAATTTCTATTTTCAAGAGGGAATATCTACATATTTCTACATTAAACTCTTTACACTTTTCAAATTTACTCATCAACTCAATGGGAATATCCAAGTAAACATGGAAATAGTTTTCTGCTTTTCTCTGATCAATCCTTTTATGCTATTAGAAGCAATTAAATATTGTTCAGATATTTGTTTAATTTTTTTTAATTGTTAAAATACTGTACAGAAGGGTTACAATTACATGGGCAAGATAATGAGAACATTTCTAATCAAGCATTGTAGCCTCCTCATTGGTTTCCCCTTCTCATCCCATCCTCGCTAACAACCTCCACCCAACCCTCCTCAGCCTCACTACCAAAGCTGTAAAGTTCTTTTTGGACATAACAACTCTACGTTTCGTTGTTGCAACGGGTCCACCTCTATCCCTACTAAACGATTTGTTTTTTCCTTTCCCCTCCACAAATTATAACATCAAATACAGTGAAAGCAGGGTTTATACCATGGGGGAGGGACATACAAAGCAACAAAGAATTCATCTTATAAATGTGTTAGAAACAATCGCATGAAAAAAAAAAAAACATTTAAATAGATATCTTAGGGTTCATTTTCCTAACATCAATTTAAATGACCTTTACTACTTGACTTAGACAATACTAGGTATTGCAAATAAGGGAAACACTGGGACCTATGTTTCTTTGGGCCTGACTTACTTCACTTAATATACTTTTTTCTAAGTCTTTCCTTTTCCTATAAATGACGCAATGTCATTCTTTCTGATTGGGCATAAAATTCCATTGTGTATATATACCACATTTTCTTGATCCATTTATCTACTGAGGGGCATCTGGGTTGGTTCCATATCTTAACTATGGTAAATAAGGCTGCAATAAACTTAGTCATGCCGGTAGCTTTAGGGTGGTCTTGTTTGTGAATATTTGGGTAAATGCCCAAAAGTGGGATTGCTTAGTCATAGGGGAACTCTATGTGGAGTCATTTAAGGATCCTTCATACTACTTTCCAAAGTGGTTGAACAAGCTTACATTCCCACCAACAATGCAGTAAGTTTCCCTTCTGTCCACATCCCCTCCGGCATCTGTTGTTATTAAAGTTTGGTTATAGCCCTTCTAACTGGAGTGAGGTGGTATCTGTAGTTTTCATTTACATTTCTTTATGGCTAGACATGTGGAGCATTTCTTCATATGTCTATGGGCCATCCTTCTTTCCTCTTCAAAGAAGTTTCTCTTTAAGACTTTAGCCCACTTATTTATTGGGTTGTTGTTTCTTTAAAGATTTGTTGTAGGGGGAATTAATTTTTTGAGTTCTAGGTATATTTTAGATATGAGAACCTTGTGTGTAGTATGACTAGGGAAGATCGCCCAATCCGTAGGCTTTCTCTTGATCTTGCTAGCTATGTCCTTTGCCATGCAGAAGCTCTGCAACTTCATGGAATCCCATTTGTCCAAACTTTCTTTGATTTGTTGTGTTTCTGAATCTCTATTAAGAAAATTTCAGCATGTGCCAAGGAGACCTAGGATTTCTCCTATGTTTTCAGAGTGTCGGTTTGACCCCGAGGTCTTTGATCCATTTGGAGTTGATTCTGGTGCAGGGTGATATATAAGGATCTAGCTTTAGTATTCTTTACGTAGTTAACCAATTTTGCCAGTACCATTTACTGAAGTGGCTTTCTTTCTTCTATTCTATGTTTTTAGTTCCCTTATCGAAGATTAGATGGCTATAGGTCTGTAGGTTCATTTCTGGGTTTTCAATTCTATTCTATTGGTCCTGAGGTCTGTTCTTTTGTCAATACCAAACTGTTTTGATTACTATGGCTTTATAGTAGAGTTTGAAATTTGGTATTGATATTCCTCCAGCACTGTTATTTCTGTTGAAGATCGTTTTCACTATTTGGGGTCTTTTATTGTTCCATATAATTTTTTGGATTGCCTCTTCTATTTCCTTGAAGAATGAGGTAGAAATATTGATAGGTATTGGGAAGTATTGCCATTTTCACAATGTTGATCTTTCCAATCCAGGAGCATGTGAGATTTTGCCACTTTCTAAGTTCTGTTTTGATTTCCTTTTTCAAGTTTTTAAAGTTTTCATCATAGAGGTTCTTCACTTCTTTGGTGAAGTTAATTTCTAGGTATTTCATTATTTGTGGGGCTATTATGAATGGATTGCTTTCCTAATTTCAGCCCCACTTTTCTCATTGTTGGCATACAGAGAAGCCATTGATATTAGGGGGTTAATTTTATACCCTGGTACTTTGCCAAAGTTTTGAATCAGCTTGAGTAATTTGGGAGTGGAGTCTATGGGACTCTTTAAGTACAAGATCATGTCATCTGCAAAGGGGGAGAGTTTTATTTCTTCTTGCCCTATTTGGATTCCCTTTATGTTTGCAACTTCTTTTACTGCTGTAGTTAGGCATTCTAATACTAGATTGAAGAGAAGTGAAGAGAGTTGACATCCTTGTCTCGTTTCTGAGTTCAGTGGAAATGGCTTTAGTTTTTCACCATTAAGTATAATGCTGGCTGTAGGTTTGTCATATACAGCCTTTATTGTATTGAGGAATTTTCCATGGATTCCTAATTTTTCTAGAACCTTCATTATAAAGGGGTGTTGGATCTTGTCAAATGCTTTTTCTGCATCTATTGAGATAACCATGCAATTCTTAGACTTGCTTGTGTTGATGTGATGAATTAATTGATTTGAGTATATTGAACCAGATTTGCATCCCTGAAATGAATTCTGTTTTTATCGTGGTGTATGATTTTTTAGATGGATTGTTGAAGTCGATTGGTCAGAATTTTGTTGAGAAATTTTGCATCTATTTTCCTCAAAGAAATGGTCTATAGTTCTCTTTTTTGATGAGGCCCTGCCTGGTTTTCAGATGCGGGTTATGATGACTTCATAGAATGAGTTCGTAGTCAACTTTCTCTTTCCATTTCATTGAAGAGTTGGAGGAGTATGGGTGTGAGCTCTGCTTTGAAGGCCTTGTAGAATTCCTCTCTAAAGCCATCTCGTCCTGGACTTTTCTTAGATGGGAGTTCTCTTATTGCTGTTTTTATTTCAGTGATTGATATGGGCCTGTTAAGATGGTTTAAAACATCTTGGTTTACTTTCAGCATGTCAATATTTGCTCGGAAACGGTCCATTTCTGTGAAGTTCTCAAACTTAATAGCATAAAGTTTTGAGAAGTATTCCCTTATAATGTTCTGAATCTTGGTTGTTTCTGTGGTGACGTTTCCATTCTCATCTCTGAGTTTATTTATTTGGTGTGTTCTCTTCTTTTTCTGATAAGATTTGTTAAGCGTCTGTCAATTTTATTAATTCTTTCAAAGAACCAACTCTTTGTTTTGTTGATTCTTTCTATGGTTTTTTTGGATTCTAATTCATTTAATTCTGATTTAATTTAATTATTTCTTTTGGTCTACTGGATTGAGGTTTATGTTGCTGCTCTTTTTTTAATGGGGCTCAGATGTCTCATTAAATTATTGGTTTCAGATCTCTCCAAATTGTTGATGTTGCAACTCAGAGATATAAACTTGCCAATGAGTACTTCTGTGTCGCAGAGGAGCTTTTAATTTGTGTCCATATTTGTTGAAAATCAAGAACATTTGAATTTCCTTTCTAATGTCTTCCATGACCCACTCGTGATTCAGCAGGGTGTTGTTCAGCCGCCATGTGTTATAGGTGGTTTTTGGTGTTGAGTGCTAATTTTATTCCCTTGTGGTCTGAGAGAATGCAAGGTATAACTTCAATGTTTTTGAATTTGGAAAAGTTTGCATTGTGGCCTAAACTGTGGTCCATTTTTGAAAATGTTCCATGTGCTACTGAGAAAAATGTGTATTCTGATGTTGTTGGGTGAAATATTTGGAAGATGTCTGTTAAATCTAGTTCATCTATGCAGTTGTTTAGATCTGTGGTTCCTCTGTTGAGTTTTTGCTGAGATGATCTATCTAGTGTGGAAAGTGGTGTGTTAAAGTGCCCAACAATTAATGTCTTTGAATTTATGTGGGATTTGAGGGAAAGTAGTGTTTCTTGGATAAATTTTGGTGCCCCACTGTTTGGCGAATAGATATTTAGAATTGTATTATCCACCTGAAGAAGAGATCCCTTAATTAGTATGTAGCAACATTCTTTATCTCTTCTCACTAATTTTAATTTCAAGTCTATTATTTCTGATATTAGGATTGTAACTCCCACCTGCTTATGGGGCCATTTGCTTGGTAGATTTTGTCCCAGCCTTTCACATTGAAAATGTGTTTGTTTTTATGGGCAAGATGTGACTCCTAAAGCAGCAGATAGAAGGATCTTACTTTTTAATCCATCTAGACAGTCTATGTCGCTTAATTGGAGAGTTAAGGCCGTTAGTGTTGAGAGATAGGACTGAGAGGTATTTGGGAGTCCTTGCCATTTTATCTACCTTCTTGTGGGCCATGGCAACTGGGTTCTTCCTATGGTTCTTGGACTTTCAGTTTGGATGCAGTTTCTTGGTCTTTATTGTGGTCTTGTTGGTTTTCTATGTGGAGGACATCATTAAGAATCTTTTGAAGGGCTGGATTAGTGGAGATATATTGTTTCAATTTTTCTTGGCTATGGAAGTTTTTATTTGATCTTCAGTTATAAAGAAGAGTTTAGCTGGGTACAGTATTCTTGGTTGATAGTTGTTTGTCTTTAGGGCAAACATCATTCCAGGCTCTTCTTGCTTTGATTGTCTCTGCTGAGAAATCTGAGGTGATTCTAACTGGTTTCCCTTCATAGGTGATTGATCTTTTCTCCTTGACAGCTTTAAGGAACTTTTCCTTGGACTGAATTGATCCTGTGTGGATTATAATGTGAAGGTGGGATGTCTTATTGTGGTCCGGTCTTTTTGTATCTGAATAGGCCTATGTTTTTGCATCTTTGGGAAGTTCTCTTCTAGGATCCTGTTAAATAAATTTCCTAGACCATTAACTTCTCTTTCTAGGTGCTCCTCTACACTCATTATCCTCAGTTTAGGCCTTCTGATGGTGATTTCCAAGTGTTGGATAGATCTATTATATTTCTTGGATTTGTCTTGGAATATTGTAAATTCTTTCTCTGTAATATCTAGGCTGTTTTCAATCCCTGAAAATCAATTTTCTCCATGGTTTAACCTACTGTTCAAGGCTTTCTACTTTGTTTTCTATTTCTTTTCCTTCTATTTGGTTGGCTTTGATGGCTT
Source organism: Dipodomys spectabilis (assembly GCF_019054845.1). NCBI lineage: Eukaryota > Metazoa > Chordata > Mammalia > Rodentia > Heteromyidae > Dipodomys > Dipodomys spectabilis. The sequence goes on along the minus strand of NW_024870841.1, from coordinate 4,314,495 downwards.
CGAGTTCTTTGTTGGACCTTTGTATTAGATCTTGTATGAACTATTTTACTACTTTAATTTGGTGATCAGTGTTGATTATCAAATTACTTAGTTGATTGGTTATGGTTTCCTTGGACTCCCATTCCTTCTGTTGGTTTCCATTCAGCATTCCCTTTGTGCTCTCCCTGACTTCTTTCAACTCTGTGTTTATGGATTCAATGAATGCCTTTAGTGATCTTTCTGTATTCTCATCCCTCTCTCTCAATTCCTGTATTACTCTGATCAGCTTCTTCACATTCACGCAGTTCCTGTAGTTCTCTTTGAGTGTTCTCAGCCTGCTCAGGCTAATCCTGACTTTCTCTTGAACTGATCTCAGCCTGCTCACGCCATTCCTTTATTTCTCTTTGAATGTTCTCAAGCTGATCACCTAACTCCTGTATCAATCTCTGAGTAGCTTCCACACACTCATGATATTTCTGTATTAACATTTGTTTTGCCTCCTCTCTCTATCATGCTCATACAGAGCCCTTTGCTCATTTTCAATCTTTTCATTCCCCATGTTTATCAATATTGTTCATAGAGCTTTTTGGGAACTCTTCTCTGGATTATTCATAATCATTTCTGTCCCCTGAATATCATGAGTGGGAGTTGAGATACCCAGACTTGCCATTTTTCTTGTGTTTTTCCGCGTTGCTCTGCCCATTTGGGATGAAAGTAACACCAGTTTTGTGCTAGAACACTATTTTAAGGCAAGTATTAACCGAAGTCTGTAGTTGCACTCAAAAGTCTAAAGATACAGTATAGTTGAAGAGATATATCTATTCAATGTCGAACACCTATATATTAATGGGCTACGAACTACAACGTAGAATTTGGGAAACAGAACTTATTAGTTTTATGGAGAAATTGCGTAAAAATAGGCATAGATGGATGTAGAAATGCAGTGGAAATGTTAACTAAGTCCTAATTTCCAAGCGGAAATAGGTTGGATAGAATGATAGTAGAGAGATAGAAAAGAAGAAGAGAGAAGGAATAAAAAAAGACAAGAAAACATAGAAAAACAAAAATTAAAACTTGCAATACTTAAAAATTATGTAAATTTGAAAACGTAATTTTCAGAGAAGAACGTGGATAGAATAATAGAAGGGGAGGGATAGAAAGGAGATGTGAAAAACTTTAAAAAATGCTTAAAATATTGTATTGGTATAAAAAGTTAGTACTGCTATAAAGGAATTTAAGTCTAAGAGGTTTTAAATTGAGTAATAAAGTTCTGGATTAAATGTGTACACCAACTGGGGCAAAGGTCTAATAATAGACTACAGGTATATCTGAGGATGAGCAGAACAGCAATTAAGTCACGCAAAGAAGAATGAAAGAGAAGAAAAAATGAAAGGAATGTGGAGGAAAGGAAAAAAGAATCAAATGGTCAGTAGAGATAAAAAAAATTAATTAAAAAAAAGAAAAAAGAAAAAAAATAGGGAGGAGCAGCCTCTGGCTCTGTTTACCCAGTGAAGAAAGCCCCTCCTGGGGCTGGTGGCCAATCTGGGTGACTTTTCCCTGGGGGAAGCTGAGACTAGCCGGTAAGGTTAGGTTCCTGTGAGTTGCTAAATAACTTGTTTGCTTCCATGGCTTGAGTTGGAGCTATCGCCTTTGTCAGTATTAAACATGGAGATCTCCGGTAGTGGAGTGGGAGGGTGGAGAGGTAGCCCTCCCTCCCCTGTTCCCTGAGAAGGATTGAGGACGTCAGGCTTTTACTCACACTGAGTCTTGGTTCCTGGGTCATCTCTGGTCTGGGAACTGTCAGTTCTTGCTGGGGTTTAGTAGAATCTGCTTGCCTGCTGCGTCTGTAGCCTTTGTCCTGGACTCTTTGTGCTGCAGGTATGATGGCTATGGCCGCTAACCCCGCTCCCATAGCTGCTGGCAAATGCTCAGATCTGTCTGCTTGCCTGAATTTTCTTTCTCTGTCCTAACTCTCTGTATTGTGATGGCACACTTGTGATTCTCTGGCTTAGGACTGTTTACTGGAACACTAAATCTGCTTTCTATGAGAGAGCTTGTTTAGCCTCCAGCTTCTCTTCCACCATCTTCCCAGAACTCTGTTCTTATACTTTTGAAAAAAAATACTGTGTATTTTAAATAAATACCTGTACTTTACTTTGTAAAATGTAAAAGAATTGTATTGAATGAAAAATAATCACATAAATAAGAAAAAGATTCCAAGTGGGACTATATCATAGAAACACTGAAAGGAACCCCCTGGTGATTTGATGGGGAAGACAATGTCTGAGGATTAATCTTCATTCTCTCATTTAGCAATTATCAACTTTTCATGGATCAGAAAGAGCTCATAATTATTTGAATACATTTGCCAGTGCCATTTTCTAATTTCATGTGCCTTTTCATCTGAATATTCAGGTTATTTATTTCCAAAGTAGAGGTATTATTTTATTAAAAAAACATTTGACATTATTTTATTTAAAAAAAAAACATATAAATAGGGCTCTATTGAATTCCTTTGTAAAAATGCCCACATTTGAAAACTTTACCCATGATTTTAACCCGATTTTCATTGACTCAACTGAAATTTAAATAAATAAATGCTTATGGAATCAATGGTATCACTTTTTATTTTCTGTGCTAACTCTATCCAATATACTGTGAATACATATGATTTTATATGTAAACATATAGATAATTATTTTAAAATAATTCTTGAAGCCAAAAACACCTGCAGACATTTCTGACTTGGTTAAAAATCATATATTTCAACTTTGCAAGAATATTTTACTATGTTAGGAATTGTTAAGAAAATCATCAAAATCTAGGCATGATTTGCTTTATGGTAAACAATATTCCATTCATTTTATTGTTTTGCCCGTAAAGAAGATGCTTCATTTTCTGTATGTATCTTACTCTATGAAATACCAAATTAGGATATTTGATACCTCATTGGATTTCACATGTTCCATAAAGAGAGATGCACAGTGCTGTGCTTTGATAATTTTCAAATCAAGTTCTTTTGAACAAAAGTCATCTAATGTTCAAAATGATGAGAGCAATCAAGTATTTTTTCTACTGGTTGTGTATACACTGTCCAATTAGTTAATAAATCACTGTGAAACCCAGTCACAAACTAAATCCAAGTTCTTTCAACAGGAAAATTTTTAAAAGTCAGCATCAGTCTTCATTGGTTTGGAAGTACATAAAGATTGTGTTGCTTCAAGTATATGCTCAAATCTATTACGTTTAAATTTTACAATATCTCAAATATATTTAAAGTGTATCGTGTTTTGTTATTTTTCAGTGTTCATCTGTGATAACTGGTCTTCTATAGTTGAATAAGTTTAGTATAAATCATTTAAATTGCAGGAAGATGTGAGGGCATGAATGAAAAATTTTTCAAGCTGGGATTCCTTTCTGGAGCAACTTGTGTTAGTAACATGCTGTATAGTCTATTCAATCATTCAGTGTGATTTTTTGGTGGAGTAATATGAGTGTGTGTGTCTGTGTTTGTGTGTGTGTGTGTGGCTAAAATATTCTAATCAGATACTAGGTTGTGATTTCAAACTAAAATATGTGAACAGCATAATTGATCATTTGATAAAATTATTTATATGTTGGACTCAAGAATAAATTATTTTTTTAGGCTAGGAAAGTGGCTTAATATTAGAGTGCTTGCCAAGTAGCATGAGGCTCTGCGTTTGATTCCTTAGAGCACGTGTGCAAATTCAGGAAGTGGTGTTATGGCTCAAGTGGCAGAAAGCTAACCTTGAGCTGAATTAGTGAAGGATAGTGCCGAGCCCAGAGTTCAGGCCCAACGACAGACAATATAAGTAGATTTTTATAAGAAGGAAAAAGAAGACAAATGCGAGGAATAAATACCAGTCTATTTTAACATCTCCCTCATTACCATTATCTACTCCAACCCATTTGGCCTCTAATAGCTTTATGCAATTTACAGAATATAAACATTCCAAGAAATGGTTATATGCAGTATGTCAAAGGGGACTGATCTACCAGAGTTTGTTCCATACCTTAGCTATATGAAGTAATTATAACAATATTCATAGTCATGTTGGTATGTTTATTGTGTCCTAATATGTGATCCTTTGGGTCAATGTAAAGGAATGGGGTTGATGATTGATTTAGGAGCTCTGTTTTTAATATATGGGGAACCCCCAGAACGCTTTCCAAAGTTGTTGAATCTTGTCTACAATAATACAGCAGACTAGCAGTATTCCCATTTGGTCACATATGTGCCAACTTCTGATATGATTTCTTTTTTTAACGGAAGGCAGTAGGAATCTCAGTGTAGTTTTCATTTGCATTCATTTATTCCTGGAAGTTGTTTCAAGTTTGCAGTCAAACTTGATGTTAATGCAAGGAAGTTCCTTAGCTCTATATTAGCAATCTTGTGGGGTAAGAAGGATTCATTTGCTACCTGAGCAAGCTAATATCTTACCATTATTATTATCAACATTGATTCTTTTTTCCTTAGTAGGCATTTGCATATTACTAGCCACATTCAGGAATAACAGACGATATCAACAGATAGGAAAATAGATTAAAATCTTAAAAGAGACATCCTTAATATAAAAATATTAAATTCAATATAAGGTGCATCAAAGAGGACAAATTATGGTTACATTCACCAAAATCAACTATGAGGAAAGAATATTTATCAGCCATTGTATTCAAAAGAGTACACTTGAATTTTGGGTTGACCAAATATCTTATCAAAATTAAAAGTAAATTATCAAAAGAAACTTGAAGATGTGTAACTATAGTAATGTGTCTTGAAGTCATAAAACAAACTCATAATTCTTATCAGATTTTATGTATAAAAATTCATGTTGATTGAAACTGCAAAGCTCCTGCATGGCAAAGGACATAGATAGCAAGATCAATAAAAAGCCTATGGATAATGAGACCTTTACTAACCATTCAATGGACAAGGGTCTTATATCTAATATATACTTACAACTGAAAAAAACTAAATCTCCAACAAATCCTCAAAAAAAAAATCTTCCTTTCCAAAGTGGTTGAACAAGGTTACATTCCCAATAACAATGCAGTAGGTTTTCTTTCTGTCCACATCCCCTCCAGCATCTGTTGTTATTAGAGTTCTTGATTATAGACATTCTATCTGGGGTGAGGTGGTATCTCATTGTTGTTTTGATTTGCATTTCTTTTATGGCTAGAGATGTTGAGCATTTCTTCATGTGTCTATTGGCCATCCTTCTTTCCTCTTCAAAGAAGTTTCTCTTTAAGTCGTTAGCCCACTTATTTATTTGGCAGTTGTTCCAAAAATAGTATGGAGGTTCCGCAAAAGATTCTACATAAAGCTCCCCTATGACCCAGCAACCCTACTTTTGAGTATTTACCCAAATGATCACATACAAGACCATACTAATGGTACCAACACAATTATGTTTATTGCAGCATTCTTTACCGTAGCTAAGATGTAGAACCAACTCAGATGCCCCTCAGTAGATGAATGGATCAAGAAAATATGGTATTTATACATAATGGAATCTATGGTTCCATCAGAAAGAAGGAAATTGCCTCATTTGTTAGGAATGGAAAAATCTTTCAATTATATGGAGTGAAGTAAGCCACGCCCAAAGAAACATAGGTCCCATGGTTTTCCTTATTTGCAACAACTAGTATATGTCTGAGACAAGCAGAAAAGGTCAGAAAAGTTGTTGTTAACATGAAATGAACTCACAGATAAGTATTCAAATTTTTTTCTTTTTTGCGATTGTTTCTAACATATTTATAAGATGATTTTTTGTAGCTTTTCATGTTCCCACAGTATAACCCCTGCTTTCATTGTATTTGATGTTGGTGTAATTTGTGGAGGGGGAGGGGAAAAACAAGTTGTTTAAATAATGATAAAGGTGGACCCGTTGCAAAATGAGAATACAAGTCATTATGTCGAAAATGAACTTTACAACTTTGGTGGAGGGGGCGGGGAGGATTGGGTGGGGGTTTGGGGGAGGATGGGAAAGGATGGGAAGGGGAAACAAAGGAGGAGGCTACAATGCTTGATAAGAGATGTACTCATTATCTTGCCCATGTAATTGTAACCCCTCTGTACAGTATTTCCACAGTAAAAAATAAATAAAAATTAAAAAAATACTGTACAGAGGTGTTACAATTACATAAGCAAGGTAATGAGTACATTTCCTATCAAGCATTGTTCCCTCTTCCTTTGTTTTCCCCCTCTATTTCTTCCCTCTCACATCCACAAGTAAACCCTCCACTCCAGCCTAAATTGTAGATAGTTTTTCAACAGTCTTGTACATCTCATTCATACAACGTGCTAACTCTTATCCCTCTTCAAACATTTTTTTTTCCCTTCCCCTCCCCAAATTAGAGAAGATGTAGGGCACCGGCATAAAGTACATGGGTTATAGTGTTGGGGAGGAACCTAAAAAGCAACAAAAAAAATCACATGTTACATTAGAAATGTGTTAGAAACACTATTATGCAAGAAAAAGCATTTGTGTCCCTATCTTGGGGTTCATTTAACTTAACATCATTTTATCTTGTCAAATGTACTTTTGAACTTTTTTGTTTGTCCCAGACATATAATAGTTATTGTAAATATGGGAAACCATGGGACCTGTGTTTCTTTGGGCCTGGCTTACTTCACTTATTATAATTTTTCCCATGCCTTTCCATTTCCTAACAAATGTTTTTTGATGGAGGCATAGAATTTCAGTGTGTGTGTGTGTGTATGTGTGTGTGTGTGTGTGTACAACATTTTCCTGATCCATTCATCTACTGAGGGGGATCTGTGTTGATTTCATTTCTTATCTATGGTAAATAATGTTATAATGCTGCATAAACAAAGGTGGGCTGGTAGGATTAGTATGATGTAGTTTGTGATCATTTGCTTGGTCATAGGGCAGCTCTATGAGGAGTCTTTTAAGGATCCTCCATACTGATTTCAAAAGAGGATGAACACGTTTACACTCCCACCTACAATACAGTAGAGTTTTGTTTTGCCACAACCCTTTCAGCATTTGTTGTTATTAGATTTCTTGATTATAGTCATTCTAAATGGGGTGAAGTAGAATCTTAATGTTTTTTTGATTTTAATTTTTTATAGATGAAGAGGTTGAACATTTCTTCAGTGTTACTGGTCATTCTTATTTCTTCTGCATAGAAGTTTCTCTTATATCTTTAGCCCACTTATTTATCAGGCAGTTTTCTCATTGAGGATTTGTGAATTTTTATTGAGATTTTTATTTTGTGAGCTCTGTGGCCCTTGCAGGTTGTATAGTTAGAGCTGAATAGATTGTTTCCCAAATGGTGTGTTTTGTAGTCATATTAATCTTGTTACCGCTGAATATTGCCATGCAAAAGTTCTCCAGTTGAACACAATTCTATATATTCAGCCCTCCTTTGATTCATTGTGACTGGGTTGTTACGTACTAAATTTTGACCTGAGTATGCAGGTTAATACATCATCACCTATTCTATACTATCCTATTTCATGATACATAAACATGTTTTGAGGCCTTTGTTTCCTTTAAACCTGGTTCCGGCTTAATTTGAAATATAAAGATCTACGTTATATTATTCATGCATGTATAACTATTTTTTACCTGAACCATATTGAGAAGAGTTTCCCTTTCCTTTACATGATGATTTTGGTATATTTATCAAAATTTAGATGGCCATAAATCTCTGGGATGTTTTCTGTGTCTTTAATGTTATTCCATTGGTCTTCAGGCCTGATTATGTGCCAGTTCTAATTTTATATATGTATGTACGTATATGTCTGTGTACACACATGTGTGTATATATGTGCATATGTTTGCATATATCTGTATATGTATATGTGTGTGTGAGTGAGTTTGTGTGTCTTTTGAGTTTTTCTGTGTGTATAATAATAGAGTTTGCAGTGGAGTATTGATATTCTTGCTATGAATTTCCTGCTAAGGGTTTCTTTCTGGTTCTTTATTTCCATGTTACTTTTTTGATTACTTCTTGTCTTTCTTTTCTTTTTAGGTGATAGGTGGTGGTCCGGTCTTGAGGCCTGAACCCTGAGCCTGGTCGCTGTCCTTCAGATCTTCAGCTCAAGGTTAGCACTGTACCACAACGACTTCCGGCTTTTTTTCTTTTTGCTTTTATGGTGCTGAGGAATCGAACTCAGCTTGCAAGGCAAGTGCTCTACCACTGAGCCTCCTTCCCAGCCCCTACTTCTTGTCTTTTATTAAATAATGTTTTAGGGATGTTGATCATTACTGGTTTGAATTTGGACATATTAGCTTTTGAGAGTTTCCCAAATTTCTCGATGTCAATTTTTCAAATACAGGAACATGTGTGGTTTTTTTCATATTATTAAACATGCATGAATTTCTATTTTGAGATGATTGATGTGTTCCTCTCAGACTTCCTTTACTTCCCTGCTTACGTGAAGTACTAGGTATTTTCTTTTGGAGGACATCACAAAATACACTGTTTTTGTGGTTTAAGCCTCGTTCTTCTCATTTTGGGAATACAGAAATGATTTCTGTGAGTTCATTGTAAACTTTGTGACTTTGCTAAAAGATTAGAACAGCCAAAGGATTTTGATTGTAGTCTATAAGACTTTGAATAGTGGATCAAGTTATCTGCAAAAAAGTAGAGATTCATTTTTTTCTTTCCCTATTTGGATCCAATTTGTTTTTGTTTTTCTTTTGATATATATATATATATATATATATATATATATATATATATATATATTTGTGAAAATACCATACAGAGGAGTTGTAATTACACAATCAAGCTAATGAGTACATTTCTTATCAAGCATTGTAGCCTTTTACTTTCTTTCCCCTTACCAACCCTACCCTTCATTCTCACCCCATCCCGTAAAAATTGTAAAGTTGGTTTTCCAACATAACGTCTTGTATATCTCATTGTTGCAATGGGTTCACCTGTATCCCTATTGAAATAATTTGTTTTTCCCTTCCCGTTCCCAGATTATACCAGTATTAGTTTAGCTAGGAATTCCTATTGTGTACTGAAGAGCTTTAGAGAGTAGGGATTTATTCTCTCATTCCTAATTGTTGTGGAAATGTATTTTCCTTTCACCATTAAGTGTCATGAAACAGTCATATTGTCATAGGAAGTCATTATATTGAGGAGTATTCCATGGGTTTCTTTTTTTCCACAGTTGTCATAATAATGTGGCATGGGAGCTTAATGAATGCCTTTGTAAAGCTATATCCATGATCCTGAGATTCGTGTGCTTCTTCCTACTGATGTACTGAAGTACATGGATTGACTTGCATATATTGAAGCAAATTTCCTCTCTGGTGTGATCCCCCTTTGGTCAGAGTTTTTGGCTTATTTTATTAGTTCTTCATGTCAGCTCTCCAGAAGTTTATTAAGAAAGTTTGCACTGATGTTCAAGCAAGAAATGTTTCTACAGTTCTTTTATTGATGAATTCATATTAGGTTTTTGGTTAAGCAGTATGCTGGCATCATACAGCAAGTTGATTTTGAATGTACACTCTCTGTTTCATGGAAGTTGAGGATTACAGTGCGTTTTCTTTTGAAGGACTTCCAGAAATGACCTGTAAACCTTTTTTTGTCCAGGTATTTATTTTACTGGCTTTTCCCAATATTCTCTTGTCCTCTTCTGTATCTTGACTAAGTCATGAGGTAAATATCTAGTCTCTGGTTTCACTCATTTGGGTACATTCTCTCTCTGTGTCCCTCTTCCCACAAACTCTCTCTTCTCTTTGCTAAGCGTTTATCAGTTTTGTTCATGTTTTTCACATAACCTACTGCTAGCTTATTAAGTCCTTATTATAGTTTTGACGATTGTCATTTTTAATTCCACTTTAATTATAATCACTTCTGTCTAAGTATTTCTGTAGTGTATTTATTTCCTCTTCCAGGTCTATTTAGTTTAATCCAGAAAAGTTGAGGAGATAAAAACAAGAATCATTCTAAGATTTATTTTGGTGATATATCAGTAAACTTTCTCAAGTTTTGCTATTACAGATAGTAAGCGAATGTTCTACAGAAGAGCTGTGGACTTCCAAAGCATGCAGTCTGATTTCTTTTGCTATGACTCTCTGAACGGTGCTGCAATTGTCCAATTGGTACATTAACTAATTGATAGATTTTTTCTAAATTCACAATATAGGAAATCCAAAATTGTTTGGTCCTAGATATACCTGGGATGTATGCTGTCATAGTACAACACAAGGTATTCATATTTTTCCTCTCTGAAGAGTCTAGTTATTTCCATGAAGCATTACCATTAAGAAGGTTTCTGCAAATACAAATAGAGTTCCATTGTCAACATTTTAACTTTTATGAATTCAAAATACATTCACTATTTTTGATGAAAATTCTCTTCAATAAACCTTCATATAATTCTTGCAATTTCTCAATCCATCATGGGAAGAAAGAAAGATATAGACAGAATTGTGGCCTCAAACTGACAACTCCTCCAACCTAGGAAGAGTCATTTATATGTAGCCAGAATTGAAGACATGATTTTTCTTTTTGCCCTTTCTCTTACAGCCTCATTAGAGAATTGGAGTATTTCAAGTATCATCCAGAGTACTTTAAATTTGAGGCCCAAATGTTCTATGCTACAGTTGGTTGCCAATTTTCATGAAAAGACTAGTGTTCAGATTGTCTGACTCCACACACACTTTAGGCTTCCAAACTATACTAGTCAAGCTTATTTTGTATTTTTTTTTGCTGTGTTAAATATTATAACACAACTGTAAAATGTCCTCTTCTTTATTTCTAGAAAAGTGGAAGAGAATAAAGGAGTGTTCTGTGTGCATAAGCAATAAATAATCCAAGGAAAGGTGTAATAGCTGCTTGGAGAATCATGGAAAATACAGAAAATTCAAACAAGGCAACAATCTCCTTAAAATAGCACAGTTGCCATGAAATTCAATATATAAAAGAATAGTGACCATACTTTACACTTTGTCAGGTTGTTATATATTTCAGTTGACTGAAGCACAAGTTGATTTGAGAGTCCTGAGGTCATGAAAAAGAAATGATGATTCTTTGCCCTATCACAATGAAAAAGACAAATCTCAAGGGACATGATCAAAAAGGTTACAATTGTTTGTAAAAACAAAGTAGTAGGAATTTTTTTTTCCTTCTTATGGGAGGATCCTGATTTACAGAATCCGATTTACTTTAGGTGATATCAACAAAAATGTATCATTTGTGCAGCTATTTTTCTAGGTCAGTTAGCTCTTGGTTATTTCTTCATTATCAAATAATGATATTATCCTTGTAGTTCCAATTTGCCATGTGTTTTGATAGCAGTTTCTAAAAATTGCAGGTTTTGTCCTACGTGCAGTAGCACAATGCTTCTGTTTCTATCAGTTTAGAAAATTGCCTTCTCAAACTGATATAAATGGAAAGTCACTGATATTCATGTAACAGTTTTGAAAACAAGAAGATATTCATATTTCTTCTGGTGCAGTTGTCACTTCATTTGCATATTAAGTAGTTTGCTACCATTTAAAAGAGCATTCCATCAACAGCTTTTGATGGTCAACATTCCCATATTTTACTTTTCTTTCATTTAAGAGTCTTCATGAAGATATTCTTCTGTGCCAAACTCCGGTGGCTCACCCCTGTAATTCTAGCTAATCAGGAGGCAGAGATCTGAGGATCCCAGTGCCAAGCGTGCTTGGAAGGAAAGTCCTTGAGGCATTTATCTCCAATAAATCACTCTGAAAATGGGAGGTGGTGCAGTGGTTCAAGGGGTAGAGAGATAACCTTGAGCTGAAAAGCTGAGGGACACTATTCAGATGCAGACTTCAAGCTCCATGACAAAGAAAATAAATTGTCTTGTGTAAAATTTTGTAGCTGAGTCCTGCTGGTTCATGCCTCCAATCCTAGCTACTCAGGAGGATGATGGTTCAAAGCCACCATGGCAGGAGAGTATATTAGAGTCTTATTTCGAATGAAACACCAGAACACAGGGAGCATCACATTGGTTCAAAATAATAGAGTATTGGAATTGAGTAAAAAGACCTTACAGATATGGAAGGGCCCTGAGTTCAAGCGCAATGACCTACACAAACCTATCTGTTATGTATCATAATGTGCCAGTTGCAAAAAAAGAAAATTTCAAAAAATGACATTATTGATAATGACTACCACACATCAATAACATTTCACAAAAAGTTTCACACAATTTGAAAGATGATTGTGAATTGTTTTCTTTTTCATTTGTTATCAAGAACAGTTCCAAAAATATAGGAATACAGTCTAGGCCTGCAAAGTTATAAGGACTAACTGCCACTACATATCTTTATTTGATACCTATATTGAGTACTTCCCTCTGTCTTGTTCTTAGTCATCAGTAGCTTTGAGAAAACTCCAGGGGATGGGAGGGGGTGTTACCATTATATCAGAACTTGACATCATTTTCCCTTCACATTAATTCATTAATTTTGGGGAACTTTTTAAATCAAAAGATGTTATATCATTTAACTCCTTGTCACATTCTTTTTTCTTTCTTCCCTTATTTTTTTGGTTTGGTGTTGGTTCTTGAACTCTGGACTTGGGTTCTGTCCTTGCACTCTTCAGCTGAAAACAAGTGCTTTGTCACTTGAGCCAAAATGTCACTTGCAGTTTTTTAGTGGTTTGTTGGAGATAAGAGTCTCACAGAGTGTCTTGCTTTGAACCTTGACCTTCAGATCTCAGTCTCCTAAGTAGGTAGGATTACAGGCATGAGCCACCAGCATCCAGGTCCATGTCACATTTAAAAGGTACAGGATTTACTTACTTTTTAAATATTTTACATGGTGTAACTAAGATAAATTAATTAAGATATTTATATTTGCAAGCAATTACTTCAGTTCTTGCTAGATAAACTTCATTAAGGAGTCACTCTGTCTAAGGGACTGAAATATAACAATCCAATTATATTTCTGGGAATATTTTTAGGGAACAGAATAAATCTCCAAATCAAATAGACTTTTTAAACAAGACTGATGTAAAAGCATTTCTATGTAAACAGTATGGTCATAGATCAGATACGTTAGAGGTTAAAACATTACCAGCACCCTTGTATTGAAGTCTAACTGCAATCCAGTGAATTTTATGCTGAAAATTATAGCATTTAGAAACGAAATCTCCCCTTCACTTTTTGGCCAGAAGGGAGCATTTCAATTGACATAGGCCTGAAATCATGAATGGGAACATTATTATGTCAGTAGTACAATAATTGGGGTCCCATACAGAGGAAACACTGGAATTGACCACTGCAAATGAAATGAGTTCTTGACTGAAGGGCAGCAGGCTGTCTTTTGTCAGTCCACTTAGCCTTAGATAAGTAGTAGACAACTTAATGCGCCTACATCAGTTAATAATCTCCCATGTTAACCATTTGCACTTTTCCTTTTACTCTCATTTCTAACCATTATTCATATTTAGAGCTTTTCTGAATATCAATTGTCTTCCTACAAGTTAATTCTCAGATTGGATTCTGTACATTTAATTGACGCTCCACTCTGAATTGCAGTATTATTTCTATCACATAATTATAGAACCTCTCTCTAAATACCTGGCTCATATTGCATCAACTCCCCAAATTGATACTTATATCTTTTCTAGGAAGCGTTTTAGCATAATTTCCTAACAGTTATTAATAGCATGCAAGTAAGTATCCAAATATATTTTCAAAAAATGACATTACCCAGGCACCTGCACTTTTATGACTATACGTTTTTCAGTAGCTTCCTGAGAATTTTCCAGCATAATTCAAACTGTAATCCACAATGTAGACAGGTTCTACGAAATTCACTAAACAAAATATACATTGTAAAATGAAATTTTATTAGAAATTGTGGAAGTCATCTGAATAATTTTGTGAATTTGGCTGCATATCCTTCATATGCTATGCACCAATTAATAGCACAGGATTAATTCCACGAAAATTACTAAAATTTAAGTTCAAAATGTGTTGAATAAATACTGAGAAATCATATCTAAAATGGGACTTCAAATGAATTTAGTACTTATTCCTATCTATTATGTCCTAAAATAATAATTCTAGTTTTTCATGTCAACATAGTTTTTAAACGTGGACCTAAAGAAGACATAGCAATGCTGAAAAGTATTTAATCATCTTCTGCAATAATCAGTCCTGCCAACCTTGTAGTGACTCTGGAAGAGAAATCAAAGAGGCAAACACATTTTCTGAGAGTGAGAGGAAGAGAGTATAAGAGAAGAATAACAAAATCTAGGTTTTGTGTTAAGAGAACATGTGAAAATATAGTGGCCGAATTAATACTTTGTTCCCCCCCACAAAGTATTGTTTAAATCATTTTGATTCGTTTCTTTGTGAACTGAATTAATGTGTATACACTCAACCCTATTTAATTTCGTGTCAATTGCTTTGGGTAATTCCTCTTATGCATGTTTCTGGCATATTTGGTTTGACATGTTGCAATCTTGTGTCAACCTATACCTTCTCGGTTGAAAAAACAAAATTTTTCTTATATTAATTAGGCAAGTGGGGATGTTCCCTTTCTTGTCACAGGAATAAGCCAACTATAAATATGTGCAATATGGCACCTTGTGGAGAGCTGCGGGAGCCGCGACCAAAGACAGCACGGCCATAAGGCGCGGTCGTAAGGTGCGGCCGCAAAAAAGGCGCGGCCGCATGGCGTGGCTGCGACCAAAGATGGCACTGGCTCCCGCCTTCTGTCTTCCCGGTGACAAGTGCTCTCTGTAAGAAAAACAACTCCTTATATGGCTATGACTTGGCTCCTAGTTTGCTTCCATGTTTGCAGCCCTACCGGTATATGCCACATGGCGCTTCGGGATTGGCCATCCAGGAGGCTTTTAACCAGAGCGCGGGGGTGGGGAGCAGAGGAAGCAGAGAGAAGTGGGCAGAAGCAAGTGGGAGAGAAGATTGTAGCAAGGTTCCTGAATAAGCCCCATTGAGAAGAATCCCGGGTCGCGTCTTCCTTGCTGGTCGAGGTGGTCGCGACAGCTGGTGGCCTGTATGGGGAATTCAGAACTCTCTGTGGTCAGGGTGGTGCACCGGTAAGTTCCCAGGAAAAGGGGGAATCCACGACAAGAGCGGGGGTAAGTTCCCAGGTGAAGTGGGAATCCGCGAGTAAAGCAGTAATAACAGGGGCTCATCTCGGTAGATAAAAGAGAGAGCTGAAACCCGGAAGAAATAAAATACAGGCCTAAAGTGAAAGTAACAAAAAATAACTAAGATGGGCACCGCGACATCACATCCAATTTTTCTGGCTCTGGAAGAGCTACTACACTCGAAAGGACTAAAGTTAAGGAAGGGTTCTTTACAGACGTTCCTTGATGAATGCAACATTGTAGCTCCTTGGTTCATAGTGTCCAGGAGCCTTACAATAGCCTCATGGGACAAATTAGGGAGGGATTTGGACTTTGCCTATGAACAGGGCACATTAAAGGCAGGAGTCCGCCCCATTTGGAGATTGATTAGTGACTGCCTGGAGGATCAGAGCTGCTGTGAGGTTATAGAAAATGGACAGTCAGCACTGGATCAGTTACAGGAGGAGAGGTCAGAGAAGGTGATCAATGAAAAGGGAGACAGTAAACAGGGCAGAAGGGGGCGACTATACCCAGATCTGTCCGAGCTAAAATTGGAAAGAGGGAGTTCCAGCGAGTTAGAGGAGGAAGAAGTGAGAACACTTGTTCAACAGATGAAAAGGAGCCATATAAAAAGGGGAGAATGTAAGCTAAGTCAACTTGTGCTTAATGAGGATGTAGAAAGAACTTCCGGTCAGGCCCCTTTAGCTGACGTAGAAAGAACTTCTGGTCAGACCCCTTTAGCTCCTCCTCCATATCAACATGGAGCCAATGGACACACATTTTGCCCCGATACTTGGCGAACTGCTCCAGCAGAACTCGCCTTCCCAGTTTTTCAAGATGGTAATCAACAGAGATTTCATGAGCCTCTAGAATTTAAAGTAGTTAAGTACCTGGCTGAGTCTGTTTGGATGTATGGGATTACAGCCTCTTTTACCGTAGCTCAAGTGGAAGATTTAAAAAGATACTGCATGACCCCCTCTGATTGGGCGAGCCTGGCACAGGCATGTTTGAGTCCAGGCCATTACTTGGATTGGAGGGCATTTATGCTGGAATTTTGTAATGAACAGGCAGCCATTAATCAAGCAAAGGGACACCAGGCTTGGGACAGAGACATGCTCTTAGGACAAGGCTGCTTTGCTAATGCTCAGACAGGATATCCCCCTGAAGTGTATCAACAGATAAATGATGTTTGCTTTAAGGCATGGAAATCACTACCAAATAAGGGGGAAGTTAGCGGCAATCTCACCAAGATCCTGCAGGGGGCTACCGAGCCTTTTTCAGATTTTGTGGCCAGAATGGTGAAAGCAGCAGGCAGAATTTTTGGGGACCCTGACATGGCCATGCCTTTTATAAAACAATTAGTCTATGAGCAATGCACCAAAGAATGTAAAGCTGCCATTACCCCGTATAAACATAGAGGGTTGGAGGCATGGATGAAAGTGTGCAGAGAGCTGGAAGGACCTCTAACTAATGCAGGCCTTGCCGCCGCAGTACTCCAGTATTCAAATAGGCGGGGGGAAAACTCTGGAGTGACATCTGGAGCATGCTTCAAGTGTGGGAAGGCTGGTCATTTTAAGAGAGATTGCCCAGAGAGAAAAGGAACCGGAAGAGCTGGAGGAGTTACAACGGGTAAATACCCATGGCTGTGCCCCAGATGTAAGAAAGGAAAGCATTGGGCCAATGAATGTAGATCAGTCAAAGACGTTAACGGCCAGCCCTTGGGCCCCATCAAGCAGCCAAAAAACGGGCAGAGGGGCCCCCGTCCCCAGGGCCCACAAATGTATGGGGCAATGGAGAGCCCAAATGAGGAAATTTCCCAAGAAGGATGGCCTACCCTGAGGCATCCCAAGAACCGCGGAGAGCCACTACAGGCTCGGCGGGACTGGACCTCCGCGCTACCACCAGACTCATACTAACCCCGCAAATGGGCGTTCAGTTAGTAGAGTCAGATTTTCAAGGTCCTTTGGAACGGGGCACAGTGGGGTTACTAATTGGCCGGTCTTCCGATACTCATAGAGGGCTTAAAATTCACCCAGGAATTATTGACCCAGATTATACAGGTATAGTTAAAATCATGGTAGAAGCTCCAAAAGGCATTGTAGCAATTTCCCCTGGAGACAGAATTGCCCAATTGTTACGCCTGCCTAGCCTACATGAAAAATTTCCTGCCATACAGTCTGAGAGAGGTGAAAAGGGTTTTGGCTCCTCTGGAATTGAGTCAGTGTACCTAGCCCTGGATTTAGACCAGAAACCCATGCTTGAACTGGAGATTGAAGGAAAAAGGATTATAGGACTGTTAGACACAGGAGCCGATCATAGCATTATTGCAAAAAAGGATTGGCCGAGAGGGTGGCCATTACAGGCCTCAGAACAAACCCTGAGAGAGTTGGGCTATGCCAAAGCTCCTGACATAAGTGCAAGACCTCTCAACTGGAAGGATGGAGAAGGACACTCTGGAAACATCCAGCCTTATGTTTTAGAATTGCCTGTCTCCCTGTGGGGTCGAGATTTACTAAAAGAGAATGGGTTTTGCCTTAGTAATGAATATTCTCCTACCTCAAAGGAAATGATGCTACAAATGGGCTACTGCCCAGGGCAAGGACTGGGAAAAAACTTGCAAGGCCGTAAAGGGCCTATTGATGTCCACCAAAAACTTCATAGACATGGGCTGGGTTTTTCATAGGGGCCGCTGAGAATCAAGTTCCCATTACCTGAAAAACGGAGGAACCGGTATGGGTAGCTCAGTGGCCTCTATCCTCCGAAAAGCTTTTAGCTGCTCATAAACTGGTAGAACAAGTAGCCCTGGGCCATGTGAGACCCTCAGTTTCACCATGGAATACTCCAATATTTGTGATAAAAAAAGAAGTCGGGCAAATTGCGATTACTTCATGATTTGCGTGCCATAAACGCACAGATGCAAATTATGGGCCCTGTACAAAGAGGGTTACCTTTGCTTTCCGCACTTCCTGCCCATTGGCCTATTATGGTAATAGACATAAAAGATTGTTTCTTTTCTATCCCCTTGCATTCCTCTGATTGTGAGCTCTTTGCCTTTACTGTGCCCTCTTGTAACCATGAGGAACCTGACCAAAGATATGAGTGGGTCATGCTGCCTCAGGGTATGGCCAACAGCCCCACTATGTGTCAGCTGTTTGTCAGCAGGGCTATAGCTCCTGTTAAAGAACGGCATCCTAAACTTA
This sequence comes from Dipodomys spectabilis, assembly GCF_019054845.1. Classification (NCBI taxonomy): domain Eukaryota; kingdom Metazoa; phylum Chordata; class Mammalia; order Rodentia; family Heteromyidae; genus Dipodomys; species Dipodomys spectabilis. The sequence continues at coordinate 4,296,232 of NW_024870841.1, read as the reverse complement.
GGGTGGTCCATTATATGGATGACATTTTGATAGCTCATAAGGAAGAGGCTGGGTTACAAAAGGTCTATGCAGAATTGGTTTTTGCCTTAAGGGAACAGGGTCTTTATCCAGTGCCAGAAAAAATACGAACAGGCAGAGTGGTGGAGTATCTGGGAGCTAAGGTACATATACACACGTGTATGTATGTGTATATGTATATATCCCTTTGTCTCTTAAGTTTTGAGCATATTTCTGGTTTCAGCAGTATGTTTACTATATAAATACACGTAATAAAGAACTAGATTAAAAATAACAGAGCTCCAGTAATAGCTGGATCAACAAGTGATATTTTGCCCCAAAAATTGACCCTGAGAAAGATAACTTGAAGACTTTAAATGATTTTCAAAAATTGTTGGGGGATATTAATTGGATAAGGGGGTATTTAAAATTGCCAAATTATGAATTGAAGCCCTTATTTGATATGCTAAAAGGAGATATAGATTTAAACTCCCCAAGAAACCTGACTGAGAGCACCCGATTTGCTCTCAAAAGGGTGGAGGAGGCTTTAAGTGCCGCCTGTTTAAACAGGCTACAAGATGGCCAACCCTTTGATTTATGCATTCTTCCCACTGAGACCCAACCAACTGGGGTACTTTGGCAAAAGGGGCCGTTGATGTGGTTACACTCTCATGTTTCCCCCGGAAAGGCGCTGGAGTATTACCCTGAGGCGGTAGCAGGCTTAGCTCTACAAGGAGTTCAACAGAGTTTACAATCTTTTGGAGTTTATCTGCACTCCATCATTGTTCCCTACAGTGCCTACCAAGTTCAGACTTTATGTGCCACTATTGATAATTGGTCCATTTTGTGATGCATGTTTCCAGGAGATATTGATAATCATTTGCCCAAAGACCCCCTACTAAGATTTGTAAAGGAACATCCAGTAATTTTTCCAAAGGTAACTGCCCGAAAGCCTATTAGAGGGGCTATGAATATTTTTACGGATGGCTCCAAAACAGGATGCGGGGTATACGTTGCAGGTAACCAAGACCCCGTACAGCATCAATATGTCCCCGGTAACCCACAGATTGTTGAGTTGATGATTGTAATTGAAGTATTTAAAGCTTTCTCCTGTCCCTTTAATTTAATATCAGATTCAGCCTATGTAATAAATGCTTTAAAAATATTGGAAGCGGTTGGTACAATAAAGGCTACCAGTTCTGTTCTAGCTCCCTTTACCTTGCTACAATCCCTTATATGGCAACGCAAGGAACCCTTTTTTCCAATGCATATTCGAGCACATACGGGCCTCCCAGGACCACTGACAAAGGGTAATGCCCTAGCTAATGCACACACTCATGCTGAGTGGGCGCTCCATGCTTCTTCTGTTGACTTAGCAAAAGATTTTCATGCCAAAATTCATGTAAACGCCAGGACTTTACAAAACTGCTTTTCCCTTTCTAGAGCGGATGCACGTCAAGTGATTAAGGAGTGTCCCCCAATGCATTATTTACCATAAACCCCCTACCTTTGGAGTTAATCCACGTGGTTTAAGACCCTTACAAGTATGGCAAATGGATGTAACTCATGTACCTGAATTTGGCCGCTTAAAATATCTACATGTTTTCTGTTGACACCTTTTCGGGTGTAATACTTGCCACCCCCCTATCAGGGGAAAAAGCTATTAATGTAATATCTCACTGCTTAGAATCATGGGTGGCCTGGGGAATGCCAAAACAGCTAAAAACTGATAATGGTCCGGCCTATATTGGGCAGCGCTTTGTTTCTTTTTGCACTCAAATGGGTGTTACCCTGGTGCATGGACTGCCCTATAACCCTCAAGGACAAGGAATTGTGGAAAGAGCTCATCGTACTATCAAGGAAATGCTAATAAAACAAAAAGGGAGAGCTGGACCCCTAATGACTACAGCAAGACAAAGAATAGCCATGACACTTTTCACCCTAAATTTTTTGAATTTGGATAACGCTGGTTGCTCAGCGGCGGATAGGCATCACTGTTCCACTCCTTCGGCCTTAGGATCGGCTTTGTGGAAAGATGTGCTCATGGGCTTCTGGAACGGGCCTGACCCCGTGCTGGTATGGGCACGAGGATTTTTTGTGTTTTTCCTCAGAATCGCTCGGATCCAGTGTGGGTGCCCGAACCAATTGTGCGGCGAGTCCAAGATGAACGGAACACGGAAGAAACAAAAGATTGCATTGCTGATCATACAGCTCCTGATGATCCAACAGGGACAGGCGGTACCGAGGTGGGGGATACTGTCTGCATTCCCAAGGCCCATCCCCGTGAGACATGATGCCTCTCTTTTCCCTAAATTTTTCACCACAAATAAGACTCTTAACCTTCCCTTTTACCCAGAGGATAAACAAATAGCAGGGATAGGTGAAGCTAGAAATATTAGCTTGATGGGCACGCTATGCTTTTGCTTAAGTGATGTGACCCTTAATGGTAGTTGCATGGCCTTGACTCATTCCCCGGCCGCTTATTTTAGATATTGGTATAGGAATCCGGGATCCACTGAGGTTTGGGCAAATGCTACTGGATTTGTTGGTACTGTCTTAGGCAGGTATTATGAAAGTTTAAAGTTAAGCAAGGACCTGTGGCCTGTAAAACAACCTAAATGGCCCCCCTCTTGCTTGCCTAACCGCATGGGGGAAGCTTGGCCTTGGACAGGTTGCCAATCACCACACACTATTTGGGGTGATGAGTCTGAGCGTTTTTCATTCTCCCCTAGTGTCTTGTCTGATGCTAGTGTACAATTTAGGGATGGAATTAATCCCTTTAATAATTGGCTGTTATGTGGTCTTAATGGAAGTTGCTTGCAGGCCGAACCTATAGTTATGCTTCAAGGAGGTCACTTTTTTATAGCAAACATGACTTGCAATTTGACTACTACTGCCCATACTGTGGGTGCCAATTGTCATTTTAGTAAAAATTATACGGTAATTAGCTATCAGCCTACCCCCGTGTGTGTGGTTTCCCCTTTTGTGTTTTTCGTAATTAACAACACCTCTGTATGCTCAGATGACGTGTGTGCTTGCACTAATGAAACCTGCTATTATGCTACCTGCTGGAGTTCTCAGTATCCGTTAGCTATGGTTGCACGCATTCCGCGTTGGGTGCCTGTGCCAGTAGATGCTTCTCAAGCTGTAACCTTGTTTAGGCATAGGAGAGATTTTGGCATCACTGCGGCCATTGTAACTGCTATAGCTGTGGCTGCTGCGGGTGCAATGGCTGCCGCTGTCGCCATGTCACATACTGTGCAGACGGCTCAGACTTTAAATAACCTGTCAGCTACTATAGCCAGAGCTCTGGATTTACAACAAGTGGCCAATGCACAATTTAAAGGTGGACTGATGCTGTTAAATCAAAGGCTTGACCTTGTGCAGGAGCAGGTTGATATCCTGTGGCAGTTGGCTCAGCTGGTATGTGTTCAAAAATGTGAAGGGCTTTGTATTACTGCTATTCAGTATTATAACTATACCCAAGCAGCAAATTTGTCTAAACAACTGTCAAGTTATCTTTTAGGCAACTGGACGGGGGAATTCGACCAATTGATGTTGCAGCTACGATCGGCCATTGTCGCGATAAACTCTACCCGGATGGATGATGTCCTGTTACAAGATGTTTCCTCCTGGATTTTGACAGCTGTGGATCATTTGAAGGAATGGGTGGGAATGGGCTCCCTTATTGGTATCCTGGCATTGGTGATCTTGCTGTGCCTGTGGTGCATATGCCGGATTAGGAACTTGCAGTGCAGGAGTATGGCTATGATGGTCCAGGCCTTCACTGCCATTGAGGCCGGACAGTCCCCCTACGCGTGGCTTGCCACGTTAAAGGAATAGCTCAGGGTGCGAGGCAAACGCACTGCACTTGGGAATCACTCCCTGGCGTGAGCCCAAGAAGAGCATGTTGGGTTGCAAGTGGGTTGATGCCCAAGATCCCACCTCTGCAAAAAAGGCATTGGATGGGCCTGGTCATCACTGGGGAAGGCGCCCCTCAGGCGAAGACCAGTTCAAGGTCCTCTCATTAATGTTTTAGACAGAGGCCCAAAACCTCTACTCTTACCTGTTGCTTAATAAAACAAAAAAGGGGGAGCTGTGGAGAGCTGTGGGAGCCGCTACCAAAGACGGCGCGGCCGTAAGGCTCACCAGAAAAATGGCGCGGCCGCATGGCGAGGCTTCGACCAAAGATGGCACTGGCTCCCGCCTTCTGTTTTCCCGGTGACTAGTGCTCTCTGTAAGAAAAACAACTCCTTATATGGCTATGACTTGGCTCCTAGTTTGCTTCCGTGTTTGCAGCCCTATCGGTATATGCCACGTGGTGCTTCGGGATTGGCCATCCAGGAGGCTTATAACCAGAGCGCGGGGGCAGGGAGCGGAGGAAACGGAGAGAAGCGGGCAGAAGCAAGTGGGAGAGAAGCTTCTAGACAAGGTTCCTGAATAAACGGCATTGAGAAGAATCCCAGGTCGCGTCTTCCTTGCTTGTTGAGGTGGTCGCGACAGCACCTTGATATAATATCGAAAATTAATCATTTTTACCTGTTTTCTGATTGCACTACTCTTCATATCACTCAATTAAGATAACCAGAGTTGTCTAACATCTACAGGGTTTAAAAATATTGATATTCCCTTCAGTAAAATTCTGAGAATATAGACATGTTAAAACATTATTTTTAACAGATATCACCTTTAAAAACTCCTCATTTTGTGCTGTTGAATTGCAATATTCACATAAACAGGTGACATTCATACATTCATGAAAATATAATTAATTCTACATCATTCTATATCTTTCTGTATTATAACTACATACTGTCACTCTGATTACTTTACAAACATTGCACAGTTCTTAAGGGAAATAAACATTCTCTGTTTAAACATAGTGCACCATTTTGCATGACAGGCCTTTTTAAATTATATTCAAAAGTCTTTTTTTATCAAATCACTTGACAATTGTTTGTAAGTTGGTATAATTCTTGAATCAATTAATGTTAGTCTCCTCATCATTTCACACTGTGATGGGCAAGAGACTTTTTCTTTGTTTTTGTCAGTTGTGGTTCCTGAAATCTGGGTCTCAGCATTGTCCCTCACCTTTTCAGCTCAAGGCGAGTGCTCTCTTACTTCTTCACCCACAGCATCACTTCTACATTTTTCTGCTTATGTGGTGCTGAGCAATTGAATCCAGGACCTCAGGCATGCAAGGCAAGACCTCTATCACTGAACCAATTTCCCAGCCCAAGACAAGTGTTATTTTCAAAATTCTGTTATCTGTAACATTCCCTATGAATTTATGTGTCAGGTTTTTCCAGATTACAGAATGTATATTAAGATCTTTTTTACAGAAAATGTATAAATATGGTGTTGTTTCAAGTGAATAGTTTTCTCCATTTCAGGTACTGCTTTTTAGTACTAAATAAATCGCAAAATCAGATATTCTACACAAATTTCATAAGGATATGTATGTTCCAAACACAGGAATGTACACTGACAATGGAAGAAGAACTTTCAAGAAAACTTTTAGACAAGAATCGACTATTTTCAGAGTTTTGACAGAATCAATCTATCACACAGTTGATCACTGAATAAAATGACTAAGGTATTATGAACTCTTTAGATTGCAGTAGCTACTCCTATTGAAGAAGAAGCTATAAAGAGAAAGAACACATGCTGAATATTTTAAGAATGTGATTTGTCAAAAAAATTCATTGAACCCAGCAATATGTTAAATTATACTGTGTGTTGATACGTTGAAATTCATCACTTTTAAGAAATATTCCACAGCATGTTACTATTGGCAAGTTACACACACACACACACACACACATACACGAGCCCCTAAAAATGTTATACAAAACCAAGTTGATGAGAAGTTCATATAGCCAAATACGAATCCCACAATTAACTCTAAATTATTTCCTCTCATTTTCTTGTCACTTGAATGAATTTCTACTTATACTAAATTTGATAAACTATTCCGTCTCTTTGTTGGACATTGCACTATAATAAAAATGTGGTGTTTATTGTTTTTATTTAGTTTTATTTTTTTGGAAGCTTTCATTTTCAAACCACAGTGTTTGTTTCTTATTTCATGACATTTGTACATTATTTCAAATTACAATGTATTTGACAAAATTTTTTCGGGGGATGAAGTCATTCTGAATATCCATGAATATGATGTAAACATTATATTACACTTTAGTTTAATTGCTTTTCACTTTTCTGCCTAAATCAATCGAATTCCACCCCTAATAGAAAAAAGATGATCATTTTTTCACACTTAGCACTTAAATAGAGTTTAATGTCAAATGGTATATTGTCTATAACAACCTTACATACTGATCATATTTTACGTTATCTTTCAGGAAACGTTGTTTTCCTTTGAAAAATCAAAAAGAACAAAAATTTCACAATCCAGTAGTTGCCTCATGTGATAAAGTTACCTCTACCACATAGAAAGTAATTGGGCATTTGGATGGAATAATCTTTTTTTTTATTTTCTGTTAGTATTTTTGATCCTTTCTTTTTCAAAAATATATTTTCTTGAAAAGTTACTGTGCAGAGGAGTCACAGCTACAGCAGTAATGAGTACATTTCTTTTGGAGCATTGTTATCCCTTCCTTTGCTTTCTCCTATTATGCTTTTCCTCCTCCATCTCGACTACTACTCCTCCATGCCAAAGCTGGAAAGTTCATTATCAACATAGTGTCCTTTGAGTATCGTCATTTAAGTGGGTCATCGGTGTTCTTGTTTCATTATTTTGTCATCATCCTTCCCATCCCAAATTAGACATATATATATATACAAAATACATACCAAATAAAATAGAGTGTTAACAAAAATATACCATAGGAGGAAGAAAATAAAGTAGAAACAAAAAACCATATAGTATAATGAAATCAAGAAAAAACAAGGAAAAACTCTTCTGTCCATATCTTGTGGCTCATTTCACATAACATCACTTCATTCAGAAATAAAGTAACTATGTCTAGTTAACTATCTATCTGTCTGTCTGTCTGTCTGTCTGTCTGTCTGTCTGTCTGTCTGTCTCCATCAATCTATTTCAGTATTAAGCATTTATGATCATCTGATAAAATTATCATAGACATATGCTAATTATTTCAAATAAATGATCAGTTTGTGTGGATCATTTGGAAGGGATAATCCAAATAAATCTGAACAGAAGTGACTGTAATAGGATTTTGAAATTTACTATACCATTCACATCAAGAAGAGTTAAAACATGTCTCGTAAAATATTTAGTAGTTACTGCTCAGGTATAGTGAGATAAATTATTACCTGTCCAAGTGCAACCTCATACAATTTGGTTGAAGATTGCAAAATCATAGATTTTGACATGTTTTCATTAATTTTGATATCTATTTTTCCTGTACTTTTGGGATTATTAAAATTGGAGACCTGGACTTGTGTTCAAAAACTAAAAGGAAAGAAAGATTATTTGACTGATGGATTACAAACTCTCAGGAACTCAAATTTATATTAAAAGTTCAAAATCTCATTTCCAATACACTTGATTTTGCTTAATTTCACGATATAGTCATCAGTGCCCTAGTAATAAATGCACAAAGAAGAAATGGATTTTGCTTATTGAATTTTAACAAAATATGCCATCAAACGAAATACATGAAGTATGAAAAGGAAAGGTAATCAAGGAAGGCTCTTTATCTTTTTATCTCTTTCATAGAGCAACATGAAAAATAAATACCCAGTAACATTTGGCTTGAGATCAATGCTATCTTGGTTTTTCAAAATATTTCTTCATTGGGATTTCAGAAAAAAAAAAGTTTTCATCATTGTTTCTTACTTGAGTCCCTGAAAAACTATAGGCTTCTAATATACACTTAGGATAAACACTAAGAAATCCATTACCTGCATATTTTGAAAGTACTAAACTGCCAGAAGCACATGCTGCCAAAATTTATCCAAGTTTTAGCTATTTTATGCATGGGTTGAAGCACTAATTACTACTTCTTGTCCAAATAAAGTATTTCATTTTTCATGCTAACCATGGTTATGCATATCATTTTTTCTGGAATTACAATTTTAAGTTTTCAGACAGTATTGCCTATAAATAAATAATACCGTGGAAACAGTCCTGTTGTTATTTGCACTGGTCTTCAAGCATATCTTATGAAGTTCTACTTGTGAAAAAAATTAGAACTGTGTAGTTCTGGTATAGGTTAGATATGTGAATGCAGAATATGATTACCAGATATGGTGGTTTTGAAAACATGTTGTTTCTGGTGATGTGCATAATTAGTCATCAGTATACTTCCCATTGAATAATATAAAATATTGGCTGCAATATGCAGAAAATTTGAACATGAGTATGATCGCTAGGATTGATTAAAAAATAATACTTTCTTGAAATCCTGGAAAAGAGAGTCTATGGGTAGCCCTAACCAGTTTCTCTTCATATTGGATAGTGTAGTGCCTGTAGAAGGAAAAGGAAACAATAACAGAGAAACCTATCACATGGCATATTAAAATGGAAAAATGTGAGAATATAAAGAGATTGAGTAATTCTGCCCCTTCCAAACAGTGGCCAACACAAACCAAGAAATAAATCATTTTCTATAAATTTCTAAGCATTTCCATAAGTGTTCAGGTCAGGAAAATGGAAGCCTGTTTGTGCTAAGCAGTAATGTTTACATTTTCTGACTCCGTGTTAGGCTGTTGTCCAGACATTAGTCACATGGAAAACCAATTAAAGCCATTATAGTCATTGAGAATTGTATAAACTCCTCCATTTTAGAGGTACCATGATTTCTCTATAATCAATCAATTCATAGATGTTTATCTCAGAATATTGTGATTTGTGAGAATTCATTTTGGGATCGTTTTTGAGATTGTTCCTTACCATTCCAATTACAATATTGCCATGAAGGAAAGAGTTATTTGAATCATTTTCCTTGTTACTTATACTGTATTCACATTTTGTCCCAGTGTTCTTAGAACAAATTCAAAATGTTCATAAATCCTTGAATCTTACTGACTACAATACAACTTCAGTGATTTTTTCTATTTCTTCATGAGTAACACTGTCCTATTAAATCATGTTTTACCAACACATACTAAGTGCACTACTATTAATTGTACCTATCAGTAGATTACTTTCATGAAGAAATCCAGTTGAAACCTATCCTATCTGTATATAATGCTTAGATATTTCAAATGAAGTGTCTAAATTTATCTCTTTTATTTTCATTGAAAATGGTGTTAACAAAAGTATATTGTATGCAGTAGCCTACAATGTAGTAGCCTACGCAATTGAGACAGAGAAAAGAGTGGTGCCTTAGTAGAAGTAATTGGATTGAGGATCAGATAGCAGACTGGTCAATATCAGTGAGGAATCCATCTATAGATCAAAATACTGAATTTTAATCCAGCTGAAATAAATTGCACTTCATTGAAGACTTAAAAATGTTTGGATGTTTTCTTACACATTGATTCAAATGAGAGAAGCCCATGTTGGGCTGGAAGTCTGGAGGTCCTGATTCTTACATGACCTCGAGGATTCCTATCAAATAAACCTCATCTTTGCTTCTGAGACACAATCTGATGGGAATTGTTTCTATCTACTTCAGAGAGGGCTCATGCTAAGCTTCATGAGATATCAAGTACTCCCATACCATCCCTTATTTTATCAGTTCCTAAGTGTCCATGGTTTTGTTTTTGCTTAGGGATGTTGCCATATTCTCCATTTAAAGTCAAATCATGGTTTTGTAATGCTTTTCTCCCTTCGTGGTTTTGTTAGAATTGTCTCAAACATGTTGTTCTATATATAGAGGTATTTAAATTCTTCAGTTCTTCAGGTTCACAAAACAGCAATTCCAAACACGGAGATTTGGAAACTCACATTTTCCTTTCCTTATTATTTTCATACTAACTACTTATATTTCCAGTACATTCTTCAGATACACTAGATATTTAATGAAGGAACTTGACACTGAGTAATACATACATACTACCAACATCCCTTAAGTTTTTATACTCTCAAAGTTTTCTGAATGTTAACCCAAAAATATTTGGAAGGAGATTTTTAAATAAAATTACTGGTATTTATGAAAACTCTGTGGAATGTACCTAAAACTAGAAGAGTGACATACACAATGGACCACCTGCTAAATGTCATTAAACGTGTTAATTCTACTTTTAAATCTTTGAGTAATAACTATGTTTAACAATACCTAATTTAATTTTATGTGTTCTGAATGAGCCTGTCAACCGAGGCTTAAAGTGAAAATTCTACAAACTTAAGTTATATTCCAGGAACTTCCAAATACTTTCTATCACAATGTTTTGCTTTGTGTTATATTCTAACTGTAATATCTGTTTAAATATATGTATATGTGTGTATATGTACATATATATAAACAGAAATATTTATATTCTGAAAATGTTTTCATAACTTGATAATTTTTCCTCTTTTAATGTTACATTTGGGATTGGTTGCTTTCACAAAGCTTAACCCATTTTACTTTTACTTCACATGAATATGAATTTATGATGTGAATTAAAAAGGTATATAGAAAGCTGAAACACATCAAGGAACACAAAGGAATATTTTTGGCATAAGTAGGATAGGTTCTGAAAATGTCTTGTTTTGAAACAACCTTCCAATAAACATATTGATAATTGGCTATTTCTGTTTATCAAAATAAATAGCCACTGTCATTCTGAGAAAAAACTATACTTACAATAATATGGTCAACTTCGTGTCAGAATGGAAAAAAAAAGAACATGGAAGTTTTATGTATGTACAGCATTTTAACTTAACCTTAATCAATTTGCTTTAGTAAATTTGCACCAGTAAGATTTATTTTTGTGATGTGTTATTATCACTGTTTCTCAGGCCCATTTATGACCACGAGAATTTGCCTAAGGCTCAAATGATTCAGCTTGCTTGTTTACCAAAGTTAATATTTTCAAATCTTTCATAGCTCTAAGTAGGAAAATAGAGAAATAAGGACGTCAAGAAAATGATTTTGGGTATATGGGCAATAGAACATATAATGCTGACTAGGCAGAAGAAATAACAACAAGCCTTGAATGTGAGGCTTGGGCAACTAACTTGGGGACCAGTCCTTGAAATGAAGTTCTGGGAAATGAATTCATAGCGTTAGACCTGTATTCAAGGCATGGGACCAGAACTCATTGACTGGGCCAAAACCAATGGCCTTGTCCTTGAAATCAGGATGGGCCTTGAAAATAGTGCCTGGGTCTTGAATTTACCACCAAGGAATTGAAATCACAACAGGGCCTAACATTGTCCTGGGCCTTAAACTCAGGATCTAGGAGTTGAACTGTGGCACTGTATTTTGAACTTAGTGCCTGGGATATGAAATGCCATTCTGGGACTTGAACTCATATTTGGCTAGAAACTCTTGTCCATACTTCTGGCTTACAGCTTGGTATATGAACACCTGGCATTTGAACTGGGCCCCTGGACCTTGAACTCGTGGTCTGGGAATTCAAATTGGGGCCTTGGTCTTGAACTCTGAGCCTACAATTCTAATTTGAGACCAGGGACTTTTACTCATGGCTTGGGAATTTAACTTTTGGCCTAGGGCTAAATTCAAGACCTTGGCCTAGAATTCGAAACTGGTCTTTGAACTTGGATCCTGGGCCTTGAATGGGGGCCTGGGACATTAAATTCACACATTGAACCTTGAACTCATAGCCTGGGGTTTCATCTTAAAATGTGGTATTTGAAATGGGGTCCTGGACCTTGAATTACAGGAGTAAGAGAGGACCTGGAACTTATATATACACCCTTGAACTTGTGTTTGGGGGCTGGGAAGTTGGCTCAGTGGTAGAGCACTTGCCTTGCATGCCTGAGGCCCTGGGTTCGATTCCTCAGCACCACATAAGCAAAAAGAAAAAAAAAGCCGGAAGTGGTGCTGTGGCTTAAGTGGTAGGGCACTAGCCTTGAGCTGAAGAGCTGAGGGACAGTGCTCAGGCCCAGAGTTCAGGCCCCACAACCGGACCCCCCCCCCCCAAAAAAAAAGAACTTGTGTTCGGGCCTTGAAATCAAAGTCTGCTTGGATTGCAGCCTGAATTTCAACTCAGAGCCTAGGATTTAAACATTTTCCCTAAGCCTTGAACTCGGGGCCTAGGCCTTGAAGTCAAGTCTAGGAAATGAATTCCCACCCTCAGCTTTGAACTCAGCACCTAGGCCTTCAATTTCCTGCCTGGCTTTGAATATAGGACTAGGACTTGAACTTTCAGCAAGGGACTTGAACTCACGGTCTGAGCCTTGAACTCAGTGCCTGGGACTTGAATTGCCAGCCTTAGCCTTTACTCAGGACCAGAACCTTGAACGTTTGACCTGGTTCTTGAACTCAGAGCCCAAGCCTTGAACTCAGCACCTGGGAATTAATTTGCAGCATGAACATTGAACTTTAGGCTTGGGCCATTAGCAATCAGGCCTGAATTTGGAGCCTGAAACTTAAAGTCACATCCCTGGCATTTAATTTTGGGCCTGTGCCTTGAAATTGGGACATGGAATTTGAACTTGAGCTTGGGAATTGAGCTAAGGTTTGAGGCTAGTACTTGCCTGCTGGTCCTTGAATTCACAACCTAGGACTTGAACTGGGGGCCTGGACCTTGTACTCAGTATTGTGCCTTGAACTCACAGGGTTCAATTTTGAAATGGGACAGGCATGTTAACACAGCCTAGGCCATGAATTGTGCCTGGAAGTTCTTTGAATTTGGGAGTTGAACTCAAACTTGGGACTGGAACTTGCATGCTGGGCCATGAACTCACAAACTGGGATTTGAACTGGTCCCTGGACCTTGTCCTGAGTGTCCAGGCCTTGAACTCACAGTGTGTAAGCTGAACATGAAGCCAGGGATATACAAAAGCCTGGGACAAGAAGTTGGCCTGAGCTTTGAACTCAGGATCAAGGTACAGGCTTAAACTTAGAGCCTGAAACTAGAACTCAAAGCCTGGGGCTTGAACTCATGGGGTGGTATGTGAAATGTTGCCATAGACTCTGAGCATGGTGTTTGAATTCACAGCCTGGCCTTTGAATTCACAACCCAGGTCCTGAAATGGGTTCCTGGGCCATGAAACAGGAGCCTGGGAATAGAACTCATATTAGGGGGTTAAACTCTGGGCCAGGGCCTTGAACTCAGAAACTCGGCCTTGCATTCACTCCCTGGGCCTTGAACTCACAACCTGGGACTTAAACTCCTAGTCTGCATCTTGAACTCACAGCCTGTGCCTTGATCTTATTTCCTGGATCTTGATCTGGGTACATGAACATTGAACTTGACAAGAAATGGGTACTGAGACTTCATTTGGGGGCCTAGGCTTTGAACTCACAGTCTGGGCCTTAATCTCATGGTCTGAGCCTTGAACTGAAAGCCTGGGATTTGATATCTGGGTCTGGGTCTTGAATTCAATACCTTGCCTTTCAATTTGTAACAGGAGTAATGAACTGTGTGCCTCAGCCTTGAATTGGGACCTGGAACTTGAACTCATAGCCTGGGCCTGAAACTCTGGGCCTGGGTCTTGAAATCATAGAGTAGTCCTTGAGCTCACAGCTTGGGCCTTGATCCCAAAATATTGAATTAGGGGAGGAAGGAGGGACCTGGGACTCCAACATGGGCCCACAACCTGGGCCTTAAACTTGCACATGGGCTTTGAAATTCATGCCTGGGACTTGCATTGAAGCCAGAGCCTTGAACTTGAGGCCTGGGCCTTGACCTTTCATCTTCACACTGAAACTGGGTCATAGGTCTTGAACTCAGGGCCTGGGTCTTGAATTTACAGCTTCTATTTTAAAGCCCTGGCCTGGGCTTTAAACTGCCAAACTAAGACTTGAATTTGGGGCCACAAACTTGACCTCTCAGCTTAGGACTTCAATTCATGGCTTGGGCCTTGAATTCAGTGCCTAGGAGTTGAACTGTTGGTCTGGGCATTGAATTATCAGCCTGAGACTTTAATTCTGGGCTAGGAATAGAACTCCTGCCTTAGGCATTAAACTCAGGACCTAGGCCCTGAACTCATGACCAGGGATTTAAACACTGGTCCATGGACGTTCAACTTAAGGGCTGGCCCTTGAACTCAGGGCCTTCTTGAAATCTTAACCTAGAATTTTTTCTCATTTGTCTGGTACTTGAAATCTTGGCCTGGGATTTGAACTCCTGGCCTAGACTTTGAACTTTGGCATGAGATCTGAGCTCCCTGTAACTTTTTTTTTTTTTTTTGGTCGGTCGTGGGGCTTGAACTCTGGGCCTGGGCGCTGTCCCTCAGCTCTTCAGCTCAAGGCGAGCGCTCAACCACTTGAGCTACAGCACCACTTCCGGTTTTCTGGTAGTTTATTGGAGATAGGAGTTTCACGGTCTCTCCTGCCCGGGCTGTCTTTGAACTGAGCCTCCTGAGTAGCTAGGATTACAGGCGTGAGCCACCAGCACCCGGCTTCCCTGTAACTTTAACTCATAGCTGGGGTAATTAACTTAATGCTTATGACATGAACTCCTAGATTGAGCCTTGAACTCAGGGCTTATGACTTGAATTCATGTCTTGAGCCTTGAACTCAGGCCTTAATCTCTGTTCCTGGGACTTGAACACATAGTAGGTTCTAACACGTTGGACTTGGCTATTGAACTCCTAAACTGAGCCTAAATCACACAATCTGGGACTTGAATTCATGGATTGGTACTTGAAGTGGGGCCCTGGATCTTGAATCAGCAGGAAAGTGGGCACTGGGACTTCAAATTGGGGATGGGGCCTTTAGCTGATGAGCTAAGCCTTAAACTCATGGGCCCTAGTATCTACTTGTGGGCCTGCAACTTAAATTTGGGCATTTAAACTCAGGACCTGGGTACTGACCATGTGATCTGAGCCTTGAACTTGGGGCTTGGACCTTGAAATCAAAGCCTAGAACTTAAACTCAGAGACTGAGCTATGAACACTCAGCCTGGCATTTTTACTGGGGCTCTGGACTTAGAATTCAGGGCCTGTAACTTTAAAACTCAGGGCTTAGATTTGGTCTCAAAACCCTGGCTTCGAACTGCTATTTAGACCTTGAACACTTTTCCTGGGACTTGAACTTATAGCTGGGCCTGACACTCCGGACCTGGACCTTAAGTCACAGGTTAGGCCTTGACCTATAGCCTGGGGCATGAACTCATGGGCTGGTAGTATAACTGGGCACTGGGACCTTATAATAAGAGACTGAGGATTGAAATCATAGTCTGGGCCTTGATCTCAGGGACTGCAACTTGATGTACACACCTGGCATTTTTACTCTGGAGTCCTTGGGTCCTTAGTTTGGGCAGGCTTGCTCAGGCATAAGTGTCACCTATACTGTGGGCTCCAGGCACTGTGCATGCTTATCCGGGGTACTTTGTTCTGTCAGTGCTGTTCTTCCTGTTACTGCACTTCCAGCGTCAGTATTGAGGGCTCCTAGTACTTGGGTTTGTTAGTACCAGTGAACCTGCTGACATGTAAGTTACTCTGGATGCACATGCATGCTGTTTAATCATGTGCTCTTTTGCTATTACACACTACTGTCTGTCAAAATAGAAAGAAATGAAATAGGATAATTGAATAACAAACTTTCTTTTCTCCAAATCCATAAAATTTCCTCACTATAATGTAAGTTTTACACATGAGGCTCTCATTATAAATCAATGAAGTCAAGGATTTTTCTCAGCTTCATTTAGGGAATGAAGCCCCGAAAAATGGAATACTAGAGAGCATTATCCTTGAGAAAATCATGGTTACTTGTAGACCTTCAGTATGCAAGAGATTCAGGGACAAACAAGCAAGGAAAGCCATCAACACTGTGTTTTACAGAGAAAAGAATCCTGAAACAGGTAATTTTTTTTTCCTGTGTTACCGTTTATTACAGTTCACAGTTTTCTCTAATACAGCCTGTGTCTTCCCGAAGGTCCTGCAGACCCCTTTCACCCGCACCAACCGAGACTTGCCGCCATCTCGGCACCAGCCTCGCGGTCCCGTGCGGCCGCCATGGCAAGTCCAAGCCTTGAGCGAGGCAGCTCGCGGGCCGCCGTCTTCCCAGGCCCTCCGTCCCACAGAGCCTCCCTTAGGAGGCTGCCTTGCTTCCTCCTCACCGCCAGCTCGGTCACATGGCCTCGCCCCAGGACCTGAGGCCTGTCTCCATGGGGCACCAGCAGCTCAACTCGCTCCCCTCTCGACACCGCCCCGCCAAAACTGGTCATTTATAAATCTGTAGAATGCTGACATCCGAGGATCAGGTTTCATGGCCGCCCATCAGGAACTTCAAGGAGGTTCTCATCACTCATTCATCATCTCAGAATTCGAAGTGGAATTGTTGCTCAATTGGTGGTAGATCATTTGCCTTGACTTGAATAGCTCTGCGCTTGCACCCAATCCCAGAGTTCAAGCCTAATGACCACCACCAACAACCAGCAGAGAAAAAAAAAGTAAAGCAATATTAATCAATAAGGTCTCATACACATGGTATTACCAAAATCTGAATATTTTCACTGAAAATAGGCCATTTCATTTTTATTCACTATCTATTTGGACCATGTTGGATTTTCTCTTTGAAACTCAGAGAGTAATGTTTGATGTGGCAGTGATATTTCCCTAAGTACTTCAGGAGCTAGAAAACTGAATTTGACTCCATGGTAATATGAGTCCTGTTTCCTTATGCTTATATATCTGACAAAATCACATTTTTTTCTGACTTCTCAAAAGTGGATGATACAAGAGAACCTGAGAATTAATAAGAAAATCCGTGGCAATATAGGAGACCATGTTACTGCCTGATTTGTCTCAAAGTTTTAATTAACCCTATATTTGACATTAAATATATGTGACAGATTTGTATGTGTAATCTGATATTTTTGTTGCCTGTCCATTTGTAGATGCAAATCTCTCTCTCTCTCTCTCTCTCTCTCTCTCTCTCTCTCTCTCTCTGTACAAATTGGAATGTCACAAATTTTCCTTACTCTGTTTCAGCACCCATAAAATGAAGCAGGGCAAATTAGTATGATTTTTAGAATTTAAAACTCAGTAGGTTTTGCCTGCCTACAATTCTTGATTTTATTCAATCATGATAAACATTAATCATAGTTTTTCCAGGATATTTTTTCTTATATTTCTTCTGTGGAAATGAAGGTTGAAACCATGATTGCACCATTGGTTTCAACCTTTTACCCTGGCCTTGATCGCAGCCAAGTATTCCAAATGTTGGTGTATCTCTGGCATAGAATTCTCTATGCCAAACATATTTGAGAAAATAATCTTAACAAAGAAAGGCTAATGGCAATCTTTTCAATATTCATGGCAAAATCCAATATTTCCATGTTCATATTGGCAGGTGACATGCATATATTCCTTAAATATTATTACTTTTCTGGCTTGATGAACATATTTACCTGATAACACTTCACAATGTGATTGTCACTTCACAATGAAATTTTTTTGTCTATAAAATAGAATGAAAAAAAATTCCTTGTATTAAGCAATGTCACATTGCTTTTAATTGTACCTCTTGGTATTTGCATGCTATCCCTTCATATTATACTTGTCTAAGTCTAAGCATGATCTTTGTTGGGATACATCTAATGAAATAATAACCCTTCATGCTTGGTTTTTATACATTCCTCACAAATGTTGAAATGGAGATCTAAAAGAAATTAGAGATATTAGAAGGGCCCTGAGTTCAAGCCAAATGACCTTTGCAAAAGCAAATGTGGTATGTATCAGTAGATGCTAGTGCAAAAAGAGAATTTGGGGAAAAAATCATTATGGCTAGTGGCAATTACACATCAGTAAGCATTCCACAGTTTCAATTTCACATTTGCCTGTGAATAGTTTTCGTCTTCCAGCTGTTATCAAGGAAGGTCTACAAAATATGGGTAATAATTCTAGGCATGGAAAGTTATAAGAACTAACTGCCACTTTATATCTCTTTTTCTTTGGCTTACTATACAGTAAACATCTACATTGAATGCTTCCCTGTCTTGCTCTTACCCAGTAGTAGTTTGAGAAAACCACAGGAAATTTATGTTACATGAGAATATGGTATCATTTTCTCCTCATAAACTTTTATTTCTGAAATAGCTTTAGACGTACAAGTATATCATATTCCTCGATATCATAGACTAAGCCACAAGTTGTACATACTTTTATACGTGTTACACAGAATAAAATGTTTTTTTACCTAAAGATACCTTTATTAAAATATACGTATATATCCTAATTAAAGCTATATTCATTAAGATATATGTGTTTATATATATATATATATATATATATATATATATATATGTACATAGCCACTTCATTCCTTGCTGCATAAATTTCATTAATGAAAAAACTATTCTGCATTCCAATCACCCTGTCTCAGGGGCTGAAATGTTACAATCCAGGTATTTTGTTGGGGAGCTGGGAATATTATTAGGAAAAAGAATAAATAATTCTCTAGAACAAAAAAATCCTTAGAAATAAGAGTGATGTAAAGCACTTCTCGTAGTTTTAAACACTATGATCCTAGTTCACATAAGTTAGAAGTGAAGAAAACACCAGCAGCACCCTTCTGTTGAATTATAGTAGAATTCAAGTGAATATTATGATGAAAATCATAGTACTCAGAAATGGAATCTTCCTTTCTGACTTTCATCCAGAAGGTGGCATTTCACTTGACATAGGCTGGCTTGCTGATGAAAGACCTGAGATCATGAAAAGGAAAATTATTCAGCAAGTACAACAATAATTAACACCCCACAAAGAGAAGACAGTGGATGTGACCATTGCAAGTAACATGTCTATTTGATGGAAGGGCTTCCTGCTATCTTTGTTGTGTCTATTTATCTTTCACACACACCTTAATGTGCCCACATCAGTTATCAATCTTCCCATGTGCACCCATTTATGTTATTCGATTTACTCTTGGATCTAAATATTACACATATTCAGAGCTCTTCTGAACATCAGCTGTTGTCCCCTAGAAGTTCATTCTCTCATCCTATTTTCTAGTTTTGATTGAAAGACCAAGTCACTATACTCTGAAGTATAATATTGATACTATCATGGAATTATAGCAACAATAGCTAAATTTCTATCCCAATTTTCTATCAGCACCCAAATTTAAGCATTAACCTTTGCTAGGAAGCTCTTTAGAAATGTTTCCTAGCAGTTATTTATAGTAGGCAGATAAATATCAAATTATACTTTGGAAAAATAATATTATCCAGTCACATGAACTTTCCCATAACTGCATTTTCAGCACCTTTTTGAGAATTTTCAGGTATAATTCCAACTATGTTCCACAATGTAGAAATGCTCTACCAAATTCACTAAAGAAAATATACAAGTGGAATCTACTTTTATGAATTAATTTTCAAAGTCATCTTCATATTTCTGTGAATTTGGCTGCTTATCATTCATATGCTATGCACCAATTAATAGCGCTGGTTTAATTG
The DNA here is from genome assembly GCF_019054845.1 of Dipodomys spectabilis. Lineage (NCBI taxonomy): Eukaryota > Metazoa > Chordata > Mammalia > Rodentia > Heteromyidae > Dipodomys > Dipodomys spectabilis. The sequence goes on along the minus strand of NW_024870841.1, from coordinate 4,276,786 downwards.
AGTAGATATTACTAAATTTTAAGGTCAAAATATATACTGAAGCAATATTGGGAAATATTAATATAATAAAGATTTCAAAAAAAGTACATATATATATATGCACTGTGCCTGAAATAATATTTCAATTTCTAAATATGGACCTACAGGAGACTTGGCAAAGGACTTTGATTTGAGAAAAACAGGAAATCATTTAAACATCTTCTGCAATAATCAATTCTATCATGCTTGTACCAACTCTGGGAATAGGAATTCAAAAGGCATACACATTTTCTGGCAATAATGAGGGAAATAAAATGGAAACAAAAAAGTCGGACACAAGTCACAATAATGAAGAAATCAATTAGGGTTGAAACTGACTAAGGATTCACAATCACCTAATTTGTGAAAAACTACTTAATCATCAATCAACAAATAGTCATTGGCAATTCTGAAAAAGGAACCATATTTCAAGTATAAACATGATATGAGAAACAACTTCCCAAATAATCTTGTGTTAATTAAATATTGGAAAATGGTTGCCATTTTACATTACCTGTGCTATTTTTTGAATTGAGTTATTTATCCTTTCAATTAATTTCTTGCCTAGGAATATGTAATGATTAACTGTATGACCTCCAATAGGATCAACATTTCATTAGTCAATAGGAATTATACTCAAATATTCTCTCTCACAAAACATTTTATTTTCAGATAAAGGTAAATTTAATCATGAAATTTATTCAAACTTCTAAGAGTTGTTTAATTTGACGCAGCACCACATTTGCCGAATCTGAAATAATATATCTGTGAATTTCCTAGAGAGAAAATGCCCAAAGGCTGAAATATCCCAATGATAAACTTGGCAACATCATTTAAAATGATTCCATGATAATTCCAACATTTTACCTGCTGCTGAATATAATTGGCAGCTTAAATTATATTTTTAAGGGGGGAAGAATAACAATAGTCCAGATAGTTGTGTTGAGAGAATATGAGAAAATATAAAGACCAAATTAATGTTTTATTTTTTATCAAATAATTTTTAAATCATTGATTTGCTTCTTTGTGATGAACTGTGTTAATGTGTACATATTCAAACCTTTCTATGTGTCATTTTCTTCATGTAATTCTCTCTTGTGCATGTTTCAGAAGTATTTGCTTGGACATGGTGCAATGTTGCTTTAACTTTTGCCTCCTTGGTTGTAAAAACATGTTACATTATTTAAGGAAGCATCAATGTTCCATTATTTTAATGTGATCAACACAAACATACATATGTACAATTTGGCACCTTGACAGAATGTTTCAAATAAACCCTTTCTTGCATGACTCCTGCTTTTACTCCTGACTTCTTATCATGCAATTAGGATAGCTATTAATTTCTCTAACATATAGAGAGCTTACAAATATTGATATTCCCTTTCACTAGAGTTCTGATGATACAGATAAGTTAAAAACAATTTTTAACAAGAGTCAGTCTTTAGAAACTTCTTTTTTCACTGTTCAATTTCAATATTCACATCGACATACATTAAAAAATTTATGAAAATAAAATTATTTCTACACAATTCTATATCTTTTACTATTATCACTACCTACTGTGACAATTAATACTTTACAAAACTTTGCATATTTCACACTTATAATGATTAAACATAGGGGCATCATTATGCATGACACATCTTTAGTTATTATGTTAAACACTTTGGATCATATCACTTCAAAATTTTTTGAATATTGATATAATTCTTGATGAATTCATGTTAGTATTCTCATGCAAGAACACAGATCACTTCATACTGTGATGTGCAAGAGATTAGGAAATGAGCAAATAAGTACAGAAGTCACATAAAGTCATGAATAAAATACTTCCAAAGTTAGTACAGTATTTTTCATCACATCCTGAGTTTTGAAAGTCTGTAATTCTGGATAGTACACTCGGTTTTATCAATGTGATGTATTTCCAAAAGTTTTATAAAACTTTGTGGAGGCTTCTGTGTTCACCACGATTCTACTGTGAAAAGTTAGACCTAAAACATAGAACTTATGCAATGACTTGTATGAAAATAATATTGTATGAAAAATCAAAATGGGAGATCCTGTGTAACAGCAATACTCACAATACAATATGTTCATAGTATCTATACAACATTGGGGGGTAATGGGAAACAGAAAGAAAAATGAGGAAGGGGGTGACAATTTCAAGAAGGATTGGACTCATTACTTGTGTAACTATACCACAACCAAGGTCACTAAGACAATAAAATTTAAATAAGAAAGAAAATTTCGATGTAAATAATAGAATTGATGGAAACACTAGTGTTACATATCATATCTTTACATTTGGAAACAGGATTATGACAAGATATATCAATTCTTTGAATTCTAATTTTGCAATTAGCTCTTTTTACATATACAAAATGAACAGTGGAGAAAAGAATTGTAGTCTAATTAGACAACTATTACTTTTTGAATTGTTGTATCTGTAACAATCTCTATGAATATCCTCGTCAGTTATTTCCAGATTACAGAAGTTATGGTAAGGTCTTTTTCACAGAAAATATGAAAATATGGTTTTATTAACAGTGAATAATATTCTTCCATTTATGTGTTACTTTTTAGTACCAAATAAATCATTACAAATTTTGATGTTCTACAGAAATTTCATATGGATATGTATGCTCCATTCACTATGCACACTGATAATGGAATGAAAGCTTTCAAGACAATTTTTAAACATGATTAAACTACTGCCAGAATTTTGACAGAATCATTCTATCACAGATGATCATTGAGTAAATGGGTGAAAGTTGTATGATAGCTTTAGATTGGCAGTTGTTACTCGTAGTAAAATACAAGGTACAAATAGAGAGAACATATGTCAAATATTTTAAGAATGTGATGTGTCTAAAACTCTATTAAACTTAGCAATACATATAATTACATTATGTAGTAAAATTCATCAATTTTAGAAAATATTCTACAGCCCAATACAACTATGGGCATGTTCATCTTCCACCCACACACACCACCAAAAAAAAATGGTATACAAATCAAAGTTCCTGAGAAATTCTTTAGCCAAGTATGAGTCACAATTTTAACACTATCTCTTAGTTACTTTCTTTCATTTTATTATCACTTGAATGAATTACTGCTTATATTAAAGTTGATAAGCTATACCTACATTTTGATGAACATTTCACTATAATAAAAGTGTGTTGTTGTTAGAATTATATTGTTTTTACTTTTTTTTCTTTTTGCTTAGGGCATTTTGTTTCCAAACAACAAGGTAATCTTCTCATTTCATAACATTTGTTTTTTGTATTTCAAATCCGAATGTATTTTACAAAAAGTTTTTAGGGGATTGAGTCATTCTGAATATTAAGACAGGTGAAGTTAACATTATATTTGACTTAATTGCTATTCACTTTTCTGCATAAATCAAATTCCACGCTTGAGAATATTAAAAAAAGATCATCATTCTTTATCCCAGTTTGGTCGACTTATCCATTTATTAAATAATACAATATAATGTCAAACAGTATATTGTCTATATCAACATTACTTCTTGGTCCATTTTCAGTATCCTTCAGGAAACACTAATTTCCTTGGAAATCTTAAAAAGAACAAAAATCTAACAATGCAATGATAGTCATAGAGAGTTAGAAAGCTGCCTCTACCTCATAGAGACTAATAGAGCATTTGGATACCATAAAGAGTTTGGTTTTTGTTTTCTGTTGCTATTTTTTGCCTCGTTTTTTAAAAAATAATTTTCTTCAAAAGATGCTATTTAGAAAATCTACATGTCAGTAATTAGTGCATTTCTTGTCAAGCACCGTTATCCCTTCTTTCTTTCTTGTATCCTTTCCCCCCTCCATCCTCACCAATCTATCTATACTCCAAAGCTGCAAAGATTATTTCCCACATACTGTCTTGTGAATATCAGTATTCCAATGGGTCAACCTGTGTTCTTTTTTCATTGTGAAAATACCATGTAGAAGGGTTAAAATAACATAGACAAGATAAGAGTACATTTCTCTTTTTTATGATTTTTAATTAATTAATTAATTAATTTTTATTTTTTATTGTGAACATACTGTACAGAGGGGTTACAATTAAATAGGCAAGATAGTGAGTACATTACTTATCAAGCATTGTAGCCTCCTCCTTTGTTTACGCTTCACATCCCTTCCCAGCCTCCCCCCTCCGCTCCCCCACCAAAGTTGTAGAGTTCGTTTTCTACACGACAACGTGTACTTCTCATTGTTGCAACAAGTCCACTTGTATTCTTATTTAAACGACTTCTTTTTCCCCTTCCCATCCACAAATTATACCGACATCAAATACAGTGAAAGCAGTGGTTATACTGTGGGGGAGGGACATACAAAGCAACAAAGAAATGATCTTATAAATGCATTAGAAACAAATGCATGAAAGAAAAAAAACATTTGAATACATATCTCAGGGTTCATTTTCCTAAAACCACCTTCTGACTTTTTCTGCTTGACTCATCCATACACTAGATATTGCAAATAGGGAAAACCAAGGGACTTATGTTTCTTTGGGCTTGGCTTACTTCACTTAATATAATTTTTTCCAAGTCTTTCCATTTCCTAACAAATGGGGCAATGTCTTTCTTTCTGATGGAGGCATAGAATTCCAATGTGTATATATACCATATTTTCGTATCCATTCATCTACTGAAAGGCATCTGTTTTAGTTCCACATCTTAGCTATAGTAAATAATGCTGCAATAAACATAGTTGTGATGGTAGATTAGTGTGTTCTTGTTTGTAAACACTTGGGTAAATGCCCAAAAGTGGGTTTGCTGGGTCATAGGGGAGCTCTATATGAAGTCTTTTGAGGAACCTCCATACTACTTTCCAAAGTGGTTGAACAAGTTTACACTCCCACCAACAATGAAGTAAGGTTCCCTTCTGTCCACATCCCCTCCAGCATCTGTTGTTATTAGAGTTCTTGATTTTTGCCATTGTAACTGGGGTGAGATGCTATCTCAGTGTTGTTTTGTTGCATTTCTTTTATGGCTAGGGAGGTTGAGCATTTCTTCATGTGTCTATTGGCCATCCTTAGTTCATCTTCAGAGAAATTTCTCTTTAAGTCTTTAGCCCTCTTATTTATTGGCCACTTGTTTCTTTGAGGATTTGTTGTTGGGGGATTTAATTTTTTGAGTTCCAAGTATATTTTAGATATGAGACCCTTGTCCATTGTATGGCTAGTGAAAATCTTCTCCCAATCCGTAGGCTTTCTATTCATCTTGCTTGCTATGTCCTTTGCCATGCAGAAGTTCTGCAACTTCATGAAATCCCATTTTTCCAACCTTTCTTTGATTTGTTGTGTTTCCTGGTCTCTATTAAGAAAATTTCAGCCTGCGCCAAGGAGACCTAGGGTTTCTCCTATTCGATCCTGTAATGTTTTCAGAGTGTCTGATTTGACTCTGAGGACTTTGATCCAATTTGTGCAGGGTGATATATAAGGATCTAGCTTTAGTTTTCTAAAAGTATTTGACCACTTTTGCCAGCACCATTTACTGAAGAGGCTGTTTTTCTTCCATTCTATTTTTTTAGCTCCCTTATTGAAGATTAGATGACTGTAGGTCTGTAGGTTCATTTCTAGGTTTTCAATTCTATTCCATTGGTCCTGAGGTCTGTTTTTGTGCCAGTACCAAGCTGTTTTGATTATTATAGCTTTATTATAGCTTTATAGTAGAGTTTATAATTTGGTACTGATATTCATCCAGCAGTGTTCTTTCGGTTGAAGAGAGCTTTTGCTATTCGGGATCTTTTATTGTTGAATAAAAATTTTTGGATTGCCTCTTCTATTTCCTTGAATAATGAGTTTGGAATTTTGATAGGTATCGCCTGGAATTTGTAGATAGCCTTAGGAACTATTGCCATTTTCACGATATTGATCCTTCCAATCCAGGAGAATGAGAGGTTTTTCCACTTTGTGAGTTGTGTTTTGATTTCCTTTTTCATGTTTATAAAGTTTTCATCGGAGAGGTACTTCATTTCTTTGGTTAAGTTAATTCGTAGGTATTTTATTATTTTGTATGGTTATTATGAATTGAGTTTCCTAATTTCAGCAACACTTTTCTCATTGTTGGCATACAGAAAAGCCATTGATTTTTGAGGGTTAATTTCACACCCCGGTACTTTGCCAAAGTTTTGAATCATCTTGAGTAATTTGGGAGTAGAGTCAGTTGGATTCTTTAAATACAAGATCATGTCATTTTCAAGAGAGAGAGTTCTACTTCATCTTTCCCATTTGGAACCCTTTTATGTTTGCTTCTTGTCTTATTGCTGTAACTAGTCACGCTAATACTAGATTGAAGAGAACTGGAGAGACTGGACTTCCTTGTCTTGTTCCTGAGTTAACAGTAAATGGCTTTAGTTTTTCACCATTGAGTATAATACAAGCTGTAGATTTGTCATATACAGCCTTTTCTGCGCTGAGTAATGTTCCCTCGAGTCCTAATTTTTCCAGAGTCTTCATCATAAAAAGGTGTTGGATCTAGTTAGGTGCTTTTTCTTCATCTATTGAGATAACCATGTGGTTCGTATCCTGGCTCTTCTTATTAATGTGATGAATTATATTAGTTGATTTGTATATATTGACCCAGCTTTGCATGCCTGAAATGAATACTGTTTGTTCGTAGTGGATTATTTTTTGGATGAATTTTTGAATTCGATTGGCCAAAATTTTGTTGAGAAATTTTGCATCAATGTTCATCAAAGAAATGGGTCTATACTTCTCTTTCTATTATGAATCCCTGCCTGGTTTTGGGATGAGGGTTATGAAAGCTTCGTAGAATGAGTTCGGTAGGGAACTCTTTCAATTTCTCTTTCAATTTCCTTGAAGAGTTTGGAGGAGTATTGTTGTGAGCTCTTATTTAAGGCCTGGTAAAATTCTGGTGTAAAACCATCTGGTCCTGGGCTTTTCATAGATGAGTGGTCTCTTACTGTTGTTTCTATTTCAATGCTTGATATGGGCCTGTTAAGATGGTTTAACTCATCTTGGTTTTGTTTCATTATGTGGATATTTGCTAGGAAAAGGTCCATTTCTGCCAAGTTCTCCAACTTATTAGCATAAACTTTTGAGAAGTTCTGATTTATGGTTGTTTCCCTTCTGATTTTTCTATTGTCATCTTAAGTTTATTTATTTGGGTGTGTTCTCTTTTTCTGATAAGATTTGCTAATGGTCTGTCAACTTTGTTAATTTTTGCGAAGAACCACATCTCTAATTTGTTGATTCTATTTTTTGGGTGAAGGGGATTCTAATTCATTTAATTCTGATTTTTTTTATCTTCAGTTTTATCCAGCAAGTACCTGGTGTGGACCAGTGAAGTCTAGACCACTCTGGGTTGGCAATTATGAGGAATTAAAAAAAAAACAAAAAACCGTAAATCCTTCTTTTCTTGGAAAATTTCCGTCTACTTGATTGGGGTTTATCTTGCTGCACTTTTTCAAACAGGTTCAGATGTCTCATTAAATTGTTGGTTTCAGATCTCTCCAATATGTTCATGTACAAACTCAGACCTATTAACTTGCTTCTGAGTACTGTCTTGACTGTGTCCCAGAGGAGCTGGTAAATTGTGTGTTTATTTTTGTTGAATATCGTGAACCTTTGAATTTCTTTTCTAATCTCTTCCATGACCCACTCATGATTCTACAGTATGTTGTTCAGCTCCAGGTATTACAGGACTTTCTTTGGTGGCTTTTTGTGTTGAGTTTGAATTTTATTCCGTTGTGGTCTCAGAGAATGCATGGTATACTTCAATTTTTCTGAACCTGGAAAAGTTTGCTTTGTGACCTAAAAGGTGGTTTATTTTGGAAAATGTTGTTGCATGTGCTGCTGAGAAGAACGTGCATTCTGATGCTGCTGGGTGAAATATTGGGTACATGGTTTTTAATTTAGTTGATCTATACTGTTGTTTAGATCTGTATTTTCTCTGTTGAAATTTTGCCGAGATGATTTACCTAGTGGGAATAGTGGTGTGTTAAAGTCCCTAACAATTAATGTCTTTACTTCTATGTGAGATTTGAGGGAAAGTAGTGTTTCTTGTAAATAATTTGGTGCTCCACTGTTTGGCGAATAGAGTTTGAGAATTATAATATCCTCCTGAGGGAGAGATCCCTTATTATACAGTGATTTTCTTTATCTCTTCTCACTAATCTTAATTTGAAGTCTATTATATCTGATTTTATGATTGCAACTCCTGCTTGTTTATAGGGGTGATTGGCTTGGTAGATTTTATTTCAGCCTTTCACTTTCAAAATGTGTTTGTTTTTATGGGCAAGGTGAGACTCCTGAAGACAGTAGATAGGAGGATCTTGGTTTTTAATCCAACTAGTCAGTTTATGTTGCTTAATTGGAGAGTTAAATCCGTTAATGTTGATAGAAAGGACTGAGAGGTAATTGGGATGTCCAGCCATTTTATCCACTACCTTGGGACCTGTGGCAACTGGATTCTTCCTATGGTTCTTGAATTCTCAGTTTAGGTGCAGTTTCTTGGCCTTTAGTGTGGTCTTGTTGGTTTTCTATGTGTAGGACATCTTTAAGTATCTTTTGTAGGGCTGCTTTGGTTGAGATATATTCTTTCATCTTTTCTTTGCTATGAAAAGTTTTTTATTTGACCTTGGGTTATGAAGGAGAGTATACAGAGTACAGTATTCTTGATCGATAATCGTTTGTCTTTAGGGCATGGCATACATAATTCCAGGATCATCTTGCTTTCATTGTCTCTTGTGAGAAATCTAAGGTGATTCTACTTACTTTCCCTTTATAGGTGATTTATTTTGTCTCTTTGACAGCTTTAAGGATCTTTTCCTTGGTCTGAATTGATCCTGTGCAGATTAAACTGTGATGGTGGGATGTCCTGTTAATAGTCTGATCTATTATGGTTTCTAAAAGCTTCTTGTATATGAATAGGCTGGGTGACGTTCTCCTGGGTTGACCTGAGCCTGGCAGGTCAGGTTAGGTTCCTGTGACCTGCTAAATGATTTTTGGTTTTCTTCCAAGGCCTTAGTTGGAGCTAGCTACTCAATGAGCATTTGTCAGTATCAAAGATGGAGATATTCAGTAGGAGGAGGAAGGGGTGGCCTTCCCTCCTTTACTCCCTGAGTAGGAGTGAGGATGTCAGGATTCTACTCATGCTATACTCTTGGTTTCTGGATCCTCTCTGGTCTGGGTTCTGCAAAATGAAGATATCTGCTCCTTGTCAGTTCTTGCTGGTGTTGAGTAGAATATGCTCACCTGCTCCGGCTGGAGCCTTTGACCCGAACTCTCTGTGTTGTAGGTATGAGGGCCATTTAAGCCACCGTATCCGCAGCTATGGCTACTGCTAAGTGCTCAGAACTATCTTCTTGCCTGGATTTTCTCTCTCTGGCCAAATTCTCTTTACTGTGATGGCACACTTGGTGTACTTCTCTGGAACACCAAACTGCTTTCTATTGGAGAGCTTGTTTAGCCTCGAGTTTCTCCCCTGCCATCTTCCCAGTACTCTCTACTCATCCTGTATTGTTATATCAGGAATTTTTTATTCTCCTACCCTATCATTACAAAAATCCACATACAACATGGAACCAAAATAAAATACAGTGACAAACAGGAGGAATAAGATGAGGTGGAGATAAAAATAATCATATGCTATATTAAAATCCAGAAGTATAAGGATAAACGGTTCTGAAGCTATCTTGATATTCATTTCCTGGAGCTTCATTTTATAAAATAATATATTCTCTCTCTTTCTCTCTCTACCAAAGTATAGAGCTTTGGAGCTTTTCTGCTAATCTGATAAAAGTATCATAGATATATGCTAATTATAGCAAATAAATGGTCAGTTTTATACTGATGGGATGGAAGGGACACTCAAAATAAATTTGAACAAAGGGACAAAAACTGAATTTTAATGATTACTATAAAATTCACACTAAGAAGAGATAAAATTTATCTTGAGAAATACATTCATTAGATAATCTTAAGACTTAGTGAGATAAAATTATTACCTGCTCAATTACAACCATCATATAATTTGGTTGACAATTGCAAAATCATACATTTCACCTTATTTTCATATATTTTGATATCATTTATTTCCTGTCCTTTTCAGATGATGGGAACTCTGAACATTATTCAAAACCAGTTGACCAAAAAAATGCATCTACTGTGGAGAAGAAAGGCAGTCATGGAAGACACTGTATCTTCTTTTTTTTTTTTTTAATTCCATTTTATTCTATTTGAGAACATACTGTACAGAGGGGTTACAACTACATGGGCAGGACAATGCATACATTTCCTACCAAGCATTGCAGCCTCCTCCTTTGTTTATCCTTCACCTCCCTTCCCAGCCTCCCCCCTCCCCCCACCCAATCATACCCCCCCCCCCCCACCGACATTGTAAAGCTGGTTTTGACATGCCATTTTGTACTTCTCATTGTTGCAATAGGTCCACCTGAATCCTTAAACGACTTGTTTGTCCCCATCTCCTCCACATGTTATAATGACATCAAATATAGTGAAAGCGGGGGTTACACTGTGGGTGAGGGACATACAAAGGAACAAAGAAATAATCTTATAAATGCATTAGAAATACCTGCATGAAAGAAACAAAAACATTAAAATACATATTTGAGGGTTCGTTTTCCTAACATCACATTCTGTGACTTTTTCCGCTTGACTCATACCTATACTAGATATTGCAAATAAGGGAAACCATGGGACCTATGTTTCTTTGGGCCTGGCTTACTTCACTTAATATAATTTTTTCCAAGCCTTTCCATTTCCTAACAAATGGGGAAATGTCATTCTTTCTGATGGAGGCATAGAATTCCATTGTGTATATATACCACATCTTCTTGATCCATTCATCTACTGAGGGGCATCTGGGTTGGTTCCAGATCTTAGCTATGGTAAATAATGCTGCAATAAACATAGTTGTGCTGGTAGCTTTAGTGTGGCCTTGTTTGTGATCATTTGGGTAAATGCCCAAAAGTGGGATTGCTGGGTCATTGGGGAACTCTATGTGGAGTCTTTTGAGGAACCTCCATACTGCTTCCCAAAGTGGTTGAACAAGTTTACATTCCCACCAACAATGAAGTAAGGTTCCTTTCTGTCCACATCCCCTCCAGCACCTGTTGTTGTTAGAGTTCTTGATTTTTGCTGTTCTAACTGGAGTGAGGTGATATCTCAATGTTGTTTTGATTTGCATTTCTTTTATGGCTAGGGATGTTGAACATTTCTTCATGTGTCTATTGGCCATCCTTCTTTCTTCTTCAGAGAAGCTTCTCTTTAAGTCTTTCACCCACTTACTTATTGGGCAGTTGTTTCTTTGAGGATTTGTTGTTGGGTGGTTTAATTTTTTGAGTTCCAAGTATATTTTAGATATGAGACCCTTGTCCGTTGTATGGCTAGTAAAGATCTTCTCCCAGTCCGTGGGCTTTCTATTGATCTTGCTAGCTATGTCATTTGCCCTGCAGAAGCTCTGCAACCTTATACAATCCCATTTGTCCAACCTTTCTTTGATTTGTTGTGTTTCCGGGTCTCTATTCAGAAAATTTCGGCCTGAGCCAAGGAGACCCAGGGTTTCTCCTATTCCATCCTGTAATGTTTTCAGAGTGTCTGCTTTGAGTTCAAGGTCTTTGATCCATTTGGAGTTGATTCTGGTGCAGGGTGATATATAAGGATCTAGCTTTAGTTTTCTACATGTAGTTAACCAGTTTTGCCAGCACCATTTACTGAAGAGGCTGTCTGTCTTCCATTCTACTGTTTTAGCTCCCTTATCAAAGATTAGATGGCTATAGGTCTGTAGGTTCATTTCTGGGTTTTCAATTCTATTCCATTGGTCATGAGGTCTATTCTTATGCCAATACCAAGCTCTTTTGATTACTATGGCTTTATAGTAGAGTTTGAAATTTGGTATTGATATTCCTCCAGCAGTGTTCTTTCCGTTGAGGAGCGTTTTTGCTATTCGGGGTCTTTTATTGTTCCATATGAATTTTTGGATTGCCTCTTCTATTTCCTTGAAGAATGAGGGTGGAATTTTGATAGGTATTGCGTTGAATTTGTAGATAGCCTTGGGAAGTATTGCCATTTTCACGATGTTAATCTTTCCAATCCAGGAGCATGGGAGGTTTTGCCATTTTTTAAGTTCTGTGTTGATTTCCTTTTGCAAGATTTTATAGTTTTCATCATAGAGGTCCTTCACTTCTTTAGTTAAGTTAATTCCTAGGTATTTTATTTTTTGTGGGGCTATTACAAATGGAGTTGCTTTCCTAATTTCAGCCACACTTTTCTCATTGTTGGCATACAGAAAAGCCATTGATTTTTGGGGGTTAATTTTATAACCTGCTACATTGCCAAAGTTTTGAATCAGCTTGAGTAATTTGGGAGTGGAGTCTATGGGATTCTTTAAATACAAGATCATGTCATCTGCAAAGAGGGCGAGTTTTATTTCTTCTTTCCCTATTTGGATCCCCTTTATGTCTGCATCTTGTCTTATTGCTGTAGCTAGGCATTCTAATACTAGATTGAAGAGAAGTGGAGAGAGTGGGCATCCTTGTCTTGTTCCTGAGTTAAGAGGAAATGGCTTTAGTTTTTCACCATTGAGTATAATGCTGGCTGTAGGTTTGTCATATAAAGCCTTTATTGTATTGAGGAATGTTCCATGGATTCCTAATTTTTCCAAAACCTTCATCATAAAGGGGTGTTTGATCTTGTCGAATGCTTTTTCTGCGTCTATTGAGATAACCATGTGGTTCTTATTCTTGCTCCTGTTGATGTGATGAATAATATTAATTGATTTGCGTATATTGAACCAGCTTTGCATCCCTGAAATGAATCCTGTTTGATCGTGGTGTATGATTTTTTGGATGAATTGTTGAAGTCGGTTGGCCAAAATTTTGTTGTGAAGTTTTGCATCAATGTTCATCAAAGAAATGGGTCTATAGTTCTCTTTCTTTGATGAGTCCCTGCCTGGTTTTGGGATGAGGGTTATGATGGCTTCATAGAATGTGTTCGGTAGTGAGCTTTCTCTTTCAATTTCATTGAAGAGTTGGAGGAGAATTGGTGTGAGCTCTGCTTTGAAGGCCTTGTAAAATTCCGCTGTAAAACCATCTGGTCCTGGACATTTCTTAGCTGGGAGGTCTCTTATTGCTGTTTCTATTTCAATGCTTGATATGGGCCTGTTAAGATAGTTTAACTCATCTTGGTTTAGTTTTGGCATGTCAATATTTGCTAGGAAGAGGTCCATTTCTGTCAAGTTCTCAAACTTATTAGCATAAAGTTTTGAGAAATATTCCCTTATAATGTTCTGAATCTTGGTTGTTTCCGTGGTGATGTTTCCATTCTCATCTCTGAGTTTATTAATTTGGGTTTGTTCTCTTCTTTTTCTGATAAGATTTGCTAAGGGTCTGTCAATTTTGTTAAGTTTTTCGAAGAACCAACTCTTTGTTTTGTTGATTCTTTCTATAGTTTTTTTGGATTCTGATTCATTTAATTCTGATTTAATTTTGATTATTTCTTTCCGTCTACTGGATTGGGGTTTATCTTGCTGCTCTTTTTCAAGGAGGTTTAGATGTGTCATTAAATTGTTAGTTTCAGATCTCTCCAATTTGTTGATGTAGGAGCTCAGAGCTTTAAACTTGCCTCTGAGTATTGCCTTTGCTGTGTCCCAGAGGAGCTGGTATTTTATGTGTTCATTTTTGTTGAATAGCATGAACATTTGAATTTCCTTTCTAATTTCTTCCATGACCCACTCATGATTCAGCAGTGTGTTTTTCAGCCTCCATGTGATACCGGACTTTCTTTGGTGGCTTTTGGTGTTGAGTTCTAATTTTATTCCCTTGTGGTCAGAGAAGATGCAAGGTGACACTGAATCTTTTAATCTCTTTCAGATAACGACAAGAAATTTTAAAAAAAAATACACTTGTAAATTTTTTCTTGAGTCAGAAAAATAACAGTCACTTGTGTACCACATTGATAAATGCTAAGAACACTATTAGCTATTCTGGAAGTATGGAAGTGCAGTAAGCACAAGCTACCTAAGGTCATATCAATTTTAACAATTTTACACATTTCAATCACTAAATATTACTTCTTTTCGACATAGTATCTTTTATTGTTCACACAAACTGGTGTAATGCTTGTCTTTCTTTCTGAAAATAGAATTTGTTTTCAGACAGTATTGTACATCATTACATAATACACTGAATACAGCCCTGTTTCTAATTGGACTGGTACATCAAGCACTTTTTTCTGAAGATCTACCATGTGAAAGAAAGATGGAACAGTCCAGTTAGAATATAGTATAGATATGTGAATTCAGAAGATGATCAGCAGACATGGTGGTTTTGAAAACAGGTTGTTTTTGATGATGTGCATATTTGTACAGAAATATTTATCCATTGAATATTATCAAAAATTGGCTACAATTTCTCAATAAGTGTGTTTTTGTGAAAATACTTACAGAGGGGTTACAATTACACGTACAAGGTAATAAACACCTTGCTTATCAAGCATCGTTGCCTCTCCCTGTTTTATCCCTACCATCAATGCCCTCCAATTTTTGAAGCAAACTTTGAACATGAATAAAATTCTTTGGATTGATTCAACACTAATACTTACATTAAATCCTGGGAAAGATCCTTTTTCTCCTGTTCCTCCCCTTTCTCACCCTCCCTCGCTTTTCCCACTCCTCATCCTCTTGCTCTTCTTCCTTTCACTATTCATCCTTCTCTTTCCCCTCCTTCTACTCTTCCTTCTTTATTTACTTCTTCCCATTCTTTCCTTTCCCTTTCTTCTCTTCTTCTCCCCCTCTTTTCTTTCCCTCCCTCCCTCTTTACATTTCTCACTCCTGCCCTGTATTTCTCCCTTCCTCTATCACTGCCTTCTTTCCTTCCTTCCTTCCTTCCTTCCTTCCTTCCTTCCTTCCTTCCTTCCTTCCTTCCAGTTTTCTCTTCTCCTTTCTATACTTCCTTCTTTCTTCCTACCCTCATTTAACCTCCATCTCCTACCATCCATATAAAATCATTTCATTCCTTCCTTTCACCTTACCCTCCCTGACTAACCTAAGCATGAAGATCTGACTTAAATTCCTGGCCTGGGAGTTGAAATTGGGGTTGAGATTGGAACTAATACCCTGGTCCTTTAACTCAAAGGCCTGGACTTGTACTCTTAAGCTGGAATTTGAACTCCTATCCTGGGCCAGAAACTCTGGGCCTGAGCCTTGAATTCACAATGTAGGCTTTGAACCCAGGCCTGCCCTTGAGTTCGTGGCCTGTTGAATTCACGGCCTGTTCCTAGAACTAGTGCTTAGGAACTGAATTGGATCCTAGGCATTTAACTCGTAGGTGGGCATTGAACTCAGGTGTGAGCTTTAAGCTCACAGCCTGGGACTTGAATTCATGTCCTGATATGAAATTGTTACCTGAGATAGAAATAGGGAAATGGGACCTGAACAGGGATCCTTGCCTGAGTTCATTGCCTGGGAATTGAACTCACAGCTGGGGCTTTGAAATTGGTTCCTAGGCCTTCAACTCAGTCTGGGTCTTGAACTCTAAGCTGTTCATTGACCTATCTGTCTATGCCATGAATGTTGGCCCAGGAAGTTGAACTCATTTCTGGGCCTTGAATTTGTAGCCTTGGCTCTTGAATATGGGACCTAGAATTTGAACTCACAGCCTGTACCTTGAACTAGGAGCCTGGGGCTTGAACTCAGTTCTGGGCCTTCAACAAGTGACCTAAACCTTGAATATGGTTCCGGGGCCTTAAATTTGGAAACTCGACAAAGATCCTGAGCTTCTCTGTGGTCAATACTGGTGCTCAACTACTGGAGACTCAACTGTTTTTCTGTGTTTCTTCCATAGCTAGAGAAAGATTTTTAGTTTTAGTTTTAGTTTTTGAATCACAAATGTACTTTTTGCTACAAGAGAAGTCAATCCATCTGGTTCCATATTTCTCACCTTTGGTTTATTTGCTTCTGTTTTATATGTAAATAGTTCCCTTTATGTGAAAGTGGAGGGGCAGGGCTGGGAGGCAGGCAGCATGTAATGTTTGTGCGGGGAGGGGCCCTACACTTGTATGTTTTCAATTGAAAGGTAGGAGAGAACATTATCAGGCCTTCCAGGCTGTCAGGAGATAAGTAGGTGGACAGGGAACAGAGACAGCTGTGCAAACAAAGAATTAATTGCAAGACCAAAGTATGAAGCACACAGAAATAGAGTTGCACACATGTGCACACACAGAGGGTTGAGAGAAGTTTCACGAAACAGGGCCCGCTTTGCATAAGGTGTTCTCTACCTGGCCAGCTGCTTTTTCCTTCAGGTCAGGGTTGAGGGATTGATATTGATCCCACACTTTTTCTACATTCACCTCAACTTCCTCATGTCTAGAGGCCCACCTGCCCTGCTGTTGGAAGATTAAAGCTCCCAAAATTACACCACAGGACTTGTTATATTGTTATTTTGTTGGTTGTTGTTTACCTGTTTTGTTCAATATGAAGAAAGACCATGGTTTCCTAAGACAGGCCCTTTGTGAAGTGAAAGAATTTCCTAAAATCTTCGTTTCTATTTCTGTCTCCTCTTCCTTTCCTTCTCCTCCTTTTCTTTGTCCTGCTGCTCCCTGGGTGGGAAGGACTCAACGTGGTCGTTTGCTTGATGAACTGTTTTCCTAAGGATCTGCTTCTTGCTTGGAACACCCAGGTTGCTCCTTTAGACAAGCTGTGTGAATTGTGATAGCGGATGATGGGTAGAGAAGGAGGGATAAAGGTGGCAAAGGGAGAGAGTGAGTGGGGCAATGAAGGTGGGAAAAAGGAGGCCATAAGGGAAAAGAGAAGCAAGGAATGATAGAAAGAAGAGGGAAGGGAAGGGGGACAGAAAAATGGAAGATGAAAGGAAGTATGGACAAGGCTAAGAAGGTGGGGTTGGCTAAGAAGTAGGGAAGGAGGCCTAAGGATTAAGGAAATAGGAAAGGGCGAAGGAATAAATGTACACGGAGAGAGATAAGAAGGAAGGAAGGGAGGGAGCATGTAAGGAAAGAAGGAAGGCAGGGATAAAGAAAGGAGGGAAAAGAGAAAATAAGGTAGAAGGGAAGGAGGGAAGAAGGAAGTAGGAAAGGATGGGAGGAAGAAGGAAGAATGGAAGTAAGCAAGGGGAAAGAGGGGTTGAAGGGTGAAAGGAGAAAAGTAGACAGCAAAGAAGAGACGAAGTAGGGAAAGGAGGACCGAAGACAGAAGGAAGAAGGGAAGAAATAAACGAGGTGTAAGGAACGTAGGAACGAGGAACAGAAAGGAAGATGAAAGGTAGTAATGGAGGGAGGTAAGTGGAAAGGAAGGAGGGAATAAAAAATGAGAGTGAGGAAAGAAAAAGAAAGAAAAAAAGGAAGACAGGAAGAAGGGGAAAAGAAGGGTAAACTGGAACTAAGGGAAATAAAGGATGGGGGAGGAGTTGTGACCACGTTACACACATTCCTCGGAGCTGGGGTGTCTGAACTGGCTTGGTTTCCCTCCTGGGTCTTGTTATCCATGTGGGATGTCCAGGGAACTAGATTCTGACCTTGAGGATGGCAGAGCTAGTGGCTGGAAAATAGCTGTTATCCTGACCATGTAATTGTGTGAGGGAGTTTGAAGGCAATGGGTCACATGTTCAACTCCACGACATTCTGTATTGCCAGTTCATGGCTACCCAGGGCTTGATCCAGCCCCAAACATTTTTGGGCCTGAGGGTTGGCCGGAATATATTTACATAAATGCCAAGGAGAGGAAAGGGGAAATAGGCTAGTAGTTGTCAGCGTTTGTTGATTATTTCCTCCACAGTATGTTCAGAGCCTCATTTGAATTATCCATTGTGCCCCAGGTAGGTGTGTATGTGGGGAGGGGAAAGGGAGCAGCTGCTCTCCTCCTCCTTGTCGTCCTCTACCTCTTCCTTTACCTCCATCAACCCCAAGGAGGGCATGGACATCCATTGGATGACCATTGGGCAAAGGCATAGCACCATGCTGCAGCCAGTTCAGCCATAGAAGGCCAGGGACAGCAGGAAGTCCTGCACCAGTATCAGGAATCTCTGGGGAAGATGGATGCAGGGAGGTTCAGGAAGTAGGGAGTCTAAGAAATAGAAAGCATTCACAGAGATGTAGGGTTTTGGATAGCATCCCAGGAAAAACTATGTTTGTGATGACCTCTGGCAAAGAACTGACCTCACTCAGAAAAGATGGGTTGGACGACTGGTCGGACGGTGGGTTATTTGTTTGGTTGTTGGGATGATTGAGTGGTTGATGGTTGGCTTGGTAGGTTGGTTAGTTAGCAAGGAAACTTTTTTTTTCTCATTTGATTGCTCAGATAAGAGTTGTATGAAACTTGTTTCCAGGCTTGTTTCAAAAAATGATACTCAGACTCAAAGTCCTTCACTGATATGATTTCATACATGGAGAACCAGAGCGAAACTCCATGAATTTTTTATCATACATGGGAAACATAAGTATATTCAAAATTTTGGCCTCTGTGTATGAAAATAATGTTTATTTATATATATATGATGAATGTATGCAAAATGTGGTAGAAAAGGATATTTAAGAATATCCCTGGTGTTTTCGTTAAAAACACAATAGCAGAAACGGTCTCTCCTATGGCTCTAGAACTTCCTGTAGTAATGTTAAATTAAGAAAAAAAATAATTTCCACACACAGTTTTCTTAACATTCATCCACTGTGAAGTTATTTTTTTAAATCAAACTAAGAGCATTTTTAAAATCATTACCCTAGATATAGAAAAAAATGCAATGAGTACCTTAAAGTTATCAGTTTATAACCTTGGCCTGAAATGTAAAGGATTCAAGCTAAATTCAGGTCACATGATGATAGAGTGGATGTCTTAACATATTAAAATTTAACCTTTACTAATGTCAGTAATTTACATTTTCACCATTATGTAATAGTGAGTAAAAACCTTCTCCAAACTAAATGATATCTAGCAAACACAGTTTAAAATAATTGTCCAACACACAACATCACACCTATGCCCTTCTCTAGAAGTACACAATTTAACTTCCAATGTAATAATTTCCTTTGAATTCTACTGAGATTTCAGAGGATATACAAAAGTCTGCTCCATGACATTACTTCCCACATACTTTCTCACATAATCGACATACTTTTCCAACATTTACCTGTAAAGATACCAAAATTTATCCATGAAATGAAGACTTTATTTGGTACCAACGTTTTCCACTGAAACATTAACTTTCTACATTTCGCCAGATGGTATAAAAACAAGCAGAACCTATTTTTAAGCTTTTGATCATAGAGACTTTGAAATAAATTCTCATGATCAACAGATTCCTCTGAAAAGGAAAAAAAAAAAACTTATATTGAAGAAAAAGCAGTATATTGCAGAAAATACATATCTTTGCTGTTATTCTCTTTTAGACCTATAGAATACCTTAGGAATCCCTATTAGGAGAAGGAAGATTAAACTATGACACAGTATTACTGTGGAAATTAGCTTCTGTTGTACTCTCACATGTTTAAAATTTCAGAGTCCATCAGGACTAATGCTATCTAACCTGTACTTCTGCTCCTGTGAGTATAATTTCTGTGAATCAATAAATGAAGAAAATAAGGTGAACTGAACCAAGAAATTAAATTCTTAAAACGTGTACCTTCTTCCATTGTGACAGGCAAGTAAATGTCAACAAGTCCTATAGGGAGCAAAATTTTTGAAGAAAAATTGTGATTACATATTTCAAAATTAAATATCTTAAATGTGATTTCTTTAATGAAAAGAAAAGCTAACAGTAGAATGTATTCAATTCTAAATCTTCTTGTAACTAGACACATGTGAACTGAAATATATTGATTTCTGTATTTCACAGATTAGAGTCACATATAGCAAGCAACAGAAATTAAACCTTTTGTACTCAACAAATTTCATAATTTTCAAGCTTTTTTTCTTCATCATGGACAAGCAGTAAGGGAACAACGAGTAAAAGAACAACTTTTGAACGAATTTGGAAAAAATTTTCTAAATTATGGATGTCCAACTTAACCAATTCCATTAACCCTTTAAAAATATCAAACACCTATTAAAATATACACTCATCTGAAGAGGATTTGCAACTCTTTTACATCTATCTTGCTTACTACTATGTTTATAAGATCAGTAGGAAGAATCATTCAGGTAACTATTTCTTAGAGATGATATATATCATACAGCAAAGGAATCATTGTGAATCATAAGAGTCAAAGTTTGAGACTGGGGCTGTTGTTCAATAAGAATTAAATTTCAGTAGAACAATGTTTAGTAGTCCATGAAGCAGAGCCAGAAGACATTTAAACATAGGACCCAAATAAAAGTGACAGGAGTAGAAGTAATTTTCAAGATCACCAGAATGGAAATTACTATTTTCTGAAGTGTGATGAAGTAAAGTATTTTGATACTTTTATCAATAATTGTGAGCAATAGTGCCCACTTGGAGAAAATTGTAGTATATATAACTTAGGATATCATTTGTAGAAAGAAAACAAGCCATTAAGAAAGAAATGTCCCAGTGACAGTCATGAGCCAAATAGATAGTATGTATATGTTAGATGGGGAAGAAGGAAATGAGGGCAAGGAACTGTGACCTGTTTCATAAAGTTAACTGAATTCACCAAAAAAGTTCAGTATCCCTTCTTCCCAACAATGGATGATATCCCACTCATAATTTTCTACAACAATCAATACTTCGGTACATAGGAAAGTCAGTCCTCTATCCATATATGAAAACAGAAATGGCTACTGCTGGCCAGAACCCGGGAGACAACCTCTCACTTTCTCTTACTTTTCATTGTTGGATTATAATTCTGTGGAAGAGAAATGCATGACCACTCAGTAGTGAAACACTGAATTCATTTCCCACACTTTTCTTCTGTGTGTGTGTGTGTGTGTGTGTGTGTGTGTGTGTGTGTGTGTGTGTGTGTGTGATTTAGATACTCGGCAGAGGGGTTACATTTACATGAGCAAGACGATAAATCCATTTCTCTAGAGCATTGTTAACCTTCCTTGATTTTCCCTTACCATCCCTATCCGCTCTGCCTCCCCAACTGTTCCCTCCCCCACCCAATGTTGTAAGGTTCATTTTCAACATAGTATTTTATACATCTCATTTTTAAAATGGATCATCAAGCATTTTGATATTTCTAATCCCCTTCCCAAATTAGAAAATTGTGTATACAAAATGCAAGACACTAAAAGCAAATATACTGACAATCGGAGTTATTCCATTCCATGGAGGAAGAACATACAAAAAAGAATAACAACTACTAAAATTACATAGTAAATTTTAAGTACATTAAAAGAAGAGTAAGAAAGTTAAAAACTTCTATCTCTTTATGGGGTTAATTTCATTTAGCATCAGCTTACCTGGTGAAATGTACATAGCTTTAGAACTCTTTTACTTATCCTAAACATATGCTATTTATTTTAGATAAGGGAAAACATGGACTTATGTTTCTTTCGGTCAGATTCATTTCACTTAATACATTTTTTTTCTAAGTCTTTCCATTTCCTAACAAATGGTACCATGTCATTCTTTTTGATAGAGATATAGAATTCATGTATATTCCTTGATCAATTCATCTACTAAGGGGCATTTGGGTTGGTTCCATATCTTAGCTATGGTAAGTAACGCTGCAATAAACATACTTGTGCTGGTAGCTTTAGTACAACCTTATTTGTTATCATTTGGGTAAAAGATTAAAAGTTGGATTGCTTGGTAATAAGGGAGCTCTCTGTGTAGTTTTTGAGGAAACTCTATACTTTTCAAAGTGGTTGAACATGTTTACATTTCCACCAACAATGCAGTAGTGTTCCCTTTTTGCCACATCCCCTCCAGCATCTGTTGGTAGTACATTCTTCATTATACTTGATTATAACTATGTAAGGTGTAAGCTCAATATTGTTTTTCTCTTTTTATTTTTATATCTGTATTTTAAATATGTATCTTTATTGAAAAGAGACTACACAGAACGCTTGTAATTTTATAAGCAAGGTAAAAAGTTCATTTCATATCGATCATTTTCCCCCTTCATTTGCTTTTCCTTACCACCCGTTTACTCCGTCCCCTCTCCAATTTCTCCCTTCAACTCCTTTCCAAATTTTAAAGTTCATTTACAACGTAGTGTCTTGTACATCTAGTTGTTACAATGGTTCATCCTATGTACTTATTTCATCATTTTGTTATTTTGCTTTCCCCCCCTGAATTACAAAATAAAATGTACATACATATTGCAGGACAATGGAATCAAATACAGTGACATCGGGGGTTGCAATTATTTTATGGCTAGAGAACTTGACCGATTCTTACATGTCTATTGGTCATTCTTATTTCTTCTTCAGAGACGTTTCTCTTTAAGTCTTTAGCCCACTTGTTAATCGATGGTTGTTTCTTTGAGGATTTTTTGTTGGGGGATTTAATTTTTTGAGTTCGAAATATATTTTAGATATGACACCCTTGTCCGTTTTATGGGTAGTGAAGATCTTCTCTCAATCGGTTGGATTTCTGTAGATCTTGCTTGCTATGTCCTTTGCCTTGCAGATCATGCGATCCCACTTGTCAAAAGTTTAATTGATTTGTTGTGTTTCTGTGTTATCATTCAATGCTCGATAAGAAATTTACCCATTACCTTGCTCATGTAACTCTAACCCCCCTGTACAGTATTTTTTCACAATAAAAACTTATTACTAAAAGAAAAAAATTACCACTAAAAAATAAGAAAAATTCGTCCCATGATAAGTAGCCCTAGAGTTTCTCCTGTTCCTTCCTGTAATATTTTCAGGATGTCTTCTTTGACTTCTATGTCTTTGATCTACTTGGAGTTGATTCTGGTGCAGGGTGATATCTAAAGTTATAGCAGTAGTTTCCCTGAGGTTTAACACATTTGGCCAGCACCATTTATTGAAGAGGCTGTTTTTCTTCCATTTTATTTTTTTGGCTCCCTTATCAAAGATTAGATGGACATAGGAAGGTGGGTTTATTACTTTGTCTAGTCCATTGTTCTATTCTTATTCTATTCCATTGGTCCTCAGATATGTTCTTGTGCCAATGCCAAGCTTTTTGATTATTATGACTTTGAAGTGGAGTTTGAAGGTTGGTATTGGTTTTGTTCCAGTGCTATTTTTTGAGGTAAGGGTTCTTTAGTCTATTTGTATTTTTTCATT
Source organism: Dipodomys spectabilis (assembly GCF_019054845.1). NCBI lineage: Eukaryota > Metazoa > Chordata > Mammalia > Rodentia > Heteromyidae > Dipodomys > Dipodomys spectabilis. The sequence continues at coordinate 4,253,601 of NW_024870841.1, read as the reverse complement.
GTTCCATACCAATTTCTGTATTAACTTTTTTATTTCCTTGAAGAATGACGTTAGGATATTGAAAGGTATCACATTGAATTTGTAGATAGCCTTTGACAGTATTGCTATCTTCACGATGTTAAACCTCTCATTACAGGAGCGTGGAACTTTTTTTTTTTTTTTTTTACCATTTCCTTAGTCAGGATTTAATTTCCTTTTTCAGGTTTTTAAAGTTTTCATCATTGAGGTCCCTCACTTCTTTAGTTAACTCCTAGGTATTTTAATTTTTTCACACATTTTCATCTAGGTATCAACAACTTCTTCTTTCTAAGTTGTTCTGCAATCTTTCTATGTCCCACACAGCTGCAATAAATCAATCTTTAAATATTATTTTCTTCACTTCTGTACTTTTTTCATAGTGATAGCTAGGAAAAATTTGAAAATGTTTTTTTAGGGAAAGAAACAGGTTGTGTTATTTGAGCTTTCAGAAAATGCTTGTTTTCTTACATGGTGACTACTGAACAATGATGCAAACATAACACAAATATAAACATTTCAAGTGCAAATTTTCTATTTCAAATTGATTTGCGTTGTGTTTGTATGCTGTTTCTATATAAAATTTTAATGACCATTCTGGGTCACCATTCTGACACGAAGGTGAGAACTTTCTACTGAAGGTAGACTTTGTATGAGAATGACAGTGATTACTTTGTCATAAATCTCTCAAGTTTTATGTTTACGTTTATGAGAGAGTAATTTCAATATGAGCCATTTTTAGAAGTTATCCAGTTTCTGACACATATGTTGCTTTGCCTGCCTTGTAGATATGCTTTATCTTTTTGTATATCTTCTTTATTCATATCTTATATTCATATTGATTCAAAGTAACAGTGAAATGGGCAAAGATTTCTCAAAATAAGTACTAGCAAATGCTAAATAAAATAAGCAGGAAAGAGAAAGTTACCCAGAAGGATTTTTTATGTACATATAGTATATTTTATTAAACAAATATTAATGTTACTATATAATATAAGAAATAAACATGGAATATATAGATATATATCAGTGAATGTCATTTATATATATATACATATATATATATATATACATACATATATATATATGTATATATATATATATATATATATATATACATATACATATAGGCTTTTGCATTGGTATTACATTTAATAAAAATTGTATAAATGGCTTACCGATATCCTGGAATATAAATAATAATTGGATAATTTTTCAGTAATGCCTCAGTTGACAGGTTTATGTAGAACATGAAAGTCAATTAGGAATTAATAAAAATACGATTTAATTATAGAACTTTTTACAAATGTGAGTAAAATATATCAGTAGACACTGACATGTAGAAGCTATTGTCTAGTATATGTCACTGTTCTAGTATTAGGTACATTTCCTATCATTATTTTTCATAAATACCCAGCAATTTTTATCAAAATCTTCTACCACAGTTTTGAGGTTATACTGAGGGAACTTTGGGAGTATGGGTAATTAAATGTTGACATTGGAAGTACGCATTATTCAGTGGCAAGTTCCTTTATTAAATACCTAGTGTATATGAACAACAAAATGGTAATAAAACTGTTTGGTGTTACAATAATAAGGGCATCTTATTGTGGGTTTCCAAGTCTGCCTGTTTGGAATTACTATTTTATAAATCCTAAGGAACTGTAGCATTTCAATATTGTTATGCATATGGTTTGAGAAGATTTTAACAAGACTGACATGGGAGAGAAGACTTAGAAATCTGTTTAGTCTTTAAATGAAGAATCTGACAAAATTTCTGAACAATCCAAATAACTTGGACACAGGTACTGATAAAAGAAGGGATGGTATGGTCGTACTTGATATCTCCCGAAATTTATCAGATGCACCAAAGATGAGCAGGAAATGATCCCAATCAGAAAGCTTCTCAGAAGCCATGATCAGATTTTCTAACTCTTTAGTATGGGTGTGTTCATCATTCTTGTGAGCTCAGGTAAGAACCAAGATACGAGAAATTTCAACACATGTGCTCCAGTCAATTAAGTCAATGTATAACATAATATCCAATTCCTTCTTCCTATGGTGAAATGATCTGAAATTCATTTCAACTGTACTAAAATTCAGTTCATTTGAACACTAGATGGAATTTTCACTGTTATTTACCAGCCTGCAATCTGATATTCATTCTCATTCTTTCTTCTAATCCAGTGATATTTTCTCTGTCTTCCTTAGTGTTCCAGTAGGCTACTACCTACAAGTTACTTTTCTTAACACTATTTTCCAGACAAGTAAGAGAGATAAATTTAGACACAATATTTGAAAGAATTCAACACATTGTACAGATGAAGTAAAATTCCACTGTTTTTCTTCATAGAAGTTGCCTTCTGATAGAGATAATTAGAAATAATTAGGGCACATTTTATATGTTGGGAAAATATAACTTGATATGACAGATTGACTCATGAAGAAACAGGAAACAATCACTAAATTTGTATTCTAGTCAATGACATTGATGTATTTAAGAACATTTGGAATTTGTATGAAAAACATTCAGTCAAATGGTGCACACAGGCTGAGTAACAAAGATTTAATGAAAATTTTCCTTTATGGCTATACTAGAGTCAGAATGACAGGAAGTAATCTGAATAACTGTCACAAAATTAATACAAAGAAATCACCATTTTCTGAGGTAAACATCTATAAATTGATTAGCAATAGGGAATATTGGGAGCTTCGAAAATAAGAATATATCCATTTCTTAGTGATTATACTGGCTTTCCGTTCCTTAAACAGTTGTTTTATGCCTGGAAAAAAGTCCAACATGGAGTCTGAAAACATAGTCATGGATAATTTCTCTACCCACCACAAACAGGCTTCCATTTCCTTCCATTAACACTTATGCAAAAATGTAGGAATATGTCAGAAAATATCTGTTCTTAGTTTATGTTGGTCACTGTGTGTAACTTTCAAAAACACTCAATCTCTTTATATTCTCTTATTCTTCCATTTTAATATGCATTGTGAGAGGTTTCTCCTTATATTGATTCCTTGAGACATACTGGAATATGAATAGAAAAATGGTACAGTTTACTTATAAACTCTGCAAGATTTCATTAAATTGTTACAAATGAATCAGTCACAAGAATTGTAATCATTTTCAACGTTTTATGCAAATATTTCAGGTTTTTATTATTATTCAATAGGAAAAACGAAACTGCTGAGTATGCATATCACCAGAAACAACCTGTTTTCTAAACTAGCATGTCTGGTGATCATCTTATGAACTCGCATATGTAACCTATATCCTAAATACAATATTTCAATTTTTTTTCACAATGTAGATCTTCATAAAATGTGCCTAAAGAACCAGTTCAATTAGCAGCAGAAATGGGGCTAGTGTATTATTTATTCATGTGCAATAATGTCTAAAATTAAATTGTAGTTTTAGAAAGGAAATACACCAGTTTATATGAACAATGCAAGATTTTATGTGCAACACAAGTAGTACTTAATGATTGTACTCATTTGTTAATTGATATCTATAATTGGTAAGGCCTTGGACAGGATTTGCTTATGGCACATCAGTATATTCAAAATATGCAGGATGTATAGATCTTAGCACTTATCCTAATTGTATAATGAAAACTATAATTTAACTTTGACTCAAGTAAGAAAAAATGGTAAAGTTCATTATTCTAAAATTCTCTTGAAGAAGTATTTTTGAAAATTCAACATTGTATTGATATCAAGGAAAATGATATTGGATATTTGTGCTTCCATCATTATTTCAAAGATTTTGAAAGATATAGAATGTTCATCAACTCACTTTCTTCTACATATTTCATGCATTTTTGTTGGCTTATTTTATTTATATTCAATAAGAAGTTTTCATCTCTTCTTCATCATTTTATTACTAGGGTAATGGAAATGTCAAAGTATTGGCCAAGATGACTTTCACCTAAAATTAAATGTAACAAACAATAATAGAAAGTGAATTTGAGCTATTAATATAGATCCTTAATTTTGAATTTCTGCCTTTTATTATAGTGTCAAATTCATTATCTCATATTACAATGAATCAGTCAAACACTTTTCATATCCATTTAGTCAATTAGTGTTGAACCAAACTGATTTGAACAAAGGTTAAGGTCTTCAATTTTAATCAACACCAAAGTACAGGAAACAAAGGATATCAAAAGGCATAAATAAATGATCATGCAATCTTCACCCAACTCACATAATGGTTGTAATTGGGCATCTAATAGTTTTATGTGAGGTAAGTTTTCCTGAACAACATGTACTGAATATATTTCCCGAGGCAGGTTTTAAGTCTTTTCAGTGGACTTGTGAAGTAAGTTTCAAATCCTGCTTGTGTCTTTCTGTTCAGAATTATTTGGATTGTCACTTGTACACCATCAAGATAATGCTTATCATTTATTTTCAATAATTAGTATATGTTTGAGGTAAGCTTGTCAGATGAACATAAAAGCTCAAAAAATATACATATACATATGTACATGTACATATACATATACATGTACATATGTATATGTATATATGTACACATGTATATTTACATACATATATGTATACATATACATGTATATTTATATATGTATATTTATATAAACATTTAAATGCATGTGTATGCATGTATATAACTATAAATTATGATGACAAATGAAATTAAGTCAAAATATTCGCATAAGGGTTTTTTTGGTATATATTTTTCTTGTTTGTACTATACTATGTGAGGTTTTGTTTCTATTTTATTGTCTTTCTCCTATTGTTGATCCCTGTTTTCACTGTATTTGATTTTAATACCTAACAAATATATCATAAGTATTATTGAACAAAACAGAATTTAAAGAATACTATTGGCCTATTTGTCTAAAATTCTTTTATGTTGCCTTTGTCTTGTATATCAAAAAAATAGCTAATTGCAAAATAATAATTAAAGGAATTATTAATAGATGCTGTCATTCTCATCATGTTAAAAGTGAATTCTGTAAGTGAAATTAGACTTTCCCTCAGTTCTATGATTTAGGTCTACCTTTTGTTAAATTTCAATGTTATTCTCAAGGTGAGATCCAAATTGGTATTGTTAAATCAATAAGGGACTGAATAAAATTCTTGTGATACATGTTACTTCTTTCCTCATTGTTCTCTCTTTCAATCTCCAATATCCCTCCACCCAAGTTGTAAATATCATGTCCAACATATTACGTTTTGTATACTGATGTTACATATGCGGTTACCATATTGTGGTAACACTACTAATTGCATATGTTCTATGGTTTAGGTCTAACTTTACAAAGTTAGCCTTATGGTGAATAAACAATCTTCTGAAAAGTTTTATAACACTTTTATAATACATCTCATTCATAAACCTGAGTGTACTGTCCGGAAGGACAGACTTTTGAAAATTATGTCAGAATGTGATATAAAAATACAATAGAACGTTACTAAATTTGGAAGTACTTTATTCATGATTTTATATGACTATTCTACTCCTTTACACATTTCTCAAACTTTTGCACATCCAAGTGTGAAGTGGTAAGTATTCTTTTGATGAGAAGGGTGACATGAATTGACTGAAGTTATACAATGTATGCAAAATTTTGCAGTGATACAGTAGAAAATCTTCAATACAATTACAAAAGATATTTCATGTATATGTTGTCTCTATGTTTAATCAGAGAAAAGCTTTTTTCCCTTTAGGATGTGTGAAAAATGCAAATGTTTGTAAAATAGTCCCAGTCATAATATTAAATAATAACAGAGAAGATATTCAATGATATAAAATTAGCTATATTTTAATAAATATATGAATTCCAAATCTCTATGTGAATATAGCAATTCAACAGGGCAATATGAGAAGTTTCAGAAGACGGACTTCTGAAAAGAGATATCAATATTTGCAAATTCTTCAGATATTAGAGAACATACTGGTTATCTTAGTATATTTGAAGAAGACGTTAGTGTAGACAGGAGTTATGTAAAAGTATGATTTATTGCAAATGTTATTGCAAGGTGCCATACAGATTATTCCTATTACAATAATGGGAAGATCGATGCTTCCCTAATTAATGTAAGAAAAAAAATTCTGTTTTTGAAACCGAGGAAGTATAGGGTGAAACAAGATTTCACAATGTCCTACCAAATACTTCAAAACTATGTGTAAGAAAAAATTGTCCAAATAAATTGATATGAACATAGAAATTGTTAAGCATACACATAGGGTTAATATAATTTCTCCAGGTTTTCATCTATATTGGTAAGGATTGCTTCAACACATACAATTTGGCCACATTGAAAGATTGGAAATATTTTAATAATCTACCTCCGTTTTCTTCTTTCTCTTTCTTAACATGTCCTGGTTTGATGACTTATGTGCTGTGCAGTTGTACAATTATCTTCTATTGTCAACAACAGGAAAATTCTTGTTATCGTATTTAAGTCAATGTATTTGTATTCATTCCCTTGAAAACTTTAGTCAGTAGAGTGGCATCTATTTCAAAATAATGTGATTTTTAAAAAAGTAGCTGGCAATTCTATGAAAGGTTTTCTTGTTAAGTAAATTCTAGGGTAATTTCTTTGTGTCTGTAATTATCAAGAACTGAATTGGCACTACCATTTTACTGGAAACTCTGAGATGAATACAGCATTAAAATTGACAATGAAATAATGGAAGAATTATGATGATATCATTGAGTTATTTAATTAATTTACATGAGAGCTGAACTGTTTTGTACTTCTAGTAGGTAACATCAGGAATGTCATTTTGAATTTTTTTTTATTGTCAGCTGGAAATTTGTGAAATAAGATGAAGGGTTATAACCCTTGAAAGAGCTTATGGTTTAGCTTTTGTTAATGTTAAAAGATTAAATGTCAGAATATTTAAGCTTGGATTTACAAATACTAGAGTTTGTTTTCAAATAGTCATGGTGAAAATCCTGCTAGTCTTTTATGTTTTCTTGTGGGATGAATCGAGTGCACACTTTGCAGTCTTTGGAAAAGCAAGCACTTAGAGAAAAAAGATTTCATTTTTCCTTTTTACACGTAATTCTGGCTGGCCTTGAACTTTGGATGATTTTATCTTTACTAATCGAATGCTGAGATTACAGGTGTGTGCCACCATAAGTGCAATGAAAATTTATTTCCAAGATGAAAGTTCTAGTTTTAGGTGAAAGAGACCAAATCTTGTACTCTTGAACCTAAAAGAACTGAAGATGTCTAGGAAAGTTTGGTAGACGTTGAAAGAAAGTTTATTGTACAGAAAAAGAGAAAGTAGGAGTGTTGTTTGGAGTGTTAGTTGCAAACACAAAATGGGAAAAGTATGTGATTATTTAGGTAAATGCAAAAAAGTGGGATTGCTGAGTCATAGTGGAGCTCTATTTGGAGTAGGTGAGGAACCACCATACAGCTCTCCAAAATGGTTGAACAAGTTTTTATTGCCACCAACAAAGCAATAGGGTTCTCTTCTGGCCACATCCACTCTAACAACTGTTGTTATTAGATCTCTTGATTATAGCCACCCTAGCCATGTTAGCTGCAATCTCAATGTTGTTTTCATTTGAATCTCTTTCATGGCTAGAGAGGTTGAGCATCTCTTCATGTGTCGATTGAGAATTCTTATTTCCTCTTCAGGGAAGTTTCTCTTTATGTCTTTAGCTCACTTATCAGACAGTTGTTCCTTTGAGGATTTGTTCTTGGAGGATTTTATCTTTTGAGTTCCAAGTATGTTTGGAATATCTTCTCCCAATCCATGACCTTTCTGTTGATCTTCCTTGCTATGTCTTTGCCATGCAAAAGCTCTGCTGCTCATAACATCAGATCTGTCCAACCTTTCTTTGGTTTGTTGTATTTCTTGATCTGTTTTGAGAAACTTTCGGCCTGTCCTAGGAAAACTAGGGTTTCTCCTATCCTTACTAAAGCTACCAGCACAACTATGTTTATTTCAGAATTATTTACCATAGCTAAGATACAGATCCAATCTAGATGACAGCATCAAGAAAATATGGTATATATACAATACATATATATATATATCACATATATATAATGGAATTATATATAATTAAATAAAATTATATATATATTATATTATGTAAAATTTTCTAAAATATATGTATTATATATACATAATGGAATTCTATGCCTCCATCAGAAAGAATAGCATTGCCTCATTTGTTAGAAAATGGAAAAACATGGAAAAATTATATTAAGTGAAGTAAGCCAGGCCCAAAGAAACATAGATCCTATTGTGTTCATTTATATATATGCAATAAACAACATATGTCTGGGACAAGCAGAAAAGACTTAAAGCTATTTACATATGACCATAGAAATGATGTTAAGCTAAAAGAACCCCAATACAGGGACACAAGTGAGTTTTTTGCTTTCTTGCTATTGTTCATAAATTATTTGTAAAGTACCATATTAATTTTTTTTATGTTCGTCTCACACGATGTAACCCCTGTTTTCATGGTATTTGATGTCAGTTTCCTGTATTTTGTACATACACTTCTCTAATTTGGGAGAGGAAGGAAAAAACAAAATGCTTAAATGGGGATACAGGTTAACCCATTGTGACAATGAGATGTACAAGACACTGTGCTGAAAACAAACTTTACAAATTAGGCTGAGAGAGGGGAGTTGCGGAGGTTGGTGGGAAGGGAGCATAGGATAAAAACAAAGGAGAAGATAATAATATTTGATAGGAAATATGCTCATGGCCTTGCTCACATTACTGTAACCCCTCTGTACCAGTAGTTTTAGAATAAAAATGTATTTAAAAATGGGATAAGTATGTTAAGTTTTAAAATTTGTATGGGTGATTTAGACCTTATTAAAACAGAAACTTAAACAGCATAGAAATCAGGTCATACAATATCCTCACTAGTGAAGTAACAAATGTTGGCCATAGTGTGTATAAAATGAACTCTTACAGTTTTGGCACGATTGTGAGTGGGTTTAGAGAGCCACAATGGAAAATAGTCTGATTATCTTAAAGAAATCAATGTGAGAACTACCCCAGCATAACTTATACATTGGAATAAAAATGTTAATAGAGCATGCATGTGGCTTACACTTGTAATCCTAGCTACTCTTGATGCCTGATATCTGAGGATTTGGTTTGAAATAGACTCAGGCCAGAAAGTCCATGACACTCTCATCTCCAATAAAGCATAAAGAAAAACCCAGAACTGGATCCTTGACTCAAGTGATACAGTGCTAGTTATGAGCACAGATTCAGAGACATTGCTCTGAGTTCAAGCCTCAGGACAGGCAAAAAAAATTAGCAGAGGCCTTCCTGGAATAAACACAAAATATCCACTTAAATTAGCATTTCAGATAAACAATATATAATTTTTAGTATAAGTATATTCATCTGAAATGCAAATTCATCCTCGTATTCCATATTTCATCAGACAATTCATTCCGTGTGCAAAATTCATTAACACAATCTATCACTTTCCAAAATCTCTTGTGATTTGTCTACTGAAAAATCAAAAGTTATAAGGAACCCAGTTAAAGATCATGGTTATTGGATCAACAGAGTTTAGAAGAAAAGACAGATAAGACAAGTTAAGCAAACACCAAGTTAAAATCTGAGTGATCCACTGAGAGAAAATGAAAGATGGGAGGACAATTGGGAGTGTGCATATAGAATTATTATATAGAGTTACTAATATGAATAAATTTAGAAAATGAGTTCATCAAGGATGATTTTACAGCAATGTTAGTAAACAAGAAATTTTACAATTAAACAGATTGCCTGAAGATTGTTACCAGTAAATACTCTCCATTATATGTGTGGTCAGAGAACACTGGAACATGTGAAAGCAACCAGAACAACTATATTTATGATCACATTAATATAATAAATGTGGCCTGACTAAAATATGATCTGGTTATATTGTGACATAGGCGCAATATGAGGATTTACCCAACCAACCAACCAATTTAATGTGTGGTCATTTCTCCAAAGGAGTATAAATGGTTCACAAATATATAAAGAACTATTTGACATCCTTTCCTATAGAGAAAAATGCAAATCCAAAGACAGTGAAATTCTGTGTCTTTGTCGTCAGAATAACTATCCTCAAAGCAATAAAACAAAACAAACAAAAACTCCAAACACGTGATATTGAAGATGTTGGGAAAATAGTAATCTCTATGCTATTTATAGCAATGTAAATTAGTAAATCCACTATGGAAATCACAATGGAAGTTTCTCATTAAACTAAACATAGAGCATATGATCTATTAAAGCGTAATTTACACAGTCAATCAATGCAATCAAACTAGGTGATCCCTTCAAACAATGAAATAATCAAAAAACGTAATGTATTTACACAGTAGGTTATTATTCATACATCAAGAATTTTGTCAGTTGTAGGAAAATTGAGAAAATTGAAAGTCACCGTGTCAAGTGTTCTATATTTAGAAGAAAGTCTGTATTATCATATAGATTTTTATATGTGCGTTTGGAAGTTTAAATAAATAAAAAATATTAAATAAAGAGTATTTTGCAGTGAAGATTACAGAGAAGAAGTGGGCATATGGAGTAGATTGAATGGGGATCATAATATTCTTTACAGTTTTATGGAAATGTAATGATGTACCCCAAGATGCTTTTTATCAAAGAATAGTATATAAATGCAGGTAAATACTATAATGAAATTTCTTTCTATAAATATTGGCTGATATAAAAGAGTTACCAAAAATCAATATAACTAAGATACATTTCAGGTTTTTGTTAGATATAAGAAGAGGAATTGATTTATTCTAACTAAAATTGTATATGAATGAAAAAACAATATGAATATATCAAGAAATCAAATGGAAAAATATGTTAAAAATGAACTATATAATTGCGACGTGGAGCGGAGTCAGTGGGGGAGAGTGAGGAAGGGGACGATACCGTTCAAAAGGAAATGTACTCCATACCTATCTGTAAACACATTGTATATCATTTTTACAATAAAATTTCCAAAAAGGAATTGCTAATAATAACCAGAAATTTTGAAAATGTATTCCGGAATTGTAAGTCATCTTAAAATATGATCCAATACAAAGCCCAAAAATGTAAAACTTATTTCAATATGATTACTGGGAAAGAATCAAAAGAAAGAAAGTGAGAATTTTTTCCTTTATTTTAGTGGTACTACTGTTATAACTCAGGACTTCCTACTCACTCTGCTTGCTTTATTGGCTAATGCTATGCTAAGTGAACTATCTCTCCAGCCCTGGTTTTGTTGTTAAATTGGAGATGGAGTCTATCAGACTCTTCCCCCTGAGCTAGCTTGGAAATGTGACCCTAAGATTTCCACACTCCGGAATACCTAGAAATATTTGTGTAATTTTTATTTAAATAACTTTTTTTAAATTTTGTAACTACTGTACAGAGGGGTAACAGTTACAAGAGCAAGGTAATGAGTACGTTTCTTATCAAGCCTTGTTATCTCCTCCTTTGTTTTTCCCCTACCATCCCTTCCTTCCCATCTCCACAACTTCACTGCCCGCAAAGTCCCCAGCATAAATTGTAAAATTCGTTTTTCAACATAGTGTCTTCTACATCTCATTGTTGTCAGAGGTCAACCTGTACCCTATTTTGTTTTTCCCTTACCTTCCCCAAAATATATCATCATTTAATACAGTGAAAACGGATTATACCATGGGGGAGTGAAATACAAAGCGATAAAAAATTCACATGCTACCTAATAAATACTTTAATGACAATAATAATGGCAATAATAAAAAAAATTGTTTCAATTCACTTGTAAGAAATGGTCTATGAAGCTTACCTTACTCAACAGTTTGGAGTAGGAAATGATTTCACCATTAGCCTAGGAAAGAGGTTTGTAAACCATTTCCCCGAAATATTTGTAAGTATTCTACGGGAGTTGGGTGATTTATTGTTCTTGTATTTAGATGCAATAAAAGCTAGAGAATAATAAATTGAACAGTGGAATATATAGCTTCCTAAAATATGGGTCATTTTTAAAACTAATAAGAATAAAATGATATGAGAGCAACTGCTATCTACAAGAATTTGTTCAAGAAAAAAATTTGTTTATCATGATCCCATAAGAGGAAGCTAGGTTAATCAAGCTGGAGTTATTTTTGGTACTCCAAAGACTACAGAAAGAGATGCAAATGGTAAATCACAAGAGAAATCACCTCCCGACTTAAAGAAAGGATATGAAGGGAATCTAAAATATGAGTGGATGTCTTTGAAAATAATAAATCAGAGAATAATATTTACATGTAAATATGGTAAAGGAAGAGATGAATGATTTGTAACCGTATCAGAAAAGAAACAGTCCAAGAGTATTTTATTTTTACCTCTGTAGTCTCAACCAATGAACGGTCTGGTTGTGCATTTATAGGTAGACAGAGGAGTTAATATGTGCAGAAAGAGGACAAGCCTACTGAGCTCCACAGTTAGTCTCTGTATTCCAAAGTTCTGCTGTGGTAAATAGTAGAGAGTGGGGTAACATTATCATTGTCAATGAGATTTTGAGAGTAGAGAGAGTTGATATTTTGCAGTACACAGACTTTCTATTTTAATTTCTAAATTTATGGTGTTTATGAAAGTCCTGGAGTTCTCCAAAGATTTCACCTACTGCAAGTGGTGCACCTAACTATTTAGATTAAGAGCATAAACCAATGCCTTGTTTTCAAATTCTATCTGAAGACTCACCTGAACTGATGTAACAGTTATATTAGCTGTAAGGTAAAGTGAGAGGAAATGTCTGTTTATATATCATGATGCATGAAAGTCTTCCTACCCTTTTAAAATAGCAAAATATTTAATGGCAAAAAATGGAGAGATTATTTACAAAGCTGTTGTTATTATCTTGTAAAACAAGAAGAAGAAATGAAATCACAATCAATCCAGAAATTTTCATTCAGTGATTATATACATATATATATATAAATATATATATATATATATTTAGAGAGAGAGAGAGAGATACAGAGACAGAGACAGAGAGATACAGAGACAGTGAAACAGAGAGAGATACAGAGACAGAGATTGTCTCCAATAAAAAAAAAACTAAAGCCATTTGTTACAAATGAACTCGCTGTGCAGATAATGTTGAATCTTCTTTACAAAGAGGGAAATGGGAGAGATCCAAAATATATTTTTTACACTCAAAAAAAAAGTTAATTTCAGGTGTTTTCCATATATCAAAATAAAGTATTCTCCTTCTGTTAGTTATAGATTATTGATAGAATTTTATTAAAAGTAATAATAGCAAAAGAAAATAAAATGATTAGAGGTTATGATTCAAGGAAATGAATGACAGCAATTTTGTTAGGGAAATGAGAGGATAACAGGGAATATTCTCTTATGAATTAGAGACAGCAACTTTGAATAGTACCCTGTTATTTTTAGAGGAATTTAGGTTATGTTACTCTGTATTTTGAATATTAGAGCAACCAGGAAAATACCATAATTTGGAGCTCGGAAGGTGGCTTAGTTTAAGAGTGCTTTTCTTGCATGCATGAGGTCCTGGGTTCAATTCCTCAGCAGCATATAAGCATAAAAAAAGCTGGAAAGGGCTCAAGTGGGAAAACACTATCCTTGACCTGAAATGTTGAGGGACAGCACACAGGCTCAGAGTTGAGATTCATGACTGACATATAAATTAATACTAAAATAGCACAATTCATATTCTAAGAAATTAGAATCAGACAAAATCTTAGACTAAAGCTAACAGAAACTACTAGAATTCAAGAACACAGTAAAGAAAATACAAAAGACACTAAAATACAAAAGACACTAAAATAAAATGCTTAGAAAAAAGAGTTTCAGTAGAAACTCTTTATATGAATTCTCATAGTTTGCATATTTATAATAGTTAATAAGTGGAAAATATACACCAAAAGAAAAATGACAAACGATATGCTATTTTCATAAATTAGATTAGTACATAGTAAATTAATTAAACTGCTAACTGATGCAATGGCAAGGATGAAAATAAATTATTGACAGCAAAAAATTCCTTTTATTCTGTATCAGACATTTATATGAAATTTGAAATTATTCAAATTAATATATAGTAGAAAAATGCAAGTTTTGTCTTTGTGGATGATTGCTGAGAAAGTGTTATTTTAATTGCATAAAATAATCTTATTATTGTGGAGTATGCAGTTACTAAAATGGATGTAATAATACCAAATGTTCTAACATAAGCTTATATGAAGAGAGAAAGCAATAGGGAATAAATGGTAATTTTAGTTACAATTTTCTAATACTTCAGAAATATGATATGGCATTGAGTGTTCCTTCTGTATGGAAATGTCTGATATAATGTCAGAAATACTCTTTTCGTTTTCAAAAAGATGGTGCAATGTTATTCTTTCTAATCAAGGCATAGTCTTCCATTGTGTCTATGTACAATATTTTCTTCATCCATTCATCTACTGAGGGGCATGTGGGCTGGTTACATATATTAGCTATGGTAATAATGCTACAAAAACATAGTTGTGCTATGGGACTGGATTGGGAAACAAAGTAGGAGGCAATAATTCTTGAAAAGAAATATAATCATTAATTCATTCATGTAATTGTAACCCCTATCTACAGCATTTTTACAATAAAAAATTCTTTTTTTAATTTATTTTTTTTGTGAACATACTGTACAGAGGGGTTACAATTACATGGGCAGGATAATGCGTACATTTCTTGTCAAGCATTGCAGCCTCCTCCTTTGTTTACCCTTCACATCCCTTCCCTACCTCCCCCCTAGACCCCACCGCCCAAACCTCCCCTTTTTCCCCCTTCCCCCCTCCACACCAACGTTGTAAAGCTCGTTTTCGACATCACCTTGTACTTCTCATTGTTGCAACAGGTCCACCTGTATCCTTAAACGACTTGTTTTTCCCCATCTCCTTCACAAGTTATACTGACATCAAATATAGTGAAAGCAGGGGTTATACTGTGGGGGAGGGACATACAAAGAAACAAAGAGATAATCTTATAAATGTGTTAGAAACAAATGCATGAAAGAAAAAAGCATTAAAATACATATCTAAGGGTTCATTTTCCTAATATCACATTATCTGACCTTTTCCGCTTGACTCATACATATACTAGATATTGCAAATAAGGGAAACCATGGGACCTATGTTTCTTTGGGCCTGGCTTACTTCACTTAATATAATTTTTTCCAAGTTTTACCATTTCCTAACAAATGGGGCAGTGTCATTAAACAACACAATTAGTAACAAAAAGCCAATTTTTCTCTAATACCCTCGGTTGTGAATATCATTTTCATGTTTCATGAGCTGGCCACTGGTAATAACAAACTATATTTTCTTTTTAAATGAAAATAAGTGTCCTTCACCCCGCAGTGTATCTCGTATTTTCACTGTATTTGACGTTGGTATGATTTATGTAGGTAAAGGGAGAAAACAATTTTTTTAAATAGGGATACAGTTGGACCCAGTGCAACAATAAGATGTACAAGACATTATGTCGAAAAACGAACTTTACAACTTTACAACTTTGGAATATACAAAGAGGGAGGCAGGGTTGTAGTGGGTGGGAGGTGGAGATGGGAAGGGTTGGGAAGGGAAAACAAAGGAAGATGAAACAGTGCTTGATAAGAAATATACTCATTACTTTGCTCATGTAACTGAAGACCTTCTGTACGGTATTTGGACAATTAAAAAATAAAATAAATAAATTCACCTTGATTGAGACTTTTTTGATGTCATCATATCAGAAGAAAAAGTGAATCACTTTCAGGATGAAACTTAGAAAGCAGCATCTCTTTTTAATTTAAGTTCCAATGAATATTCATGCATGTATCATGAGCCCTTCTCTGTTTGACTTAACCTTAGGCCAAGGACATTAGATACAAAAAAAATAAGCAAAAATAAGAAAGCTTCTGAAAAATCTATAATCCAATATCATAAGGAAGGAATATTTTTTATTGAAAGCCATAATTGAATTATTTTTAATGTTTAAATCCGAATGTTGGCTTTTAAATTTTAGCAAGTTTAGAATGTTAAATTGCATATGAGTTATAACTAAGATTTAATTTCAAATTCACATAAAATTGTGATACAGCTAAATAATAAATATTAGTCTTTTATTAAAAACTTACTAAGCTGGTAGATAGCAAATAAGAAACTATGATGTTTTATTAATTGTTCAATATGTTAGCAATGGGTTAATAATATGAGGATTATCAGGTCAGGTCAGATTAATTTTCCATTTTCCAAAGGAGGTAAAATAAAATCCTTAGATTAATTGGAAAGATTAAGTAAAATCAGAGATAAAATGATAAAAACGTATACTTTGAGTCATTTTCATGGTAACATGAGACGGATGTGAAATCTTGCCACAATAATATTGTCAATTCCTTTCTGTAAATTCAGATGACATAAATATAAACCAGTTTTCCTATAATAAAAATGTAAGTTCAATCAATTTCATTCATCTTACTATTTGCCATAATTCTCCTTGTTCTTAAAAATATATCTTTGCAATTTTTCATAAGGAACTGATGGGATAGACTTAAAATTATTTCATTTTCAACATTACGCTGGAAAAGAAGAATTTGAAATGGCAGATGCTACTCAGGACTTCGTGCGAAATATTCTATGGCATTTTGGAGTAGCATAGAACTTCTACAACAAATGAGGAGACACAGTATTAGACTTAAAAAGTGGAATTAGCAGAAAAGTGATTGTAGTTTATTGGGCAGCTGTGCACTATTTTTAAATTAAAACTACAAAAACAGATTAAAAAATGGGATTGTTTCTAACTTATTTATTAGCTGTTGTTCATTTTTTTTATTGTAAAAATACTGTACAGAGGGGTTTCTGTTATATGAGCTAGGTAATGAGTGCATTTCCTATTAAGCATTGTTCCCTTCTTTGTTTTTCCCCTACAATCCCTTCCCACCTAACTCCACAACTTACCCCCCTTACCAAAATTTGTAAAGTTCATTTTCAACATAATATCAACTGACTATAAATTATTTGAAATTTCCTGTCAACCACTATTCTAATAAAAGTTGAATATAACTCAATATTCTGAAGAAAAAAAAGTGATGTCATTTAATCCTACATTCCATTTCATAGTACCTCAGTGGGGAAATAAACAAATGGCATTACCATTTATCTTTGTCCCTTTGCCCAAAACTTCCTTACCCTACATTTCTGTCCTTGCTCTTATTGTTTTTTACAACATCTGCAAAACAGAATTGGGATATTGTAGATACTAGAGCAGGTATGTATATTTATCAGCTTGTCCTTTTACTGTTCATTTCCTGCTTTCCTCTTCTTACAAATTATACACCTTATCAATCCTGCAAACCACAACCACACCAAATCCAAGACAATCACATTTAAATACCACTTATCAGAACAATGGAGTTGAGCTGTGCATTATTGACTCCATGTATGTACCTGCCATTGTAAACTTTCTACATATTGGATGGGGAATTCTGCCCATTTCAAACAGATTAGGTGGAATTCAAAGAAACAATTCTGAAGACAGTAAAATTCTTAAAAATTTTAAAAAGAGAACTCTGAGTCATGGACTCCTCTGTTATTAGGTAAATAATAGTATGAAACTCAACTTATATCTGTGCTTTTGGAGATCACACTACGTTAATGTATTTGACTTTCTCAAACTGGGTCAGACATTTATTTGTTAATTGTAAATAAATGGAAACAAATACATATACTTTCTCAGATGTTTTATCATTTCATAACTCATTTTCATCTGTTCTAAACACGGTCAAAATGCCTGCTAAAGACTTGGCACTATCATATTTACTAAATGAGAAGAGAGACCTGGCTTCAGCAAGCGTTTTGTCAATTTCAAAGTGTAAAATATTGTAAGGGGCTGATGAGTCCTCTTATTAAAGTACATAACTATGCTGTTCATCTTCACTTTCTCTTTATTCCTCACAAACAAACATAAAATATACATGTGTAAGCAATCAGTTTAATGGAGTTTCTTTTCCTTTTTCTGTCCCCCCACTTTTGGTCTAGAGTTTTCAATCATCCTGAATAGATTTTTTTTGCCTTTTCATTTTTTCCCCTAATTGTTACACTCACTAACTTTTCTCTATCATTTAGGTTGATAGATCCTAATGAGTGTGTTCCTTCTCCCATTTTGATTATGATCTAAGTCTGGCTACAGAGTCACACTCCTGTTTATATTATATTCTTACCAGACTTCTACATGCCTATGTCTCCAACTTCATCTTAATTACTTGTCAATCTGGATATTTTGCCAAGAATTGGTCCAATACATGACCTTGACTTCTTACGTTTATTTATTATCTATTTTAAAATTAATAACATGCCCCTAGTCCCCTGTCTTAACCTTCTCAAAACGTTAGGGTTAAATATTCAAGGCTAACATTGAGGCACTTGGCTACTTCTTACATGAATAATTTACTAATGCTTTATTATTTCTTCCCAAAAGATTACAAAACAAAAGTACCATAAAATTTACTTTACACAAAATATATTTCATATATATTGAAAACTCCTTTATATTTCACAGGATTATCTTATTTCTCACAAACTAACACCTTCTTCAGTAATCAGGGTGGTATGAGCATAAAGTCTGGTATGTGATAAGAAAATCAAAAATAATCTTAAAATATGATTTCATTAAATATTTAATAATTTTTATGACTATTTTTAGATTTCTGTTGGTTTTTGTTTGATATTTGCCTGCCAAGAGATGTCAGTTCAGGGCCTGTGCACAGTCACTGGGCCCGTTTTGTTCAAGGCTAGTGTTCTGCCACTTGATTTTTAGCAAAACTTCTGGATGTTTTTGAGGAGTTAATTGGAGATACGAATCTCATCGACTTTTCTACCCAAGCTGGCTTCAAACTGAGATCCTCAAATCTCAGCTTCCTGAATAGCTATGATTATAGGTGAGAGCCACTGGCATATGAATATTTTTCAACCTTTTTTATTTTGGGGAACAACAAAAAATTTAAATACAAAGTATTTGGAGAAGTGTTAGGAAGATGGGGAGGAGACGCTGGAGGTTAAACAAGCTCTCGCATAGAAAGCAGTTTTAGAGTTCCAATGAACAATCCTAAGCCAGATAATTACACCAAGTGTGCTATAACAGTACAGAGCGTTTTGCCAGAGAGGAAAATCCAGGCAAGGAGATAGATCTGAGCACTTGCCGGCAGCCACAGGAGTGGTGGCAGTGGCCATAGCCACCATACCTGCAACAAAGAGAGTATGGGACAAAAGTGCCAGAGGCAGCCAGCAAGCAAATTCGACTCAACACCAGCATGAACTGAAAAGGGGCAGATATCTTCATCCTGCAGATTGCAGACCACAGACGACCCATGAACCAACACTCCGGAGGTGTGAGTAGAAGCTTGACATCCACACTCCTTCTTAGGGAGCAGAGGTGGGATGGCCACCCATACCCCACCCCACTACTGGAGATCTCCATCTTTGATAGTGAAAAGGCCTAGCTAAGATGCTAGCACCAATTCACGCCTTGGGAATAAACAGGAGAGTCAGTTAGCAGGTCACAGGAATCAGCCCAGACCTACCAGGCTCAAGTCCACCGACGAAAAATAACCCAGCCCAGGCAGAGGAAAATGTGCCCGCAGGAGTGGCTTTCTACTGGGTAAACAGAGGCTGCCACCTCCTACAACAGCCTAGACAATTAATTGAAATTCAGTAAACATAAATCGTGAGAGTGGCTCCAGGCTGGGCTCTGTGACACAGTAATATATTTCTCAACTAATATTCTGTTTTTGAAGATAATTATTTGTAAGCATTTGCTTTTATTCATGGCAGCTAGACAATACTTACTATTTCACAAGTTTTACTATCTCTCACTGTCTACACATTCATCCTTCAAATCCTCCTTAACAAACTCTGAAGTAATGCCTGCTGGTATGGTAAGATTCGGGGAATTGATATGATAGTGTTGAAGGCTTCTTCATATGAGTACATGTCTTCAATAGGCAGTTGTGAATTTTGAGAGGTCATTTGAGGAGGTTCTTCTACTGCCCTATAATCACCCTGACTGAAACCTAATATATAATGTCCAAATTTATGATTTCTATTCATATGAACACTGATATCAAAAAGAATGTAAAGTTCACATGAAACGAGTGTACCAATCGAACCTAGATGATGGGTAGACAAGGGCAAATAGATATAAGCAGTAGGACATTTTTATATGTGAGTTACAAAGGGTAAGAATTCCACCCAGAGTTCAATTCTACTGAACCACAGCACAATTCTCAGGAAGTCTAAAAGGGAAAAGATTAGGCATGCTGTGGTATCTTCACTTTCGAAATTTGTTCTTTCTAGGAGCCATCATGTGGGGTGGTGTTCAATAAACTGAGTAGTGTTGACAAAAATTATGGTTATGGGGGGTAGGGAGATGGGAAGGGAAGGGAAGGGGAAAAAAGGAGGTGGCAACAATGCTTGATAAGAAATATACTCATTATCTTGCCCATGTAATTGTAACCCCTATGTATGGTATTTTCACAATGAAAAAGTATGATTATGTAAATAATAGAATAAGTAGATCCCCATCCCGAAGGCACATTGGAAACAAGGGACAACAACAGTAGACATACCTACTTGATGTAAGCTTGCTTTCTTCAGAGGGTAAGGTTACTTGCCCTCCTTGGTGAGACTCATTCATATTGTCACATTTACTGATACGTTCAGTTTATTTTCATTCTTGTAGCATGTACTAGTTTATTTTCTTCATTTCTGTCTTCAATCTAAATAACATACATTGTTCTCCGATTCTCTAAAACTCAGTGGTTTGGCTTTTGACAAATTAATTGTCCTATAAACTTTGCTGTATTTATTATAACTCCAAGCCACTACATACTTAAGAGAAGATATTTTCTTTTTTTCTTTTTTTTAAAATTTTATTTTATTTTATTTGAGAACATACTGTACAGAGGGGTTACAATTACATGGGCAGGATATATATTTTCATCTTGTCAAATTGCTTTAGCAAGCCCTTCTAATGCAACATAAAAGAGGAATGGAGAAAGTGGACATCCCTTTCTTCTTCCAGAGTTCAGAGTAAATGGCATTAACTTTACACCATTAAGTGTAAAGCTTGCTTTAGGTTTGTTATAAACAGCATTTTTGAATTGAGAAATGTTCCCTGGATTTTTTCTCCATTGCTTTCTTCATAAAGGGGAGTTGGACATGCCAAATGCTATTTCTGCATCTTTGGAAGTAATCATGTGGTTCTTATCTGTGTTCTTCTTTATGTGATGTATTACATTGAGATGAGTTCCATGTGGTGATCCAATTTTGCATCCTTTCCACTGTCACATAATATTCTGCACAGGATCAATTCAAAGCAAGGAAAGGATCCTTAAAGCCATCAAGGAGAAATGATCAATCACCTTTAATGGGTCAACAATCATAATACTAACTTCAGATTTCTCAGCAGAGATCATTAAAGAAAGAAGAGCCTGGAATGATATATGCCACCATAAAGACAAATAACTACTCACCAAGTATACTGTACCTAGAAAACCTCTTTTTCTTAATGATGGGTCAAATAAAAACCTTCCCCAAGAAATAAAATTTAAACAATATATCTCCACTAAAACTTCCCTATAAAAGTTAATATGTATTAAACACAGACAACCACAATGGCAGAATAATGGGCAAGAAACATCCCACAGAGAATCCAAGAAGCATAGGAAGAACCCTGATGGCACTGTCCCAAGATGATGATTTTCATGACAGGAACAACCATTCTGAAAGTGAAAGGAAAGAATAAAATCTACCAAGAAAATAGCCCACATAAACAGGATGAAGTTGAGATCCTAGTATCCAATAAAATGGATTTCAAATTAAAATTATCCAAAAGAGATAAAGAAAGTCACTAAATATTGATTAAGACATTTCTCCTTCTCGAAGATATTACAATTCTAAGTATCAATTCAACAAAATGAGCACACAAACTGATTGAAGAAGTACTGCTCTAATTTGGGGAGAGAAGAGAAATAAAGAAATGCTGAAATAAGGATTATAGAAGGACCCAATTAAACAATGAGATGTATAAGACGCTAACTTGAAAATGAAATTTACAACTTTGTCTGGTGGGGGAAGAGGGAGAAATTGGATGGGGATGATAGGGGATAAACACGGAGTGTTAACAATGCTTGATAGAAAATGGAATCATTTCCTTGCCATGTAATTGTAACCCCTCCCCACCTCTCTATATATGGATATACGTTTGTATATATATGCATATGTGTATATACATACATACATACATATGTATATATGTACATATATATCTTTGCAATAACAAATACCTTGGTTCTTCTCTCATTTGATTGCAACTTAAATCAACTTTATAAATAAACCAGGATCATTTCTGAATCATAACCATCAAAATCAAATATTTCCAGATTGTTCTTTGAATATCAAATGTATCCCCTAAAGTTGCCCTTCCAGTTGAAATGTTACAGCTACATCATTGTGACTGGATTACATGTACTCTGATCCTTCTTGGGAATGTATCATGACACAACGATGCAAAGTCCAATTTTAAGATTAATTGTAATGGAGATAGTTTCGGGAAAAAAACAAAATCCATGAACCTGAAAATCTCAAATTATTTCTACTTCCTAACATAAAAAGATAAAAGTGCATCATTTGAATCAGGAAATCTCATGCCAGTTTGTTTTTCAAATTTTCCAAACAGTGCATCAAAAATATACCCAATTCAAGTGTCAAATATTGATACAAATATAACTTGAGGTGTTATTTTTTTTTCTCTTTAGAAGCCAATACTTTGTCTTGAAGTAGTAATTCAAGTGTTGCTAACAAAATAATGCTATTACTCCTGGCTTTACACAATAAAGACAGAATCAAGTGCTGATTAGCCCAGTAAGGTTGATCACCAAAAAAAATAATACATCCAAGTGTCAGCCATATCTTGTCTTGAACCTTCTATTTTTTTGTTGTTGTTTAGCATTATTGGTAACAGATTGAGCTGAATCGGTATAGAAGATCAGAATCTCAGTTTTCTTGATTCTTAATAATAGGAATAGGATTTGCAGGATAGCAGGGAAAGCAGAAAGACCTGTATTGGATGTTTTCTCTTATATTTTATTTTTCCTGGAACTTACTTATTTGTGAGGCCTTTGTCTGGGAAGAGCAACTTTCCCCGGGAGTAGAGTTAAGCCTCACATATCAGTTTCCTTTGAGCTTTTGAATGGCTCCTATTGTCCTCTCACACCTCCAGAATTAGGTGCTAGCTCCTCTGGCCTGGTATTTATTAATATCTACTCTAGTGATTAAGAAGGGCTACCTTCCCATCACTGTTCTATAAGGAGTTAGGATGTCGTGGGTGGTCTTTAAATATTATTAAGATTAATCTTGTGTTGTGTGTCCTACTCCCAATGTGGTACTCACACCTTTCCCTTGGTTTCCAGGCCCTCCACAATCTGCTATGATCTGTGATCAGCAGGAAGAAGATTATAACTCCTTGTCAGTTCATGGTGGTGGTGAATAGAATCTGCTGCACATGGTTTTGGATTTTATCCCAGGCTCTGCTGTCGATCTGGCAGCTCCAGCTGTGGACACCTGAATGTTATTGAATCTGTCTCATTCACCAGGCTTTCTGAGTTTTTTCTCTCTGACTAAACTGTACTATGATGACACCACTAGGTCTAGCCTTGGATCTTTCACTGGTTTCAACTCAGATCCTAGCCCCTAGCTACTCCTCCCTCATCTTCCTCTGAAATGTGTTGCTGTTTTTCTAAACGTACTATGTGAAGCTATTTTTTCCACTTGCTTTATATATTAATTTCCTATGTTTTATCCAATGTTGTCACTGTATTTGAAAACCAATCCAACAATAAGCCTCAGAAAACAACATGGTCGAAGTAAACTTTATACCATGTGAGAGGCGATACATTGAAATACAAGAAAAATTTGAGGAAAATGAAGAGTGGGTATGAACATATAACCAGTAAAGTACTTACTGCCTTACATATGAAAGTACATCACTTTGACAATAAGATTGACTTCATTGATGAATTTATATGTACACTTTATTTAATTCTCATAAGTGTACATTGGATACTATTGTCCATAGGTTTGCAGTCCATATACAGACACATGGACATAGTTCTTTTCTCTTTACAGCCAAACATGAATAAAAATGACACAGTTTATGCTAGTTCTCCAGATTTCAAGCCATCGTTTACAAATTAATGTTGAATTTTTTTCAAATATGTCTGTATCAATCCAAATAACATTTGGAATTACAAATGAAGAGTAATCCTGTTGCTCAAATATTCCCATAATTAGAAAACTTCATATTTTAACACCTACTAGAAATGTGAGCAATATTCTCACATGCCAAACTTCCTTTTTTGTAGTCAAATACTTCAACTCTACTGATTATGTAAGAATCCTATTCTCTAATAAATATTTTGGCAAGGAATACCTTCCTAAATTGTGCTTCAAAGTCTATTACATTTAACAGTAGGAGTTTTGTGTCCCTGGAATGAAAGTAAAAAATAAAATGGTGGGAGAAGGCACCTTCAGATGTTGAAACAATACTGCAGAAATTTTACATCATTTCCAAAGATATTTGCATTAAAGACTTCCATCCAAATTTCATGTTACTACCTCCTGAAGAGGAAACCCAGATATCAATGATTCAGGAAAATGGTAATTTTCAGAGATATAGAGCTAAAACGAATAACCATGTTTATAAAATTTTTGAAGCTAATGTGGGAAATTCTTCTTTCGAATTGAACTGGATACATTCATGATAGTAAGATTATTTTAGAAGGCCGTGTTTTTCATTTGTCAACAATGCATTTCAAGAACAAATTTAACTGTAAAATTGTGCTGTGATTTATCTCTTTGTTTTAAGGTTAGACAAATATTCTACAGTCAATTTTATATCTAATGAAACGTATTTCCCAATAGCATTCCCTTTTTGAAGAAAATTCTTTGGTAAGGAATTACTTTTACCCCAGGCTGGACAAAATTACTATTATACAACATTCAATATCTCTCACTATCTCTACATTAATCCTTCTAATAATCCATAAGTAACTCTGAAGTAATTTCTCTTAGGCCAGGGGAAAAAGCATTCTAAGATTTTTTTTAATTTTAATTTTAATGTTTTATTGTGAAAATATTGTACAGAGGGTTACATGGGCAAGATAGTGTTTACATTTCTTATCAAGCATTGCAGCCTTCTCCTTTGTTTACCCTTCCCATACCTTCCCATCTTCCCTACCCTCCACCCAATACTGTTCCCCCCAAGTTGTAAAGTTCATTTTCGTCATAACAAATTGTACTTCTTATTGTTGCAACAGCTCCACCTGTATCCTTATTTAAAAGATTGTTTTTCCCTTTCCCCTCCACAAATTATACCGACACCAATACAGTGAAAGCAGGTGTTATACTGTGGGGGGAGGGGCACATTCAAAGCAACAAAGAAATCTTATAATTGCATTAGAAACAAATGCAGAGCATGCTAAGATTTTTTAAATGGCCGGATATGAGCTTGACATTCAAGATATGAGTAAATTTTCAGAACTATTTGAACCAAAAATAAACAAACCATGTACAATGATTTATATAGCATACTATTCAAAATTAACTACTTCCTTCCTAACTACAAGAAATTAATTGGATTCAATTTGGACTCTGAAATTTAAGAAAAACAGTATATATGGGGTGAGAATCATTATTTATCACCAGAAGATTTTAAATATAAAAAGTAGATCTAATATCCTTGGCATTCTTGTTTCCACAATTTCTATGTTTGAGAGGGTATAATGATATATTCCTTCATTTAAAAATCTTCAACAGTTTAAAAATGTATTCATTCAATTTATGCTGAACATCTTCAGCATACATAAGCACTTGTAGATATATTTTGTGCATTTCTCTGATCAATACTTTATTTTAATAAAATTAAAGAAATATGGTTCATATTAAATTTGGAAACGGCATCTTATTCCATTGTGTATATATGTGTGTATATATATATATACATATATATACACATATATACATATGTATATATATACATATGTATATATATACATATATACATATATACACATATATGTATATATACATATACATATATGTATATATACATCTATATACATGTATATGTATATTCACATATATATATATATATATATACACATATGAATTCTATGCATACATCATAAAGAATCACATCACCCCCATTTGTTAGAAAATGGAAAAACTTGCAAAAAGTTATATTAAGTGAAGTAAGCCAGGCACAAAAAAATATAGGTCCCAAGATTTTCCTTATTTGCAATAACTAGTATAAGTCAAGGACAAGCAGAGAAGATGAAAATTTATGCACATATAACCAGATAAGTTGATGTTAAGTGAAATATACCCCAACACAGGGCCAAATACTGTTTACTTTCTTACTATTGTTTTCAACGTATCTAAAATACACTGTGTGGTGTTTTTTTTTTTTTTTTAATTTCTCTTGTATGTTCTTTCCCCACGGTATAAACTCTTTTCACTGTATTTGACGTTGGTGTCCTGCACTTTCTTTGGGGAGGGAAAGCGATATAACAAAATGCTGAAACAAGTATACAGTTTGACCCATTGTAACAATGAAGTATACAAGGCACTGTTTTGAAAATAAACTTTAAAACTTGGGGAGGGGAGGGAAGAATAAGGGAGGTGGAGAAGGAAGGTTTGGCAGGGGAAACACAAAGTTGGAGGTAATAATACTCCAGGAAATGTACTTATACTTTACTAATTTAACTGCAACCCCTCTGTACACTATTTTTTTTAAATGTTTGAAAAGAATTAGTGTGTATTTCACATTACTTAATTCACTTTTTCCATATTAATGTTAAAATAATTGCATTGAATGACAAAATATGCACGTGAACATGATCACCTTAAGGAAATATAAATTTTTCCAAGTCTTTCCATTCTTTATGAAAGAGGCATAGAATTCTATTGGGTATATATGCTACATTTTCTTAATTCACTCATCTACTGTGGGACATCTTGGTTGGATCTATGTCTTAGCTATGACCAATAATGCTGTAATAAACGTAGTTGTGCTGGCAGCTTTAGTATGATCTTGTTTGTGATCATTTGGGTAAATGCCCAAAAGCGATATTGCTGTGTCATAGGGGAGCTCTATGTGGAGCCTTTTGAGGAACTCCATACTACTTTCCAAAATTGTTGAACAAGTTTCCACTCCCACCAACAGTGAAGTAGGGTTCCCTTATGTCTACATTCCCTGAAGCATCTCTTGTTAGAATTCTTGATCATAGCCATTCTTACTAGAGTGCGATGGTATCTCAGTGTTGTTTTGATTTGTATTTCTTTTATGGCAAGAAGAGTTTGAGCATTTCTTCATGTGTCTATTGGCCATCCTACTTGTCTCTTCAGATAAATTTCTATATAAGTCATTAGCCCACATATTTATTGGGCAGTGGTTTCTTTGAGGATTTGTCGTTGGGGGATTTATATTAAGTGAAGTAAGTCAGGCCCAAGGAAACAGTGTTCCCATAGTTTCCATTATTTTCAATAACTAGTATATATCTGTGACAAGCAGAAAAGATCAGATAAATTGATGCTTGGCGATATGAACCCCAAGACAAGGACTTAAATGGTTTTTCTTTCTTTCTGTTGTTTCTAACATATTCATAAGATGATTTTTTTGTTGCTTTGTGTGTCCCCCCCCCCGAATATAACTGCTGTTTTCACTGTATTTGATGTTGGTATAATTTGTGGAGGGGAAGGGAAAAAAACAAATTCTTTAAATAGGAATACAGGTGGACCGATGGCAACAATGAAATACACAAGATTCTGTGTTGCAAAATGAACTTTACAACTTTGGTGGGGCGGAGGTGGGTGGTGATGGGAAGGCAGGTACGGTAAGGAGCAAAAAAGGAGGAGGTAACAATGCTTGATGAGAAATGTATTCATTATTTTGCTCATGTAATTGTAACCCCTTTGTACGGTATTTTTGCAACCAAAACCATAAATAATAATATAAAAAGAAATATACTATTTTCGGTTTTGTTATTGGTATACAGATTCTAAGTAGAACTATATCATAGAAACAATGTAAGACTTACGAGCATGTATCATACAGAAAACCCCTTTGCAAATTGTTGGGAAAGACAACATATTATGATTACTCTTCATTTTCTTGTTGGCAATTAGCAACTTTTCATCAATTTATGAGAACTTCAGAGCACATCTTGACTTGAGGATATTCATCAGTGCCATTTTCAATTTTCAGGTCTTTCAATCTTCCCTTGAATATTGTTGCTAAACATTTCCAAACTAGAGAAATGTATTTAAGATTATTTTACACATAAATGTAACTGGATTCATGTGCTAATCCATTTGGAAATGTACCCATGATTTTCAAGTGTTTCTCATTGCCTGAACTGCAGTTGAAATGAATTAGTATATAGTGAATGCAATCAGTGTATCTTTTTTTCATTTTCTTGATTACCTCTAGCCAATTTATTAAGAATGTATAAGAATTACCATGTAATTGTACAGATAACGATATTTAATTACTTGTTGAAGTCACCAACACCTGCAGATATTTGTGACTTCGTCAAAATCATCCATTTCAGTTTTGAATATATATTTTAATGTTAGGAATTGTCAAATCATTGAAATGTAAGCATACTTTGCTATATGGTAATTCCACTTCAGTGTTTTCATTTTTTGTCATAGTTTTGTCCTTGATAAGGATGCTTCATTTTGTGTGCATTGTGTATAGTATGAAATAAATAATTCGTATATTCAATAACTCGTTGAAATTTTCAAAGGATGTATATGTCTCATGCCGAAGGATGCAATGTAGCAGTTGTATGGTAATTTTCAAACCAAAGTATTGTGTATATTAATATTCAAATGTACAAAATGGTGAGAAGAGATAAATATTTGTAATGCTAATCTGCAATGACAAATTGCACTAGGACATACTTTGAAAGAAAGCCATGATCTAAATCCAAGTACTTTTAAAGGGAAAGTTTTAAATTTGGCATCAAAATACACTGGTTTTGGGATGTGAAGGGTAAACAAATGAGGAGGCTGCAATGCTTGATAAGAAATGTAGTCATTATCTTGCCCATGTAATTGTAACCCCTCTGTACAGTATGTTCACAAAAATTAAAAATTAAAATTAAAAAATACACTGGTTTTGGAATAAAATATTATTCTAAGGTTTCAAGTGAATGTCCAATTGTATGACATCTAAATTTTCCAGCATCTCAAATGGAATTCACATGTGTGGGTTTTTGTCTTATTGGTTTAATGTTCATCCACAATAACAGTGTTTTTTTTGAGTTGAATGAATTTTGGGTAATTAATTCAAGGCACAAAAAATGTGAGTGAGTGAATAAACAACCTATGATAAGGAAATAAGAATGGCCAATAATCACAAGGATAAAACTCAACCTTTATGGCCATACAAGAAATGAAAAACCAAACAACATTGAGATTCAATCTCAATCAATTTTGAATTGTTATAATCAATAACTTTAATAATAACAAATGACAGACGTGATGTGGCCAGAAGGTAACCCTACTGTTTTGTTGGTGGGAGTGAAAGTTGTTCAACCACTTTGGAAAGCAGTATGGAGTTTCCTGAAAAGACTACACATAGAGCTCCCAAATGATCCAAAATCTCACTTTTGGTCATTTCTGCAAACGATCACAAACAAGGCCATGTACAGATTAGCAGTACATCTATGTTTATTGAAGCATTATTTACCATAGCTAAGATATTGAGGCAACACAGATGCCCCTCAGTAGATGAATTGATTAGAAAAATGTGGTATATACATTAGCAATGGAATTCTATACCTCCATCATAATGAATGGCATTGCCCCATTTGTTATAGAATAGGGACTTGGAAAAATTTATTAAGTGAGTAAGCCAGTCCCAGAGAAACATGGGTCCCATGGTTTCCCTTATTTGCAATAAGTAGTACATGTGTAGGACAAGCAGAAAAGGCCAAAATCTTTGTGCATATGATCATATAAGATGATATTTCGTGAAATGAACCCCAAGATTGGGACACAAAATATATTTTTTCTTTCTTTCTATTGATCTTAATATATTTATAATGTACCATGTAATTTCTTTTTGTTCATTTGTATGTTCCTTGCCCATGGTAGAATCATTGTTCTCAATGTATTTGATGTGGGTGTCGTGACTCTTGCATATAAATTACTATCATTCAGGGAAGGAAAGGGAAAAACAAAATGCTTAAATAAGGATACAAGTTGGCCAATTATAACAATGCAATCTACAAAATACTATGTTGAAAACGAACTTTACCACATTGCATGGGGGAGGGATGAGTTCGAGAGGTAGGGAGGAAAGGAATGGTAGGGAAAAATCAAGGAGGGTATAAGTGCTCGATAGGAAATGGAATCATTATCTTGCTCATGTAACTCTCACCTCTCTTTACAGTATCTTTAAAACACAGAAACC
Organism: Dipodomys spectabilis; assembly: GCF_019054845.1. Taxonomy (NCBI): domain Eukaryota; kingdom Metazoa; phylum Chordata; class Mammalia; order Rodentia; family Heteromyidae; genus Dipodomys; species Dipodomys spectabilis. The sequence continues at coordinate 4,223,078 of NW_024870841.1, read as the reverse complement.
ACAAGAACACTCTCTCTCACACATAGACACACACACATACTTGAAAAGTGTGGGAAATCAATTCGCAGTATTTGACTACTGAGAGCATTTCTCTTCCACAGAATTATAATCCAACAATGCATATAAGAGAAAATGAGATGTTGCCTCCTGGTGTCAGGCTGGCAGAGGCATTTCTATTTTCATATCGGAAAATAGGGTTGAATTTCCTCAATTTATTAAAAAGAGCTGAGGATTATTGGCTACATCACAGTAACTGTGACCCACCCAGAAAAGACTCTACACAGAAGTATTGATTGCTGCAGAAGTCCTAAGTATGGGATGTCTTCCATTGTACGGAGGAATGGATACTGAACTTGTTTGGTGAATCCAGTTAACTTTTGAAGACACCTAACAGATCCTTGCTCTCATTTCCTTCTTCCATATCTATTTGGCTCTTGGACGTCACTGGGACATTTTCCTCTGAATGGTTTGTTTTCTTTCGACAAATGACATTGCAAGATGTACTTACAAAAGTTTCTCCAAGTGGGCACTTTTGTTCAATGGATAGAAGAATCAAAATACTTTACTTCACCACACTTCAGAAAATAGCACTTTTCATTCTGGCAATCTTCACATTAACTACTATTACCATGACATTTTTGTGAGTTCTGTGTTTAAATGTCTTCTGGCTCTACTTCATGGTCAACTAGACAGTGTTCTACTGTAATTTACTAATTATTGAACAACAGTCCCAATTTCAAACTTTGACCCTCATGATTCCTTTGCTTTGTGGTACATATTTTCTCTAAGAAGCAGTTATCTGAATAATTCTCCCTACTGATCTTATAATCCTAGCAGGAATCAAGATAGATATAGAAGAATGGCAAATCCTCTTTCAGATGAGTGTATATTTTTATAGGTGTTTGATATTTTAAAAGGGTGTATGGAATTAATTCAGACATCTATAATTTAGGAAGCCGTTTCCAAATTCGCTTAAAATTTGTCACGACATATTTTCCTTTAATGGTTGCCTATGATTTAGAAAGCAAATACCTTAAAATTATGGATTGTGTTACACTCAAAAGCTATATATTTCTATTGCTTACTATGAGTGATCCTAATCTGTGAAATAGACAGAGAAATCAATGTGTTTCAGTGCATGTGTGTCTAGCTATAAAAAGATTTAGAGATAAATATGTTCTACCTATTTGCTTTACATTTTACTAAAGAAGTAATTTCATATATGTCATCTGATTTTGAAATATTTAGTCATGATTTTTCTCTGTGTATTTTTCTCCCACCGGACGTGCAGACATTTACTGACCTCTCTATAGAAGAAAATACACATAGCTTTAAAAATTATTTGCCTGGTCGAGTTCACCTTATTTTCTTCTATTTGTGAATCACAGAAGTTTTATTCACAGAAGCAACAGAAAAGGAAGATAACATTGCTCTTTATGGACTCTGAAATTCTAGACATGATGATAAATATAACTTTGACATTATGTATGCCAGATTGAGATGCAAAAAAACAAGTTAATTTGGAGCTTTTTATTCATTGAATTGTAAAAATGCAGGTAAATCATGAACCCTGCATGTTGTTTACTCTCAGAAGACAACACAGGGTAACAATGCCAGTTGACTGAAACATTAATTATTTAACTGGAATGAATATTTTAATAAAGAAAAAAGTAAGAACTACCTATAGGGAAGTGAGATATATCAGAAGGAAATTTCCATAAAGCTTCATCATATTTTGAATCTTCATTCTCCTAATAGGGATTCCGAAGGTATTTTACAGATATTAAAGGAATAACAACAAAGGTTTCTATTTTCCACTGTATATTTCTTTTCTCCAGTACATTTTTTTTTCATTTTCAGAAGAATCTGGCCGTCCTGAGAATTTATTGCAGTGTGCCAATGATAAAAATCGGAGTCTTAGATTGTGCAGATTCCCATACCATCTGAAAAAATGTAAAATGTTAATGTTTCAGTAGAATATATTATTGGTACCACATAAAGTTATCAGTTCATGAATACATTTGGGTGTATCTTTTAAGGTAAATGTTGGAAAATGTTGTGAATGACATGAGAGAGTAGGTGGGAAGTAATGTCATGTAGAGACTTTTCTATTTCTTCTGAAAACTGTAGAATTTTGTGGAAACTATGACAGTTGAAGTTAAACTTGTGTGTTTCTAAAGCAGAGCATGGAAAAGATGATTTGTGTTGGACAATGAACTGTTTTGCCAGATTTCAATAATATTGGAGGTGGTTTCCTTTCACTCACTATTACTTAGTGGCAAACGTGTAAATTCCTGACATTCTTGAAGGTTAAATTTTAATATGTTAGGACATCCACTCTATTATCCTACAATCTGAATTCAGCTTCAATCCTTTAGATTTCAGGCTGTGGATATAAACTTATAACATGGAGAGATTCAATGTTTCTCTTTCTGTATCTAGGGTATTGATTGCAAAATTGCTCTTAATTTGAGGAAAAACCTCACAATATTTAAAGGTTGTTTTTAGGTAGAAAATTAGATTTTTCCTAATTTAACACTGCTACAGTAAGTTCTAGAGATATAGGAGAAACAGTTTCTGCTCCTGTGTTTTGTAAACAAGTCACGTGTGATGAATCTCCATTTGAGATGTATTCAATATCCTTTTCTAACACCCTTTGTATACATTCATAATGTATATATAACTAAACATTATTTGCATAAACAGAGGCAGAAATTCTGAGTATATTCATGTTTCCAAAGTTTAATACAAAATTTCATGGAGCCTCGCATTGTTTCCTCATGTATGAAATCACATCAATGCAGGAGTTTGATATCTGAATATCATTTTTTCACATTAGCCTGGACACCAGGTACATAGAGACTGTGATATGAACTATCAAATGAAAAAAGAATTGCTCTGGCTAATTAACCAACCTACCAAGTCACCCACCAACCCAACAATCAACCAAATAACACACTGCAAGGACCAGTCAACCAACTAATCTTTTCTGAGAGAAGTAAAATCTGCACCAGAGGTCATCACAAACAGAATCTTTCCTGTGATGGGACCCAAAGCCTTGTTCCATTCCTGTGATTCCCAGGTATCTCTTCCCTCTCTACACCCACCTCCAGCTTTCTCCAACAGCTCTCACCCAGAGTATCCTAATCCTGGTGTAGGGCTTCCTGCTGTCACTTACTGTCTTCCTATGTCAGATTTGACTGAACCATGGCCTATGCCTTTCCGAAATGGTAATCCAGTGGGAGTCCATGGCCACCCTCAGGTTGGTGGAGGTAAAGGTTTAGAAGGAACAGGAGGATGCGGAGGAGGGGGGCAACTGCCCCCTGTCTCTTACCCCCCACAAACGCCCCCAACTCCTATCTGGAGCTCTGGGGATAAAGCAGAGGAAGCCCTGAAGACACTCTGAGGAAGATAACCAAATAATGCTGATCACCCACAGCCTCTGTTTCCCCTTCCCTCTCCTCGTCATTTGTGTGAATTTATTCCCGCCCACCTTCTGGAACAGAAGTTTGTGGGGCTGGATCAAGAATTGGCTGGCTATGAACTGGCAAAGCAGAACAGCCTAGAATCGAACATGTAATCATTTAGCACTTAAATTTCACCACATATATAGGGTTGGATTGCAGGTATTTCCCAGGCAAGGTGCCCTCAACCTCCACCCTACCCCCCCGTACACACGCAAACACATCGTCAGATTTTAGTCACTGGACCTCCACATGGCCATGGAAACCCAGGAAGGAAACCAAGTAAGTTCAGACAACCCAGGTGTGAACCAAAGAGCTTCCTCCACACTGTGAAAAGATCACTATTGCTCCCTCCTTCCTTAATTTCCTTCTTCCTTACTTCCAGCTTACTCTTCTTTATACGTTTTTCACCTTTTCTTTCTTTATTCTTCCTTCCTACTCTCGTTTTTCATTCCCTCCGTCCTTCCTACTTGACTCCCTCCCTTAATACTTTCTCTTTCTTTCCCTTCCTTCCTTCCCTCCTTCCTTCCTTCCTGCCTGCCTTCCTTCCTTCCTTCCTTCCTTTCTTCCTGCCTTCCTTCCTTCCTGCCTGCCTTCCTTCCTTCCTTCCTTCCTTTCCTCCTTCCTTCCTTCCTTCCTTCCTTCATTCTTTCCTCCCTCCTTTCATTACCTTCTTCCTTCTTGACTTCCTTCCTCCCACCCTGCCTTCTTTTCAGCTTTCCTACCTTCTTTCCTTCCTCCCTCGCTTCATTCCCTCCTTCTTCCCTGTCTTCCTTCCCTTGCTTCTTTTTCTTCCCTTCCTTTCATCCTTCGTTCTTTTATCCTTCACATCTTCCTTCGTTCCCACAGTATAAACCCCATGATAGAAAACAAAAAATATAAAAAGAGAAATGTTTAAAACATTTCTGTGTAATATTGAAAGTTCTAGTCTTTGTCAGAAGTGCTGCAAATTTTTACTGCCTCATGATGAGGTGCCATTTTTCAATGGAATTGTATAGAGAGCTTTTCCAAATTATAACAATTAAATCAGAATTAACTGAATTAGAATCCAAAAAAAAACTATAGAATGAATCAACAAAACAAAGAGTTGGTTCTTCGAAAAAATTAAAAAAATTGACAGATCCTTAGTAAATCTTATCAGAAAAAGAAGAGTATACACCCAAATAAATAAACTCAGAGATGAGAATGGAAACATCACCACGGAAACAACCAAGATTCAGAACATTTTAAGGTAATACTTCTCAAAACTTTATGATAATACGTTTGAGAACTTGGCAGAAATGGACCTTTTCCTAGCAAATATTGACATGACAAAACTAAACCAAGATGAGTTAAACCTTCTTAACTGGCCCATATCAAGCATTGAAATAGAAAAAGCAATAAGAGATCTCCCAGCGAAGAAAAGTCCAGGACCAGATGGTTTTACAGTGGAATTCTACAAGGTCTTCAAAGCAGAGCTCACACCAATACTCCTCCAACTCTTCAATGAAATTGAAAGAGAAAGTTCACTACCGAACACATTCTATGAAGCCATCATAACACTCATCCCAAAACCAGACAGGGACTCATCAAAGAAAGAGAACTGTAGACCCATTTCTTTGATGAACATTGATGCAAAACTTCTCAACAAAATTTTGGACAATCAACTTCAACAATTCATCCAAAAAATCATACACCATGATCAAACAGGATTCATTTCAGGGATGCAAAGCTGTTTCAATATACGCAAATCAATTAATATTATTCATCACATCAAGAGGAGCAAGGATAAGAACCACGTGGTTTTCTCAATAGATGCAGAAAAAGCATTCGACAAGATCCAACACCCCTTTATGATGAAGCATTTGGAAAAATTAGGAATCCATGGGACATTCCTCAATACAATAAAGGCTGTATATGACAAACCTACAGCCTGCATTATACTTAATGGTGAAAAACTAAAGCGATTTCCTCTTAAGTCAGGAACAAGACAAGGATGTTCACTCTCTACACTTCTCTTCAACCTAGTATTAGAATGCCTAGCTACAGCAATAAGACAAGATGCAAACATAAAGGGGATCCAAATAGGGAAAGAAGGAATAAAACTCTCCCTCTTTGCAGATGACATGATCTTGTAAATAAAGTGTCCCATGGACTAAAATCCCAATTTATGCAAGCTGATTCAAAGGTTTGGCAAAGTACCAGGGTATAAAATTAACCGCCCAAAATCAATGGCTTTTCTGTATGCTAATAATGAGAAAAGTAGGGCTGAAATTAGGAAAGAAACTCCATTTGTAATAGCCCCACAAAAAATAAAATACCTAGGAATTAACTTCACCAAAGGAATGAAGGACCGCTATGATGAAAACTTTATTTTTTTTTCTTTTTTAAATAAAAATAGAAAACTTTAAAAACTTGAAAAAGGAAATCAAAACAGAACTTAGAAAATGGGAAAACTCCCATGCTCCTGGATTGGAAAGGTTAACGTCGTGAAAATGGCAATACTCCCCAAGGCTATCTACAAATTTAATGAGATACCTATCAAAATTCCAACCTCATTCTTCAAGGAAATAGAAGAGGCAATCCAAAAATTCATATGAAAGAATAAAAGACCCCTAATAGCAAAAACGCTCCTCAACGGAAAGAACACTGCTGGAGGAATATCAATACCAAATTTCACACTCTACTATAAAGCCATAGTAATCAAAACAGCTTGGTACTTGAATAAGAACAGACTTCAGGACGAATGGAATAGAACTGAAAACCCAGAAATGAACCTACAAACCTATAGCCATCTAATCTTTGATAAGGGAGCTAAAAAAAATAGAATGCAAGAGAGACAGCCTCTTCAGTAAGTGGTGCTGGCAAAATTGGTTAACTCCTTGTAGAAAACTAAAGCCAGATCCTTATATATCACCCTGCACCAGAATCAACTCCAAATAGTTCAAAGACCTCGAAGTCAAAGCAGACACTCTGAAAACATTACAGGATGGAATAGGAGAAACCCTAGGTCTTCTTGGCGCAGGCCGAAATTTTCTTAATAGAGACCCAGAAACACAATAAATCAAAGAAAGGTTGGACAAATGGGATTCCATGAAGTTGCAGAGCTTCTGCATGGCAAAGGACATACCTAGCAAGGTCAATAGGAAGCCCACTGATTGGGAGTAGATCTTCACTAACCATACAATGGACAAGGATCTCATATCTAAAATATACTTGGAACTCAAAAAATTAAATCCCCCTACAACAAACCCTCAAAGAAACAACTGCCCAATAAATAAGTGGGCTAAAGACTTAAAGAGAAACTTCTCTGAAGAGGTAAGAAGGATAGCCAATAGACACATGAAGAAATGCACAACCTCCCTATCCATAAAAGAAATGCCAATCAAAACAACATTGAGATACCACCTCACCCCAGTTAGAATGGCAAAAATCAAGAATTCTAATAACAGATGCTGGAGGGGATGTGGACAGAGGAAACCTTACTTCATTGTTGGTGGGAGAGTAAACTTGTTCAACCACTTTGGAAAGTAGTATGAAGTTTCCTTAAAAGACAACACATAGAGCTCCCCTATGACCCAGCACTCCCACTGTTGGGCGTTTACCCAAAGGTTTACAAACAAGACCACACTAAAGCTACCAGCGTAACTATGTTTATTGCAGCATTATTTACCATAGCTAAGATCTGGAATAACCCAGATGCTCCATAGTAGAGGAATGGATCAAGAAAATGTGGTATATATACACAATGGAATTCTATGCTTCCATCAGAAAGAATGATATTTCCCCATTTGTTAGGAAATGGAAAGACTTGGAAAAAATTATGTTAAGTGAAGTAAGCCAAGCCCAAGGAAACATAGGTCTCATGATTTCCCTTATTTGAAATATCTAGTATATGTATGAGTCTAGCAGAAAATTTCAGATAAAGTCATTTTAGGAAAATGAGCCCTAAGATATGTATTTTAAATGTTTTTTCTCTCTTGCATTTGTTTCTAATGCAATTATAAAATTATTTATTTCTTGCTTTGTATGTCCCTCCCCCACTGTATAACTCCTGCTTTCACTGTATTTGATGTCGGTATAATTTGTGGAGGGGAAGGGGAAAAACAAGTCGTTTAAAAAAGGATACATGTGGACCTGTTGCAACATTGAGAAGTACAAGTTGTCATGTCAAAAACGAACTTTACAACTTGGGGGATGGGGAGGATTGGGTGGGGACGGCGGGAGGATGGGAAGCCTTTGAAGCATATTTTAGGAAGATCTACCTTGTCAAAGTATTTATTAGTAGGTAGGTTTTCTATGTATTCAATAGAGTTGAAGTATTTCAATACAGAAGAGGAATTTTCACATGTGAGAAACTTGCTCACATTTATGAAAATGTGAATGTGTGAACATAGGAGGGTTTCTGATTTGGGGCATATTTCATCACCAGGACTTTTCCTGCTTGCAATTTCACATGAGTACTGGAATTCCTACAGAAATATTTGAACAATTTGTTTTTTTCCCTTCCCCTTCCAATATTATACCAACATCAAATACAGAGAAAACAGGTGTTTTACCATGGTGGGGAGGGACATACAAAACAACAACTGAATATCTTATAAATAAGTTGGAAACAATAGCAACAAAGGAAAAACACATTGAGTCCTTATTTTGGTGTTCATTTAATGTCAACTTACCTGACTGTTTCTGCTTGTCTCAGATATATATTAGTTATTGCAAATAAGCGAAACCATGGGACCTATGTTTCTGTGGACCATGCTTATAGGGATACATATAGACCCATTGTAACATTTAGATGTACAAGACGTTATGTCGAAAAACGAACTTTACAACATTGGAAATGGAGTGGAGGTGGGACAAGTTGAATGGGCAGAGGGAAGTGTAGGTTGAGGCAGGGGAGATGGGAAGGGATGGTAAAGGGAAACAAAGGAGGAGGCAGCAATGCTTGATAAGAAATATACTCATTACCTTGCCCATGTAATTGTAACACCTCTGTATGGTATTTTCACAATAAAAAAATAAATCAATAGGTAAAAAAAAGAAATATTTGAACAAAAATGATTTCAGTATTAATTTGTAATTTGTCAATATTGGCTTGGAACCTGGTGACTTAGGCGTTCCTGTGACTTTTCTATGTGTTTAGGAATGTAAAGAGAACAGAACCATTTCCACATGTCTGCACATGTACTACAAACCCATCAATATATGGATCTATGTGGCAATTTATGAGAATTGAAAAGTGTATGCACCAATAGTTTTCTTTTTAATGGAATCTTATTGTCAAGGTGATAGACAGAGCTATTAGAATTATGTATGTATCACCGAGTGAGTACATTTCTGGTCATATGTTATTGCCCAATGCTCATTTCTCTCATACTTTTGTTCTGCCTCAAATCTCCATCCACTCCCACCAGTTGTAAATTTTATTTCCAACGTGTTGTTTTGTCATTATTGTTTTTTCTCGGTTTGCTCTTTGGCCTTTGTCTCAGATTTTGATGTTCCCCTTCCCATTTCTGATTCTCACTAACTTACATGTAATACACAGTGTACCAAAAGCAAATACCATGACTACATGGTAAGAAATGCACTTACCTTGCTCACATAACTGTAACCGTTCTGAACAGTACTTTCACAATAAAAAAAACTTATAAAAGTGGGAAAAATAAAGAAAAACACAAGTAAAAAGAAGTAGATTCCCATAGTACATTTTTAAAAAAGCAACAAAAATAAGCCTATGGTTTCTGTAGCTTGGAGTTCATTTTGCTTAGCCTAATCTTCTATAGTCATATGTATATTGCTATGAAGTTATTGTGATTCTCTTCTGAGACTAAAATGGATGTCTACAAATTTTTGCAAATAAGAGAAACCATGGATTCTTTGTTTCTTTTGTTCTGGCCCCTTCAATTCATATAATTTTTTCAAGTCTCTCCATGTTCTAAACTTTGGGATTATGTCATTCTTTATTATAGAAACATAGGAATCCATTGTGAATATACACCATATTTTCTTGATCCATTAATCTATTGTCAGGCATCTGGGGTGGATCCTTGTTTTCCCTATCGTAAATAATGCTGCAATGAACATAAGTTTGCCATTGTAAAGTGATGTGGTGAAATCTCAAGGGTGACATGATTGCATTAATTTTATTGCCAGAGCTATTGAGAATTTCTACATATGTCTTTTGGGCATTCTCAATTCCTCATCAATGAAATCTCTCTCCAAGTATTTACCCTTCTTATCATATGGTGGCTTTATTGTTTGGAAGTTTTTGGGGGAAATCAACTTTTTGAATTTTCATTATATTTCAGATAAAAATGTTTTCTGTTTCATGGCTAGTAAAGAACTACTCCCAGTCTTTTGGCTTTCTATTTACCTACTTAACTAGGCCCTTGTCATGAAGCCCTGTAGGTTCAAGCATTGCCATTTGTATAACCTTTTTTTACTTGATGCATTTAGGCATTTATATCAAGAAATTTTCCAAGTCTTCTAAGGAGGCCTAGTATTTCTCATATTCCTTCCCGTCAGAATATTCTCCTTTCATTTCAGATCTTTAATTCATTTGGAATTTGATGCTGACAGAAGGTGATATATAAGTATGTAACATTATTTTTATAGCTATTTAACCAATTTTGCCAGAATTGGTTATAGAATATAGCTTATTCCTTTTTCAGCATTTTCCCTGCTTAAGTTTGAACTTGCCAAATGAAGTTACCTTTTGTTGTTACTAGTGACACTTACATTATAGGTACCAGGGTATATATCCTGTTTCAGTCTAATACAAGATTGTAATAGTTTAAAAGCTATGCACATATAAACATACAAGATTAAGTTAAGCAAAATAAACTGCAAATTATGGAAACAAGCAGACTTCATTTTTGGTATTTTTCTTAAAATACTGTAAAGAAATATCTCTCTTTTTCTTGTATTTTAAACTTTATTTTTCATAGGGTTTCTTCCTTGCTGCAGCTCTATTTGATTTTGGTAGCCTGTGGTTGTATGCACATTAATCTAAATAGGTCATGGAAGGGTAACAACAAAATCTTGAGATAGAGGGCACAGAATTAACCAATGCTACAATATTCCTCAGAGGGCTATATGTTGGAAGAGACATGTACAATTAGGGAAAGGGAGATTTGAGGCAAAATAAGTGTGAGAAAAATGAGTGATATGGCAAAATATGACAAGAAAAGGATTCATTGCCTTACATACATGACAATCACTTTATACATCACATTGACAATAAGATGTAACTAAAAGAGAAGGGTGTTGTTACATACACTTCTCTTAATTTGCTTAAGTTTACTCATTGATATATAGTATTCCTTATACAGACATGTGTTGATAGTTTTGGTCTCTTTACTTGCCTACTGAAGTAGAAAAGGCACAGTTTCCCTGAGTCTACAGATTCCAAACTATACTTGAGAAATTAATGCGGAATTCATTCTTGCTCTCTATTTCTAGAGAAGACCAATATATATTTCAAATTACACAATAGGTGCACAAATGTGACCATAATCAGAAATTCTCTGATTTCAACACCAGTAATTATAAGACAAATTCTAGAACTTTTAACTCCCTCATCTGTCCTCAAATAATTCAACTCCACTGATTTCATAGAAATCCCTCCAGTAATTTTGTCAAGGTGGATTTTTCTAAAATATACATCAAAGAGTATTCCTTTTTGCATCTCGAATTTTGTGGACGACAGTGCCAAATTAACTATAAATATGTGGGGGCCATATATACATGTGGCAAGTTGACAATGAAGTTAAAGTCATTGAATCTGGTTTCTTGAAAGTGCCTTGTGTTGTACTCGACAGTCACAGCCCACTTTTCTTGGAACATTGTAAATATATATTGTGAAATTACTAAAGATTCATATCCTCTTGCCCTATAAATATCACATTCTATGCACAAACATATCCTATCTTCACCAAACGCATTTTGTGCACTTGTTTTTTCCTTGCCACAGGTTTTGAAAAGAACTCACAGTGTCCTTCAGGTGAGATTACACATGGAAATCATTGAGATGGATGAGCATCTTGTAGAGTAAAATGTACACTTCAGAATTTTGGTTGAAAAATCCTGTCTAAATTTTCATGCAATTCTATATGGAATTGATGTAAGATTAATATAAGGGTTAATGTGTCATTAAACTTCTGTTAAAGATTTATTGGGCTTTACAATTATTCCAATAAATGTAATGGAAGTTGATATTCACAGGAAAACTTGAGGAAAGTGAAAAATTAAGTACGACTTGTTCTCTTTAGGGAAGCATGCACATTTGGACTTAATAATGGAAGTTTCCATACTCCTACCTTACCAAATCTATGTGGAAACTGACATGGTGAGTTGCAATAAATATAAACACCTGGGTTTAATTCTGGTTTCAAGGAAAATAATGTGTACTCTAATGAAATTTGTAGGTTTGATAGGTATTAGAAATCAAAACGAATTTATTTCATTGATTGAGCTTCACAATGTATTTATAAATTTAAAATGTAGGTAAAGTAATGAGAAATGGTTTCAACTCATGTTTTGTTCACTGACTATTCCTGCAAAGTAGTCAGAGAAAACAATATTATTTTTCTTTCTGTGAAAAAGACCCAAAGATTTATTACTCTATTCTGCCTAAAAAGAACAAGGAAAATGAGTAGTGGTTGGAGAGAAATGCAAAAACTAATAACAGCAGTTATTGTCAAAAGTTTCATGCTTCTTTTCACTTTTAGATCCCTTCAAACTTTGTCACTGTATACAGAACTTCTCTAAGTTACTCTTTGACACTCTTTCCCAACACATTCAAAGTTTGTTGAACATTTGAAGTGTGACAGTAGTCAAACTATTTCTTTAATTATAATCGTCCAGTTGTTCAAACCTTACTCTAAATTTTTTATTCAGGCTCAGTTATTTATTGGCACAAGTTCTGAAATATGTGTCTTATGAACTATTTATGAATATGTTATGAATCTACCAAAATTAGAAGGAATTCTTCAATGGTTTTACTGGAAAGAAAATCTACAGTGGATATACTGTATAACTTTATTGCAATGAATACAAATCAACATGACAGTTTGATTTCCATTTCTCCATTTCATTATTTGTGAAGGAATGCCTAAAAACAAAGCACACAGAGTGATTATTTTATGAGATGTATCCTACCAAAGCTACACGTTTAGTTAGGCAAGGAAAATATAAAGGGATAGTATGCAAAGGGATAGTAATTGCATAATTACAAGCACAATTACAAGCAATGTGACATCACTCAAATAAATAAAATCTTTTTACATTCTTATATGCGGACAAAACTAATACCATTGTGAAGTGACAGTCACATTGTGAAGTGTTATCATGTAAATATCTTCTCCAGGCAAAAGAATATGTAAATGCCACCTGTCAGTATGAACATGTAAATATTGGACTTTATGAACATGGAAAAGATTGCCATTAACTTACATTACTATTTCATTATTAAGAATATTTTCTCAAATATGTATGACTTTGAGAATTCTATGCTAGCGGCACACCAACACTTGGAGCACTTGCCTGGAACTGAGCACATGGCTTGAAAGCAATGACCCAATCATGCATTCATTCCTTATTACCAAAGAAGCAATACAAAAAATACATGGTACAACCTGTGATTAAAGTTTATGATTGAGTAAAATCAAGTATTGAAGGTAGGCAATCTCCTGAGTTTTAAATTTCAAAAATCATAGTAATGTGCTCTGCTTCACCTTATGGGTGCTGAACTGCATAGGGAAAAATTGTGACATCATTTCAGTTTGTACACATACACCCACACCCACACACAGAAATAGACACACAAGGATCTACAAATGGATAGGTAATAAAAATATCTGATCAGGAACAGAAATCTTCTCACAGGTATATAATTACAAAGACAGAGTTGATTAAAACCTTAATTGACATCAGCAAGTAACCTGGTATCCTACATTGTCATAGATTCTCTTATCAATTCACAGATTGCTAGATTCATCTACTTTTAAAAGACAAAATAATTATGCTTTTATAAATAAGATATATTAGAATAAGGGAACAGGATTAGTATTACCATGGAGTTACATTCAGTGTTCTAACAACCAAGGAACTTAGAGAAGTATCACTGCCCCTCAAACATGACTGTTTCAAAGAGAAAATGCAAGATGGTCCAAATAGATAGTGCATAAAATCTAAATGACCCTTATTTCATTTAAATTAATTCAAAGCTTCTGGAAATACTCATGAGTCTGGGAATTATTTATATACCTTGCATGCCATTTCTGTCTCTGGTTTTTGTTGGTGTTTTTCATTGAGCTTCAACTCCCAGGCTTGTTCTCATCAAGGCTAATGCAGTCCCAATAAAACAACAATTCCACTTCCAGTTCTCAGGTGATGAATTAGTGATGAAATCCTCATAGAGGCTCCTGGTGGGATACCACGAAACCTGATCCTCAGATGTCAGTCTCTTACAGTTTTCTAATTGACCTCTATCAGGCTTCTTTTCTCTGTTTTCCATACTGTATTGATGGCATTTTTTGGTCTATGAGTAACCATGATTTATCTCAAGGATAATACTCTATAATATTCCATTTTGAAGGCTTCATTCCCTAAATGAAGCTTAGAAAAATCCTTGACTTTATTGATTTGTAATGACAGCTTCCTGTGTAAAACACTTGAGACGCTTGAATTAACACCATTGTCACCTGGCCTGGCTCAAGTGTGGTTTTCGACCACAAAAATAATTTCCCATGTCCTGCACATTTTCCTCTGCATGAAGAAGGATGCTAATCGCGATAACCACAAGAACAAACATATTCTTTTGATCAAATACTGAATTGATCTGCTTATTTTGAAAACAGTATGTGATTTAGAACTCTCTATAGTCTTCATGAATAAGAAAATTGTCATCCTTTGTAAGGATGAATTTTTCCAATAGTGTTAGTCTCCTCAAGTAGCAGTTTCTTTGCTCTCTAAACTGCCAAGTCATCCTTCAGACAACATTGAAATATATTCGACATACAGCTGACAATCAAATACATTTTCTTTAACATGCTTCTTACCTTTTCAAGTATTGACTACATGAGGGCCCGCCATTATGAGCAGCTTATATATAAAAAAATTTGATAGAAGGTTGAATAAGCTTGTTTTTTTTCCAGTACTGACCACAAAGGAATTACTTGAAAACAACAATAGTTGTAGAATCCATTGTCTCACTTACAAAATGATGAGGACCAATATTGGCAAGCGACACAAATCATATTTATTCCAAATGGAATAAATGCTTATGAAGAGTACCTGGCAAGCCCAGGTACTCTTACTGTTCATTTTAACTGTATTTGCTCCATGCCATGTCAGAAAGAGGCAATTCTTATTTTAATATTCCATAAATTTAAAAATGCATCTATTCTGGGACTACATAAGGACAAGTATATCCCACCAGTTACACTTATTTGAGCAATCTCATAAATACTCTCACTCAGAGATACAATAACTTTTGAAGTTATACATTTATTTTGATTTTCCTCTCTTCAAACTATTGAATGTTTTCATATTTCATAAGGAATGTGAAATTAGAAATCCATGTATGTATAGGTGGTTTAACATTCACTCTAAATTCATTTATTTAATATAGAGCTACTTAATCAATTTCAGAATGAAGACATAGTATGCACCCACATTGATTCATTACCAGTTAAACATACTCCCAAACACAATTTCAGAATTGATGAGATGAATGAATCCTGAAACCATGAAAATGGGAATAAAAATAATTGTATGAAATATCACTGTCACCTACTACTTCCCTGATTGAAATTGATTATAAGAGAATGAGAAAAAATAAATAAAAGAAAAAATATACACACAGAACAAGAATGAAGTGAACATTCAGATACAGTAATTTTGTTTTGAAGTAGTTTGGGTGCTGACATTTTGTATTGGTCCCAGTGAAATTACTCTTGAAGTTTGTCACGAATCATAGGGCCACAGATCATAGAGTAATTCAAAACTTACATAATAATGAGGAAAAATTAGGGGTTTGGAGACCAGAAAGTTTATTCTTAACTTTCGATTTTGACACAATAGGGTGTCCTAGTAAAACCACCGGTGTTTACAGAGCAGGAATGTGAATCCAGAGCACCTTCTGCCACAGAAGGCTCACTGATATGAATAGACAAAAGGATTCCAAGTTACACATTAACAATACTAGGAGTCCTCACTATCAATGCCACATGTGCAGTAGCAGGATCGCCAGTACTGACAGTCACAAAGACCCGAGGATACGCATTCACAGTGCCAGGTGTCCCTAGTACAGATGACACATATACCTGAACAGAACCGAGGGCTCCAAAGTAAAATTCCCCATTCTGTACTTCAAGTTGAAGGCCCAAAGTTCAAGGCCCAAGCCCTGATTTCAATCCTCAGACCCAGATTTCAAGTGGGTTAAACTACTAGCCCATGAGTTCATGTCCCAGGCTTTGAGTTCAAGGCTCAGGGTGTGAGTTCATGCTCAGGTTTGAGTTTCAAGGCCCAGGTTCTGAGTTTAGTTCCCAGGCCCAGTTTTAGGCTCAGCTATGGGTTGACGTCCCAGGTAAACAGTTCAATGTCCAACCATCCAGTGTGAGGCCTAGGTTTTGAGTTCAAAGTCCAAAACTTTAGTTCAAATCACAGGCCCCAACTTAAAGGTCCATGTTCTCAATTCAAATGCCACACTGAGAGTTCATGGCTCTGTCTCTGAGTTTAATTCCCACATTTTAAGTTCAATGCCCATGCCAAAAGTTCAGTCTATGAGTTCAAGTAATAAGCTTTGAGTTAAATAGCCCAGCTAAGAGTTTATGGCCAGGCCAGTAGTTCAAATCCCAAGCCAACAGTTCCAGTTGCAGGCCAGGAATTCAAATCCCAGGCTGAGAATTCAAGTACCAGGCCATGAGTGAAAATGCCAGGCTGAAAATTCAAGTTACAGGTGCTGAGTGCAATTCCCAGTCCTTGAGTTGAAGGTCCATGGTCACTGTTTAAATCACAGGTCAAAATTTCTGGGTCCAGGTCCTGGTTTACTGCCCAGGACATAAACTCAAGTCCCAAGACTGGGTCAAGGCCCAGGCTGTAAATTTAAGTTCTAGGACCCATGTTGAAGTCCCAGGTTCCCTCTTCCTCTTATAGTTCAACATAGTGGGATCAAGGCACAAGCTCTGAGTTGAGACCAAGTCTTTGAGTTCAAAACCCAGATCCAGAGTTTCAGGCCCAGTCTATGAGTTCAAGTTCCAGATTCCAATTCAAGTTTGAGGTACCCAGTTCAAGGCCCAGATTACAAATTAAATACCAGAGCATTGAATTCAAGACCCAGGCACAGACATCTAATCGGAGGCTTTCAGTTTAAGTAGGAGTCCAGGAGACTAAGTCCCAGACCATGAGTTGAAGGGCCAGGCCCCAAACTGAAGCACCACTATCCCCAGTTCAAAAACCAGGATATAAAATCAAATCACCATACTGTCAGTTAAAGGCATTGAATTCATGGCCCAGGTTGGATGTTCAAGGCCTACACCTAGGATTAAAGCACAGATTGTGAGATCAAAACCCAGACTGTCATTTCAAGACCCAGGTTGTGACTTCAAGGCCCAGGACCAAAGTTTTGGCCCCAAATATGATTTCTATTCCTAGGTTCCAAATTCAAGGCTCAGGCACCCAGTTCAAAGCCTGGGTTGTGAGTTCAAAGCCCAGGCAGGATTTCAAATCCCAGGGTGCAAGTTCAAGGTCCATGCAGCATTTCAAGTACCACCCCATGTGTTCAAGCCCCTGGCTCTATGTTCAAGTCCCAGACACTGGAGTTAAGGATAGGCCATGAGGTGAAGTTCCAGATGCTGATTTTACAACCCAGGTCATGTTCATGTCCCAGGCTTTGTTAATATCCCCTGCCACATGTTCAGATTGCACACTGTGAGTTCAAGGCCTGAACACTGAGTACAAGGTCCAGGCAAGTCCTTATTCAAGTCCCAGGTTGTGAGTTCAAGGCCCAGCAAGGGAGTTCCAGTCCCAAGCCTGAGTTCAACTACCAAGCTCCAAGTTCAAGGTTCAGGACCAATTCATTTCCTAGGCTGTGTTAACATCCTTGGCCCCATGTTCTAATTGCATACTGCAAGTTCAAGTCCCTGACACTGAGTTCACTGTCAAGGTCTAAGTCCTATTTTGTGAGTTCAAGGCCCAACATGCAAGTTCCAGTCCCAATCCTGAGTTCAATTCTGAAAGTACAAGGTCAAATTCCAGGGCCCATGTTCAATGCCTAGGACACAAGTTAAATGCTATGGATGTGACTTTAAGTCTCATACCCTGATTGCAAGTCCTAGGCTGACAATTCAAGACCCATGGCCCGAATTCATTGCAGATGGTTCAAACTCAAGTCCCAGGCAATGAATTCAAGATTAAGTCCCTGAATTCCAGGACCAGATCAGAATTTCAAGGCTCAGTCTGGGATTCCAGTCCCAGTTTCTGAATTCAAATCTCAGTCCCTGAGTTTAAGGACCAGGTCAAAAGCTGAAGGCTAAGGGCCTGAGTTCAAGGCTTAAGCTGGTTATTCAAGTCTTGAATGCCAAGTTCAATGCTCTGGCCCTGAGTTTAGGTTCCATGCTGAAAGTTCAAGTCCTTGGCCCAAATTAAAAGCCAGGCAGAAAGCTGAATACATAGGTCCCAACTCCAAAGCCTAGGCTGTGAATTCAATTCCCAAGTTTTGAATTCAAGTCTTAGGTCCTGAGATCAAGACTTAGGCTAAAAGTTTAAGTCACAGGTCCTGAGTTTAAAGTTCTGGCCACAATCCAAGTCCCAGTTCCTGATTTCAAGGATCAGGCATGTGTTCAAGTTTCAGGCTGTGCGTATAAATCCCAGGTTCCCACTTCCACCAGAAGTTCAAGGTGCAGGTCCCCATTCAAATAACACATTTTGAGATGACGGCTCAAGTTATGAGCTAAAGGTTCAGTGTGTGAATTCGATGTGCAGGCCTATAGTTTCAGGTCCACAAATAAGTACAAATCCCAGGGCCCAGTTCAAGGCCCAGGATCCCAGTTCAAATGGGTGTTATGAATGCCAGGCCATGGCCTTGAATTTAGTCCCAGGCCAAGAGTTCAAGTCCAAGACCATGAATTAAAATATCTGGTCCCAAATTAAAATTGTAGGCTCAGAGTTCAAGGACCAGGGGCCCAGTTCAAATTCCAGGCCCCATGTTCAGGTCCAAAGCTGTAAGTTCAAGGCTGAGCCAAAGTTTCAAGCTCAAATATGAATTCAAGTCCTAGTATCCCAGTTCAAGTCCTGGGCACCATTTTCAAGGTCCAGTGCTCCAGTTCAACTCCCAGACACTGATTTTAAGCCCCAAGCCAAGGTTAAGTCTGCTGCAGTAATTTCAACTTCCAGGAGTTAAATTCAAGGCCCAGGCACTACTGTCAATGCCCATCCTGAGTTCAAGGGCCAGGACATTACTACAAGACCCAGGCAGAAAGTTCTACTCCCAGGCCCTGAGCACAGGTCCCAAGAAATGAGTTAAAGTCCCAGGACTGCAATTCAAAGAGCTGTCCACAAGTTAAATGCCCAGACCTCATATTCAAGACCTATTTGTTAGTTCTGCCTAGACAGCAATATTCTTTCTGTGGTTCATAAGCCACAATAAACCAATCTTTAACTGTTACTATTTTTTTTTCCCTTCTTCATTTCTTTATTTTCCCACTGACAGCTAGGAACACCTTGAAAATGCTATCTTTTGTAAAAACAGGCAGCATCATTTGAACATTGGGAAAATTCTAATGTTCATAAATGGTGCATGCTGAAAAATGATCGTAATACATCACAAAAATAAATCTTACTGCTGTTAATTTACTAAAGCAATTTGTCTCAGGTTAAGTTTGAGTGCTGTTTATACATAAAACTTTCATGTTCATTCTCTGACTCCATCATTACACAAAGTTATCTATATTGTTGTAACGGTAGAGTTTGTCTCAGAATGACAGTGTTTATTTTTTTATACAGTAATGCCAATTAGCAATATGTTATTAAAAAGTAGTTTCATAAGGTATTTTTAGAATATATTTGACTTATGGCAAAAATATTCATCTTCTTTAATTCATGTGCTTCATCTTTCTGTATGTCTTTTTAATTCTTACCTTAGATACATATTCATGTAAAGTACTAGTAAAATGGGCTAAGATTTCTCAAAGCAACTCCTTGCAAATATAAAATAAACAGAGCAAGAAAAAGACCAAATCCCAGAATAGATGTCTCATATATATATGGATATGTGTATATATGTATGTATGTATATATATATATATATATATATATGTATGTATGTATATATATATATATATGTATGTATGTATATATATATATATATATATATACATACATACATACATACATACATATATACAAATATAAATGTTAGTATATACACAAAAAACCAAAGCATTTACTCTATAAAGAAATATTACTCTATGTGTGGGTTTATGTACACACATATAGTTTTATGTATTTGTGTTCCACATAATAGTAAGAATTTGCATATTTCAAAAGAATATAACTTCTTTGTAGAATTTTCAATTAAAGCCTTGGTTGACAGATCTATCCTGAAAACATGAAATCAAATTGTATATTATTAAATATAGTATATTCAAAGTTCTAAAAAGTGAAATCATCATGTGTAATGACATATAGAAGGTGGTCCATTGTATTTGTCACTATTCTAATATTAGGTAGAATCACTAGCCATAGTTTTCATAAATATTAAGTAATTTTTTAAAAAACCTCCTACACAATATTTTGTAGTCATATTCAGGGAACTTTGGGAGTAGAGAGACTTAAGCAAATTTCTAATATGTATTTCTCAGTGGCACATTCCTTCATTAAACTTCTAGTGTATCTGTACAAAGTACTGAAAATATAAGTAGTTGTTATTAAAATATAAGGAACGGATAATGTGGACTGTGAAATCTCCCTGTTTGGTATTGCTCTTTGGTGAACCTGAGGAACTGAAGAATTTCTATATTGCTATGTGTCAAACAATGGAACATGGTTTGAGACAATTCTAACAAAACTGCAAAGGGAGAAAAGTATTAAAAACCATTATTTGTCTTTAAATGGAAAGTCAGGCCAAATCCCTGAGCAAAAACAAAAACATGAACACTTAGGATCTGATAAAGGATGGTATAGGATTGCTTGATATCTGATGAAGCAAGGCAGGAACCCTCTCTGAAGTAGATTGAAATGATTCCCTTCAAAAGGCTTCTCAGGAGTAAATATGAGGTTTTGTGGCTATTGTGGATGTGTACATCATTCTTGTGATAGGACAAATAAAGCTCACGTAAGAATCAGGATCTCTGGTCTTCCAGCTAACATGTGTTTCTGACAATTAAGTCAAATTCTAGGACAACATCCAACATCTTATATTCTTCAATGAAGTAGAATTCATTTCAACTGTATTAAATTCAATAATTTGATCAGTAGATGATTTCTCTCTGTTATTGACCAGCCTGCAATTTGATCCTCATTCTAATTCCTTCTACTAGTCACTCCCATTTTCACTATCTCTGTTGTGTACGCTACTGCATTGTAAGCTACTGCATACAAGATACTTTGGTTAACACCAATTTCAATGGAAGTAATAGAGATAAAATTAGACTACATTTGAAATCACTAAGCATATTTTACAGATGGAGTAGGCTTCAACTGGTTTTCTTCATTAAAGAAGCCTACTGATAGATACAATTACTAATAATTCATGCACATTGTATATGTTGGAAAAATGTTTGATAGGACAGTGGCTCATGAAGAACCAGAAAAAATCACTGAAGTTGTATTCTAGTGAATGGCATTCAAGGATTCATGAATATTTGCAATTTTTTCTAATAGTAATCGAGCAGAAGGTGCACACAGGATAAGTAACAAAGAAAATGATTCAATGAACGTTTTGCTTATGGCACTGTTTGAGTTGAAATGTCATGGACCAAAATGAAAAACTATTCAAAATTGTTTGTCACAAATACGTCTTCTGAGTTAAACATCTATGAATTGTTTGATGACAGAGAAATCATGTTACTTCTGAAATTGAGGACTTCATCCAAGTTTCAATGACTATACTGGCTTTAATTACTTGGTCCAGGAGATTTGAACCTAGACAACAACCAAATACAGAATAAGAAAATGTGAATATTAAAAAAATGCTTTGCTCACCCCAAACAGGCTTCCATTTTCCTGACATGAACAGTTATAGACACGTGTAGAAATTTATAAAAATGGATGTTTCTTGACTTACATTGGTCACTGTCTGGAAGGGAGATATAGTCAATCTATGTATATATTCTCCCATTTTTCCATTTTAATATGCATTGTGAAATTTTTCTGCTTATCTTGATTCCTTGGTCTTTCTGTAGTCTCTACACAATCCAATAGGAATAGAAATTGCTTAAGGTAACCCATAAACTCTATTTTCCAAATTCAAGTAAGTATTAGTTTTGAATCAAGCTCAACAATTGTACTCATGTTAAATTTTTCTGCAAAGATTGCAGCCATGTTTTATATTATTCAATAGGAAATATACTAATGACTAAATATGCACGTCACCAGAAACAACCTGTTTTCAAAACCAGCATATATGATGATCATCGTCTGTATTCACATATCTAACCTATAACCTAACTACACAATTCCTGTTCCTATCACAAGGTAGAAATTCATAAAATAAGGTTTGAAGAACCAGTCTAATTAGCAACAAGAATAGTTCCACAGTATTATTTATTCATGGGTAATACTATTTGAAAACAATTTGTAATTTCAGAAAAAAGATAATCATAACACCGGTTTGTATGAACAATGACATACATTATGTGGGAAACAATTAGTAATTAGTGTTTCAACTCATGTACAAAATTGTTAAAATTGGCATGAACTTGGGTAGCATGTGCTTCTGGCACATCAGTACTTTCAAAATGTGTGTTTTAGCGTTTATCCAAATTGTATATTTGAAGGCTGTAATTTTTCGTTGACAATTAAGAAAAAATATGATCAATAGCATTTTTTCTAAAATTCTCATGAAGTAACATTTTGAAAAACCAAGAATGCATTGTTCTTAAGCAAATGATATATAATATTTATTTTCCCATTTGCTCTAAGAAAGATATAGAAACAAAATTTTCCTTATCTAACTTCCTTCATATTTCATGTATTTTGTTTGTTGGCATATTTTGTTAATATTCAAAAAGGAAATTCCATTCTTTCTTTATGTATTTATTATTAGAGTACTAGAAATCTCTAAGTATTGGCCCTCATAACTATCTCCTGAAATTAATCAAAATGAAGTGTATTTGAAATGACATACTGAAAGTTTCATATATATCATTGGATTTCAATTCCTGCCAATAATTATATAGTCCACATTTCATATCAGACTACAATCCATTAATCAAAGACTGTTTGTGTCCCTTTATGTCTTGAACATCAAGTCCAGGTCTCTAATTTTAATCATCTAAAAAGGACAGGAAAAATGTATAGCAAAATTAATGAAAATACGGTGAAACATATGATTTTGCAATCGTCAACAAAACTTTTAATTGTAGCTGGACAGGTAGTAATAATTTTATCTCACTATACCTGAGCAATATCTACTGAATATTTCTCAAGACCAGTTTTATCTCTTCTAGATGTGATTGGTATAAGAATTTATAGAATCCCGTTAGAGACTCTTGTGTTCATACTTATTAGGATTTCCCCTTCCAAATGATCAACACAAATGGATCATTTGCAATAATTGGCATATGTACATGATATCAGATAAGCAGAAAGTGAATCAGATTGATAGATTATAGGTAGGCAGATAGAGATAGATAGATAGAGAGATAAATAGATAGGTAGGTAGATAGATAGATAGACAGACAGATAGATAGATAGATAGATAGATAGATAGATAGAAAGAGATGTATATAAAACTATGTTATGTGAAATCAAAAAAGATATGGACAGAAGCTATTTTTCTTTGTTTTTCTTGATTTTAATAAATTACATGAATTTTGCTGATGTTTCTACTGTATGTTCTTTCTCCTTTGGTATATTCCTGTCACTGCATTTGATTTTGGTACCTATTTTCTATATAAATTGGTCTAATTTGCGAGGAGAAGGAGAAAATTAAAATCCTGAAACAAGAACAAAATATGACCCATCCAAATAATGATACTCACAGGACACTCCATTGGAAATGAACATTACCACATTGTGATGGAAAAAGAGTATTGGAGATGGAGGAGGGAAATATTAGTGGAAAAAACAAACAAAGGATGTGTAACAATGCTCCACAAGAAATATACCCATTAGTGACATAAATGTAACTCTGCTCTATAGCAGTTTTTCACAAATTTTTTTTAAAAAAAGAACAAAAAATACCAACACAAAACAAAAATGAACTATTTATGGCATCCAAATTTCCTATTACTCTATTTTGTAGAGGTAGCTTTGTCACATATGACAATTTTTGCATTGTGAGATTTTTGTTCTTTTTGAATTCTCAAAGGAAAATAGCCTTTCCTGAAAGGTACAGAAAATATGACCAGGATTTAAGAGACTATACCAGTTGATATTAGACTGCATTATTCCCTAAATGCTACGTTGAACAAATTGTATTAAGGAATGATAATCTTTTTTTCTATTCTCAAGGGTGGAATTCTATTGATTTAGCAGAAAATTGAAAAGCAATTAAACTGAAGTGAATTATAACGTTTACCTCATGTTTACTGATATTCAGAATGACTACTCTGAAAAATTCTTGTCAAATATATTCTGCTTTGAAATAAGAAGACAAGCATCATGAAATTAGAAGCATACAAATGACAGCGTCCTAAAGAAAAAGAAGAAAAATAAAAACAATAAACACACACACTTTTATTATAGTGCAATGTCCAGCCAAAAGAAGGTATAGTTTATCAATTTAATTATAAGTAGTAATTCATTAAGTAACAAGAAAATGATGTAACTTACAGTTAGTGTTAAAAGTGGGATTTGTACTTGGCTAAATGAAATTCTCAGAAACTTAGTTTTATGAATGTTGGTTTGTGAGCATGGAGGTGTAACTTGACAACAGTTGTAACAGGATATGTAATTTTTCCTAAAATTTGTGATTCTCACCATATCAACACCTAATATATATTTTCATGTTGCTAGTTTCAATAGTTTATGACTAATCACATTCTTAAAATATTTAGCATGTGTTCTCTCTTTGAAGTTCCTTAAGCAATATGAGTAAATACTAAAATCTAAAACCTCATTCTACATTAACCAATTTACGCAGTGATCACCTATTTTAGAATGATTCTGTCAAAACCATGGCAGTAGTCTATTCTTGTCTAAAAGTTTTCTTGAAAGTTCTAGTTCAAATATCAGTGGAAATTCCTGTGTTTGGGGCATATAAATCAATTTGAAATTTCTGTAAAATATAAAATTTTGTAAAGATTTATTTGGTGCTCTGATACAAAGACATTAAGACAATCCTTAACATACATCCATTGATAAAGTTAACATAGAACTTAATATTAGGGGTCCATGATTGGATTCCCTATCTAATTTCAAGAAAAGGGAGGGTATGTAGGACCCTATCAAGACAATCACCATTTTGTGCATAATTTGTCCAATTTGAGACATGGCCTATTTCCAGCATATGAGCTTAAGTCTCTGAAATGATCACAGATGTCCCACCTGCACCCTACCTGATAAATTCCCCTAGCAACAGCCACTGAGTGAGAAGGTGGGAAGTCCCCAGAGCCCTGAGACCCCAAGTGTTGCATTGCCAGCATATTTTTTTGTGGTTTAGCTCGCTGCCCTATCTAATGAGACTGTTACAAGACTGTTATAAAACGCTGACTAAATGTCTGCTAAAATTGGTAAAGAATAACCAATTGTACTAATCAATAAGAATTTGACAAAACTTACTAACACTTAGCTACCCAATTGTTAGCCAATGATGTAACTGCTAAATTGAGGGCCCCTGCCCTTGCTTTACTTGTGATAAAACCCTGTCATCCCATAAGTTGGGGCTCTCAACTTTGACCCGCTGCATCCGTGAAGGATGGGAGACTAGGCTCGAGCTTGCAATAAACGATTCTCCTGTGCTCACAACAACAACAACAACAACAAAAACCCGATTTATTTGGTGCTAAAAAATAATTCCTGAATTGGAGAATACTATTCACTGGTAACAATACAATATTTATATATTTTCGTGCAAAAGATCTTAATATAATTTCTGTAATCAGGAAATAACTGGCACATATATTCATGGGGATTGCTAATTCTCAAAATAGCACTTGTCTGAGGTTGGGAGGTTGGCTCAGTTGTAGAGTGTGTGCCTTGCATGTATGAGGTCATGGGTTCAATTGCACAGCACCAAATAAGCAGAAAAATTCAGAAGTGGTTCTGTGGCTGAAGTGGTAGGGCACTAGTCTTAAACTATAGATTTGAAGGACAGTGCTCAGACCCAGAGTTCAGGACCCATAAGCCTCTCCCCCCAAATAAAAAAAAAAAAAAAAAAAAAAAAAAAAAAAAAACAAACTCTTGCACAACATAATGTGAAGCTATGTATATTCTGTGATGAAAAAAAGTAAGAATTGATTCAAGAATTGTATCAACTTACAAAAAATTATGAAGTGATATGATTTAAAAATCTTCAATATAATTACAAAAGGCATGCCATGCATAATTCTGCCCTATATTTAAACTGAGAATCGCTTTCTTTTCCTTAAGAATTGTGTAATGTTTGTAAAGTAATAACATTCATAGTATGTAGTGATAATAGGGAAACTATAGAATTAGGTAGAATTAATTATATTTTCATAAATTTATGAATGTTAAATTGTCAATATTGCACAACAGCACAATGTGAGGAGTTTCTAAAGACTGAAACCTGTTTACAATTAGTTTTCACATAGCTGTAGCTTCAGACCTGTACTGAAAGGAAATATCTGTATTTTTTAAATCCTGTAAATGTTAGAGTACTTAGTGGTTATCCTAAATGAGTGATAAAAGAGAATTTTAGGCAGGAAGCATAAATAATGTTTTATTTTAAATATTATTTCAAGATGCCATATTGTACATATTTATGCTTGGGATAATGCTATTAAAAGCATGTGAATATTTCTGCTTCCCTAAATAATGTAAGAAAAATTTTGTTGTTGCAACTGAGTAGGCATAAGTTGAAATAAGATTGCGCCAGATCTAATCAAATACTTCAGAAACATGTATAAGAGAAAATTATAGGAAGAAACGAACAAGAACATAGCAAATGATGAGTACACACATATTAACATAGTTCGACACAAAGAAACAAATCAATACTTTGTGGAAAAAAATGGAAAGTATTCATTTGGCCACTATATTTTCACACGTTGTCTTTACACAATTATCTAGACTATTGTATACTTCCCTCCAAAAAGAACTATAATTTGAGCTGACAATTATTTTCAAAATGAGGTTAAAATATTTGAATTATCATTAGGTCACATTAAAAGGATTTGTCTAAATTTATAATCGGGAAATCACATTTCCTTAACAAACTGCCTCTGGGGATTTTCTCTCCAGGAAATTCAAAGAGAAAATGGAGAGTATTTCAGATTCAGCAGATGGAGTGCTGTCTGAAATTGACCAACTAATAGAAGTTTGAATAAATTTTCATAAGTAAATCAACCTTCATCTGAAAAGAAACAGAGCTCGTGATTTTATAGCCAGACATACAGTGTTGCTCTTGTTAGGTCAGCTGTGCGTCTTACATATATTAAAGGTAGAATGTGGGAGTATAATTACTATTAACTGCATAAAATGTAGATCCTATGGAATGTCATTTGAACAGTGTGTATGTTCTCCCAGAGTACTTAAACTAGAGGACATCCACTTAATCACTATACCCTTCCAGGCAGAAATTTAATTAAATGAATAAATAACTCAATTCAAAACATAGAACAGGTAATGTAAAATGTCACTCATTTTCCAAGTAAGTTTACACAAGATTATTTTGGGAGTGGTTTCTCAAAAGGTGTTTATTCATGAAACATGTTCCCTTTTTCAGAATTCTCAATGGTTTTTGGTTTTTCATGGTGAAGTTTTTTTTTCTCATAAATTATTGATTGTGAGTCATTAGTCAGTATCAACTCTGATTGATTATTCTTCATTACTCTTTCGGGTGAGGTAATTTTTTTTATTTTCCACTTTATTTCCCACATGACTTTCAGGAAATATGCTTGCCTTCTGGATTCCTCTCTCCAGATTCGCTACAAGCTAGGTAGAACTGATTATTGCAGAATATATTCAAATACTTTTCTGTTTCCTTCAAATCAAAGGCATTGCAAAGTCTCCCCTAGGTTGATGTTTAGAAACTATGTTGATGTGAAAAAATAGAAATGTTATCTCAGATATGAAAGATCTGTATAACTACTTAATTCATTTGAAGTCCTCTTTTAGATAGAAAGATTTCCCAATATTTATTTAATATACGTTTTGAGCTTAAACGTTAGGAATGTTTCTGGAATTAATTCTGTACTATTATTTGTGTATAGCATATGGAGGATAAACAGTCCAATTCTCAGAACTATTCAGATGAATTTAATAAAAATTTTTACTTTATTTTTTATTTTCAAAATACTGTATGGAGGGGTTAAAATTACATGGGAAGATAATGAGTACATTTCTTATCAAGCATTGTAGACTCTTGATTTTTTCCCCTTCCCATCCCTTCTCATCCCCCTCACACCCCTCATCCTATTCTCCTCCCCCCAAACCCATGTTGTAAAGTTCGTTTTCTACATAATGATTTGTACATCGCATTGTTACAATGGATCCACCTGTATCCCTATTTAAACGATTTGTTTTCCCTAAATTTTTATAAAATTTTATTTTAAATATGTATATTTTGTTTAGTGAATTTTGTACAGCATTTCTACTTTGTGGATCACAGGTTGAATTATGAGGAAAAATTCCCAGAAAGCTACTGAAAATGTCATATAGTTTCTCTGCCTGCATAATGTCATTTTTTGAAAGTATAATTTGATACTTATTATTAAGTGTTAGGAAAAAATTCTAAAAGTTTCCTAGCAAAGACAAAGTTTTACATTTGGAGACTTAATGGAATACTGGCCAGAAATTTAGAGAACAGTTCTACAATTATGTGATAAGAACAGTCTTGCAGTTCATTGTGTAGTATCCTGGCATTTCAGTCAAAACTAGAGAATATGACAAGAGAATGAACTTGTAGGAAGACAACAACTGATATTCAGAAAATCTCTGAATATGAGTAATGTTTAGAACTGAGAGTAAAAGGAAAAATCCTGAGGAATGAGTTTCAAAGCCAGTATGGGCCGGAATGTCAGTGTGAATTTTGTCTCCAAATAACCACTAGAAAACCAAAAATGGCAGTCTCTTTCAAGTGGCAGAGCGCAAGCTTTGAGCTGCAGTGTTCAGGGAACAAGCCCAAGCTCAGAGTACAAACTCCACCACAAACAAAAAAAGGAAGTAACATTCACAATATTTCTGTGTAACATTGAGGGTCTACAAACTTAATGTTTGGCAGAAGTGCTTCAAAATACTAACTGCCTTATGATGAGATGGCATTTTTGGAAAGAATTTTACAGAGTTTTGCAAAATTACAAAGTTCAGAATCATTCCATTCAAAATTTTCCTTCAAAAAGAAACAAACATTTTACAAAGGGGGTTTCCATATGAGCAGAATGTGTGATATTAATAGCCATTTCCTACATATACCTTAATTCTTATGAGTATGCTATGTACTTTCAAGAATTTTCCATGAACGACTTACTGACAGCAGGTATGAACCAATGTACAATGGAATATTTGATAATAATGAGACACCAACAATGGATTTGGAATTATGTCTCTCCAGAGAATGCAAAAGTTATATGACTGTTTTGGCCTGCAATGACAGGGACAAGAGTTACAGAAAAATTTCAAGGCAAATAGAAAAGAATCAGCTTTTTGTCTGATTTTGGGAGAGTTAAGTATCTTGACTATTTTACATAATGAATAATGCCAGAACAGTCAATGAAACAAAATATGGAATTGAAGGGCATAGAAGACAAAAGCACATCTTTCAGGGACATATTGGACATAGTGAAGTGCTCATTACTTAGCATTCCCGGGTTGTTGGGTGAAGAAAGATAACTGAGGAAAGTACTGTTTCCTAAATTCTAAATGTAAGTGGAAGCATCACAATATTTGTTTTTCTTGGAATAATATGTTCCATTTCACTAGTTATTGCTGTAGAATATAATAAAAATATAAGAAAAGTATACTTATATTTGGTCCCTTATAAAAATTTCAGATAAACTTCTGTGTTCCAAACACAAGAATGGGTACAGAAAGTTTTAGAGTGTGTTAAACCATCTAATTTTGCAATGTTTTTCACAAGTCACAATATTCTAAATCTTCTCAATATTTTTCATGTGTTATGTAATTTGCAGAATTGTGTGACTTCTTCCCATTGCTTGTAGCAGGGAAAAAAATTCTTGCCTGGTACATACAATATTAACCAATATTTTTTTTGGTTTTGGGGGGGCAACGTGTACTTTTTGAAGATAACATATTTTGTACAGAGAATCTGTGATTTATCAGATAAGATTATGTGCGTAATTTGAGAATTTTCTGGTACATTTCTAATCTTTTGAAGAAAGATTAATCTGTAACTTTGGATTATAATTCAAGACCAGTTCACAAAACCATATCCAATGAATATTTGTTTTCAACTTGTGGGTAATTTTCCCCTCATATTTATGGGCCCACCACAACCATGTTATGGTTCGTTTGGCATTCCTGGTCCACAGCATTCCTACTGATACATGGAATACCCTTTGAAATACATTTTAGGAAGATCGCTCTGGCCAAAAATATTTATTAGTGGTTAGGATTCCTATGTAATCAAAAAAGTTGAAATATTTGACTGCAGATGAGGAAATTTCACATGTGAGAATCTTTCTCACATTTATGATAGATGTGAAATTGTAAGGGTTTCTGATCTGAGCCTCAGAGTTTCTCTGGGTTTGCAATTTCAAATGAGTATTAGGATTCGTACAGAAATATTTGAACAAAAATGATTTCAACATTCATTTGTCAACTTTGCCTTGCAACCTGGCCACAGGGAAACCTGTATCTTTTCTATGTTTTAGGAAAGTCAAGAGAACGAAACTATTTCCACAAGTGTGTGTATGTACTACAAAACCATCGACTTAAGTTTCTATGTGTAAATTTATGAAAATTGTGGTGTATATATCAATACTGTTTTTTAAATAGAATCTTGTCAAGGTGATGTACAGAGGGAATAGTTTACATATGTAAGACAGTGAATAAGTACTTTTCTCATTATATGTTCTTACTTTATTTTTCCTACACTGTTCTTCAGCATAAAAATCTTCATTTTTTCCCACTAGATGTAATGTGTATTTCCAAGGTATTATTTTGTTGGGATTGTTCTTAATTTGTTTCTCTCTTCTTTGTCTCATATTTTGACATTCCCTTTCCCATGCCTAATTCTGATTAACTTAAATGCAATACACAGTGTACCAAAACCAAATACAATGACAGCATTGTACAAAACATAGGAAAGTAAAGGAGAAAATGCAAATAAATAGAAACAGCTCCACAGATTCCTTTTTAAAAAATCCAGAAATAAAGCCAATTTAATTTGTATCTAGAATTCATTTTGCTTAGCTTAAGCTTCTATAGTCTTATGTATATTATTATTAAGCTATTGTGATCAACCTTTAGGACCAAAATGGACATATACCAGATTTTACAAATAAGAGAAAGCATGCACGATATGTTTGTTTGGGTCTGCACTCCTTCAATTCAGTTTTTGTTTTGTTTTGTTTTGTTTAACTCTTTACATTTCGTTACAAATGGGACTGTGCCATTCTTTCTAGTGAAAAATTGAATTCCATTTTGTATATATGCCACATTTTCTTGATCCATTTATCGACACTCAGGCATCTGGGTTGATTCCTTATTTTCCCTATGGTAAATAATGTTGCAATTAACGTGACTTTTACATTCTAATGGAATGCGTTGCAATCTCGATGTTGACTTGATTTGCATTGTTGAGCACTTCTTCATCGTTCCTTTAGTCATTCTTACTGCCCCATCACAGAAATCTCTCTTTAAATAATTAGACTTCTTGCCATAGAGGGTCATTATCGATTAGATTTTTTTTAGGGGGCAGGGAGCTTTAGCTGGTTGAATTTTCATTATATTTCAGCTCAAAGACCATTTTCTATTTCTTGGCTTCTGAAGATCTTCTCCCAGTCTTCTGGCTTTATATACCTTTCTAGATGTGTCCTTGGTCATGAAGGAGCTCTGCGGGTTCAATCAATTTTGTCTGGCTTTTCTTTGACTTAATGTATTTACGCCTCTGTAATCAGAAATTTGGAACCTCTTCTAATGAGCCCTAGTATTTCAGTAGTCCTTTCATTCACAATATTATTCATTACCTCGACATCTTTGATTCATTTGCAACTTGATCTGATGGATGGTGGTATAGCTTTTAAGTTTTTATAGGCCTTTAAACAGTATTACAAAAACTTATTATTGATTATCTCTTTTTAATTTTTCTGCATTTATCCTGCTTCCTAGTGAAGGGCCATAATTTTTTCTTTAGGAGTGACATTCAAAATATAGGTGCCCTGGTTTCTATTTTTGTATTCATTTTTATATGTCCCGTTTCATCCTAGAAGAGTACTGAAAGAGCTTAAGTGTTATGACATATGAACAAGAAGATTAGGATAAGCAAAATGAACACCAACATACATAAACAAGAGATTTGTCATTGTATTTTTTTAATATACGATGAAAAAGTATTTCTTTTTTCTTACTTTGTATTCTTTTTTATAGGGATTCTCCCTTGTCATTATATTTGATTTTGGTAGCCTGTGGATTGCTTAAACTTTAATCTGAATAGAACAAAGAAGGGGCAGAACAACATATTGAGATGGAGGAAAGTGCCACAACATTCCTCACAAGATAATATCTTGGAAATGTCATTTACTTCTGGATCCAAGGATATTTGAAGCAGAATAAAATGCAAGAAAAATGAGAGATAGGGTAACGTAAGACAAGAAAGTGATTCACTGGCTTACATACATAATTATAATAACTTTGTATATCAACTTGACAAGTTGAATTGAAGAGTAGAGTATTGATACACTTATTTTAAATTTCCTAAGTTTACACCTGGATATGTATGCAGATTGGTTTGCAGTCCATATACAGACTTGTGTTGATAGATCTGTTCTCTTTTTATTCTGAACAGTCTAGTAAAGGCACAAGTTACCATGAGTCTACAGGTTCCAAGCCATCCCTCAAAAATTATTATTGAATTCATTCCTCCTCACTATTTCTTCAGGAAAACCAAGAAACATTTGAAATTACACATTAGGCACACATATGCCCATAAACAGAAACTCTTCCATTTCACCACCAATAATAAAAATATTAAATTTCCTCATCTGTACCCAAGTAATTCAACTGTATTGATACTATATTGCATAGGAAACCAACCAACAAGTGTTCAGAAGGTTGATCTTCCTAAACTATGCTTCAGACTATTGCATTTTCATTAAGAATGTTGTATTTGGGAAATGAACCCCAAGATATGTATTCAAATGTTTTTTATCTTTCATGTTATTACTTCTAACATATTTATAAGAATATTCCTTTGTTGCTTTGTAGGTCTCTCCCCTATGATATAACCCTTGCTTACACTGCATTTGATGTCGGTATAATTTGTGGATGGGAAGGGAAAAAATTTGTTTAAATAGGGATACTGGTGGATCCATTGCAACAAATAGATGTACAAGGCGATATGTCGAAAACGAACTTTACAACTTTTGTGGTGGGGGAGGAGGTTTGAGTGGATAGGATGAGGGGAGGATGGGAAGGGATGGGAAGGGAAAAAAAGGAGGAGGCTACAATGCTTGATAAGAAATGTACTCATTATCTTGCCCATGTATTTGTAACCCATTTGTATAGAATTTTCACAATATAAAAATAAGGCTATAGACCAAAGTGCCAAATCAACTATAAATATGTGAGAGCAAATATATATGGAGCAAATTGCAAACAATTTGAAAATTGTCATCAAATATGGTTCCATGAAGGTTTTTTTGTTATACTCGACAGTTACAGTAAACTCTTCTTGAAACATTTTAGAAATATATTGACACATTTCCAGAAGATAAATATCTTCTTGCATGAAAAATATATTTTCTTCACGAACAATACCATCTTCACAAATTGCATTTCTCTCCTCAAAAGTATACATTTTGAATGATGTTTTGTGTAGACACAAGAACCTGGTTTTCCCTTGCCACAGGTTTTGGAAAGAACTACTAGAATCCTTGTTCAGATCAAATTACATATGGAAATTATTTAGATGGATGAGATACTTGTATAGTAAGAAATTTTCAGTCTTTCAGTACAGAGTAGAAAATCATAAGTTTGTATAAGAAGACTAATATCATTAAGGTTTTGTTATGTATTTATTACGCTCTACAATTGTAACAATATATGTAATGGAAGATGATACCCATAAGAATATTTAAGAACAGTGAAAAATGAAGTATGATTTGTTCTCTGTTGAGAAACAAATGCAGATTTGATGATTGACGTTTCCATACTCCAACCTTACCATGTCTATGTGAAAAGTGGCAGGGTGAATTCCAATGAAGACATAAACACCTGCGTTTATTTATGGATTCAATGTACAGGTGAATAGGTAGAAGAAATCAAAATGAATTCATTTGCTTGAGTGAACGTAACTATATACCTACGTACATATATGTTTATGTATATAAGTAAGATGTAGCTAAAACTATGAGAAATGGTTTGCATTCATGGTGTGATAACAATGATTCCTGCAAGAAATAAGAGAAAAATATTATTTACTTTCTTTGGAAAAGACCCTAGTGTATATTTCTGTATTCTGCATATGAACATGAACTTCATTAGTAGTTCAAGAGATATTCAAAAATTAATAAGACCACATCATCAGTTATTTTCAAAAAATTTCATGCTTGCTGTTCCACTTCCATTTCCATTTAAACTTGTTCTTTGAATACAAACCATTTCACAAATTATGCTTGGACACTCTCTGTCTCAACACATTCAATGTTAGTTGAACATTTGAAGTGTAACACTACTCAATCCATTACTACAATTATTATGGTCCAGTTCTTCAAATCTTTCCCAATACTCCCCATTCAGGGTCAGCTGTGCGTTGGCAACGGTTCTGAAATATGTCTCTTTTAAAATATTCATGAAGGTTTCATGATCCAGGAAAATAAGAAGAAAGTGTTCACATGTTTGAATAGAATAGAAAAGCCACAGTGGATTTTCTATATAATGTTATTGCGATGAATTTAAATTAACATGATATTTTTATCTCCATTTCAATATTTGTGAAAGCATGCATAAAAACAAAGCACAAAGAGTGATTATTTCATGAGATGTATTCTTTAAAAGGATATATGCTGTATGGTAGGCAAGTAAAATATGAAGGGATATCATGAAAATCCCTTCAGTTACAATTACAAGAAATGTAATAAAAAAATAAAATGCTTTCCCATTATTATGTGTAGAGAAATAAATTCCCTTAAAAGTGCCATTCACATTGTGAATTGGTATGAAGTAAATATATTCATCAGTCCAGAAATTTAAGAAACATCCACATGTCAATTGTCTGTGATGAGTGAAATATTGGACTTTGAAATGTATATAGAAAATTTCCCTTAGCTAGGTTAATATTATTTCATTAAAAATACTTTCTCAAATATATATGGTTATGAGAATTCCATGCCAGAAGCACACCAAGTTTTGGAATGCATGGCTGGGTTTGAGCCAGGGTCTGATGTTTAACTATCAATGGCCCAATTATGGATTCACTTCTCATTACCGAAGAAGACATATAAGGAAAATATTCCTGGACAACCTGTGATTAATGTTTATCATGATTGAGTAAAATCTAGAATTGAAGGTAGAAAAAATATCCTCAGTTTTCAAGCGAAAATTTGTAACACTATTTCGTTTGCACACACACACATACACACACAAATACACACACACAAACACACACAAATATTTACCTCTCCAAATGGACAAGACAGGAAACAGAAAATGAGATCACACACACAAATCTACTCATATATATATATAATGACAAAAATAGGGTTGGATAAACTTTAAAAGACAAATGAGGAAGTAATATTGTCTACATATTCACACATTCTTCCATCAATTCACAGGTTCTCAAGTATCATCCAATTTTAGAAGCCAGAAAAATTATGATTCATAAATAGGACATATTATCATAAGGGAACAGATTAGTAATACTTGGAATCATATTAAATGGTAATAACAAAGGAAGTTCACTGCATGAAACACTACTCTGAATTGCAAAGAGAAAATGCAAATTAGTACAACTAGGAATTAAATAAAATCTAACTGGCTCCTATCAGGATGAAAGTATTTCCGAGATTTTGGAAATACCAGCGAGTAAACCAAAATACCAGTGATGAATATTGCATTACAGTCCTTTATTTGGTTCTTGCTGGTCGTTGGGCTTGAATTCTGGGCTTGTTCAGAGTCCCTGAGCTCTTTAAAGTTCTAATGCTCTACCAGTTTATCTACAATGCCACTTCCAGTTATGAGGTAAAGAGGGTGTGACAAAGGTTCCTGTTGGACTGCCTTGAAAACTATTCCTCAGATCTCAGCCTCCTACATGTCCCTAAACGACTTGTACACTGCTTCTTTTCTCTGTTATCCAGAGTGTTGATGATTTTTCTGTTTCATTGTTCCCGATATTCATGCACACTGCAGGTCCAAAAGTGATTTTCCTAAGGGATAATGCTCTATAGTATTCCATTCTGAGGGGATGAATTCCAGAAATGACTCTTTTGTTTTCTTCTAAGGCCTGAGTTGGAGCTAGATGCTCAGCTAGGCTTTTGTTAATATTAATGATGCAGTTTTCCTTGGTGGGGGAGGCGCGGCCTTCCCTCCTCTGCTTCCTGAAGAGTGAGAATGTCAGGGTTCTATTCACTCCAGATTCGTGGTTCCTGGGACATGTCTGGTCTGTGAACTGCAGGATGAAAACATCTGCTACTCGTCAGTTCTTGCTGGTGTTGAGTAGAATCCACAACCATGCTGTGCCTGGCATCTCTGTCCTGAACTCTCTCTGTTGTAGGTATGGAGGGTACAGCTGCCGCCACTGCCACCACTGCCTCCACAGCTGGGGCTACCAGCAAGTGGTCCTATCTGTATCCTTCCCTGTATTTTCCCTCTCTGGCCAAACTCTGTATTGTGATGGCACAACTTGGTGTGATACTTTAGCCTAGGACTGCTCACTGGAACACTAAATCTGCTTTCTATGCAAGAGCTTGTTTAGCTTCCAGCTTCTTCTCTGCCATCTTCCTCTCCCTCCTAGGCAGTTGTTTCTTTGAGGATTTGTTCTTATAGAATTGACATTTTCAAGTTTCAAATATATTTTATATATTAGGCTGTTGTCCATTGTATAGCTAGTGAAGATCTTCTCCCAATCTATGGGCTTTCTTCTGATCTTTCTAGCTATGTATACTTTGCCATGCAAAAGTTCTGCAGCTTCATGAAATTCCATTTGTCCATCTATTTTTGATTTGTGCTGTTTCTGTGTCAAAGAGACCTAGGATTTCTCCAATTGCTTGCTGTGATGTTTTCAGGGTGTCTGCTTTGACTTTGAGGTCTTTGATCCACTTGGAGTTGATTCTGGTGATTAATCAATTTTGCCAGCACCATTTACTGAAGAGGGTGTCTTTCATTCTATTCTTTTAGGTCCCTTATCAAAGATTAGCTGCTATTAGTCTTTGGGTTCATTTCTTGGATTTCAATCTTATTCCATTGGTCCTTAGGTCTGTTCTTGTGCAAGTACCAAGATATTTTGATTACTATAGGTTTGTAGTAGAGATTAAAATTTGGTGTTAATGTTCCCCTAGCACAGTTCTTTCTCTTAAGGATTGTTTTTGCTATTCAGGGTGTTTTATTGTTCCATATAAATGTTTGGATTGCTTCTTCTACTTCATTGAAGAATGAAGTTGAATATTGATGATTTGCAATGAATTTATAGATAGCCATGGGAAGTATTGTCATTTTCACTGTTGATCCTTCAAATCAAAGAGCATGGGAGGTTTTCCAGTTCCTAAGTTCACCTTTGATATGTTTTTCAAATAATTTAAGTTTTCATCGTAGAGATCCTTCACTACTTTGGTTATGTTAACTCCTAAGTATATTATTTTTTGTAACGGTATTACAAAAGGAGTAGCTTTACTGATTTCAGCAGCTCTCTTCTCATTGTTGGCATACAGAAAAGCCATTGCTTTTTGAGGGTTAATTTTATGCACTACTACTTTGCCAAAATTTCATATTAGGATAAATAACTTGTGAATAGAGTCCATGAGATTCTTAAATATGAGATCATGTCATCGACAAAGAGGGAGAGTTTTACTTCATCTGTCTCTGTTTGGTTCCCCTTTTTATGTGCATCATCTTATTGATGTAGCAAGGCATTCTAATACTAAATTGAAGAGAAATGGAGAGAGTGGACATCCTTGACTCAATCCTGGTTTTAGAGGAAATGGCTTTAGTTTACACCATCTAGGTAAATGCTTGCTGTAGGTTTGTCTTATATAGCCTTTATTACATTGACGAATGTTGCATGGATTCCAAATTTTTCCAAAGCCTTCATCATAAAGTGGTGTTGGATCTTGTCAAATATTAATTCTGCATCTATTGAGAAAATTATTTGATTCTTATCCTTGCTCGTCAGAAGTGATAATTTGTAATAATTGATTTGCGTATATTGAACCAGCTTTGCATCCCTGAAGAGAATCCTGTTGTTGATTGATTCTGTGATTTTTTAGATTCTAATTCACTCAATTTTGATGTAATTTTAATTGTTTCCATCTACTGGATTGGAGTTTAGTTTGCTGTTGTTTTTCAAGGAAGTTCAGATATCTCATTAAATTGTTGGTTTCACATCTCTCCAAATTGTTGATGAAGGAACTAGAAGCTATAAACTGGTAATTTGTGTGTTCATATTTGTTGAA
Organism: Dipodomys spectabilis; assembly: GCF_019054845.1. Taxonomy (NCBI): domain Eukaryota; kingdom Metazoa; phylum Chordata; class Mammalia; order Rodentia; family Heteromyidae; genus Dipodomys; species Dipodomys spectabilis. The sequence goes on along the minus strand of NW_024870841.1, from coordinate 4,184,497 downwards.
TAATATGAATATTTAAATTTACTCTCTAATCTTTTACATGGGCCACTGATGATTCAGCCATGTGTTGTTCGGGCTCCATGTGTTAAAAGAGACTTTCTTTGCTGGGTTGTAGTATTGAATTCTAATTTTATTCCCCTTGGTATGAGAGAATGCAGGGCATAATTTCAATGTTTGTGAATATGGACAAGTTTGCTTTGTAACCTAAAATGTGCTCTCTTTTGGGAAATGTTTCATGTCCTGCTGAGAAGACTGTATATTCTGATGTTGCTGGGTGATATATTCTTTTAAATCTAGTCTGTTAAATGTAGTTGGTCTATGCAGTTATTTAGATCTGTGGTATCTCTGATCAATTTTTGCCAAGTTGATCTATCTAGAGGGGATAATGTTGTGTTAAAGTCCCCAACAATTAATGTCTTTGGATCTAAGTGAGATTTGAGAAAAAGTAGGGTTTCTTGAATAAATTTGGGTTCTTGGATGTTTGGTGAATAGATGTTTAGAATTTTAATATCCTCCTGAAGGAGAGATCCCATAACTTGTATGTAGGGACCTTTTTTTATCTCTTCTCATTAATTTTATTTTGAAGTCTTTTTTATCTGATATTTGGATGTCAACTCCTACTGGTATATGGATACTGTTTACTCACTAAATTTTATTACAGCCTTTCAATTTCAGAATATCTTTGTTTTTATTGACAAGTTGTGATTTTGAAAGCACCAGATAGAAGGATCCTGCTTTTTAATCCATCTAGAAAGGCTATGTCAGTTAATTGGAGAGTTTACTCCACTAATATTGAGCATTAGAACTGATAGATCTTTGGTAGTTCCTGCCAAGTAGCTCACATTCTTGGGGGATGTGACAGCTGGGTTCTTCCTATGGTTCTTTGATTCTCAGTTTGGCATTAATAATGCTCTTGTTGGTTTTCTATGTGTAGGACATCTTAAGTATCATTTGTAGGGCTAGTTTTGTTCCATATATTGTTTGAGTTTTTCTTTGCTATGGAAGGTTGCTTTTTTTTTTTATTCCATTATAAAGGAGAGTTTAGGTTGGTACAGTATTCTTGCTTGATAGTTTGTCTTTAGAGCATGCCATATATCATTCCAGGCTCTTCTTGGTTTGCTTGACTCTGCTGAGAAATCTTCGGTTATTCTAATTGTTTTTCCTTTTTGAATGATTGATATTTCTCCCTGACAGCTTTAAGGATTCTTTGCTTTCTCTGAATTGCTCCTATGTGTATTATACTGTATTGGTGGTAGGTCCTGTTCTTGTCTGATCTATTTGGGGTTCTAAAAGGCCTAGGTTTTTGCATGTTAGGTTAGTTCTCTGCCAGGATCCTGTTAAATAAATTTCATAGGACATTAACTACTGTCTCTATGTGCTTTTCTACACGCATTTTCCTCACATTACACTTTCTGAAGGTGTTTTCAAAATATGCAATAAACCTATCATATGTCTTGGATATGTCTTGTATAGTTGTATGTTCTTTCACTGTTTCACCTAGGCTGTCTTCAGTCCTAAAGATTCAGTCTTCTGCATGGTTAACCTAATGTCAAGACTTTCTATTTTGTGTTTTATTTCCTTTCCTTCTAATTAGTCTGCTTTTATGACTTCAAATTCTTTGTTGGAGCTTTGTTTTGGTTTTGAATGGACTTCATTAATTCCTTAATTTGGATATCATGAATGACTCCATTGAACTTTGTCTATTCTCATCCAGCTTGCACAATTCCTTTATTCCTCTTTGATTAGCTTCCTCATGTTCAGGCAATTCCTGTCTTTCTCTTTGGCTATTTTCTGCCTGCTCAGGCAATTCCTGTATTATTCTTTGATTAGCTCCCTCGAGGTGAAGAGATTCCTGTATTAATTTTTGTCAGTTTGATTATGCTCACAATGTTACTGTATCAATCCTTGGTTAGCCTCTTCTTGCTCCCCATCATGCTCACACTGAGTCCTTTTCAGGCATTCTATCTTATTATTCACCAATCTTATTATTCTCCATGTTTCACAGTGTTTCTAGAACTTCTGGGCAATTCTCTGGATTATTCATGAACTGTTCTGTCACCAAATATCATGAGTGGGAGTTGAGACACCTGGACTTGCCATTTTTCTTCTGTTTCTCTGGCTTGTTCTGCCCACTTGTTATGAACCAATTTACTGCTAGGACTATTTTAAGGCCAGCATCAACAACAGCCCTTTAGTTGTACAGATTAATTGATGCTTTCAAAATGGCTGCAGATACAATCTATTTCAACACATACAATCTAATTCAACATCAAACTACTATGGATTATTGAGCTAGGAATATCAAAAAGGTATATAGCAGACCAGAAATTAATAGGTTTAGGAAGAATCATCGGGAAAAATAGAATCAGAGCTATAAAAATAAAAATATATATTTAAAATTAAAAAAGAAAAATTGTTATTTTCAGAAAGAGCTAAAATACACACATCCTCTGATTGTGAATGCCTGGCAAAAACATTACAGCTAAACACACAGTTGAAAGATCTGTCACAAAAATAAACTGAAGTGAAAAACAAGAAGAAAACTAGTAAAGAAAAGAGTTAACAGAATATTGGGATCCTCACGGGAAAAGTAATGCAGAAGTAGCATGTCCCAGGGCAAAATGTGAAGATATGAAAAAACTCTCCATAGCAGCGTGAGAATTTCAAGGTGAAGCTGAAAAGCAAAGGTGCTGTGAAAAGGAGCAGCAGTTGGACAGCCAAAGGAACTCTCCTGTGACTCTGGAAGCACACTTGCAACTTGAGGAGTTTCAAAAGGATATTGGGATCATGAAAGGGAGCTTTCATGAGAGAAATGGAGGAGGATAAAAAGGGAGAAGTCTCCAATGTTCCAGACTGAGCTTAAGGATACTAAGCAGGTGTTAAAGGAACTAGAATACCCTGATGTTCAGGGAAACCACTGAGCTAATTACATAGGTCGGTAGACCACACTAAAACTAGTAGATAACATTGAAAGAAGCAAAAATAGTGGTAACAGGGAATAAATGTCGAGACACATGTGTTATAGCAGAATGTAAATGTAATAACGTGATAAAATGGTCACAATGTCTGGCAGTGTGATATCACAATGGTCATGATGTCACAGTGGATTTCTGATGTCACTTGTCATACCTGAAATATGAGGTCCAGAACAGATTATGAGCTCAGAAAGATCCTAAGATATCAAAATAAGAGCATATCAGAGATGATTTGAAGACAGGACAGGATTGTGATGTTTCAGTTGGTTAGTGATGTCCCAGGGAAAATGTGATGTCAGAAGGGATTGTGATGTCACAATGTTTATGAGATCACAATGAGTTTCACAGATCAACAAACATGCCACATTTGAAATAGAATGGAATTGCAGAATAGGCATTCACAATGGATCTATGACAGCACAATGACATTGTGATATCCTAATTCTATGATGTCATTGTGTTTTTGTGATATCATATTGAACTGACGGTATCATAATGACAATGTGATTTTATACTGGTGATGATGTCACAAGGGATTTGTGACATTACAATAGCATGTCATCTCAATTGTCTTTTGTTAATGAGGACATGGGTACACATGTGGTTTTTCAAAGTTGCTAAGAGGTTATAGTAGGATTGGGATGTCACAATGTGATCATGATGTCAGAACAGCAATGCAATTTCACAATAGTTTTGTCACAGTGAAGATGAGGTTAAATTGGGTTTGTAATGTAGCTAAAAGTTTGTGACATCACAATGACATGTCCAGTTCATTTTCATCAGTGTCCAGTGCAGCTGATGGGCCCCTCTGTTGTATGATCTTCCCACTTTACCTCCGATTTGGTGTATTCCTTCTAGTTTCCCTCAGAATTGCACATATATGCCATATATTTGGTCAGAAGAATTAGGTCATTATGTAATAATATAACAAGACGAGTGGAGGTCATTGGTTCTAGGGACCTGTTTACTTTGTCATATCTCCATATATTTTGTATTTTACATTCACATATCAGGGACATCATACCATTTGTCTCTTTACTCTTGGTTTACTTCCATCAAAATAACTTTTACTAAATTTCATGCATTTTCCTGCGAATTCCATTATTTTCTGTTTTCTATTGACTGTATAATATTCTATTGTATACAAGTGAAACAATTTTTGGGTCCATTCACCTGCACTGGGGCTTCTGGGGTTCTTTTTATATCTTGGCTATTATGAACCATGTGCCAATGAATGCAGAGATGCATGTGTCCCTGTGTACTGCTTCCTATTGCTCACGGTAGATTCTGAGGCATGGTATGGCTGGGTCATAGGGGAAGTTTATATTTAGCTTTCAGAGATATCTCCATACTGTTTTCAAAGTGTTTTTATTACTGTACATTCCCAACAGTAGTGCAATAGGGTTCCTCTTTCTCTGTTTTCATTCCAGCATTTGTCATTGGCTGAATTTAGGCTGCGGACAATTCTGATTGGGTAAAGTGATATCTCAGGGTTGTTCTTATTTGCATTTTCTTTACAGACAAGGAGGATGAACATTTCCTCATGTATTTCTTTGCGATTTTTATCTCTTCTAGAAGTCTGTCTTGAGTTCCCTTGGTCATTTAGAAATTGGTTTGTTAGTTTTTGGAAGAATCATGTTCTTGAGTTCCCTGTATGTACTGGATATATCATGGGTAAATTGTTTTCCCAATTGGTTGTCTGTCTTTCCAGTTTGAGTTCTGTGTATTTAGCCGTGCAGAAACTTTTTAAAGTAGTCCCATTTGTGGAATCTCTCTTCAAAATATTTTGACCCTGTGATTCTGTTCAGGAAATTCCTGCCTGTGCCTAGAACTTCGTGTCTGTCCTTGTCTGTCCTGAAGTAATTTCAGAAATTCACATTTGTTGTTAAGGTCTTCAATTCATTTTGAGTTGATGTAGGGTCCATTTTTAGCTTTCTGCATGTGGCTGCCAAGTTTCTTCAGCACCAGTAGTTGAAGAAGCTACGGTTCTTCTCTGCATGTCTTTGGCTTCTTTGTGTAATATCAGCTGACAGTAAGAATACGGTTTTATTTCTGGATCTTCTAATCCATTCCAGTGGACTTGGGGCCTGTTTTTTGCCAGTACCAAGTTGTTTTCTTTGTTATCATGGCTCTATATTATAGATTGAGAACGGTATCATCATTTCTCCAGTGTTGTTGGGGTTTCTGCATAGAATGGTTTGGGCTATGAATTTTTGTACTGTTTTCTCAAGTTTAATATATTACGCCATTGAGATTTTAATGGGAATTGCATTGAATTTGTATATTAATTTAGGCAGTAAGATCATTTTCCTCATATTAAATCTGCCTATCTAAGAACATGGAAGATCTTTCCATTTCCTGGAGTCTTCTATGATTCCTTTCTTTAAGTTTTTATAGTTTTCATTAAATACTTTCTTTACATCTCTGGTTAGGTTAATTCCTAAATATTTCATTTTTTTTGAGGTTATTGTGAATGGGGATCTTTCCTTGACTTCCCTTCCTGCTTGTATGTTCTTAGAGTATAGAAAGGCATATGATTTTGTGGGTTAATTTTGTATTCTGCTGCATTGCCAAAGTGGTTTACCAGTTCTAAAAGTTTGAGGCTGGAGTTTTGGGGACCAATGAAGAATATTATCATGTCATCTGCAAAAAGGGATACTTTCAATTCCTGCTTTTCTATTCAGATCCCTTTAGTGTCTTTTGCTTACTTTACTACTCTAAGGATTCCAGAACTGTAATAAAGAGAAGTGAGAAGAGTGAGCATCCTTGCCTTCTTCCTGATTTTAGGAGAATTGTTTGTTGTTTTTCCCCATTAAATATAATATTGGCTATTGGTCTGTCATATATAGGTTTTACTGTTTCAAAGAATGTTTCAACTATACCTATGCTCTCAAGATCTTTTAACATGAATGAATATTGTATTTAATCCAAGGCCTTTTCCATGTCAATGGAAATAATTATGTCATTCTTGAGCTTGGATCTGTTGGTGTGATGGAATACATTTATTGATTTACGTATGTTCAATCCTACCATCATTTCTGGGATGAAGTCTACTTGATCATAATATACGATTTTTTATATGTTTCTGAATTCTGTTGGATAATGTTTTTGAGGAGATTTATATCTATGTTCATCAAGGAGATTTTTCTGTAGTTCTCTATTTTGTTGGGTCTTTGCCTAGTTTGGGGATGAATGTGATATTGGTTTCATAGAATTCCTTCTGTTTTTTGTTTGTTTGTTTGTTTTCTGAAGAGTTTGAGGTGTGTGGGTATTAGTTCCTGTTTATAGTTTTTATCATATTCCTTTGGTCCTTGGATTTTCCTTGTTTGAAGACGTCTGATTGTTTTCTCTATCTCATTGTAAGTTATTGGATTATTTTAATTGAGGAATTTCTTCTATGTTCTGTATGGGCAATTTGTATTTCTGTAAAATTTCATCCATTTCTGCTGTTTTTCTCCCTTACTGGAGAGTTCCAGGAAGATGGCGGAGGAGAAGCTGGAATCTGAACAAGCTCTCGCATAGAAAGCAATTTTAGAGTTCAAGTGAACAGCCCTAAGACAGAGAACCACACCAAGTGTGCCATCACAGGACAGAGGTTTAGGCAAGAGAGGGGAAATCAAGGCAAAAAGACATATCTGAGCGCTTACCAGCAGCCATCGCGGCAACTGCAGGGCACCATAACTGAGCCACAGAGTCCGGGACAAAGGAGCCAGATGCGGCGGGCGAACAGATTCTACTCAACACCAGCAAGAACGGACAAGGAGCAGACATTTTCATCCTGCAGTTTGCGGACCAGAGACCGACCCAGGAAAAAAGACTCGGCTTGAGTAGAAACCCGACTTCCTCACTCCTTCTCAGGGAGCAGAGGAGGGAAGGCCACCCCTCCCCCCCAGGACCAGTGATCTCCATCTTGGATATCAACAAAGCTTGGTGGAGCTGCGAGCTCCAGCTCAGGCCTTGCAATAAAACGAGTCATTTAGCAGATCACAAGAACTTAACAGCAGCGTGACCTGCCAGACTCAGCTCCATCCAGGGAAAAGTCACCCAGCTCGGGCGCCAGCCATAGGAGTGGCTTTCCACACTGGATAACCAGAGCCAGAGGCTGCCCCTCCCTCTAGCCTCCACAATCGTTTGAAAAACAGAAACCCTGAGAATGGCTCCAGGCTGGGCTCTGTGAGGTTTTCACAAAATACCCCCAAGGAAAAGCTACTGTTTATTGAAAGGCCTCAACTCTACCCAGAACCTAGTCTCATCACTGCATTCCCCTCTTGTGTGATTCTCAAACCAGATCACCCTCCCATTAAACTAACCTGGGAAGGGGATCTCAAAATCTTGGGTAAACCAGAGCATTTTTCTGCCTGTTCGAACAGTCTGACTTAAGAAATCAATCAAGCCACAGGACCTCAAGCAGACCAGAGACTCCAACAAGAGGCTGGCTACAGACACAAGGGAGATACAGGATTTTTCCCACCCCTCCCAAAAAAATCAAAAAACTTTTTTTTTTGGTACCTTATATATATATATATATATATAAAATTTCCTTTTCTAAAACTTTTATTAATCTTTAATTTTTGCCTCTTTTGAAAAAATAATTGTTTTCCAGTAATTTTTTTTTCTCTTATAATTTTTATTTTAGGAATACGTGAATGTGCGTTTTCCTTTCTTTTCTTGTCTTCTTTCTCTTTGTCTCTCTTTCTTAATTATCTTTTTGTGTTTTTGTCTAGCTCTACTGAAATTCTGATCTTTTCTTCTCCCTTTCCACTCCATTTCACCTTTTCCTCTCTTTTGTTCTTCTTTATGTGACTTAACCCTTGTCCTGCACATCCTCAGATAAACCCATAGTTAACTAGTAGACCTATCCCCCATTGTGTACACACTTAATCCACAAATTTATTACTCAATTCAAAACCTCAGAGACTTAAATTCCTTAATAGCAGTACTACCCCTTTATACCTATATAATATTTTAAGCATTTTTTTAAGTTTTTCACATTTCCTCTATGTCCCTCACCTTCTCTCAAAATATTCACATTCCTCTCTAAATAGATGGTCTTTTAATCTCTAAAATAACATTAATTTTTACGTTTCTATTTTTTGTCTGGTCTCTTTTCATTCCCATTTCCCCTTCTTCTTTTCCTCTCTCTCTCTACTTGCATACTACCCAACCTATTTCCTGCATTGTGATTAGGACATAGTTAACTCTCCCTGTGCCTCCCCACACCAATCTATCCCTATTCTTTATGCACATCTCTCCCTAACCCTAATAATTTCTGGTTTTACAAATTCTTCTCTGTGGTTCGAAGTCCATTAACATATAGTTGTTTGATGTTGAATAGCTGTATCTGTTGAACTAGATTGTAACTGTAGACTATTGACTGTACAAATGCAAACTTTGGTTGATGGTTGCCTTAAGATAGTGTTCTAGCACAAAACTGGTGCTATCTTCATCTCAAATGGGCAGAGTAAGCCGGAAAAACACAAGAAAAATGGCAAATTCGGGTATCTCAATTCCCAATCTTAATAATCAGGGGTCAGAACAGATAATGAATAATCCAGAGGAGAGTTCCCAAATAGCTCTACAAACACTACTGGCAAACATGATAAATGAGAATTTTGACAGCGTACAAAGGACTCTGTATGAGAGTGATAGGGAGAGAGAGGAGGCATCCCAGAAGTTTATACAGGAATATCATAAGCATGAGGAAGCTACTCAAAAACTGATACAGTATTTGCGTGAACAACTTGAGAATACTCAAAGAGAAAGGGAGGAATGGCGTGAGCAGGCTGAGAACACTCAAAGAGAACTGCAGGAATCCCACGAATGGCAGGAAAGAGAACTGCAGGAATCCCACGAACGGGAGGAAGCTAATCAAAGAGTAATACAGGAATTGAGAGACCAGGTAGAGAACACACAAAGATCACTAAAGGCATTCATGGAATCCATTAACAAAGAGCTGAAGGAAGTCAGGGAGCCCACAAAGGGAATGCTGAATGGAAATAAAACTAAAGGAATGGGAGTCCAAAGAAACCATAACCAATCAACTAAGTGATTTGAGAATAAACACTGAACACCAAATTAAGGAAGTAAAGAAATTCATACAAGACCTAAAACAGAGCTTCAACAAAGAATTTGAAGCCATCAAAGACGACCAATTAGAAGGAAACGAGATAAAAAACAAAGTAGAGAGTCTTGACAGCAGGTTAGACCATGCAGAAGATCGAATCTCAGCGATTGAACACAGCCTAGATATTATAGAGAAAGAACATACAACCATCCAAGACAAGTCCAAGAAATATGATAGATCTATCCTACACCTGGAAGACACCATCAGAAGGCCTAATCTAAGGATACTGGGTGTAGAGGAGCACCTAGAAACAGAAGTTAATGGTCTAGGAAATTTGTTTAACAGGATCCTAGCAGAGAAGTTCCCAAACATGCAAAAAGATAGGCCTATTCAGATACAAGAAGCTTTTAGAACCCCAAATAGACCAGACCAGAATAGGACATTCCACCGTCACATTATAATCCACACAGGATCAACTCAGACCAAGGAAAAGATCCTTAAAGCTGTCAAGGAGAAAAGGGTAATCACCTATAAAGGGAAACCAATTAGAATCACCCCAGATTTCTCAGCAGAGACAATCAAAGCAAGAAGAGCCTGGAATGATGTATGCCATGCCCTAAAAACAAACAACTATCAACCAAGAATACTGTACCCAGCTAAATTCTTCTTCATAACTGAAGGCCAAATAAAAAGCTTCCATAGCAAAGAAAAATTGAAACAATACATCTCCACTAAACCAGCCCTACAAAAGATTCTTAAAGATGTCCTACACATAGAAAACCAACAAGACCGCAATAAAGGCCAAGAAACTGCACCCAAACTGAGAATCCAAGAACCCTAGGAAGAACCCAGTTTTCACAGCCCCCAAGAAGGTGGATAACATGGCAGGAACACCCAAATACCTCTCAGTCCTATCTCTTAATGTTAACGGACTGAACTCTCCAATTAAGCAACATAGACTGTCTAGTTGGATTAAAAAACAAGACCCTTCTATCTGCTGCCTGCAGGAGTCACATCTTGCCCGTAAAAACAAACATATTTTCAATGTTAAAGACTGGAACAAAATCTACCAAGCAAACGGCCCCCATAAATAGACGGGAGTTGCAATCCTAATATCAGATAAAATAGACTTCAAATTAAAATTCATGAGAAGAGATAAAGAAGGTCGCTACATACTAATTAAAGGATCTCTCCTTCAGGAGGATATTACAATACTTAATATCTATTTGCCAAACAATGGAGCACCCAAATTTATCAAAGAAACACTACTTTCCCTCAAATCCCATATAGATCCAAAGATATTAATTGTTGGGGATTTTAACACCACTCTCCCCACTAGATAGATCAACTCTGCAAAAACTCAACAGAGAAACCGCAGATCTAAACAGCTGCATAGATCAACTAGACTTAACAGAAATCTACTGAACATTTCACCCAGCAGCATCAGAATACACGTTTTTCTCAGCAGCACATGGAACGTTTTCTAAAATAGACCACATTTTAGGCCCCAAAGCAAACTTGTCTAAATTCAGAAATATTAAAGTTATACCTTGCATTCTCTCTGACCACAAGGGAATAAAATTAGAACTCAACACCAAAAGCCACCAAAGAAAGTCCGGTATCAAATGGAGGCTGAACAATACGCTGCTGAATCATGAGTGGGTCATGGAAGAGATTAGAAAGGAAATTCAAATGTTCATGCTATTCAACGAAAATGAACACACAAATTACCAGCTCCTGTGGGACATAGCAAATGCAGTACTCAGAGGCAAGTTTATAGCTCTGAGCTCCTACATCAACAAATTGGAGAGATCTGAAACTAACAACTTAATGACACCTCTAAACCTCCTTGAAAAAGAGTAGCAAGATATACCCCAATCCAGTGGACGGAAAGAAATAATTAAAATTACATCAGAATTAAATGAATTAGAATCCAAAAAAACTATAGAAAGAATCAACAAAACAAAGAGTTGGTTCTTCAAAAAACTTAACAAAATTGACAGACCCTTAGCAAATCTTATCAGAAAAAGAAGAGAACACACCCAAATTAATAAACTCAGAGATGAGAATAGAAACATCACCACGGAAACAACCAAGATTCAGAACATTATAAGGGAATACTTCTCAAAACTTTATGCTAATAAGTTTGAGAACTTGACACAAATGGACCTCTTCCTAGCAAATATTGACATGCCAAAACTAAACCAAGATGAGTTAAACTATCTTAATAGGCCCATATCAAGTATTGAAATAGAAACAGCAATAAGAGACCTCCCAGCTAAGAAAATTCCAGGACCAGATGGTTTTACAGCGGAATTTTACAAGGCCTTCAAAGCAGAGCTCACACCAATTCTCCTCCAACTCTTCAAGGAAATTGAAAGAGAAAGCTCACTACCGAACACATTCTATGAATCCATCATACCCCTCATCCCAAAACCAGGCAGGGACTCATCAAAGAAAGAGAACTGTAGACCCATTTCTTTGATGAATATTGATGCAAAACTTCTCAACAAAATTTGGCCAATCGACTTCAACAATTTATCCAAAAAATCATACACCACGATCAAACAGGATTCATTTCAGGGATGCAAAGCTGGTTCAATATACACAAATCAATTAATATTATTCATCACATTAACAGGAGCAAGAATAAGAACCACATGGTTATCTCAATAGACGCAGAAAAAGCATTCGACAAGATAAAACACCCCTTTATGATGAAGGTTTTGGAAAAATTAGGAATCCATGGAAAATTCCTCAATACAATAACGGCTGTATATGACAAACCTACAGCCAGCATTATACTCAATGGTGAAAAACTAAAGCCATTTCCTCTTAACTCAGGAACAAGACAAGGATGCCCACTGTCTCCACCTCTCTTCAATCTAGTATTAGATTGCCTAGCTACAGCAATAAGACAAGATGCAGACATAAAGTGGATCCAAATAGGGAAAGAAGAAATAAAACTCGCCCTCTTTGCAGATGACATGATCTTGTATTTAAAGAATCCCATACACTCCACTCCCAAATTACTCAAGCTGATTCAAAACTTTGGCAAAGTAGCAGGTTATAAAATTAACCCCCAAAAATCAATGGCTTTTCTGTATGCCAACAATGAGAAAAGTATGGCTGAAATTAGGAAAGCAACTCCATTTGTAATAGCCCCACAAAAAATAAAATCCCTAGGAATTAACTTAACTAAAGAAGTGAAGGACCTCTATGATGAAAACTTTAAAATCTTGAAAAAGGAAATCAACACAGAACTTAAAAATGGCAAAACCTCCCATGATCCTGGATTGGAAAGATTAACATCGTGAAAATGGCAATACTTCCCAAGGCTATCTACAAATTCAACGCAATACCTATCAAAATTCCACCCTCATTCTTCAAGGAAATAGAAGAGGCAATCCAAAAATTCATATGGAACAATAAAAGACCCCGAATAGCAAAAACGCTCCTCAACGGAAAGAACACTGCTGGAGGAATATCAATACCAATTTTCAAACTCTACTATAAAGCCATAGTAATCAAAACAGCTTGGTATTGGCATAAGAACAGACCTCAGGACCAATAGAATAGAATTTAAAACCCAGAAATGAACCTACAGACCTATAGCCATCTAATCTTCGATAAGGGAGCTAAAACAATAGAATGGAAGACAGAGAGCCTCTTCAGTAAATGGTGCTGGCAAAATTGGTTAACTACATGTAGAAAACTAAAGCTAGATCCCTATATATCACTCTGCACCAGAATCAACTCCAAATGGATCAAAGACCTTGAACTCAAAACAGACACTCTGAAAACATTACAGGATGGAATAGGAGAAACCCTAGGTCTCCTTGGCTCAGGCCGAAATTTTTTGAATAGAGACCCGGAAACACAACAAATCAAAGAAAGTTTGGACAAATGGGATTGCATAAAGTTGCAGAGCTTCTGCAGGGCAAATGACATAACTAGCAAGATCAATGGAAAGCCCACGGATTAGGAGAAGATCTTTACTAGCCATACAACGGGCAACGGTCTCATATGTAAAATATACTTGGAAATCAAAAATTAAACCCCCTAACAACAAATCCTCAAAGAAACAACTGCCCAATAAATAAGTGGGCGAAAGACTTAAGGAGAAACTTCTCTGAAGAAGAAAGAAGGATGCCCAATAGAAACATGAAAAAATGTTCAACATCCCTAGCCATAAAAGAAATGCAAATCAAAACAACATTGAAATATCACCTCACTCCAGTTAGAACGGCAAAAATCAAGAACTCTAACAACAGATGCTGGAGGGGATGTGGACAGAAAGGAACCTTACATCATTGTTGGTGGGAATGTAAACTTGTTCATCCACTTTGGAAAGCAGTATAGAGGTTCCTCAAAAGACTTCACATAGAACTCCCCTATGACCCAGTAATCCCACTTTTGGGCATTTACCCAAATGTTTACAAACAAGACCACACTAAAGCTACCAGCACAACTATGTTTATTGCAGCATTATTTCACATAGGTAAGATATGGAACCAACCCAGATGCCCCTCAGTAGATGAATGGATCAAGAAAATGTGGTATATATACACAATGGAATTCTATGCCTCCATCAGAAAGAATGATATTTCCCCATTTGTTAGGAAATGGAAAGGCTTGGAAAAAATTATATTAAGTGAAGTAAGCCAGGCCCAAAGAAACATAGGTCCCATCGTTTCCCTTATATGCAATATCTAGTATATGTATGAGTCAAGAGGAAAAGGTCAGATAATGTGATGTTAGGAAAACGATCCCTTAAATATGTATTTTAATGTTTTTTTTCTTTCATGCATGTGTTTCTAACACATTTATAAGATTATTTCTTTGTTGCTTTGTATGTCCCTCCCCCACAGTGTAACCCCTGCTTTCACTATATTTGATGTCAGTATAACTTGTGGAGGAGATGGGGACAAACAAGTCGTTTAAGGATTCAGGTGGACCTGTTGCAACAATGAGAAGTACAAAATGTCATTTCAAAATCGAGCTTTACAATGTCGGTGTGGGGGGGGAGGAGGGGAAGGATTGGGTGGCGGGGAGAGGGGAGGCTGGGAAGGGAGGTGAAGGGTAAACAAAGGAGGAGGCTGCAATGCTTGTTAAGAAATGTATGCATTATCCTTCCCATGTAATTGTAACCCCTCTGTACAGTATGTTCCAAAATAAAATAAAATAAAATAAAAGTTTTTCTCCCTTACTCAGTTTAGATTCTGGAAATAATTCTTCAGAATTGAATGTCAGTTATTTGTTATACTTTTTTCGTGGAATCTATGATCTTATTGGTTTTGATTTCCTCTTTTTTCAAGTGAACACCTTTTTGTTTTTGCTAAATTTATTTATAGTTTTCTTAGTCTCTATTTCGGTAATTTCAGCTCTTATTTTGATTTTTCTCACTCCATTTAGTAACTTTAGGTTCAATTTGTTCATGCTTTGATAAAAGTTTTATTTGCAACATGACATTATTAACTTGCTCTGTCTCAACTTTTTCGATGTTTGCACTGAGAGGAAGATTTTGTCCCTCAAATTTCCCTTTGCCATGTCCCACAAGTTTCTTTGTGATTTGTATTCATTTTCATTGAATTTTAGAAACTTTCACTTTTTTCTTTAATTTCTCCTGTTACACAGGTGTTGCTCAGAAGTATGTGTTCAATTTCCATATATTTCATTAATTCTATGGTGTGCTTTGATATTGAGAACTAGCTTGATTCCACTGTAGCCAAACAGATTACAGGGGAATATATCCATCCAAATTTACTTGCTTAAAGCCTTTCTATGATCTATGATATAGTCTATTTTGGAGAAAATTCCATGGGCTGCTGAGAAGAATGTGTACTGGATTGTTGTAGGGTGGAAAACATCATAGATGACAATTAATTCTGCTTGGGATATGGCATCATTGAATTCAGAAGCTTCTTTGTAAATCCTGTCATTGTTAGATCTGTCCTTTGGTGAGAGTGAAGAATTAACATGTCCCAGTATAATTGTATTTGGATCTATTTTATTCTGTAAGTCTGAGAGTATTTAACAAACATACTTGGGTGCATCAAGGTTTGAGGAGTATAAGTTGATGTGGTTACTATCTTCTTCATGAACTGTTCTCTGAATTAATATGTAGTGTTCTTCTTTGTCTTTTTTATATTGGTTCTCAGAATACTGCATCTAATTTTGTATGCATCTCCTGTTTGAAAGTCCTGTATATCTCTTGATAATTCATTTTTATTTTCTTCAAATTTCTGAACTATGTCTTGCTTTAATAATTAAACATTATCCCTAAAATCTCTTGGATGTAATATTTGTCTTCCATTTCTCTTTTGCTTTCACTGGGTCTCTTTTCTGGGTGTCTGTTGGTATTTGGGTTTGGCTTTCTATCTTGGCCCTTGATGAATTTTGTAAATTTTTGCTGAGTTTTTCATGAGGATTCATGGGATTATTGGAGCACAATTGCAAACTCTGCCTGCTTTGGTCAATAGCTGGCTCACTTTGCTTGGTTCTTGGTTGATTTCTGGCCAATTGAAGAAGCTCACCCTAGCCTTGAATTGGCTGAGTCTTTACCTGGTCTCAGTTCTGTTAGGAGAGAGGCCATCCTACAGATTATAATCTGATGCACATAGGACTCTCAGTTGTCTTCTGGAGATCACAGGCAGTTCCCATCTTCAACCAAGGACTAAGCAGCCTACACTGCTCCTGCTCCCTCCTATGGATGCTCTTAGCTCCAGTTGCTGGAGTCCTCTAGGAATTCCTGAGTGTAATAATGTGCTAGTACCCTAAACTGTCCAATCCCCCGCCCATGATATATAGGCCAGGCTCTGGTGAGATTTGTGCTTCTGGCTCTATCTCTCTGGATACACAGGTTTTTTGCCATCACAGGAATGGTTTCTAGGGGTGGATTTTCCCTTCTTTCCATCATCTTCTGAGGCACATATTCAGCTTTTCACTTCAATCATGAATGATGGGTTGTGGGGCTCAAGAACCCTTTCCCAAATCCTGGCGCTGGCTCCTGGTCCCCAGACTGCAACACACTATTTGAGCTCAGGGGGGCCTGTTATGCTGGATTTCCCGCTTTGAGTATGCAGTTCGGATTTCTTCTGCTGACTGTTTTCGTCCATATGTGCTGTTCCTGGCTTGAGCTTTTAATGCTTCCTCGACAGGGCACCCTAGGTCAAGCTTGGTGGGCTGGTTGTACCAAACAAGCTAATGGGAAACTTGCACATTTCCCAGTTTTAATAGGGCCTGTAGTCTAGATGGTAGGCAGTGGGATCTGGATCAAGTTTGGGGGTTACCACCAGTACTGGTCTCCCTTGGGGAAAAGGCTGTCCCTGTGGTGTGCTCACTTATCCAGGAGCAGTTTGGGAGCTCTTCAGTAGTGCTGTGGTCTATCTGTTTCTGTGTGCTGTGGGACAATGGTATTCTGAGATCCATTGAGATAATTGTGAACTGGGCCAGATGGTGGTGGTGGCTCAGGGTCTGTGTTTTACACCATCTCTGCCTCTGTTTATGCTGTCCAGGTCAGTGCCATAGTAGCATGGAACACTCAAGTTCTGGGGGATGGTGGGCTTGGGTGCAAAGGTGAAAAGCTGATGGGCTGGCAACGAGTGGGTAGGGTCTTCGTGCAGATTCTGAACTCCAAGGTTTCTTTCTCTGCACTGTCTGAGTTCGCACTGGCATCTTGGGAGTCTTCTGCACTGGCATTCTGTGGACAGACCTCCGTATTTCTTGTGTTTCACCACACAGCTGTGGAGCCCAATGGCTTTGGTGGAATAGCACAGGCCTGCTTCACTGATGAAGTGTGTGGGAAAAGTCTTTGTACAGGTTCTAAGCTGCAAGATTGCTCTGATTGAAATCATCAGGTCTGACACAAGCACCTTGGAAATCTGCTGCACTGGCATTCTGCAGACTACCCACTGTTGCTCTGGGGTCCCTGTCACTCTAGACTGGACCATGCTAAAGCATGGCATGTAGTTGTGCCATCAGCAAGGAATGGGGGAAGGGTCCTGGTGCACGTGCTCTGGACCAATAATTCTGTCTCTGTTTGCACTCTCTGGGTTAGCACTGGCACCGTAGGGGTCCTCTGCACTGGTGTTCTGTGGTCAGACCCCTGTTTATTGGGCTTCCACCCATGGCTGTCATGCAAATTGAGTTAGTGGGATGGTGGGGAGCTGCTCTGTTAATGAGGGGTGTGTGAAGGGTCTTTGTTCCGGTTCCAAACTACAAGGATTCTCTGTTTATAATCACCGGGGTCACCACTTTGGGAATCTGCTGTACTGGCATTATGCAGATTATCCACAGTTGCTTTGGGGACTCTGGCAGCTCCAGACTGGGCCAGGCCACAGTTTATCAAGGGTGAAGAAAGATCTTCATGCTTTTCGCTTCTGAAATATTATCCTTTTGTTTTTTACACCTCCTGTTTTTCTCTGGATATTCAACATTTTCCTATGTAAACAGTTGGAACTTGAACTCTATTTGGCTGGAGAGAGCTATGGTGATTCACAACTGTTCTGTTGCCATCTGGATCCTCCTCCCATAATAATATTTTGATGTCACAATTAGTTAGTGATGCAAAATTCGTGATGAAGTCACAGTAGATTTGTGATGTTGTAATGGTTTTATGATGTCACAGACACACCAAATCTCTATTATCATTAAATCAAAATGATTATATGAGTTCACAAAGGGAATAGGATTTCTCAAAACACAAGATGTGATGATGTCTTAACAGTTTTGTGAGGTTCCAATGTGACACAATGGTCATGATTTGAGGAAGTGTGATGGCACTGTGGTCATGATGACACAGTTGATTTCTGATATCACATGCCATACCTGAAATATTTATGAGCTTGAAAAGAGGCTATGAACTCACAAAAGGCCTAAGATATCATGATTATAGCATGCCACAAAGTTATGAGAACTGGACCAGTTTGATATTACACTGTAGTAGTGCTATCACCATGGCTATGTGAAGTCACAAATGGATTGTGATGTCACAATGGTTATGAGGTCACAATGGGTTTCTGATATCAATAAATATGCCACATTTGAAATATAATGAAATCATACAAAAGACATTGTCAATGAGTTTATGATATCACAAAGACTATGTGATGTCATAATGTTATAGTTCCATTGCTGTTTTATGATGTCACAATAAGCTGATGGTGTCATCATGACAATAAGATGTAACAGTTTACATGATGTCACAAAGTACTTGTGAGGTTACAATGGCATGTGTGGGCTCAATTGTCATTATTTCACAATGAGGATATGAACAGGGATTGTGATGTCACAAAGCCACAAAGGATATGTTTTTTAAAAGATGCTAAGAGGTCATATATTTGAGATAACATGTGATCATGATGTCACAACAGCAATCTGATGTCAGTTTGTGATCTTACAGTGGTGTTGAGGTTACAAAGTTTTGGGATATCACTGAGTGGTTATATCACAGTGACATCTTCAATTTCAAATGTTACTATTTTACAAGGAGGATATGAGTTCACAGAGGGAGCATGAAGTCCCAAAGGCAATGAATTTCTTATAATGTTGTGAAGTCATACTATGTTTGTAAACATATGAGACAGTGATATCATAATGGCAATGTTAAGTAACACTATCATGTGATAATAATGTTTTAATGTAACAAATATTTCATGATGCCATAATGGTGAAGAGGTCATAATAGGTTTGTGATGTCATAATAAATCGGTGGTGTCACAATGGAATGTTGAAACATAAAAATAATTAACTCACAATGGGTATATGAGTTCACAGAAACTATGATGTCTACACAGATGTGGTGTAACAAATTTAATGAAGTCCTGTTTTGTGATATTACAAACCTGTGGTACAATATCATAATAATGTGACACAAGGGTCATGAAATCTGACAGTGGGATGTCATAGAGGTCATAATATCACAGTTCATGTATCATATGTCATATGTGAAATATTAAGAGGTCTAGAACAGATTATGAGCTCACAAAAGTCCTAAGAAATCATAATGGCAGCATGCCACTAAAGTTATGAGGACAAGAGAGTGTAGTCATGCCACAGTGGGTTTGTGATATCACAATGGCAATGTGATATCACCAGGGGTTTGTGATGTCACAATGGTTGTGTGATGAGAATAGGTTTCTGATATCAATCCATATACCCTATGGGAAATAGAATGAAATTACATAATATGCATTCATAATGTTTCTTTAACTTCATAATGACTCTGTGATGTTATAATGTTATGATATTATTGTATTTTGGGATTGTTACAATGAGCTTATGCTGTCATAATGACAATAACATGCCATCATAAGTGTTTACGATGTTACAGACATGTCTGATCTCAATTGCCATTAGTTCACAATGTCCAGATGGGTACACAAAGGGATTGTGATGTCACAAAGACCATAAACTCTTTTTAAAGGTGCTTGGAGGTCCTAATAAGTTTTGGATATACCAATGTGATCATGAAGTCATAAAGGCAATGTGATATCAAATGGGTTTTTGATGTCACAATGGTAATAAGATCACAAAGGGTTAGTGATGTTATAACAAGTTTGTAATTTAACAACTGCATGTTCACTTTCAATTGTACTAGTTCACAATGAGGTTGTGAGTTCTCAGAAGAAGCTGTAGTACTCAAAGTACGTGCATATTCCAAATTATTGTGGGGTCATAATAGGTTTGTGAAAACAATGGAATTGAGATATCACAGTGTCATTATGATTTCAAAATATCACATCATACTAAGGTACTTATGTTGCAATTAGGTGGTGATAACATATTGATGATAAGGTCAAAATAAATTCTAATGTCACGTGCATGGGTTTGTCAGAATGGCATTACTGATATCAAAGGTCATTCATTCACAATAAGTATATGAATTCACACAGAAACTGAGGTATTTCTTTGGACATGTGTTGTCACAAATGCAAAAATTCCTAACAATGTGATTATGTCACAATGTGGCACAGGTTCATGATGACTGACAATGGTCATGATATCACAGTGGAATTCTGATATTGCATGTTATATCTGATATATTATGAGGTCAAAAATAAATTATGAGCTCACAAATAGACTTAGATATAACTATGGCAGCTCATGAGAACAGGACATATTTGTGATGTCACAGTGAGTTAGTGATATTGCAATGTCCATGTGATTTCACAGAGTGATTGTAAGGTCACAATAATTATGATATCACATGGGTTTCAACCCACATGCCAAATTTGATATAAAATGAAACCAATGCATAGGCATTTATAATGTGTGTATAATATCACAATGACAATGAAAACATTATGCTTTCATGTCATTGTACTTTGCTGGTGTCTCATGAAAGGATGGTCTCACAAAGAAAATTTGATGTCACATATGATGATTCCACAAAGTGTTTGTGATATTACAATGGCATGTCTGATCACAACTGTCATTAGCTCACAATGAAGATATAGGTGACATCACACAAAGAGTATGATGACACAAAGGCCATGTGTTTTTTCAAAGGTGCTAAAAGGTCATAATAGGTCTGGGAAGTGACCAGGTGATAGTGTTATAACAGCAATGTCATGACACAGAATCACATCCTAATCTTGTTTTGAAGCCACAATTAGTTAGTGATGCCACAATGGAGATGAGGTCACAATAGTTTGTAATGTCAAAATGGGTTTTAACGTAACAATGGCATTCTGGATCTCAATTTTCATTTACTCACAATGACTATATGAATTCACAAAAGGACTGTGATATCTCCAAAGGCATGTGTTGTCACAAATGTGGTGATGTCCTAACACGTTTATGAAGTCAAAATGTGCCACAAAGGTCATGACATCTGGCAGTTTGATGAATCAGTTGTCATGATGTCAGTGTATTTCTATGACATATCAAACCTGAAGTATTATGATGGTTCAAAACTGATTATGAGGTCACAAAGGGATGTCATAATGGCTTCATGTCACAAAAGTTATGAGGACAGGTTTGTGATGTCTCAGGTTAGTGATATCAACATTGTGACTTCATAATAGTAATGAGATCAAAATGGGCTTCTGGCATCAACCCAACTGACACAATGGCATGTGACATCAACTCCCATGACATATTTGATAGAATGAAATCACAGAATAGGCATGCACAATGTGTCTATGTAGTCACAATGTCAATGAGATGTCACAATCCTATGATGCAAATGTAGTTTTGTTATGTCACTTATGAGTGGATGGTGTCATAATGACAATGTGATATCATACTGGTGATGATACCAAAAAGTGTTTGTGATTTTATAACCCATGTCTGATCTTAATTGTCATGAGATCACAATGAGGATGTGGGTAATCAAAGAGATTGTTATGTCAGAAACGCAATTTGTTTTTTGAAAGAAGCTGAAAGTTCATAAGAGTTTGGTGATGTCTCAATGTGACCATGATATCACAACGACAATGTGATATCACAATGGGTTTGTGATAACACAGTGGTAATGATGTCCCTTGGGGTTTGTGAAATCACAAAAAGTTTGTAATATCACAATCACGTGTACAATTGCAAAATGAGGATAGGAGTTCAGAGAAGGAGTGTAAATCCCAAAGGCCATGACTTTTCTAAAATGTTGTAACGTATAATAGGTGTGTGAAAAACCAATGGGACAGTGATATTGCAATGTCAAATGATGTCACGATATCTCCTCATGATAATATTTTGAATACATAGTTGGCTATGCCATACCGTTGATAAGGACATTATAGATCTGTGATATAACAATGGGCTGATGATGCATAATGGAATCCCAGATCTCAATTCTCATTGACTCACAATGAGTATATGAGCTCAAAAGAGACTGTGATGTCTCCAAATGCAAGTGTTGTCACAAATATGATGCAGTCCTAACAGGTTTTGATGTCACAATATGACACAATAGTCATGAAGTCTAGCAGTGTGACACCACAGGGATCTTGAAGTCAATGTGCATTTCTGATATCATATGTCATACCTGAAATAGTTGAGGTCAAAAACAATCATCTCACAAGTTGCATATCACAATGGCAGCATGTCACACAATTTATGAGGAGAGGACAGGTTGGTGATGTCACAGTGGGTTAGTGATATCACAATGTCAATGTGATGTCACAAAGGGATTGTTATGTCACAATGGTTATGCAGTCACCAAGGGTTTTGGCTAGAGACCTACAAGCCACATTTCAAATGGAATGAAATCATAGAATAGTCATTTATAATGTGTCCATATCCCAAAGACAAGGCAATGACAATGCCATGATGACATTGAATTTTGGTTATGTCACAATGAACTGATGGTGTTATATGTGAAAATGAGATGACACAGTGGAGATGATGTCAAAAAGTGGTGATGATTTTTTCCAATTACTTTTTATTGTGAAAATACCGTACAGATAGGTTACAATTACACGAGCAAGGTAATGAATATATTCCTTATGCAATATTGTTGGCTGCTCCTTTGTTTTCCCTTACCATCCCTTCCCATCTCCCAACTCCCAACCCCCACCCTCACCCCTCACCCCTCACCCCCAGCCCAAATTGTAAAGTTCATTTTATGACATAACTACTTGTACATCTCTTTGTGGAAATGGGTCCATCTGTATCCGTATTTAAACGGTTTGTTTTTCCCCTTCCCCTCCACAAATTATACCGACATCAACTACAATGAAAGTAGGAATTATACCATGGGGAAGGGACATACAAAGCAACAAAAAAAATTCTTATAAATATGTTAGAAACTATTTGATGTTGTTATAACTTGTGGAGGGGAAGGAGGGAAAAAAAAACAATGGTTTCAACAGGGACACAGGTGGACCCTTGCAACAATGAGATGTAAAAGTAGTTATTTCAAAAAACAAAATTTACAACTGTGTCGTTGAGGTAGGGTTTGGGAGGTGGGAGTGGAGGGGCGAGATGGAAAGGGATAGGAAGGGAAAACAAGGGAGGAAACAACAATGATTGACAATAAATGTACTCATTACCTAGCTCATGTAATTAAAGTTTTTTTTTTTTGGGGGGGGGGTTCAGTCATGGGGCTGAACTCTGGGCCCGGGCACCGTCCCTCAGCTCTTCATCTCAAGGCTAGTGCTCTACCACTTGAGCCACAGCGCCACTTCCTCCTATTTTTCTTTTGGCTTAGTGGTGGTGAGGAATTGAACCCAGGGCCTCATGCATCCAAGGCAAGCGCTCTACCAATGAGCCACCTTCCCAGATCTGTAATTGAAGTTTAAAAAAAAAAGGACCTGGGAGGAGAGGAAGATGAGGAACAGCCAGAAGGGAAGAATAGCAACTTGACACCGGGTCAGAGCAGGTTAGGTCTGTAGAGATTACAGAGAACTGAGGCAATTAAGGAAGTTGTGGAAAGGAAAAAGAAAAAGACCTGGAAAGGACAAATCTGTAGAGAAGGAGGGAGGAAGGTTAGCTTTAGATAACATAATTTGGGGGTTGAGTGGTTTGCAGACCAATTAAAAAAGGGAGAGCCTGCCCATTGGAGGTCTAAGGTTTGGTGGTCCTGGCTGTTCTTGGCTGTGGGTATCCAGCCCAGGACAAGGTAGTTTCAGGCTCCTTTCTAGTCACTAATTCCCAATGAGGATATGGATACACAAAGGGACTATGATGTCACAAAGGCCATGTGTTTATTCAAAGGTGATGAGATCATATTGTTTGGGATATCCAAAAGTGATCCTGATTTCACAGTGGCAATGTCATGTCACAATGGGTTTGTGACAATGCATTTTTGATGTCTCTACAAGTTTGTAATACCACAATGGTGTGTTCCATTTCAATTGCTATTTGTTCCCAATGAGGATAAGAGTTCAAAGAAGGAGTTTGAATTCCCAATTTCATAAATTTTCTCAAAGGCTATGAGTCCTAATAGCACAACGGGATGTTATTATCACAATTGCAATATGATGTCACAATATTGTCAAAATAATGTATTGATGTCACAAAATTTTGGTGATGTCATAGTGAGGATGAAGTCACAATACATTCGTGATATCACAATGGGTTTGTGACATCAAACTTGCATGTCATGTCTCAATTTTCATTAATTCACGAGGTGTTTTTGATTTCACACAAGGACTGTGATATGCCAAAGTGTATGTGTTGTCACTAGTGTGATGAAGTACTAACAGGTTTGTGATGTCACTATGTGACATACGTCTAACAGTGTAATATCATAATAGTTAAGATGTCACAGTGGATTTCTGCTATTGCATATCATAGCTGAAACATGAGGTTGGAAAGAGATTCTGAGCTCACACAGTGCCTAAGGTATCACAAAATGTCGCAAACATTATATCAGGACTGGTTTGTGATGGTACAGTGGGTTAGTAATATCACAACAGCAATGTGAAATCACAAAGGGATTGTGATGTCATAATGGTTATGAGGTCACAATGGGTTTCTGATAACACATATGCCACATTTGAAATAGAATTAAATCACAGAATAGGCATTCACAATGAGTCTATATTGTATCAATGAAAATATGATGTCAAAATGCTATGATATCATAGTTTATTGATATCCCAAATAGCTGATAGTGTCATTATGAACATGGCAAAGTGATGTCATAAATGTTATGAGGTCACATTTGAAATAGAATGAAATTACACAATAGGCATTCATGATATACCTATGAATTCACAATGACAATGTGACATCATAATGCTCTGATGTCATAGTAGTTTGGGGCTGTCACAAAGAGCTGATGATGTCCTAACAACAATGTGATGTCACACTGGTGATGAGAAATTTTGAGGATGAAAACATGTTACGACCTCATAAAAGGCTTAGGATATCACAATGATAGCATTGCACAAACTTTTTGAGCACAGGACAGGATTGTGGTATAACAGTGGGCTAATGGTGTAACACACCAATGTGATGTCACAATGGTTAGAAGGTCACATGTGTTTTGGATAACAACCCATATGCCACATTTGATATACAATTAAATCACAGAATAAGCATTCACAATGTGTGTATTTCATGAAATTGCCAATGTGGTATCATAATGCAATGATGTCATTGTAGTATGGTGATATCACAATGAGCCAATGGTTTCATGATGACAATGTGATGTCACAATAGTTGAATTGTCACAAAGTGTTTGTGATTTCTCAATGGCAAGTCAGATCTCAATTATTATTTCACTATGAAGGCTGTGATGTCACAAAGGCTATGTGATTTATCAAAGGATCTAAGAGATAATAAAACGTTTGAGATTATAGAATGTGATCATGATGTCACAAAGTCAATGTAATGTTAAATAAAGCTTTGGGATGTCACAATGTTGTTGATATCACATGATATATTTATGTCACAACAAATATCTAATATCACAAACACAATGTTCAAATTCAATTGCTACTACTAATCAATGAATATAGGTGTTCACAGAAGCTTGAAGTCCCACATGCCATGAATTTTCTAAAATATTATGAGGTCATAATATTTTTTATAAAAAACAATGGAACAATTATATCACAATGGTGATATGATGTGACAATTATGTAATATGACATATTATGACAATAATATGTAATAATACAGTTTTGATATCACAATTGTTTCATAATGCCATGATGGCTATCATGTCACATCACAAATATTTGCAATGTGACTAGGGAAATATAATGGGTTTCTGATATCAATACACATGCCATATTTGAAATAGAATGAAATAACAAAACAGCATTCGCAATATATCTATGACTTCATAATGAAAATGTGATGTCATAATGCTTTGATACTATGATGCTATGGTGCATTATGTAATGTTATGTCACCGAGGGTTTTGATGTCACAGTGCTGAGATACCAAGGGGTTTGTCATCTCATAACGAGGTTGTAATATCACAATGATAAGTCTACTGTCAATTCCTAATTGTTCACAATGAGGTTACTAGTTCATAAAAGGAACTTAAAGTCCAAAATACCATGAATTTTCTAAAAAGTTTCGGGGTCATAGTAGTGTTGTAAAAACACAATAATGTATTGATATCACAATGGAAATGTGATGTCATGATATTATGTCATAATATTGCTTTAATGTCACAACTAGTGGGTGAAGCCATAATGGTGATGTTGGCACAATACTTTTTTGATTTCACAATGGGTGGTGATGTCAAAATAGCATGCTGTATCTTATTATTAATTCCCAATAAGTATATGACTTCACATATGAAATATGATGAATACAAAAGGCATTTTTTTTGTTACTCGTGGGGACTGAACTCTGGGCATGGATGCTGTCCCTCAGATCTTCAGCTCAAGGCGAGCGCTCTACCACTTGAGATACAGTGCCACTTCCCGTTTTCTGGTGGTTTATTGGAGATAGGAGTCTCATGGTCTCTCTTGCCCGGGCAGGCTTTGAAACACGATCCTCAGATCTCAGCCTCCTGAGTAGCTAGGATTAAAGGCGTGAGCCACCAGCGCCCGGCTTACAAAAGGCATTTTTGTCTCAATTCTTTTGAAGTCCTACTAGTTTTTTGATGTCATCGTTTGAAACAATGGTCATGACTTCTGGCAATGTGATATCACAGTGGTCATGATTTTACAGTGAATTTCTGATATCATATGTCATACCAGAAAGGTTATGAGGTAAAAGAAGTTTATGAGCTCACAATGGTCCTAAGATATCTCAATGGAAATATGTCAGAAATGTTATGAAGAACATTTTGTGATGTGACAGTGGGTTAGTGATATCACAATGGCAATGTGTATTCCAGAGATTTTGATGTCAAAATATTTGTGAGGTGACAATGAGGGTCTGTTATCAACACTCATACCACATTTGAAATCGAATAAAATCATAGAATAGGCATTCACAACGTGTCTGTGATGTCACAGTGACAATGTGATGTAATGATGCTATGGTGTCATTGTATTTTGGTGATGTCACAATGAGCTGATGTGGTCATAATGACAATGTGATATCACACTGATGCTGTCACAAAGTATTTGGGATGTTACAAGGGATATCTGATCTCAATTGTTATTTTTCATCATGAGGATATGGGTACACAAAGGGATTGTGATATCACAAAGATTCTACGTGGTCATAATAGGTTTGAGGTTTCACAATGTGATCATACTGTCAAAAAAGCAATGTGATATAACAATTGGTTTATGTCCAAGTCGCAATGTAGTCACAATGGGTTAGTGATTACATGAGGATCCTGTAATAACCAGCAGGTCCCAAGTAATCCTTGGGCCCCAATAATTTTTGTGTCTCTGTGCACCTGCTTTCCAGTGAGAGCCAGGCATGCTCTCAAAGGGGGAGGGGCATGCTGCTGGATTGGGTGGGGTATCAAGCCCTACATGGTGTGCTGTCAAGAAGGGATTGGACAGTGTGTAGTTTGGTTAGAGATGGTTGAAAACTGCTGGCAGGGAACCCTTTGGATTTGGGGAGTGGTAGTGCCAATATCTAGGCCCCATGTTCAGAGTAACAAAAAGGGAAAGGGGGGAAAGACCTGGAAGCAAGTGGTGAAACAGCAGGAGGGGAAAGACTTGGGAGGAGAGGAATTTTAGGGATAGCAGTAGGGGAAGGACAGCAACTGGCCTCTGGAGGTGATCTGTGGCTTCCTTAAGTGTCCACTTAGGACACTTAAGTCCTCTGGAGGACTTGTTGGGCATCTATTTGAGGACATCTGGGACCTATTCTGGAGGTCATATGGGTCCTCCTTTAGAGGTCATCTACAGCCTCATTGAGAGACCATTTAGGACTTCCTCCAGAGGTAAGCTGAGGTATTCACTAAGAAGATATCTGGGACTCCTTGAGCAGTCATCTTGGGCCTCCTTTGAGAACATCTGGGACCTCCTCCGGAGGTCATCTGTGTCTCCTCTGAAAGTAATCTAGGGCTTCCTTGTGAAGTAATCAGAGTCCTCCTTTGGAGAACATCTAGTGCACCCTCACAATGCTTTAGGGACATCCACTGGAGGTAATTTGCTGCTTTCTCAAGAGAGTATATGGGACTTACTCGAGAGTCCATTGGGACCTGGAGGTCAACTTGGGCCTCCATAAGAGGCCATCTCTGACCCTTAATGAGGTCATCTGGCGCCTCATCATGATGCCATCTGAGAACTCCTATTGAGGCCATTTTGCGCTATCTTGATAAGCAGTCTGGGGTCTCCTCTGGAGGTCAACTTGGGTTTCCTTTAGAAACCATTTGGAACCTTTTCTTGAGGTAATCTGGCCTACCTTGAGAAACAATTTGGGTCTTTCTCAAGAGGGTCATTATTGACCTCAACAGGCCTCTGGCAAGTCCTCCAGAGGTTATCTGGGGCTAGCTTAGAAGCCATCGGGACCTCATCTGGAGGTCATCAAGGTCTTCCTCAACAGGCCATTTCTGGCCTCCTTTGGAGATCAGCTAAGGTTTCCTCCTCGTGAGTTTATCTTTCCCTCCTCTGGAGGTCATCTGGTTCTTCCTCCAGAGGTAATATTGGGCCCCCTCTACAGGCTATCCAGGATATCCTATGGAGATCATCTGGGGTTTTGTTGGGAAATCATCTGGGGCCTCTTTGAGAGGTCGTTTGGGCATCCTCCATAGGTCTTCTCGGACATCCTTAAGAGGTCATCTTTGAGAGATGTGGCACATGGGAGTTAAGTGTCTGTGGCTATCGATCTGTGTGTGTTCCCTCATAGCTCTATATCCTGTATACTGCTTTATTGCAGGATGAGAGAACAATGTCCAAAAGTTCTAACTAAAAAATCTTTTCCCTTGTTTCATAGTATCCCCCAGAGGTAGACCACTGGAGTACTCTCCCTCATATTCTGTGCCATCAACACCTCTGATATTCAGTACCCACCATACCAGAAGTTGTACCAACATCCTCAGGTAGTTCAAGGTGGTATGGTCCCCTTATTACCCTTGAAACAGGCACATGGGGGAGATGGTGGTCCAGCCCTCTTTCTAATATATGCTTCCTTTACTACTAGTGGTCTGTGTGGTTGTAAAGAGAAAAATGCACCCTTTACTGAAAAATTCCAAGGCCTCATCTCATTAGAGACAGTATTTTTCACACACCAGTCTAGCTGAGATGATTGTCAGCAAGTTTTATAGGTGCTTTTCACCTGGGAGGAAATGGAGTGAACATGGCACAGTGCTTTGAAGTTGGTCCTTGGACCATATGGTTTCCCCACTGTTGACCCAGTCCATATAGAGCAAGTCTTTTCCCTGATTAAACCAAGCTGGGACAACGATATTGATTGAGGTAAGGATGTACTTCCCAAGTACCACCAGATTCTGTTTGCAGGGATCCAGGCAGTGACTAGGAAGCAAACTCATTGATCTAAGTTGGGCAGTACTGTACAACTCCCCAATTAATTCCCTGATACTTTTCTGGAACAGCTACTGGAGGCCTATAGGACCTATAGCATATAGATCCTTTTGGCTCAGAGCCCTAAATATGGCCTTCATTACCCAACTGGCACTCAGGACGTAGAAGGAAGCTTCAAATTTAGCTTTTGAGGAAAATATGAGTGGGTAGCTGTTGCCCAGAGTGTGTTTGATAACACAGATACCCTCGAAGAAAACCAGTCTAAGAAGGGGACAGGGATCAGGAAACCGTTGGCAAAGGCCGTGTAATTCATATGCAAATGGCAGTAGGGAACCTCTAGGACAAGATCAGTGTGATTATTGCAAGAAAAATGGTGAAAGGAAACTCCAAGGAGGACAAAGAGACAATGACAGGTTAAGTAAGCATGTTCGCCTATTGGATACTGTGTTCATATCTCTGGAAAAACATGAGGAGCTTCGGGCTCTGAAATTCACCTGTATTCAACTAAATATTTAGCTCTGAACTTCACAACAAATGAGGCAAAAAAAAAAATTATACATTTCTGTCTGAAACAGGATTTAAAAAGACTGAATCTCCAATACCTACCATTCAAAATGAAAGAGGTTAAAAACACATTGAACAGCATGCTGGAGAAAACCAAGAATTATGGGATGTGAAAAAAAATGTTTTTGAGACATAAATCAGGAAGTTGTGAGAATCAAAAGTGAGAACAAAATTCTCAAAATGAGCCTGGAAAATATTCAAATTAATTCCAAGTACATCAACCTCGGTGAACGTTAGGCAAAGATGGGGACCAGAGTTCAGAGGCTGAAGGAGAAACAGGATGCCACTACTACTGTCACCATGGTTTGTGATATCAAAATACATGCCACATATGAAATAAAATGAAATCACAGAATAGGAATTCACAATGTGAGCTGATGATGTCATAAGTACATTTTGATATCATTCTGGTGATGTCACAAAGGGTTTGTGATGTTAAAATGGCATGTGTGAACTCAATTGTCATTAAAACAAGGATATGGTACACAAATAACTGTGATCTCACAAAGACCATGTGTTTCTTCAGAGCAACTCAGAGGTCTTAATAGTTTTGGGAAGTCACAACATGATCATGATGTCACCGTGGCAATGTGATGATAAAATTAGTTGGTGATGGGGCTGGGAAGGTGGCTCAGTGGTAGAGTGCTTGCCTTGCGTACATGAGGCCCTGGGTTCGATTCCCCAGAACCCCATAAACAAAAAGAAAAAACCTGGAAGTGGCACTGTGACTCAAGTGGTAGAGTGCTAGCCTTGAGCTAAAGAGCTAAAGGACAGCACCCAGGCCCAGAGTTCAGGCCCCATGACCAGACCCCCCGCAAAAAAATTAGTTGCTGATGCCATACTGGTGATGTGGTTACAATATGTTTGTAATGTCATAGTGTGTTAGCAGTGTCAGAGCAAGTTTGTAATATCACAATGATATATCCAATTTCAATTGCTACTAATTCTAAATGAGCATATGAGTTCACAGAAAGAGATGGAAGTCCCAAAGTATATCAATTGTCTAACATGTCATGAGATCTTACTAGGTTTGTGAAAACATGATGGGACAGTGATATAAAATGTTAGTATGATCATGAAGCCACATTGGCCATGTTATGTCACAATGCATTGGTGATGTCAGAATGGTGATGAGTTTACATGGGATGATACAGTCACAATGGGTTCATGATGTCATAATGAGTCTGTAATATCACAATGACCTGTCCAATTTGGATTCCTACTAATTTACAATGAAGTTTCAAGTTCAAAGATGGAGTTGAAAGTTCCAAATCCCATGAAGTTTCTAAAATGTTAGGTGTTTATAATTTTTTTTTGAAAACACAATGGAACCGAGATATCACAATGGCAATGAATTGTTAGAATATCAGGTCATAAAAGGGTTTCGTTATCACAATTAGTTGCTAATGTTATAAGGTTGAAGAGGTCAGAATAGGTTAGTAATGTCACAATGGGTTGGAGATCTCACAATAACACTCCAGATCTCTATTTTCATTAATTTATAAGGAGTATATGAGTTCACAAAGGGACTTTGATGTCTCTAAAGGCATGTTTTGCTTCATCATGAACGTGATGAAGTACTAACAGTTTTGTGATGTAACAATGTGACAGAAAGAGTGACTGAGATGTCAGAAAATCCATGTTTTCTCAAAGGTGCTAAGACAGCAGAATAGGTTGTGTTGTCACCATGTGATCATGTCAAAATGTCAATATGTTGTCACAGTGGTTTTATGGTGTCACCATTGTGATGAGGTACCAATGGGTTTGTGATATTACAAGTTTATAATATAATAATCATATTTCCTATCTCAGTTGTTACTTGTTCATGAGGATGAAAGTTCACAGAAGTAGCGTCAAGTCCCAGTACATGATTTTCCTAAACTGTTATGAGATAATTCTAGTTTTATGAAAACATAATGTGACAGTGATATCATAATAGCAATATGATGTCACAATATTATATAATAATGTTTTTATGTCACAATTAGTTGGTGATACCATACTGGTAATGAAGTCATAATAGGTTTATGATTTCACAATGGGTGTGAGATGCTACAATGGCATTCCAGGTTTAAATTGTCACTAATTCACAATAAGTATATGAGTTTACACAAGGACTGTGATGTCTCCAAAGGAATGTCTTGTCAGAAATATGATGAAATCCTAACATGTTTATGATGTTACAATGTGAAACCATTGTCATGACATCTAGAAGTAATATCACAATGATCCTGAAATCACAGTAGATTTCTGATATCACATGTAGTACCTGAAATGTTCTGAGGTGGAAAACTCTCTCACAAAATGCCTAAGATATCACAATGGCAGCATGTTATATAATTTGTGAGTAGAGGGCAGGTTTGTGATATAGAATCAACCCAGATGCTCTTCAGTAGATGAAGGCATCAAGAAAATATGGTATATATTTACAATAGAATTCTATGCCCCATAAGACATAATTAAATCACCCCCTTTGTTAGAAAATGGAAAGATGTCACAATTTGTTGGTGATGTCATATTAGTGTTGAGATCCCAATAAGTGTGTGATGTCACAATGGTTTTGTGATGTCACAATGACATGCTACATCTCAATAGTCATTAACTCACAATGAGTATATGAGTTCACAAAGTACTGTGAAGCCCAGAAAGGCATGTGCTGTCACAAATGTTTGAAATCCTAAGATATCAGGCTGTGATGTCACCTTTGGTTAGTTATATCACAATGGCAAAGTGATATCATGAAGAAACTGTGATGTCACCATAAGTTTACAATATCAAACTACCTGTCATTTTGAAATAATATGAAGTCACAGAATAGGAATTATCAATGTGATTATGATGTCGAGACACATTTAAGGTAACAAACAAATTTTTTACAATAGAAAAGGACCTGCAGCTACATTGTAGTGGACTAGATACCCAGAGACATGAGCAGCCTCCACCAGCTCAGACCACCAATGTGGAGCCCTGTCCTTTATTATTTGGTCTGCAAAACAAGAGCCCCCCAAATTAAAATCTCCAAAGTTCCAAACATCAAAGGGCAAGGCTTTTTTCTTCTCCCTTCCTCCCACCTTTTTTACACACCTCTCCTATCTTCCAGGTTCTTCTTCTTTCCCCATCCACTACTTCCTTCTCTTCAGGCCCCTCCACCCTCCACATGATTGACCTGCTCTACCCTAGTGGCCAATTGTCGTGCTTCCCCTCCTACTCTCTCTCAACTCCGTCTCCTCCCAGGGCTTTCCCATCCTACTGTCTCACGACTATCTTCCTTACAGGACTTTCTCCTCTTTCTCTCCAGGTCTATTGTTCTGAACACACAGCCTATTGATAGGTTGTATTCCTCTGTCACATCAATGGCTCTCCTGCCGTACAATTTTAAACCATCTCAAACTGCTCACTGCCCAGTCACTACGTGACAGCTCACCATGTCGGGCTTGACACACTATCCCCTCCAGCAGCATGCTCTGTCCCATTTGGTGGAAAGCCTTGTCCACTCCATCATATGAAGCCAACGCGCTACACTGATTATTGGGCCGTGGTGACCATTGGGGCCCCACTGGTTAGTATATTCCCCACTGGTTTGCATGTACAATCAAATCATTGATTCCTTCTGTAACAAATCCTAAGCTTTCCCTTATCTCCCCTGCCTTCAACAGATTTAAAATACAATTATAACAAATAATAAGGAGTAAACCATAAAAACACACTAGTTAACACTAACTAACACGTGGTAAATCTTTCCCGAATGGATTCTTTGAGTTTCTCTGAACTGTACCTCGTGCAGCCTTCTCTGGATATTGTTCCACTTGAGAATGATGGATCAAGTGCTGTTTTCCTGCAGCATTAATAGCCGATGATGTAATTAGCTAAACCAAGTAAATTTCTTTCCAAATGGTCTCAAATTTAGGAGTACAATACCTTTTTAACCATACCAGCTCTCCAGGCAAGAAAGTGTGGGTGGAGTTTTTCTTGAATGCCTATTATGTAATTCATTCTATTTCAAATGTGGCATATGTGTTATCAAAAACCTATTGGGACCTCATAACTTTTCATCACCAGTGAGACATCACTTTGTGGCATCAAAATATTATTATGGTATGATATTGGAAATACCATTTGTGTTTTGATATCACTGTCCCATTTTCTCAATTCTATTATGACCTCATAACATATTAGAATATTCCTGGCCTTTGGGAATTCAAGGTCCTTCTATGAACTTATAGCCTCAGTGTGAAGTATTAGCCATTGTTTTTAGACATGTGATTGTGATATTACAAACTCCTTCTCACATTATTGGCACATTGTGACAACATATTATATTGTGACATCACAATCATATTGGGACATCCCAAAGCTATTATGATCTCTTAGGTTTTTTGAAAAAACACATGGTCTTTATTACATCACAGTCCCTTTCTGTACACATATCTTCATTGTAATCTAATGAAAATGGAAATCAGAGATGCCATTGTAACACCACCAGCCCTTGGTCACATCACCACCAGTGTGATGTCATATTGACCTTCTGACATGATCAGCTCATTGTGACATTATAAAAAGAGAATATCATAGCATTATGACATCACTTGTTCATTGTGACATCATAGTCACATTGTGAATACCTATTCAATGATTTATTTCTATTTAAATTATGGCATGTGAGTATATCATAAACACATTGGGATCTCCTAACCACTGTGACATCACAATCCAATTGTGACTCATATTGCCATTATGCTATCATTAACTCACTGTAACATCACAAACCTGTCCTGTTCTAATAACGTTTTTGTGTCTCAATCATGGTGCTGGAATGCTGTGCCTCAGTGCTTTCCCTCACATCTTCATCTCAAGGCTACCATTCTACCTCTTGACCAGAAGCACTACTTCCATTTTTTGGTGGTTTATTGCAAATAACAATCTCAAAGACTATGCTGCCCATGCTGGCTTTGAAGCACAATCCTAAGAACTCAGCATCCTGACTAGCTAGGATTAGAGGCAGGAGCCACTGGCTGCTCCTAAGTTTTGTGACAAACCCATTGCTACATCACAAACTATTGTGACCTCATCACCAATATGGAATCAACAATTATTATGACATCAAAACATTTATACTACATGATATTTTGTTATCACATTGCCACTGTGATATCACAGTTACATTGTGTTTAAACAAATGACCTTAGAAAATTGATAACTTTGGGAATTCAAGCTCCTTCTCTGAACTCATATCGTTTTTGTGTACTAGAAGCAATTGTAATCGAATATGTGATTGTCATATGTAGAACTTGTGAAATCACTATCCAATAGTGACCTAGTCTCTACAATGACATGAAAAACCCATTGTGACATCACATTGCTTTTGTGACATCATGATCACATTATGACATCCAACTCTTGTTATGTCCTCAGAACTTGTGAAAGAACACAAGGCTTTTGTGACATCACAGTCCATTTGGGTAACCACATTATCATTGTGAACTAAAGACAGTTGAGAGAAGATTTGCCATTTTAACATCACAAAATCTTAATGACATGACTAGTGTGACATCACATTGTCATTATGACACCATTAACTTACTATGACATCACCAAAGTACAATTAATTCATAGGATTATGCCATTACATTGTCTTTGTGCAAATGTGAACATATCTTTAAACCTATTCTGTGATTTCATTCCTTTTCAAGTGTGCCATGTGGATGGCAGAAACCCACTGGGACCTCATAAACACTGTGAAATCATATTGCCATGGTAGTAACCCTAACCCACTGTGACATCATAAACCTGTGCTATCCTGTAAACTTTTGTGACATGCTGCTTTTGTGATAACTTAGCCCTTTTTGAAGTCATAATCTGTTTTCAACCTCATAATATTTCAGGTATAACATGAGATATTGAAATCCACTGTGATACAATGAGCATTGTGACATCAAACTGCCAGATATCATGATCATTGTGTCATTTTGTGGCATCACAAACCTGTTAGGACTTTATCACTTTGTGACAACACATTCCTGTGGATTCATCACAGTTCCTTTGTGAACTTACATATTCATTGTGAGTTAATGAAAATTGATATCCCCATGACATTGTAACATCCCCAACCCATTTTGATATCAGAAAATTATTGTGAATTCAACACCAATTGTGACAATAAAACATTAGGACAAGATGGCATTCTGACATCACATTGCCATTGTGATATCATATTGCCATTTGTTTTCAGAAACCTATTATTATATCATAATGTTTTAGAAAATGCATGTACATTGGGAATGGAAGCTCCTTTTGTGAATTTGTGTCCACATTGTGATCTAGTAGCAATTGAAATTGTACATGTCATTGTGTTATTACAAACTCATTTTGACATTGCAATCACATTGAAGCATCATCAATTGTGACTTCACAAATCTATTAAGATATCACATTGCCATTGTGACATTAACATCAAAATGTGACATACCAAACCTATTATGAAAATAACATTGAAAATAACATTGCCTTTGTGCCATCAGAGGCACTTCATGTGCCTGGTTAAACTCATTATGAACTAATGGCAATTGAGATCGAGCATTCCATTGTGACATAACAAACATATTGTGATTTCATCACCAGCATGGCATCACCAGCTAATAGTGACATTATAAAATTATTGTGTCACAATATTTTGGCATCACATTGCCTTTGCTTTTCACAAAGGTATTATGATATCATACATTTTAGACAATTCTAGATCTTTAGGACTTCAAGCTCCTTCTGTGAACCTGTATCCTCATTCGGAATTAATAGCAATTGAAATTGGACAGGTCATTGGGCTATTTCATACTCTTGTGATCTCACTCACCCGTTTTGACCTCATCACCACTCTGACATCACAAACCCGTTATGATATCATAATACTGATGTGACAACATGATCACATTCTGACATCCCAAAACAATCATGACTTCATTGCAACTTTGAAAAAAAATGTCTTTTGTGACATCACAGTGCCTTCTATATGCCTATCCTCATTGTGACCAAAGGACAATTGAGATTTGATAGCCCATTTTTATGTCAAATCCTTTGTGACACCATCACCAGTGAGACATTACATTGTATTTATTAAATGATTAGCATATTGTGACACACAAAACTACAATAATATCATAATACTATGGCATCATTGTGTTATTATGATGTAATAGACACATTATGAATACCTAATCTGTGATTTCATTTTATTTCAAATCTGGCATGGGGCTTGATATCAGAAACCCATTGTGACCACATAACCATTGAGACATCAAACTCTCTTTGTTACATTACATTGCCATTGTGATATAACGAAGACATTGTGACATCACAAGCCTATTCTGCCCTCAGAACTTTTGTGACATTCTGCCATTCTGATATCTTAGGACTTTTGTGAGCTTATAATCTGTTTTTGATCTCATCATATTTTAGGTATGATATTTGATATCAGAGATCCTCTGTGACCTCATGACCATCGTGACATTACAGTGCCAAACATCATGAATATTGTGTCACATTGTGAATTCACAAAAATTTTATGACTTCATCTCCTTACTGACAACACATGACTGTAGACAACACAATCCCTTTGTCAACTCATGTACTGATGGTAATTTAATGACTAATGGAACTGGCATAATATTATGAATGCCGAACAAAATTCATTGGGATATCACCAAATAATTAGGGTCTCATCATATAATTGTAACATAAAAACAAGATTATGACATGATGTAGTGAAATCACATTGACATTGTGATATCACTGACATATTGTGTTTTCACAAACCTGGAAAGACCTCATAACATTTCAGAAAATTTATGGACTTTGTGGCTTCAAGCTCCTGTGAACTCATAAATAATGTGAATTAGTAGCAATTGAGTTTGAGCATGTGTTTGTGATATTACCAACTTGTTATGTCCCAACAAACAGATTTTGACTTCATTCCGGTATCTATGACATCACAGTCTTGTTCTGTGTCCATATCCTCATTGTAAACTAATGACAATTGAGATCAGACCTGCCATTATAACATCCCAAAAACTTTGTGACATCATCACCACTGTGACATCAACTCCTTGTGCCAACACAAATGACAATAAAATCATAGAATTATGACATTACAATATCAGTGATGTCTTAAACACATTGTGAGATTTCATTTCACTCTGAGATTTCATTCTGTTTCAAATGATGCATGTGGGTTGGTATCAGAAACCAACTGTGACCTCATAAATGTCATCATCAACTAATTTTGACATCAAAACTTTATTATGACATGATATTGTGACATCACATTGCAAGTGTGATATCACTGTCCCATTGGGCTTTGCAAAACCTATAATGACCACATAACATTTTAGAAATTTCATGTCCTTTTGGACTTCAAGTTCCTTCTGTGAATGCATATCCTCATTGTGAACTAGTAATAATTGAAATACATGGATGACATGAGATCAGAACCTTATTGTGACATCATCACTATTGTTACATCACAATGACAGATGTCATGATCACTGTGTCCCATTGTGACATCATAAACCTGTGAGGACTCATCACATTTGTGCAACACATGTGTTTTGAGAAATCACAGTCCCTGTGGGTCACTCCTTATTAGTTAATGACAACTGGGATCTGACATGCCATTGTGACATCAACAACTGATAGTGATATCACAAAGTTGTTGTGATCTCATGACCAGGATGATATCAACAAAAAATTAATCAATACATTGTATTGTGACATCACATTGCCCTCATGATATCAGATCCCCATTGTGTTTCCAGAAGCCTATTGTGACCTCATAATGTTTTAGAAAATTCAAAGTTACTGGGCACTGGTGTC
Organism: Dipodomys spectabilis; assembly: GCF_019054845.1. Lineage (NCBI taxonomy): Eukaryota > Metazoa > Chordata > Mammalia > Rodentia > Heteromyidae > Dipodomys > Dipodomys spectabilis. The sequence continues at coordinate 4,145,735 of NW_024870841.1, read as the reverse complement.
TCAAGAGGTTGTAATCTTGGCTACTTAGGAGGCTGAGATCTGAGGATTATGGTTCAAAGCCAGCATGGGCAGAAATATCCATGAAACGCTTATCTATAATAAACCACCAGAAAACAAGAAGTGGCACTGTAGCTGAAGCAGTAGAGCACTAGCCTTCTGCTGAAGAGCTGATAGACAGTGCTGAGCCCCAAAGTTCAAGCCAAATGACTAAAAAATAATAGAAAAGAAAATGCATATACTTTGGGACTGCAAGCTCCTTTGGTGAAATTGTATCATCATTGTGAACTAGAACCATTTGTAAATGAATATGTGCTTGTGATATTACAAACTCATTGTGATATCCCTAACCATTGTGACCTAATCACCAAAGTGACATGAGAAACTCCTCCTGACCTCACATTGCTGTTTGTGACATCATGATCACATTCTTACACCCCAAACCTATTATGACCTCTTAACACCTTTGAAAAACCAACTCACATTTTTGACATCACAGTCCTACTTCTGTGAAAACAGGTTTAAAAAAGGCTCTGAGTCTCCAAAAGGTGGAGTCAACATACAACAAGAGGTTAAAAGCACATTGAAAAGCACACTAGAGAAATCTGAGAGAGAATTATCAGACATGAAAAACAGATTTCAAAAAATAAAAAAAGAACATGTAAAAGTAAAAAAAAAATGAGAATAATGCTCAAAATGAACCTAGAAAACATTCAGTTTGAAATGAAATCCAAGACCCACTAGCCTGGTGAGAATGAGGCAAAGTTGGAGACCACATGTCTGAGGCTGAAAGATGCACTGGATGCCTATGCAGCAATCCTTGCTGAATACAAGCTAGCCCAGGAGGAGAACCCGATGGTATATGAGGAAATCAAGGCCCATTAAAAGGATATGGGCATGATACAAGAATGTATTAAGCTGAAGTACAGACGGATTATAAGCTTTGAAGTGTGTGAGTTGAAATTCAAAGCAACAGAAAAAGAACTGATAGTGTAGTTAGTGAAGCAGACACAGAAGTGTCATGTCCTAGAATAGGAGGCCAAAAAAATAAATAGAAAAATATTAGGCTCAAGAAAGATTTGTTCTCTTCAGAAAGAGATAAAGGACACACATACTCTGGTAGGGAATGACTGCGAAAGGGAAAGAGTATTAGGCCGAAAAACAGAAGAGTTAATCAGTTGAATGATCTGTCACAAAAATACACACTAGTGAAAAACAAGAAAAAGAAGCTACTAGAGGAAAAAGACCAAGAGAGCAACAAGATCCTCACCAAAAATGTAAGGGGAAGCATTGTGGAACAATGGAACAAGTGGAGCAATGAAACAAATCCACTCAATAACACTACTGAGAACTTTAAGGAGGACCTGCAGAGCAAGCAAAAGTTGCTGTGAGAAGGAGCAGCAGTTGGATGGTAAAGAAATTTTGCAGTTTGCAGTGACCCCTGAAGAACACTTTTAGGTTAAGGAAGACTTTGAGAAGGAGATTGGGATCATGAAACCAAGGAGGAGGATAAAACGGAAGGAGTCTCCAAGCTCAGACTGAGGTTTAGAGTACTAACCAGAAGTTAAAGAAACTAGAAACCCCAAGGATAATGGCAACAACTGAGCTGGTCAGGTAGTTCAGGAGACCACTCTAAAATCAGTGGGGTCTCTAGAGATATTAGTCATTAAGATTAAAGGAAGAAGTCAAAACTGTGGTAACAAGCTTGCAAATGTGGTGACTCAACTTGTGAAAAATGGTTACAAGTGTTTTGTCTGTTTATATCTAGTTATTGGGCACCCTGATAAATTCTTCCGTGTCACTTCCTAAAACTGTCTTGAAAACTAATGGGCCCTCAGCCTGACAAGCTTATGTGATGTATATAGAATGTTGTCAACTGGTAAATCCTAGAGAGCTTTAAGATATAGTGAGGGCTTCTGTGAGGAACCTCACCTGATGAATTTTGGGAAGTGGACTTCACAGAGAGAAAGTCTGGAATGTATGGTTTTAGGTATCTGTTAGTGGTAGTGGACATTTTCCAAGCTGGGCTGAGGCATTCCTGACAAAAACTGAAAACACTTAGGTAACAGCCAAAAATTTATTCCATGAGCCTATTTCCTCAATTTGACTTAATGACAGCAGTGGGGTCCTACAATGGGCAGGACTTCACAGCCCAGGTTGCTCAATTAGCTAAGGCCCTAGGGACAAATTGGAAATTACATTGTATTATTGACCTCAAAGTTCATGACTGGTAGAAATTTAAGGAAACTTTAAATTAATTACAGAGACCAGACATGATTGTGTAAACAGGCTACTGTTGGCTCTCTTTGAGCAGGAATCTCCCCATATTTAAAGAATTCACTTCCTTTCAAATAATTTACGGTAGATAACAACCTTTGGCTCCTAAATTTGGGAAAGCTATAGTAACATAAATGTCTAACCACAATCTTGTATAGTCCCTGCAGGATTTGCAAGAAGTTCATTTATGTCCCTCTATTTTGGTAGCTAAGGCCTATCCAGAGTAAAACTCCACCAACCCTTTCTTGCCTGGACAGCTGGTGTGGGTTAAAAGCTATTGTGCTCCTGAATTGGAACCCATGTGTCAAGGACCTTACTCGATTGTGGTAACTAAACCACTGCCTATTAAATATTCATAAAAACAGCATTGGATCCATCACTATCAAGTGAAACTGGCAGCGGAGCAATATCCAGAGATGATTGCAATATGGGCAGTTCAAGTCACTCAGGATTGTTAAGGATAACACTTACCAAGTGTTAATTATTCTTAGCTAGTGTGTTTCTATGGTTTTCTCCATGTTATCAGTTAAATTTGCATTTCAAATCAGTTCAATGCAGGGAGAGAAGGGATGCTTACATTTTGGTCTAGAATGATTCAAGGATTTGATTGAACATGAAAACCAGTGGAGATTGTAATAACCAGTGGGACCCAATAATTGATGGGACTTGAGAATCAGCATGGCCTCTTTGCAAACACATCTAAATGACATGATATCATAATGCTATGATGCTACTGTAATTTGGTGAGATTACAATTAGCAGATGGTGTCATAAAAAAACTATGATGACACATTAGAGATGATGGAACAAAGGGTTTGTGATGTTAAAGCTGCATGTGTGATCTCATTTGACATTAGCTCAAAATAAGGATATGGGTTCCCACAGGGACTGTGATGCCGGAAAGGCCATGTGCTAAGAGTTCATGAGTTTTGGAATGTCACAATGTGATCTTGATGTCAGAACAGCAATATAATATCACAATTGGTTTGTCATGTTACAATGGTGATGAGGTGACAATGGGTGTGTGATGTCACAATGAGTTTGTAATATGCCAAACGCATTGCAATTACTACTAGTTCACAATGAAGGTATGAGGTCATGGGAGTTTAAAGTCCCAAAGACCATGAATTTTGTAAAATGTTATCAGTTCAAAATATGTTTGTGAAAACAAAGTAGTATAGTGAAATCACAGTTTAAATATGATGTTACATCATGTCATAAGAATATTTTGATTTCACAATGAGTTGGTGATGACACACTGGTGATTAGGATACAATAGGTACATAATGTCACAATGGATTGGTGGTGTCACAATCACATGCGGGATTTCAATTTTCATTACCTCACAATGAGTATATGAGTTCTCAATGTGACGCTGATGTCTCAAAAGGCATGTTTTGTCATAAATATGATGCAGTTTTAACAGATTTGTGCTGTCAAAATATGACACAATGGTCCGGTGTCTGTAAGAGTATATCACAGTGATCCTTATGTAACAGTGGATTTCTGATATCACTTATCATTCCTGACATATTATGAGGTGGAAAACAGACTATGAGCTCACAAAGAGCCTAAGATATCACATTGGCAGTATTCATTGTTTTTGGGACTTCAAGCTCCTTCTGTGAATTCATATCATCATTATGAACAAATACCTATTGAAAATGGATATGAAATTGTGATATTACAAACTCGTAAAATCTCAAACCCATTGTGACCTCACTACATTTTGACATCACAAATCCATTGCACAACACATTGCCATTGAGACATCAGAACCACATTATGACATCTCAACCCTATGATGGCTTTTTATTACCTTTATAAAAACATGTAGCCATTGTTGCATCACATTTACACATTGAATCGATATCCTCATTGTGAACTAATGACAGTTGAGATCAGACATGCCATTGTAACAACACAAAACATTTCTGACATCATTACCAGTGGGACATCACATTGTATTTTTCACACCATCTGGCTAGCTATATCCTTTTCCCTGCAGAAACACTGCAATTTCATGCAATCCCATTTGTCCATTCTTAGATTTGTTGGTTTCTAGGTCTTCATTAAGAAAATTTCAGCCTGTGCCAAGGAGCCCTTGAGTTTCTGCTATTCCTCCCTGTAATGTCATGCAATCCCATTTGTCCAAACTATCTTTGATTTGTTGCATTTATGGGTCTTTATTAAGAAAATTTTGGCCTGTGCCGAAGAGCCCTAGATTTTTTCTCCTATTCCTTCCTGTAATGTTTCCAAGCTATCTGCTTTGACTTTGAGGTCTTGATCCATTTATAGTTGAGTCTGGTGCAAGGTGATATATATGGATCAAACTCCATTTTTCTGCATAGTTTACCAATATTGCAAGCACTGATTACTGAAGAGGATGCCTTTCTTCTATATTTTTTTTTGTTCTGTTATTGAGAATTAGGTGTTTCTAGGACTGTGGGTTAATTTGTGGACCTTCAGTTTGAATACATTGATAATCAGGCCTGTTTTTTGCCAGTACCAACTTGTATTAATTACTATGGCTTTGCTAAGAATTATTTTTTGCTACTTGGGGTCTTTTGTTCCATATAAGGTTGTGGGTTGCTTCTTCTATTTCATTTTAGAATGAGGTTGGAATATTGATGAGTATTGCATTGAAACTGTAGATAGACTTTGGCATTATTGCCATTTTCATGATGTAATCCTACCAAGACAGGATTATGGTAGATATTTCCACTTCCTCCGTTCGGCTTTAATTTCATTTTTCAGGTTTCAAAAGTTTTTATCATAGAGGCCTTTCACTTCTTTAAGTTATTTTCGTTTTTTAGTTTTGTGTGGCTATTATAAAAGCAGTTGCTTTCCTGATTTCAGCCTTGTCTTTCTTTTTATTGGCATACAGAAAAGCCATTCATTTTTGAGGTTTAATTTTATATACTCCTGCTTTGTCAAAGTTATGGATCAGGTACAGTAACTTGAGTATGGAGTCCATGGAGTTCTCTCTATACCTGATCATGTCATCTGCAAAGAGAAGTGAATTTTACTTCATCGTTCCTTTGGGATCTCCTTTTCTTTTAATCTTGTCTTATTGCTCTAGCGAGGTACTCTAATTCTAAATTGAAGAGAAGTGGAGAGAGTGGACATTCTTGTCTCATTCCTCAATTTAGAAGAAATTGCTTCAGTTTTGCACCTTTAAGTATAATGCTGGCTCTAGGTTTGTCATACACATCCTTTATTATATTGAGGAAGTTCCATGGATTCCTTGATTTTTGAGAGCTTTCATAATAAAGGGAGGTTGTATGTGGGTAAATGCTTTTCTATATCTATTGAGATAATCATGTGGTTCTTATCCTGGCTATTGTTGACATGGCTAATTGTATGGATTTACTTGCAAATATTGAACCAGTTTAGTGTCCCTGAAATGAATTCTGTTTTATCACGGTATATGTGTGTGTTTTTTTTTTTTTTTTTGCTGTTTTTGAAGTCAATTGGTCCAAATTTTTTCTGAGAAATTTTGCAAAGATGTTTATCAAAGAAAAAGGTCTCTTTCTTTGACGAGTTGCTCCTTGGTTTTGGAATAAGGGTTATTACAGCTTCAAAGAAATGGTTAGGTAGTGAACTTTCACTATCAATTTCGTTTCAGAGTTGGAAAAGTATTGGGGTGAATTCTGCTTTGAATGCCTTGTGTAGTCCACATGTAAATCCATCTGGTTCTGGACTTTTCTTGGATTGGAGGTCTCTTATTACTCTATTTGGAGGCTTGATATGATTCCATTAGCTGCTTTAAATCATCTTGGTTTAGTTTGGGAATTACAAAATTTGCTAAAAAATCAACCATTTCTTTCTGATTCTCGAACTTATTAGCATCAAGGTTTGAGAATTATTTCCTTAGAATGTTCTGAATCTTGTTTTTGTCTTTTTTGTTGTTGTTGTTGTTTTCCTGTGGTGATGTTTCCATTGTCATCTGATTTTGTTTATTTGGGTGTGTTCTCTTTTTCTGTTATAAGATTTGCTAAGACTGTCAATTTTGTTATTTTTTCCCCTAGAACCAACTGTTTTTTGTTGATTTTTTCTATGTTTATTTTGGAAACTGATTCATTTAATTCTGATTTAATTTTGATTATTTTTTCTGTGTACTGGATTGGGGTTTAGGTTATTGCACTTTTTCAGGAAGGTTAGGTGTCTCATTAAATTTTGGTTTCAGATATCTCCAATTTGTTGTAATTGGGACTCAGAGCTATAACCTGCCTTTGCTGTGTCCCAGAGGAGATAGTAATTTGTGTGTTCTTTTTTGTTAAATATCATGAACACCTGAGATTCCTTCCTAATGAATTCCAAGACACACTGGTGGTTCAATTGTGTGTTGTTCTGCCTCCATGTGATACAGGATTTCTTTTTTTAAATTTTTTTTGGGTCCTTTGGTGGGGCCTGAACTCTGGGCCTGGGCGCTGTCCCTCAGCTCTTCACCTCAAGGCTAGTCTTCTACCATTTGAGCCACAGTGTCACTTCTGGATTTTTTTTTCTGCTTACATGGTGTTGGGGAATCAAACCCAGGGCCTCATGCATGTAAGGCAAGCACTATACAACTGAGCCACCTTCTCAGCCCTGTGATACAGGATTTCTTCGGTGGCTTTTGGCGTTGAAGTCCACTTTTATTATGCAGGGGATAATTTCAATATTTCTGAACTTGCACATGTGGCTTATTTTGGAGAATATTACATGTGCTGCTGAGAAGACTGTATTCTGCTCCTTGTGGGTGAAATATTCAGTAGATGTCAAGCCTACATGATCTATTTAATTATTTAGGTGTGAGATTTCTTGAGTTTTTCATGGGTTGATCTATCTAGAAAGGATAATGTTGTGTTAAAGTCTGCAACATTTAATATCTTTGGATTTATGTTATATTTTATGAAGAGTAATGTTTCTAGCATAAATATGTGTGCTCCATTTTTGGTGAATAGATACTTAAACTTGTAATATCCTCCTGAAAAGAGATCTCTTAATTAGTATGTAATAATGTTCTTTATCTCTTCTCTAATTTTAATTTAAAGTCTATTTTATCTGATATTACAATTCCAACTCGCACAGGTTTATGGGGACTCTTTACTTGGTAGAAATTATTCCAAACTTTCAGGATGTATTTGGTTTTGGGGGGCAAGATCTGTCTATTGAATGCAGCAGATAGAAGGATCTTCCTTTTTGAGCGAACTAGAATATCTATATCCCTTAATTGAAAAATAAAATCCATTAATATTGAGAGTAAAAACAGAAGTTTTTCTGCAGTTTCTGCCATGTTTCCTATATTCCTGGGGGTTTTAGCAACTGGCAACTACCTATAATTCTTGTGTTGTTTGTGTAAGGGCTATTGTTAGGCCTTAATTTTGGTCTTGTTGGTTTTTAATGTGTAGGACATTTTTCACAATCTTTTGTAGGGCTGGTTTGGTAGAGATATATTGGTTCAATTTTTCTTTGCTGTGGAATATTTTTATTTGGTCTGTTATGAAGAAAAGTTTAGCTGGGTACAGTGTTCTTGGTTGATAATTATCTTTAGGGCATGACAAACATAATTCCAGACTCTTCTTGTTTTCATTGTTTCTGCTGAGCATTCCGAAGTTTTTCTGATAGGTTTCCTTTTATAAGTGATTGGCTTTTTCTTACGACAGCTTTAAGGATCCTTTCCTTTCTTTCCATTGATATTTTTCGGATTACAATGTGATGGTGGAATGTCCTGTTCTGCTCTGATCTCTTTGGAGTGATAATGGCTTTTTGTATCTCAATCGGTCTATCTTTTTGCATATTTGGGAAATTCTCTGCTATGATCCTGTTAAATTTCCCAAAACTTTCACCTCTGTCTCTAGTTCCTCTTCTATAACCCTCAGCTTTAAATTAGGCTTTCTTGTAGTGTCTTATAAATGTTGAATAGATCTATCTTATTTCTTCGATTTGTCTTGAATACTTGTCCAACTCCAGTGTGGCCACAACCTTTTGCTACCTGGCACCCCCTCTTCCTCTTGGATCGTCTTCATCGGCAAACCTACTGTCAATGCTTTCAACTTTTTTTTTCTTTCCTTTCATTCTAATTGATCCGATTTGATGGTGTCAATTCCTCGTTGAAGCTTTGTTTTAGGTATTCTATAGACTTCTTTAACTCCTCAATTTCTTTTCAGAGTTAATGCTCAAATCCCTTAGTTGATTGGTTATAGTTTTTTTGACTGCCTTTCCTTCAGTGGGCTTCAATCAGCATTCCATTTGTGGCCTCCATACATTCCTGCAGCTTCCTGTTTGTGTGTTCCATGATTATCTCTATTATTTTTTTGTTTTTTTTTCACCTCTCACTCAGACAATTCCTTTATTAATCTATCATTGGCCTTCTAATGCTCATGAAATTCTTGAATTAATTTTTGGTTAGTCTCATTATGCTGATGCAAATCCCTCTCATGCTTTACCGAGTCCTTTGCAGGCTTTCAATTTTCACTCAGTAAGCTTACCAGTAATATTAAGAGAATTTGGGAACTCTCCTCTGGATTATTCATTAACTGCTCTTTTGCCTGGTTACAATGTTTGGGAGTTGCCATTTTACTTGTGTTTCTCTGGCTTGTTCTGCCCATTCAGTCCTAGAGCACTATTTTAAGTCAGGCATAATACAGAGCCCTCTAGTTGCACAGATTGATGCAATCAAAATGAAAAGAGACATAATCTAACTCGACAGATACAACCTAGTTCAACAAAAACAACTAGGGATCCAGGCACTAAGAAAATAAAAGCTAAGTCATCAGACAAAAAATTAATAGGTTTAGGGAGAATTGTGAGGAGAAAATATTAGAGGAATGTGGGGAGGGAAATGGAGAGAAGGAACATCTATATAATTGATGCTCTCCTCTACCTAGTTGCCAGATGTCAGAAGTAGACAGCAACATTTCTGCCAACTTCAGTACAGATTGGAATGTCATTTTAGCCAGGTCATCCAATATTAATTTCCTGCCCCAAACTCTTCCACTTGCCTTTTGCTCTCTAGTATTTGTTTTCTTTGGCCGGTCCTTCCCTGCCACATGAGACTTGACTTCACCCAGACTTCATTGAAGGATTACCACCAAGGGACAGCTGCTGCCTTATCCCGGAGGGGACCACATTTCAGCATTTTACCCCTGATGTCAATGCCTCTGGCCAGTGGGTACTAGCCAGAGAGAATCTGCACCCTTTCTCATAATTATCAAAAAGCTGGAATGTAAGGTCTGCCCAAGGCCATGCAGTCCCCTGTGCAGACACTTCCTTTCCTCTTGGATAAATGTCTGTCCATTTTCTGTTACATAGGTAGCTGGAACACCTGGAAGTAGTCCACCTTGCCCTCTTTTTAGGTCACATCCTGGGTCGCCCCAGCTCATGCCTCCCATCTGACTATGAGTGTCCCTGTCCCTGAGGTCACATCCAGCTCCAGTGTGGCCACAACATTTTGCTACCTGGAACCCCCTCGTCCTTTACCTGGCCAAGATAACTCCATGTCCAATAGTAGGACTCCTTTTGCTGCCATGCCTCTCCACCATACATAGTGAGGGCAATAGTTTGGTATTTTCCCTGACTAGCACATTTTCTTCATCAGGTACCTAAAGAAGCCTACCTACATAGTATACCGTAAAATCACAAATCCATTGTGTTCTCATCATCCCGGTGACATCAAAAACCCATTGTGACACCACATTCCCGTTATTACATCATGATCATATTGGACATGCCTTTGTGATAGCTTTGTGTACTCATATCCTCATTGTGAACTAAGGAATATTGGGATCAGACATACCATTGGAACATCACAAACCCTTTGTGATGTAATCACCAGTATGACAGCACATTGTCATTATGATACCCTCAGCTCATAAAGACATCACCAAACTACAATGACATAATATAATTATATCACATTATCATTGTGATGTTATAGACACGTTGTGAATGCCTATTCTCTGATGTAATTCTACTTCACATGTGTCATGTCAGTTGATACCAGAATCCCATTGTGGCCTCATAACCATTATGACATCACAATCAGTTTGTGACACCACATTGCCATTGTGAAATCACTGTCCTACTGTTTTTCACAAACCTATTGTAATTTCATAACATTTTAGAAAATTCATGGCCTCTGGGACATAAAGCTCCTTCTGTCAACTCCTATCCAAATTGTGTACTCGTAACACTTGAAATTGAACATGTGATTCCTATATTTCAAACTTGCCGTGACATAACGAACCTATTTTGACCTCATAACCACTGTGACATCTCAAACACGTGAAATCACATTGCCATTGTGACATCACATTCACATACTAATACTCCAAATATAGCATGATCTCTTTGCACCTTTGAAAATGCATATGGCCTTTGTGACATCATTATCCCTTTGTGAACTAATATCGTTTGTGATCAGACATACAATTTTACCATCACAAGGCCTTTGCAACATTATTACCACTGTGGCATCACACTCATTTTGACACAGCTCATTGTGATATTACAAAATTAAAATGACATCATAGAATTATGACAGCACATTGTCATCATGCTATCATAGAAACATTATGAATGCCTATTGTGTGTGTGAGTTCATTCTATTTCAAATGTGGCATGTTGGTAGATATATGAACACGATGATATACTTATAATGATAGTGATATCCTATTTCCAAAGTGACATCACTCAAACACTGTGACATCACAAGCGTGTCCTGTCCTCTTTAATTTTGTGACTTGCTGAAATTTTGATACCTTAGGTCTCTCTTGCTATGTAAATCAGGTTCCCCTTGTAACAATGAAAACAATTTATGTAATTGATAAGTAGGGATTCCAAAATTTTGAAAATCATTTAATGTATGCAATTGATCATATCATAAAGATATTTTTTGAGGTGCCACTGTTTGTCTAGAAACAACATATCCCAAATATTTTACTACTGTATCTTTTTTGTATTTTTTCAGGTGCTATTATTAATCCAAAATCTTTAAATATACAGGGTAAGCACTGTAACACCATTTCTAATTCTGCCATATTTAGTTCGGCAAATAAAATGTCATCCATATAATGAGGAATAGAAATGTGAACCATTTTTGTCTAACAGGTTTAAGGCCTTATCAACACATATCTGACACATGGTTGGAGATTTCACCATTCCTTAGGGCAACACCTTCCATTGGAAGCGCTGACGAAGGGCTTGATAACTTATTTGTGGTAAAGAACAGGCAAATCTTTTACAATCTTTTACATGTACAGGAATGTTAAAAAAAAAAAAAAGCAATCTTGTAAATCTATTACTATTTTGGCCAATTTTTAGGAAGCATGACAGGCAATGGTATACAATGTTGTAAAGCCCCCGTAAGTACATGGATGCATTAACTCCTTGTAAATCAGACAGCAATCTCCATTTCTCTTACTTCTTTTTAATAACAAATGTTCGAGAATTCCATGTTGACATAGATGGCTCAATATTTCCTTTGGTTAACTGTTTTTCAACTAATTGGTGAGCTGCATCTAATTTCTCTTTTGATTAATCCCATTGTTCAATCCAAAGAGATTCCTCAGATTTCCATAATATCTTTATGGGCTTCATCTAAAAATGTTAAAATTGAATATGAGGTCCCCATTGTTCCTGTACATCTCTACCAATTATGTTAACTCTAATTTCCATAATATAAGGTTTAAGGACAGGTGTCTGTCCATCTTCTGAGGTTATAGTAACATTCAACATGACTTGTCCTATAGAATTTATGAGAGTATTGCTAACTCCTTTAATATTACACAGGATTATTTCATATAATAAATGATTAGGCCATTCATGAGTGTTGATAATTGTAACATCTCAGCCGGTATCTATTAGTCCTGTCAATATCATTCCCTGAATATTAATTTTAATCTTAGGCTGCATTTTAGTAATAGGAATAGTCCAAAACACATTTTGTTGGTTAGTATTTCCAAATCCCCCAAACTGGCTGTAATTGGCTTTCCAATAGATATATATGGTAATAGCAAAATTTGAGCAATTCGTTCAGCCTTTTTAAAGGAAATATCTGCAGCAGCTGACATTAAATTTTTTATTTCTCCAATATAGTCAGCATCGATAATTCCTAAATATACTAAAACTCCTTTTGCATTAAATGTGGATCTACCGGTCTATAGGCCAAATGTTCCTTCAGGTAAAGGACCATAAATTCTGGTAGGAATTTTTTGTGGCCTATCACCAACTTTCAAAGTAAAATCTTCTAAGGCTGGCATGTCCACTGCAGTGCTGTGGGCTGTGGCAGGAACGAGGGAGAAAATGATTGACTGTCCTCAGTTATTAATCCTGGGCCCCGGGGCTGGCCCAATGGAGAGTTTCCCTGCATAGGGTGAGCATTTTTTTTTTATAGGAATTCCATTATTGTCTATTTTTGATCTACACTCTCTTGCCCAGTGCCGTCCTTTTTTAGTGAAATTACTGGTTTCTCTTGTTAACATCAGTAGCCTTTTTACAATTCTTCTTTATATGTACCATGTGACCACATCCAAAACATTTTAGAGGCTTTGGTTTGTAAAGCATGCCAGGTAGTGGCCACAGGTTCAGCAAACAACTGCATACTCCGGGAATTTGATGTAATGTCTTTACACACCCTTAAATATGTATTTATATCCTCAGATTCTTTAATAAGCAATAAGGCTCATCTACAGTCCTCATTAGCATTCTCATAAGCCAGCATGCACAACAGTTTTTGCCTTGCAGCCTCTCTCACAATGGTACATTCCAAGGTAATTTCAATCGTGATAAAAATTCAAAATAGGGTTCATTAGGTTTTTGAATTACTTTAGTACAGGAGCCATAATGCTCTCCTACCGGCCTGATCCTCTCCCATGATCATTATCTATGTCTGGTAACTGCTCATGGATCTCTTCAGGAGAGTTTATTTGCATATGAGCATCTGCATAGTGTTCTGTTATTCTGTTCCACTCAACATGGGAAAGGTTATGACCTGCAGGAATGGAGTATTGCTCTTTGCATTTTGGCTAGCCCTTTCTGTACATAACTAAGTTTTCCATTGTAGGTATTCAGGTTCCTTAAGCAAGGCTCTACAAAGCATCTTTCAATCCTTGGGAGCAAAATTATTGTAATGTCGGGCAAGCCCATTAAGCAATTCGTTAACATAATGAGACTGAGGACCATACAAAATCACTGCCTTCTTAAGATTACCAATATCAAAGATAGCACACCCTCATATCTGGCTGGTTGAGCTATAACATTCATAGTGGATGGTCGAATTACAGGATAAGAAAAAATAGGCATTTCATCATCGAACTCACTGTCTGACCCCTTGGTTTTGTGAGGGAGTGATGCCTTAAAAATTGCATCTGCAAGAGGAGAAGCCTAAGGCTGTTTTACTTTCACTTTCTCAGATTCTCCTTTCACTCTGCTAACTTGTAACTCCATATGCTGTAATCTTGATAAAATCAATTCAATTTGCTCTGACATTCTATTTAGGCTTTCAGTTTGTTCCTTTTCAGCCTTTTTTACCTCTTGTTTTTTCTCCGTTAATTGTGATGCATTCTTAACTATTGAGTCCTTAACCTCAGAGTTCAATTGTAAATCTACAATAGAAGGGGTGACCTCTTTCTTTAAGTCTGCTATAAATCTTTCCTTATTTAAGGCTTTAAGAAGGGTATGTAAAATAACCCAAATGAACCAAAATCTAATAGGAATCCTTTCCCCTTCTTGAACAGCTCTTTGGGCATTATATTTTACTCATTTCCAGTTATCAACATCTAACGTCCCTCCCTCAGGGAATCAAGGATTCCATTCGCCAAATATATTAATACACATTTCTATGTCAGAAGAAGAAGTAGTTACACCATAGGCAGCAAGCAAATGTTTTAGCATATGTAAGTACCGAGTAGACTTAACTTGTCCAATCACCCTGTAATTAAAAATACTTACCTGAATATCTCTTCCTAAATTCAACACTGCGGGGTCCTGTTCATTCAGCAATTGTCAATGTCTAAGTTGTTGGGGTCCCTGGGTAAGGATCGGGAAATCACTAGGACACATAGGATACAGAGTGCAAACAGCAATTGCCACTGCTTGCTGTGCTTTATTCCTTGTGGGTATTTAAAGACAAGCAAGCATTATCTTTGCCAAGATTTAGTCAGGATACATTCACAAAAGAATTTCAATGGATACAATTTTGCTTAAACTATGAGACAATGTCTTTATATATTTTTATCTAAACTATTTTAGAGCAAGCTCAAACCACTTCCTCGTACTCGGGAAAACACTTGACTAGCTGTTCTTCTATGCTTAAGTAAGCAAAAGAGCTACTTCCTCAGCTCCCAGGAGTCTGTGACATGTGCTTTGAGATAGGGAGAGAGAAAATCTTCCCTCTCTAGCCCCGCATGCGAAGAGCTTTCCACATATATAAACACTATCCTTAAATAATGCTGAGTCCAGTGCCTGCATCATTCTGCCTCTCCATCACAGACCCTGAGTCTTCACAACACAGTCTCTTTTTGAACTCATTTACTGATTTTGAATTAATGACAATTGAGGTCTGGCCTGTCTTTGTGACCTGGCCAACTCATTTTTATTTCTATACCTATTGTGACCTCAACACTAGTATGGAATCACCAGGTATTTGTGATGACATTTTTTTTTTTTGGTCAGTCATAGGACTTGAACTCTATGCCTGGACACTGTCCCTGAGCTCTTCAGCTCAAGGCCATGACTCTACCACTTGAGCCACAGAGCCATTTCTGTTTTTTTCTGTTTATGTGGTGATGAAGATTCAAAGCTAGGGCCTCATGCATGCAAGACAAGCATTCTACCACTGAGCCACTTCTCCAGCCCAACAAACAATATTATGACATATTTTTTCGTCACATTGCCAATGTGATATCACTGTCCCATTCCATTTTCACAAACCTATCATACCTTCCTAACATTTTAGAAAATTCATGGCCTTTGGGACATGTGCACCCCTGTCTTCTTTGTTTACTAGGATAATTGAAATTGGACATGTGGTTTTCATATTACAAACTCAAGAAATCATAAGTCCATTTTGAACTCATTATCACAAACCCATTGCAATATCACATTTCCATTGTAACATCACCACCACATTGTGACATCTCACACCTATTATGAAAAACAATAATTGCCTTTGTGGCAAACAGTCCTTTAGTTTATCCATATCCTCATTGTGATCTATTGACAGTTGAGATCAGCTATGCCTTTGAAATATCACAAACTCTTTGGGAAATCATCACCAGTATGATATCATATTGTCATTATACCATCAGCTCGTTGTGATACAAAAATCTATGACATCAAACATTATTAAATCATATTGTCATTGTGACATATAGACACATTCTGAATTCCTATTCTTTTATTTCATTCTATTTCAAATGTGGCATATTTTGATATCAGAAACTCATTATGACAGCATAATCCCTTTGTTAAATCACATTGCCCTTGTAAAATTACTGACCCAGTGTGACATCATAAATCTCTCCTGTCCTCTTGACTTTTGTCACATGGTGTCATTGGGCTACCTTTTTTAGTTCATAATCTGTTTTTGAATATAACATTTCAGGTATGACATGTAAATATATTTCAGGTATGACATGTGACATCACATGTGACATCATGATCATTATGACATAACTCTGTCAGATATCATGACAATGTGTCATGTTGTGACATCACAAACAATTCATGGCCTTTGGGATTTCATGCACATTTGTTTAAATTGTGACCTCATTTAAACTAGTAGCAATTGAAATAGGACATACATTTTGTGATATTACAAACTCGTTGTGAAATCATAAAATCATTTTGACCTTATCAGTGCTGTGGCATCACCAACCCATTGTGAAATCGTATTGCCATTGTGACACCATGATCACCTTGTGATATCCCAAATCAATTAACACCTCAACATCTTTGAAATCCAAATGGCCTTTGTGATATCATAGTCCCTTTGTGTACACATATTCTAATCGTGAACTAAGTGTGGGACAGGTTTTTGTTGTCACAGTGGGTTAGGGTTTTCACATTGGCAATGTTATGTCACAACCTCATTGTGATGTCCCAATAGTTATGAGGTCACACTGGGTTTCTAATCATCTATATAACACATATAAAACACTATGATCATAGAATATGCATTCACAGTGTGTCTATGACATCCCAATGGCAATGAGATGTCATGATTCTATGACATGATTAATGCTTTGATGTCATAGATTTTTGTATCACCACCAGCTGATGGTATAATGACAATATGATATCATATTAGTGATGATTTCCCAAAGGTTTGTGATATTTCAAAGGCATAGCTGATCTCAACTGTCATTAGTTCCCAATGAGGATATGGGTAAACTAAAGGACTGCTTGCCACAAAGGCAATATTGTTTTTCATAATAGGTGTGAGATGTCACAATGTTCGTGATGTCACAACGGAAATGTGATGTTGCAATGGGTTTGTGATAATGAGTTCAAAATGGACTTATGATTTCATGAGTTTGTAATATGAAAACCTTATGTCCAATTTCAATTCTCCTAGTAAACAATGAAGACAGGGGTGCACATGTCTCAAAGGCCATGAATTTTCTAAAATGTTAGGAAGGTATGATAGGTTTGTGAAAATATAGTTTGTGATGTAACAATGAGCTGATGGTATCATAATAAGAATGTGATGACATTCTAGTGATGATGTCACATAGTGCTTTTGATGTTATACTGGCCTGTTTCAAATCAATTGTCATTAGTCCACAATGAGTATATGGGTATATATAGGGACTGTAATTTCACCAAGGCGATGTGTTTTCAAAGAATCTAAGAGGTCATAGTATTTTGGGGATGTCAAAAGGTGATTGTGATATCACAGTAGCATTTGACATCACAATCATTTTGTGATGTCACAATGAAGATGTGGTGACAATGTTTTTGAGATGTCACAAAAAGATTGCAATAATGGAATGGTCAGTTTCAATTATTATTTCAAAATGATAATACAAGTTCACAGAAAAAGCTTGAACACCCAAAGTCCAACACTTCTGGAAAATATTATGAGGTCATTATAGGTCTGTGAAAACATAAATGGGCAGTGACATCACTAGGGCAATGTGATGCAGAATATCATGTAATAATAATGTTTTGATGTCACAATTATTTGGTGATGCCATACTTGTGATGAGGTCAATAGAATTGTGATATCTCAATTGGGTTGGTGATGTCACAAGTGCATGTGGGAGTCTCAAGTATTATTAATTTACAATGAGTATATGAGTACACAAAGGGATTTTGATTTCTCCAAAGTTCCATGTTGTCACAAATGTGATGGACTCCTTATAGCTTTGTGATGTCACAATGTGACAAAGTGGTCATGACCTCTGATAGTCTGATGTCACAATGGTTATGATTTGATAGTGAATTTCTGATATCACATTTTTTACCTTAAATATTATGAGGTGGAATGCAGATTATGAGCTCACAATGGGCCCAAGATATCACAATGGCAGCATGTCACATACCATATGATGATGAGAAGTATGTGATATCAGAGTGGGTAAGTGATATCACAATGGCAATGTGATCTCACAAAGTGATCATGATATCACAATGATTATGTGGTGTCAATTCATTTCTGATATCAATCCCCCTGCCACATTTGACATAGAATGATATCACAGAATATACAATAACATTGTATCTATGAAATCACAATGAAAATATGATTTCAAAATGTTATGTTGATATTGTAGTTTGGGCTGTCACTATAAGCTGATGATGACATAACAACAATGTGATGTCACAGTGCTGATGAGGTCCCAAAGATTTTGTGATGTTACAATAGCATATCTGTTCCCAGTTTTCATTAGTTCACAATGAGGAGATAGTACACATAGGTAATGTCACAAATGCCGTGTTTTTTTTTTTTAAGTTGCAAAGCGGTCATAAATAATTTGAAATGTCACAATGTGGTCATGATGTCACAGTGGCAATTTTATGTCACAATGGATTGGTGATGCCACCATTGTGATGAGGTCAAAATTGTTATGTCTTGTAACAGATTTGTAATGACTTTGTAATGACTTTTACAATTTCATTTGCAACTAGTTCACAATGAGAATACAAGTTCCCAGAAGGAGCTTGAATTCACAAAGTGCTTGAATTTTCTAAAATATTATGAGGTTATAATTGCAATGGGACAATGTTGTCACAATGACAATGTGACTTCACTATGGTTATGGATTCACAGTGTGCTTCTGCTATCAACATACAGGCCACAGTTTAAATAGAATGACAGAATAGGCATTAACAATGTGTCTATTATGTCATAATGACAACGTGATGTCCTAATGTTAAGATGTCATTTTATTTGAGGATGTTACTATGAGCTGCTGGTGTCATAACGACAATGTGATATCACACTGGTGATGATGTCACTAAGGTTTGTGATGTTACAATTGTATTTCTGATCTCATTAGTTCACAATGAGGATATGGGTACACAAGTGTATTGTGATGTCACAATACATGTGTTTTTCCAAAAGTTCATAGAAGTCATAATAGGTTTGGGAGGTCAGAATGTGATTGTGATGTCGTATGGCAAAGTGATGTTACAATGGCTCTGTGATGTAGCAGTGGTGATGAGGTGAGGTCACAAAGGGTTAGTGATGTCACAATGAGTTTACAATGACATCTCCAATTTCAAGGCTACTAGTTCACAATGAAGATACAGTTATAACCAGGAGGGCTCACATTATTGGTAGGATTCAATATTCATTATTGGCCCATATGTGGGCCAGCTGGAGGAGGGGCAAATGCCATTAAAATTTGGTGTGTATGTGCCTACTGGGAGTGGGGTGACAAGCCCCATATAGTGTACTGTCAAGAAGTCTTTGGGCAGTAGGTAGTTTGGGATGTGATAGTTGAAAATTGTTAGGGGTCATTGGAGTGGGGGAGGGAGGGGTCCCGTCTATACATAGCAGAAAGTTTGGAGCAAAGGAAGGGGAGAGAAAGAGAGGAGTGACCTGGAAAGAAGAATGTGATGAGACAGCAGGGAGGAAAGAAATGGAGGAGAGGAAAATCAAAGGCAGGTAAGGATGGCAACTGGCCACCGGACTGCATCAGGGCAGGCTAGTGGAGAGTGAAGTGCCCTGAATAGAAGAAGGAAGTAGGGGAAAGAAAAAGAGAAAGTCCTTGAAGGAAGGAACGGTTATGCAGAAGGAGGGAGGAATGAAAATGGAACAAAGGCTTGCCTTTGAAGTTTGGAGCTTTAGAGATAATAAACTTTGAGGTTGGTGGTTTGCAGACCAATTAACAAAGTGTTTGAAGTTTGGAGCTTTAGAGATAATAAATTTTGAGGTTGGTGGTTTGCAGACCAATTAACAAAGTGTGGGGCTGCACATTGGTGGTCTGAAGTTTGAAGGTCGAGGCTGCTCTTGGATCTGGGCTCCCAGCCCAGGGAAGGGTATTTGTAGGCCACTTTCTAGTATTAATAAATTTGTTTATTATCTTAAATGTGTCTCAATGGACGGTCTCACACTTTAGAGTTCATAATTTTTGGATTCCCCAGTGAGATAGTTCATCTGAATGGCATCAGGCCTTTGTCCCCTAAAATCTTCCTCATATGTGAGGGTCTCAGCCCTCAAAGGTTAGAGCCTCCTTTGAATGTTTGTTTGCTGAGGACCAATAAAGACAAGAGTTATTTAGAACTCTGTAGGGTTAAGTCTGGGCAAGCTTTCCATCATATTTTCGGTGCACCTTTTGGAGGTCATCTGAGATTTCCTTTTTTTTTTTTGGTCATGGGGCTTGAATTCGGGACCTGGACACTGTCCCTCAGCTTTCAGCTCAAGGCAAGCGCTCTACCAATTGAGCTACAGCACCACTTCCGGTTTTCTAGTGGTTTTTTTGGAGATAGGAGTCTCACGGTCTTTCCTGCCCGGGCTGGCTTTGAACCATGATTCTCAGATCTCAGCCTCCTGAGTAGCTAGAATTACAGGCGTGAACCACCGGTGCCTGGCTGGGATTTCCTTTGGAAGCCATCTGTACCTCCTCAAGATGTCATCTAGAGCTTTCTCATCTGAGACATCCTTGAGAAGTCATCCAAGTCTTCCTTGAAAAGCACTCTTGAACCTCTTTGGATGTTATCTCAGACCGACCATCGGAGACCACCTTAAGAGGTGATCTGGGACTTCCTTGAGTAGCCATCCGAGACCTCTTTGGGAAGTCATCTGGTATCTCTGAAGAAACCATCTGGGACATCCTTCAGGGGTCATATGGGTCTTCCTTGAGAATCTATCTGGGATTCCCACTGGAGATCATCTGTAACATTTCTGAGGGACCATCTGTGATCCCCTCCAGAGGTCATCTGGAGCTTCAATGAGAACACATCCAGTAGTCCTTGAGAAGTCATCTGGAGCCTCCTCCAAAGGCTATCTGGGAACTATTCTGGAGGTCATATGGGGCCTCCATGAGAGACTATCTGGGAATTACTCCTGGGGTCAACGGGCTTCCCTCCAATGGTCATTGAGGACTTCCCTGAGAAGCCATCTGGGACCTTCTCTGCTGGTAACCTGGGACTTTCTCAAGAGGTTCATCTGTGACCTTCTGCAAAGGTCATCTGGGTCCTCATCTCAAGGTTATTTGGGGCTTCCACGGGAAGCCATATGGGACATTTTTGAGAGGCCATCTGTGTCCTCTTCAAGAGGCTATCTGGGATTTCCTCCAGAGGTCATCTGGCAGTTCCTTGAGAGTGCTTCTTTGATAGATGTGGGACATGTGTGTTAAGTGTCTGTGGCTATTTGTTTATGTGTGCTTGTTGTTAGTTCTATCTGTTAACTCCTTTTTTTGAGGATGGGAGAAAAATATCGTATAGTTCTCTTGAATGAAGAACATTTCCTATGGTGTTAGCAACACTTACAGATGCTGTACACATGGGAGGAAAGAGAGAAAATCCAGAGCAGTGCCTAGAAAGGGGTCCTTAGATGAGATGGTTCCCTGATAAAAGACCCAGTCTGGAGCAAGTCTTTCCCCAGAATTGCCCAGGCTGTGACTACAATAGTGATCAAAGTAAGGAGCAACTTACAAATTATTGCCAGACTCTGTTAGTAGGAATAGCAGCAGAAGCTAGGAAACTAAACCATTTCTCATTTAACTAAGGTAAGTGAGACTGTACAGCGCCCCATTAGTCCCCGATTGCTTTTGTGGAATTCTTCTTAGAGGCATATTGGGACTATATGCCTAAAGATACTGAGGTCCCTGAGAATTGAAGAGCCTTAAATATAAACTTCTTTTCACAGTCAGACACACCTATTGGGAGAAAGCTTCAAAAGCTAGAAAGTTCTGAGGGAAAGGTGTTATCTGAGTTGGTAGATTTTGCCCAGCAGGTATTTGATATCAGAGATAACCTGGGAGAAAAAAGAAACAGCCTAAGAAAGGGGTTGGAGTTTTGGTAGCAGCACCTGGACTTGGATCAAAAAACCATCAGCAAAGACAGTATAATTCATTTGCAAATGGCAGTAGGGAATATAAAGGGCTTATTGGGCATATAGAGAACATATAGTGTGCTTATTGGTAGCAAAACAGACATTGGAAAAGCGAATTCTAAACGAAGGGAAAGATAGAAAATGACGGGAGATGTAAGAATGTTAGCCACCTGGAAACTGCATTCAGATCTCTTACGAATCATGGAAAGGAGCTCGGGGCTCTGAAATCCAACTATGTTCAACTTAAAATTCAACCCGCTGTACTTAAAAACAAATGTGGTGAAGAAAAATATTCACACACATACCTGAAAACACAGGCTTAAGAAGACTCTGAAACTCCAATATGTAACAGAAAAAAACCACTAAGAGCTTAATACTGCATCGAACAGCATATGTAAGAGAGATTTTTTGGATGTAAAGAATAGTTTTGAAGTCATAAATCAGTAACTTGTGAGAGTCAAACAGCATAAAATCTCAAAAATGAACCAAGAAAAACACTCAGAATCAAATAAAATTCAAGTATATCTGCCAGGGTGAGAATGAGGCACATATGGAGACCACAGGTCAGACCTGAAGGAAAGACAGGAGTCCAACATTGCCATCCTTGCTGACTAGAAGCTTGGCCAGGAGGATATTCTGATGCAGGATGCAGAAATTAAGGCCCAGAAAAAGGAGCTGGACATGTTATAAGGAGGTTTTAGGCTTCAGTACATGCTGATTATGAACATTGAAGTGAGCTGAAATTCAAAGCAACAGAGAAAGAACTGAAAGAGGAGTTAGTGAAACAGGCACAAAGTGCCTTGCATTGAAGAGGAGACAAAGAAAAGTAAACAGAAATATATCAGACTCAAGAGACATTGCTTTCATAGGATATTCCTGGGAAAGGGAAAGAGCATTAGGCAAAAAAACACAAGAGCTAAACAAATAGTTAAAAAGATCTGTCACAAAAATACAATGAAGTGAAAAATAAGAAAGAGAAGCTAATAGAAGAAAAGTCCAAACAGACTGTTGAGGTTCTAACCATAAATGTAATGAAGAGGAAGAATGTCCCAATGGAACAGATGGAGGTGAAAAAAAAAAAAAAAAACCCTCTAAGTAGTACCATTGAGAACTTAAACGAGAAGCTGACTAGCAAGCAAAGGTTATGTGAGAAGAAACAGCAGTTGGATAGTGAAAGGAACTCTCCTATGACCCTGGTAGAACACTTGCAGATTGAGGAGGACTTTGAGAAGGTGATTTGGATCATGAAAGCGAGCTTGAGGGAAAAGGAGGATAAAAATGGAAGAACTCTCCAAGCTGCAGACTTAGGTTTTACTAAACAGGAGTTAAAGAATCTAAAGGCCCTGAAGTTCATAAAAACAATCAAGCTGATCAGGTAGTTCAGGAGTGCACTGTAAGACCAGTGAATTCACTAGAGCTAGTAGTCATTAAATTAATGAAAGAAGCAAAAACAAGTGTGCAAATGTGCAAAGTGAATTTCAGAAATTGTTTACAGGCTTAAGCCTTCTGCCTGTATATATCTGGTTATTTGGGGCCCTTGTAAAGTGTCCTGGGCCACTGCCTAAATCTGTCTTGAAAACCCCTAGGGTCTTGGTCTTACTATCTTATATAACATATATAGAAAATTTCCAAGAAGTAAATGCTGGAATGCTGAAACATATGGAGAGAGCACTTACACTTATGTGAGAAACCTCAATCTGTGAATTTTTGGAATTGGAATTCAATGAGGGAAAGTATGGTTATTACTGTTAGTATTATGTTAGTATTACTGTTAGTAATAATGTTCACTTTTTCAGGCAGGGTGACACAGTCAATGGACTAATCTTCAAAGAAGGCTGCAAGATGGACTGTTCAGACACACTCAGAGGATCTATACAACTACAATTTGTTCATTTGTGTTAAATAGTATTTTTCTATGGTTTTCTCATTTTCTGATAATTTTGTGTATTAATTTGTGTATAAATTTGTGTAATAATTCTGTACAACTGGTGTGGGGAGAGAAGCAGTTTAGGATTTGTTCCAGAAGGAATCAAAGATTTGATTAGACATATAAACTAATGGAGAATATAATAACCAGGGGGCTCCAATAATCAGCAGGTCTGCTAATCAGTGTGTTCCCACATCCAGTCTGCTTGAGTGGATAGGGTGCATGGTACTGAATGGGGTGTGTCATGCTGCTGGAAGGGCTATGAAGAAGGTACTGGACAGTGGACAGTTTTGGAAATGATGGTTGCAAACTATGAGGTAGTAGACCCTTTGGAGTGGGGGAGGGATACAGAGGATATATAAGCTGTCCATTCAGAGCCATGGAAGAGGAGAGAAAGGAGAAAATCCTGGAAGGAAAGAAGTGGTGAGACAGCAGAAGGGAAACCTGGGAAGAGAGGAACTTCAGGGAGAGCAGGAGGGGAAGGTCAACAACTGGCCACTGGGGCAGAGCAAAGCAGGCCTTTGGAGATTGAAGAGGCCTGAAGAGAAGGAAGAAGTGGTGGAAGGGAAAAAGAGAAAGACCTGAAAGAAAGGGCAGATTGTAGAGAAGGAGAGAGGAAGGGAAAAGTACAAAGCCTTCCCCTTTGAACTTTGGAACTTTGGAGAACATAATTTTGGGGTTGGTGATTTACAGACCATTTAACAAAGTGCTGTGCTGCCCATTGGTTGTCTGAGGTTTAGTAGTCGAAACTGCTGTTGGCTCTTGGTATTCAGCCTTGGACAAGGAAGATGTAGGCCCTTTCTAGTGTAAATAATATTGTTTATTATCATAAATATACTCAAAGGAATGTTTTGCCTTTTATTGGTTATAAATTTACAAGTTCAACAAAGAGCTTGATATCCCAAAGGCCATACATTTTCCAAATTGTTTTGAGGTCATATTAGGTTTGTGAAAACCCAATGGAACACTGATATCACAATTGCAGTGTGATGTCACAATATCATGTCAGAATAATATTTATGATGTCACATTTACTTAGAGATATCATACTGGTGATGAGGTGACAATAGGTTTGTGATGTCACAATGGCTTGTTGATACAACAATGGCATGGTGGGAATCAATTTTCATTAACTCTCTCTGAATGTATGCCTTCACAAAGGGACTGTGATGTCTCCAAAGGCAGTGTGATATCACAATGTTTACAAAGTGAAAATGGATTTCCTTATTACATGTCATTTGTGGAATATTATGAAGTTGAAAACAGATTGTGAGCCCACAAGGGGTACAAGATATCACAGTAGCATTATATCATAAAAGTTATCAAGACCGGAGGGGTTTTTGATGACACAGTGAGTTAGTGATATCACTATGTAAGTGTGATGTCACAAAGCCTTTATAATGTCACAATGGCAATCATGATGTCACAAAGGTATTTCATGTCATTATGGTTATTAGATCCCAATGGGTTTTGATATGAACTCACATACCACATGTGAAATAGAATGAAACAGCAAATAGGCTTTCAGATTGTGTCTTCAAAGTCATAATGGCAATGTGATGACATAATGCTATTGTGTTATTTTAATTTTGTGATGTCACACTGCTTTGATGGTGTCATGACAACAATGTGATACAACACTGGAAACGATATCAGAAATGGCATATGATGTTACAATTGCAGATCTGATAGCAATTTTCACTAGTTCACAATGAGGATATGGGTACAAAAAGGGACTGTATTTTTTTCAAAGTTTCTAAGAGGTCATAAAAATTTAGGATATCACATGATTTCATGATGTCATAATGGCAATGTGATGTCTCAATGGGTTTTTGATGTAATAGCTTTGATGAGGTCACAATGGAATTGTATTGTCACAATGTGTTGTTCTCTCACAAGAACAAGTCCAATTTCAATTGCTGGTACTTCACAATGATGATACCAGTTCACAGAAGGAAGTTTTCCTAAAAGCCATGAATTATCTAAAATATAATGAGGTTATAAGAGGTTTTTGAAAACACAGAGATAATGGTATCACTATGGCATTGTGATGCCACAACTTCATGTCATTAATAATGTTTTGATATCATGATTAGTTGATGAGGTCACAATAGCATGCCAGATCTCAATTGTCAATAGCTCATAGTAAGTATGAGGTCTCAATGGGAATGTTTTTTTTTTTTTCTCCAAAGGCATGTGTTGTAACAAAATTGATTAAGTCCTATCAGGTTTGTGATGTCACAAGGTGATACAATTATCATGACATCTGGCAGTGTGATCATGATGCCACATCATATTTCTGATATCACAATCATACCTGAAATATTATGAGTTTAAAAACACATTATGAACTAACAAAGGGAGTAAGATATCTCAATGGTTGTATGTGACAAAAGTTTATGAGGAGTAGAATAGTTTGAGATTTCACACTGGATTACTTATATCACAATGGAAATATGATATCACATATGAATTGTGATGTTGCAGTGGTAATTATGACACAATGTGTTTCTGATATCAACACACTGGCCACATTTGAAATAGAATTAAATCAGAGTATACTCATTCAAAATGGAACTATGATGTCAAATTAACAATGTGATATCATTAGTGCTCTTGTGTCATTGCAGTTTTGTGATGTCACAATAAACTGATAATGAAAATGACAATGTGATGTCATATTGGTGATGATATCACAAAGGGTTTTTGATGTTACAATGGCATGTTTGACCTCAATTGTCATTACTTCATAAAAAGGACATAGGTATACAAAATGTGATGTTACAAAGACCTCGTGTTTTTTCACATGTGCTGAGAGGCCATTAGAGGTTTGGGATGAGACAATGTGATGGTGAAGTTGCAATTGCAATGTGATTTCAAAATGGATTTGTGTTGTCACAGTGGTGATGAGGTCACATTGTGTTACTATTGTCAAATCAGATTGTAATATTGCAATCACATATCCAGAGTATGAGCTCTAAATGGCCTAAGATATCACAATGGCAGCATGTCACTAAAGTTATGTGGCCAGGACAAGTTTGTGATATCACAATGTTTTAGTGATATCTAATGGCAATGTGATATCTCAATGGTTATGAATTGTCTTTAGGTTTCTGATATCCACACACATGCCACATTTGAAATAGAATGAAATCATGGAGTAGACACTTACAAGGTCACTATGATGTCACCGTGGAAATGTGATGTCATAATGTTATGATGTAGTTCATTGATGTCACAATGAGATTATGGTGTCATTATGAGTATATGATGTCACACTGGAGGATGTCATGAAGTGTATGTGTTGTTACAAGAATTATGAGGTCAAATGGGTTCCCATATTCACATAAGCTACATGTGAAATAGAATGCAATCACAGAATAGGCTTTCACTAAGTGTCTATGACATCACAAAGGCAATGTGATGTCATAATGCTACGAAGTTATAGTAATTTGGTGATGCAGTAATGAGCTGTCATAATGACAATGTAATGTCACATAATGATGATGTCACCAAGGGTATGGGATGGTAAAATGGCATGTCTGATCTTGTGTGCTTAGTTCACAAGGATGATATGGTTACACAATGGGACTGTGATATCACAAAGGACATGTGTTTTTTCATAGGTGCTAAGTGGTCATTTAATGTTTCAGATGTCACAATGTGGTCATGATATCACAAAAGCAATGTGATGTTAAAATGAGCTAGTGATGTCACAGTGGTGTTGAGGTCCCAAATGATTTGTGACTTCACAATGAGTTTGTAATACCACAATTACATGTACAATTTCAATAGATTCTAGTTCACAATGAGGATAGGAGTTCATAGATGGAACTTGAAGTCCAAAGGCCGTGAATTTTCTAAAAAGTTATCAGATCATAAAAAGTTCGTGAAAAAGAAAACAATGGAACAGTTATAGCACAATGGCAATGTGATGTCAAAATAATTTGTCATAATAGAGTTTTGCTGTCACAATTAATTGGTGATGCCATTCTGGTGAGGAGGTAATAGGTTTGAGATGGGTTGGTGATGGCAAAATGGTCTGCCAGCCCACAAATATCATTAATTCACCGTGAGTATATGAGTTCAAATAAGGACTGTGATGTATCCAAAGGCATGTGTTCTCACAAATGTGATGAAGTCTTAAAAGAATTGTAATCAAAACAAAACACAGTAATCATGATGTCTGGCAGTGTGATGTTACAGTGGTCATGATATCATAGTCATTTCTGATATCACATATCTGAAATCTTATGGGGCCAAAAACACATTATGAGTTTTAAAAAGCCCTAATCACAATGGTAGCATGCTACAAATGTTGTAAGGACAGGACAGGATTGTGTTGTCACAATGTGTAGATGATATCACAATAGCAATGTGACATATCACAAAGGTATTGAAATGACACAATTGTTTCCTTGAGTCAATGAAAATTGAGATCTGGCATGCCATTTAATATCTCCAATGTATTGTGACATCACAAACCTATTGAGACCTCATCACCAGTATGGCCTTATCAACTAATTGTGACACCAAATCATTATGATATGATATTGTGACATCATATTGCCATAGTGATATCACTAACCTTCTGTGACATTGAAAACCATTCCTGTCCTCAAAACAGTTTTGACATGCTTATAATCTGTTTTAAGTCTCATATTTTAGGTTTGATATGTCCTGTGGAAATACACTGTGAACTTATAATTGTGACCTCACACTCAAGATATCATGATCATTGTGTCACATTGTGACATCACAAAACGTTTAGGACTTCACATATGTGCCAACACATGACTATGGAGACCTCAAAATCCTTTTCTGAACTCATATCCTTGTGAGGAGTTAAAGGTGGAGGTCTGACATATCATTCTGACATTGCCAACCGAGTGTGACATCACAAAAATATTGTGACCTCAGCACCCTTATGACAACACCAACCAATTGTTACAACCAAACATTATCATGACATGGTATTGTGGCATAACTGTCCCATTGGTTTTTCACAAACCTATCATGAGATCATGACATTTTAGATAATTCATGGCTTTGGGACTTCTAGCGCCTTCTATAAACGTATATACTTATGACCTATGAACAGAAGACAATCCATTGAGACTTATTTAAGACAATAAACAAAAATATTTACTAGGAAGAGTCCTTCAAATAACCTGTTCTGAGCTGAATACACCAGAGTGAGCCAAGAGCTGCACTGACCACCAAACTTCAGAGCTGCCATGGGTGGCCTCAACCTTTGTTAATTTGTCTGCAAACTTCCACCCCAAAATTTAAGAACTTCCAAGGGCAAGGCTTTGTCCTTTTCCCTTCCTCCATCCTTCTTTACAGACCTGTCATTCTTTCCAGGTTTTTCCCTTTTTCCTTTCCATCACTTCCTTCTTCTCTTCAGGCCTCTCCACTCTTCACAGGCCTATCCTGTTTTATCCTGGTGGCCAGTTGCCATCTTTGCCCTCCTGTTCTCCCTCAAATTCCTCTCTTCCTAAGTTTTTTCCCCTTCTGCTGTCTCTGCAATTCCTTCTAGGTGTTTCCCCTCTTTCTTTCCCATTCTGTTGCTTGAATATGCAGGCTATACATAGACTGTACCCCTCCATCACTGCTTAACAGTTTTCAACCATCATGTTCCAAACTTCCCACTGCTCAATCATGCCTTGATAGCTTACATGTGGGGCATGATACCTCAACCCCTCCAGCAGCATGTCCAGCCACCTTCAGTGGCTTGCCCCATGCTCTCCAGGGCGATGGGGTCATGGTAATTATTGGACCCCTGCTTGTAATTACATTCATCACTGATTTTCATATCCAATAAAATCCTTTATCCCTTCTTGACCAAACGCTAAATGTTCCCTTCTCATCCCTATTTTGGACAGGCTTGAAATGCAAATTTAACATATAACAAGGAGGAAACCACTAGTTAACACCAATTAACACTTGGTAATTCTTATCTTTAACAGATCCTCTGAGTGTGTCTGAACATTACATCTTGCAGGCTTCCCTGGATATTGTTCCACTGTTGCTTCCATTTGAAAATGATGGACTCAAAGCTGTTGTCCTACAACATTAATAGCCAATGGTGTAGTTAGCACCACTGAGTAAGGTCCTTGCCACTTGGTTTCCAGTTCAGAAGCATGTTGCCTTTTTACCTACACCAGCTGTGCAGACAAAATAGAATCGGTGGAGTTTTTCTCAGGAGGCCAGTGGCCTCAGCTACCAACAGAGAGACATCTCCAAGAACATGTTGCAAAGCCTTCAGGGACTGTACAAGAATGTGGTTAAACATTTTTGTTAATATAGTTTACCAAGTTTAGGAACCAAAGAGGGTGTTTTATAATAAATTATTCTGAAAGGAGTGAATCCTTTAACATAAGGTATGTATCTTTCTTGAAAGAGGGCAATAGGGTGGAGGCTTAGCCAGTCATGGCCAGTCTCTGTAATTAAGTTTCTTTAAGGTCCTATTCATTCTTTCTAACTGCCATGAACTCTGAGATCAATAAATATAATGGAACTTCCAATTTATTCCTAGTACCTTAGCTAATAATTGAAAAATTGGGCCATGAATGCTGGGCCATTGCTAATGGTAAACCAAATCGAGGATATATTTCTTGGAGTAATTTTATAGCTGTTACCTGAGTGGTTTTGGTTTTTGTGTGGAATGCCCAGACCAGCCTGAAAAAGTGTCCACTAAAACTAACAGATACTTATACCTCTGCTCTCCATGCTTTAACTCTGTGAAGTTCACTTCCCAAAATTCATCAAGTGAGGATTCTTGCATAAGAAACTTCTCCACCTATTCCAGCTTTCCAGTATTTACCTATTGGCAAGTTTCTACATACAGAACATAGACTTGTCAGGCTGAGGCCCCACTGGATTAAACACAGATTTAGGCAATGGTCCAGGGCAATTTTACCAGAGTGCCAAATATCCGGGTATAAACAGACAGAAGGCTTGAGCCTGTATCCATTTTTCACGTTTAGTCTCCACATTTGCACACTTGTTACCATTGTTTGGCCTTCTTCCTTTAATCTTAATGGCTAGCAGCTCTAGAGCCCCCACTGCTTTTAGAATGGTTTCCCCTACTAGTTGATCAGTTTGGTTTTGTCTTGAACTTTAGGGTCTCTAGTTTCTTTAAGTCCTGTTTACTACTCTGAACCTCAGTCTTAAGCTTGGAGACATCTTCTGTTTATCCTTCTCATTTAATCTCGCTCAATTTCATAATTCCAAGCTTCTTCAAATAATGCCTATTCTGTGATTACATTCTATTGCACATGTTGCATGGGGGTTGATATAAGAAACCCATTCTGACCTCAAAACAAATGTGGCATCACAGTGACTTTGTGTGCATAATCCTCATCCTAATGACAATTGAAGTCAGACATGCCATGGGAACATCACAGACTATTTGTTATCTAATCTCCAGTGTGACATCACATTTCTGTTATGACACTATCAGCCCACTCTGACATTACAATTCCTGTGTGACATCACATTGCCATAGAGATATCAATAATCACAAACCTCTCCTGTCATAAATTTATTTACTTTTTATTTTTTTTTTGTGAAAATATCATACAGAGAGGTTACATTGCATGGGCAAGATGATAAGTACATTTCTTATCAAATATTGTTGGCTCCTCCTTTTTTCCTCTTCCTATCCCTTTCCACCCCTTCCATCCCCCATATAACTTTTATGTCCCCCCACCACACCGCAACCACGTCCCATGGTTTCCCTTACTTGCAATAACAAGTATATGTCTAAGACAAGCAGAAAAGTTCGGATAAGTTGATGTTAGATGAAATGAACCCCAAGATAAACAATCAATTTTTTTCCTTTCTTGTCATTGTTTCTAACATATATACAGATAATTTCTTTGTTGCTTTGTATGTCCCACCCCCCATGGTATAACCCCTGCTTTCACTGTATTTGATGTTGGTATAATTTGTGGAGGGGAAGGGGAAAAAAACAAATTGTTTAAATTGGGATACAGGTGGACCCATTGCAACAATGAGATGTATGAGTCATTATGTCCTAATAAATTTTGTGAAATATAATCATTGCAATACTTTAGGTCCTTTGTGAGCTCATAATTTGTTTTCAACCTCATAGTATTTCAGATATGACATGTGATACAAGAAAAACATTGGGATAGCAAGACCATGGTGATGTCATTGCCAGACATTGTGACCATTGTGACATCACAAATGCATTGAGGCATCATAAACCTATTGCACCTCCTCACCATGATGGAATCATCAAATATTTGTGACACCAATACATTATTATGACAAGATATTGTGAAATCACACTGCCATTTTGTTAGCACTGTTTTATAGTGTTTTCACAAACCTAGTATGACCTCATAATGCTTAAGAAAATTCCTTGCATTTTAAGCTTTCTCTGTGAACATCTATCCTCACTCTGAATTAGTAGCAATTGAAATTGGACATTACCATGATAATACAGACTCGTTGTCCCATCACTAACCTATTGTTTCCTCATCAACCTGTGGCAGCACAAACATAATGAGACTTCACATCATGTGAAGTCATGTGACATCATGATCACATTGTGACAATCCAGACCTATTTTTAAATATCATGGTCTTTATGACATCACAGTCCCTTTGTGAACCATATCCTCATTGTAACTAATGACAATTGAGATCAGACATGACATTGTAACATCACAAACACCTTGTGACTTTGTCCCTATTGTGACAGAACATTGTCATTATGACACCATCAGATCACTGTGACATCACAAATCTGCTATGACATCAAAATATTATGACATCAAATTATTATTGTGACATCACTGACACATTGTGAAAGGCCTGTCCTGTGATTTCAATATATTTCAAATATGCCATGTGGGTTCATATCAGATGTCATATTGCTATTGTGGTATTTCTAACCCACTGTAATATCCAAAGTGTCCTGTCATAAATTTTATGATATGATGCATTCTGATATCTTAGGTCCCTTCTGAGCTCATATTTCAGATGAAGCATGTGATATTAAAAATGCATTGTGACATCATGACCACTCTGGCATCACACTTCCAGACAGTATGAAAATTTGCACTCATGTGACATCACAAGCCTGTTAGGAGTTCATCACATCTGTGACAATACATGCATTTGGATCCATCACACTCCCTTTGTGAACACATCTTCTCATTGTGAATAAACGATATTTGAAATCTGGCATGCAACTGTAACATCACCAATCTATTATCAGATCACAACCCTATTGTGATCTCATCACCAGTATGGTATCACCAACCTATTTTGACATCAAAACATTATTAGGATATGATATTTTGACATTATGTTGCCCTTGTAATATCACTGTTCTTTTATGTTTTCGTAAACTTATTGCAACCTCATAACATTTTAGATAATTCATAGACTGGGGAGTCATGTTCCTTTTGTGAACCTCTATCCTCAATGTGAAATACTAGCAATTGAAATTGAACCCATGGCTTTGCTATTGCAAGCTCCTTGTAACATCACACACCCATTATGACTTCAGTACCACTGTCACATCACAAACCCATTGTGATATCATATTTCCATTGACACATCATGATCACATTGTGACGTTCAAAACCTACTATATACTCTTTGCACCTTTGAAATATAACATGGCCTTTGTAACACCACAGTCACTTTGTGTGCCCATATCATTGTGAACTGACAGCTGAGATTAGACATATCATTGAATATCAAAGGTTTTGTGCCAATTTCACCAGTGTGATATCACATTGTTGTTATGACATCAGCTCATTGTGACATCACAAAACTACAATGACAACATACCCTTATAACATTATAATTATGACATCATAGATGCATTGTGAGTGCATATTTTGTGATTCTATTCTATTTAAAAGCTGGCATGCGTTTCCAATCAGAAAAGCATGTATACTCATTACCATTGTAACATCAAAAACCCTTTGGGACATCAGCAGCAGTGTGACATCACATTGTTTCTATACTACCACAGTTCACTGTGACATCAGAAAATGACAATATCATCATAGCATTATGATATCACATTGTCATTGTCACATCATAGACACATTGTGGATTCTTTTATGGGATTGCACTCTATTTTAAATGTGATATCAGAAACAAATTATGACTTCATAACCATTATTACATTACAATCACATTGTTACATTACTTCACATCGCTACCACACTATAACATCATAAACTTATCCTGTACGTTTATGACATGCTGCTTTTGTGATATCTAAGGCCCTGTGTGAGCTCAGAATCTCTTTTCAAAATCATAATTTTTCAAGTATGACTTACAGTATAAGATATTCAGTGGAACATCAGGACCATGGTGACATCAGACTGGCAGATATCATGATCATTGTGTCACATGGTAACATCACAAACTTGTTAGGAATGCAGAAATTTATGACAACACATGCCTTTGAAGACATCATAATCCCATTGTGAACTCATAAGTCATTCTGAGTTAATGATAATTGAGATCCAGCATGCCAATGTGACATCACAAACCTGTTGTGACTTCATCACCATTATGGCATCACCAACAAATTGTGACATCACAACATTTTATTATGACATGATACTTTGACACCACATTGTGATGTCACTGTGCCAGTGTGTTTTCAGAAACCTAGAAAAATTCATGGCCTATAGGAATTGAAGGTCCTTCTGTGAAATTGTAAATAACTATGAATGAATATTAATTGATATTGGACATGTGATTGTGGTATTACATAATCTTGACATCATAAACTCTGTGATCTCATAACCTGTCACATGAAAAATCCAATGTGTCATCACATTGCCATTGAGACATCATGATAACATAATGATATTCCAAAGCTATTATGATCTCATAATACTTTTGAAAAAACATGGCCCTTTTGAGCTTACAGTCCCTTTGTGTACCTGTATCCTCATTGTGAACAAATGACAATTGATATCAGACATGCCATTCAATATCACAAAATCTCTGTGATATAAACACCAGTGTGACATCACAATGTCATGTCATTGTGACATCATACAGACATTGTGAATGTGTATTCCATCATTTCATTCTATTTCAAATGTGGCCTGTATCCTCACTAGCATTGTTACATCACAATGCATTTGTGACCCAGTATTGCCATTGTAATATCACTAACACATTGTGACATCACAAACGTCCTACCCTTAGTTCATAATTAAGATATTGGTACACAAAGGGACTGTGATGTCACAGAGGTCATGTGTTTTATTCAATGGGGCTAACGTGACCATAATCAGTGTGTGATGTCACAATGGTTTTGTGATGTCACAGATGTGATGAGGTCAAAACTGGTTAGTGATGTCACCTGTTTGGAATATCACATGACATATCCAATGAGAAGTGCTACTAGTTCACAATGAGTATACAAGTTCCACAGAAGGAGTTTGAAGTCCCAAAGACCATGAATTCTCTCAAATGATTTCTGGTCATATTAGGTTTGTGAAAACACAATGGAACAATGATATCATAATGGAAATATGATGTCACTATATCAAATCATAATAATATTTTGATGTCACATGTAGTTGTTGATACCATTCTGCTGATGGGGTCACAATAACTTTGAAATATCGCAATGGATTGAAAATATCAAAATGGCATTTTAGATTTCAATTTTCATTAATCCATAATGAGTAGATGAGCTCATAAAGAGACTGTGTTGTCTCTGAAAGCATAAGTTATAACAAGCATGAGGATTCCAAACAGGTTTCTGATGTAACAATGTGAAAATATGGTCATTGTATTTGAAAATTTGATGTCTCAGTGGTCATGAGATCACAGTGTATTTCTTATGTCAGATATTATATGTGAAATATGATGAGAAAAAAACATATTATGAGCTCACCAAGGGCCTAATATATAATAATGGCAGCATATCACAAAGGTTATAAGGAGAGGAGAGGTTGCGATAGTACAGTGGGTTTATATCAAAATGGCAAGGTGATTCCACAATTGTTATGAGGTTGCAATGGGTTTCTAATATGAACCTACATGCCTTATTGAAATAGAATGAAATCACAGAATAGGCATTCAGAAAGTGTCTATGACTTCACAATGACAATGTGTTGTCATAATGCTATGATGCCATTGCAGATTTGTGATGTCACAATGCGTTGATGCTGCCATAAGGACAATGGGATATCACACTTTGGACGATGTTACGAATTTATGTTACAATTGCATATCTGATCTGCAGTGTTGTTTGGTCACAATAAGGTATGGGAAGGAGCTGGGTGTTATTGGCTAAGACCTGTAATCCTAGCTACTCAGGAGGCTAAGATCTAGGTATCAAGCTCAAAGCCAGCCTGGGCAGCAAAGTCAGTGAGTCTCTTATCTCTAATCAGCCACCAGTAAAGTTGGAATTGGTGCTGCAGCTCAAGTAGTAGAGCACTTGCATGAGCTGAAGATCTCAAGGACAGCACCAGGCCCAGAGTTCAAACCCCATGACCAGAAAAAAAAAAGATATGTGTAAACAAAATTTCTGTGATGTCAGAAAAGCCAAGTGTATTGTCAAATGTGCTAATTGGTCATAGCAGGTTTGGGATTGTACAATGTGATGGTGATAGCACAATAGGTTTTTCATGTCACAATGGTAATGAGGCCACAATGGGTTTGTAATGTCAGTACAAATTTGCAATATCACAATGACATCCAAGTTCTATTGCTACTAGTTTACAGTGAGGATATAAGTTCACAGGAAGAGACTGGAATCCCAAAGGCCATGAATTTTCTAAAACATTATGAGATAATGCTACATTTGTGAAAACACAATGGGACAGTGTTATCACAATGGCCATGAGATGCTACCATATCATGTATATAATTTTCTTTAAAATATTTATTGTGATTGACCTAAATTTCACAGAATTTTGAGATAGTGATAGTTAAATTCTCAAGCACATTCTAACACTCATGAAGCAAATTGTGGTCCATAGTTGGGAATTATATCATCTTGGACAATGAAACTATTTCTTGCATAACAAGTGATATGTATATTCCTTTCCTTTTGTTTACTGTCAGCTTTTCCCTCTAGCTCCCTCATTCCCTCCTGATCCCATTACTGCTCTTGAGTTGCTTAGTTATTTTCATTAATGCCCAATGCAGCTGATGCATCCTTCTGGTGTGTTTTCCTCTAACTATCTCTGTTCTGTGTCCTCGTCTTAGTTTCCCTCAGATGTGTGCATATATACCTTAAATGTAGTCAGTAGCTTTGGGTTATTATGTAATGAAACAAGATGACTGGAAGTTCTTTGTTTGTCGAGTCCTGTTTACTTTGTTGTATCTCTTTACATGTTGTATTTAATATCCACATATCAAAGAGCTCGTTTTCCATTTGTCTCTTTTGGCTTACTCACTCAAAATTATTGTTCTAGTTCCATCCATATCCCTGCAAATGCTATTGTTTTTTCCTTTCTAATGGCTGCATAATATTCCATTGTATATTGGTACCACCATTTTTTGGATCTATTTATCCATTAGGATCATCCAGTAGGGCATCTGGATTGTTTGCATATCTTGACTATTGTGAGCATTGCTGCAATAAACATGGAAGTGCATGTGTACTTGTATTCTGGTTCCTGTTGTTCAGCATAGATGCCTAGGATTGGTATGGCTGGGTCATTGGGAAGGTCTATGTTTAGTTTTCTGAAGTACCTCCAGACTGCTTTCCAAAGTGGTTGTGTTAGTGTCCATTCCCAGCAGCAATGCAATAGATTTCCTTTCTCTGCATTTGTCAGTGGCTCCCTCCAGCCTTTGTTTTTGTCTGACCTTAGAATGCAGACCATGCTGAATGGAATAAGGTGATATCTCACAATTGTTTTTATTTGCATTTCCTTTACAGCCACGGATGAATAGCAATTCCTCATGTGCTCCTTTGCCATTTTTATCTCTTCTGAGAAGTCTCTTTTTAGTTCCTTTGACCATTTAGTAATTGGTTCATTAGATTTGGGAGAGATTAGTGTACACGCTGGATATATGCCTTTGTCTGATGTATTGCTGGTAAATACTTTTCCCAACTGAATCTTTCCAGTTTGGTTGCTATGTCTTTAGCTGTGCAGAATCGTTTTGTTTTAAAGTTGTCCCATTTGTTGAGTCTCTCCCCAAATTGTTGTGACCCTGGGACTCTGCTAAAGAAGTTCCTGCCTGTGCCTATAAATTCAAGTGTCTCTCTTAGTCCTTGCTTCAGTAGATTTAGATTTTCGGGATTGATGTTAGTGTCTTTTATCCATTTTTAGTTGTCAAATATCAGATGATTGTAAGCATGTGGTTTTATTTCTGGATCTTCTAATCTATTCCATTTTTTTCTTTTATGTAATGCCAAATTGTCTTTGTTATTATGGCTCTATAGTAGAGTTTGAAGTCCAGCATAGAGAACCCTCCCTTTTTTTGCCTAGAATTGTTTTGGCACCATTTTCTGGTGTCCTGATATTTTATGTTTTTATACTTTTCTTTAAATAGATCCTTTCCATCTTTGATTAGGTTAATTCCAAAATATTTTATTTTTTGAGGTCATTGTGTGAATGGTGTTATTTCCTTGATTTTCTTTTCAGCTTATTTGTTGTTGGTGTACATTACAGAGAACTGATTTTTGTGGGTTTTTGTATCCTGTTACTTTGCCAAAGTGGTTTATAAACGGTTTTGGGGTGGAGTTTTTAGGATCATTGAGGTATAATATCATCTCATCTGCAAAAAAGGATAGTTTAACTTCTTCCTTCCCAATGCAGATCCCTTTAAAGTCTTTCTCTTGCCTTATTATTCTGGCTAAGCATTCCAGGACTATATTAAGAGTATTGGTTAGAGTGGGCATATTTGCCTTGTTCTTAATTTTAGGAGAATTTGTTGTAGTATCTCCCCATTAAGTACAATATTCGCTATTGCTCTCTCATATATGATTTACAGAGTTTTAAGAAAATTCCTCTACTATTCTCTTCAGAGCCTTTAACATGAATAAATTTGTATTTTATCAAAAGCCTTTTCAACATCAATGGAGATAATCATGTGGTACTTTTCTTTTGTCTGCTGTAGGGCCTAAACTGTGGGCCTTACGGCTTTGTCACTCAGATCTTCAGCTCAAGGATAGCACTCTACCACTTGAGCCACATTTCCACATCTGCTTTTTTTTCTACTTACGTGGTGCTGAGGAATTGAAACAGGTCCTCATGCATGCGAGGCATGCACTTTACCACTGAGCCATCTTTCCAGCCCATTCCTTACTATAATTAGGTACTGGTGGCCTGAGTTGTTCTATAGCCAGTCTGGGATACACGTTAGGCTCTGGTGTTGAGCTCCCTGCACACACTCAGATTTTTTGCTGTCATTCGATGGTTCCTGAGGGCTGCTCTGCCTTTCTTTCCAGCCTCTTCTGAAACTTGTGCTCAGCCTCTGACTTCAATTAGGAGAGGTCATTTATGTAGCTCAGTCACCCATCCATACCCCACCTGCTCCTGTCTTTCTGTCACCATTCTGGGACACACTCTTTGGGCTTAGGTGGGAGCTGTGCTGCTGGGTTTCCCAAGCAGGGTACACAGTTTGGATTTCTTCTTCTGCTGGCTCCTGTGGCATGTTGGTGCTCTTCCCAGCTTGAAGGTTTAAGCTCCCTTTCTGGGTTGCTTTTCTTCAAGGCTGGTGGGCTAGTTGTGCTCCAAAGGCTGATGGGGTCCTTACACAAATTTAGTGGAACCTGTAGTCCAGGTTGTAGGGGGAAGGGTATGGATCAAGCTCTGGATTTTACTGCCAGCACTGGTCTCTCTTGGAAAGAGGTAAGACTGTTCCTATTGGGGTACTTAGCTAGAACTGGTTGAGAGCTCTCAACTGGTGCTGGCACAGATCATTGTCTTTGTGCACTGTAGATTGCAGTTTGCTACCAGTGTTAGCATTGTATTGAGATGATTGTGGACTGGGCTGGGTGATGGTGGTGGCTCAGGGCCTGTGTTTTACACCACCTCTGACTCTGTTTATGCTGTCCTGGTAAGCACCACGGGTGTTTTTGCATTGGCTTCATATGGGTCACTGTGGTTCTGGGGGCCCAGGAGTTTTGGCAGGATGGCATCAAACCACTTTGCCAGTGAGGGGTCCAATACGATGTTTCTGCATGTTCTGACTTCCGATGTTTTTGTCTCGATTTGCAATGTCCATATCAGCACAGGCACGTGAGAGTCTCTTGCACTGACCTCCTGTGGATGGACCCCTGTAGTTCTTGGCTTCCCACCACTGTTGTGAGGCCTGGGAAATTTGGTACGATTATGCAAGGTTGCTCTACCAATGAGGGATTGGTGGAAGCTCTTTGTGAAGGCTCCATGCTCTGAGGTTCCTCTTTTAACAATCACTGATTCTGGCACCAGCACTTTGGGTATGTTCTTCGTGAGCATTCTTCAGGTAGCCTACTGTGGTTTTGGAACTCTGGGTGGGGCTCTGCTTTGGCACAGATTTACAAGGACATCAATGGTTGGGGAAGGGTCTTCGTGTTTTTCCCATTGTAATTTTTTCCTTTATTTTTTATTGCACCTCCTTTTATCTGGGTGGTCATCTTTTCAGTCATGGGTCTTTTGGAGAAATTGAGCTTTGGATCTCTCTCTGTTTGTTTGGAGAGAGCTGTGGTATTTCCCTATTGTTTCAGCATGATCTTGATCCCCCCTTCCATATTTATGTTTGATGTCAAAATTAGTTGGTTATACCATAGTGTTGAGGAGCCCACAATAGATTTGTAATATCACTATGGGTTAATGATATCACAAGGCATGGTGGATCTCAATTGTCATTAACTTACAATGATTATGAGTTCTCAAAGGACTGTGATGTCTCCAAAGGTATGTGTTGTCACAATAGTTGACAAGCTTGTGATGTCACAATGTAACACAGTAGTCAATGACATCTAGCTGTGAGATGTCACAGTGGCCATGATGTCAGAGTGGATATCTCATACCATACATTCCTGAAATACTATCATGTGAAAAAAAGATTATGAACTTTCCTAGAATCTAAGATATCAAAATGGCAACATGTCAAAAATTACTAGGACACGACCAGTTTGTGATGTCATAATGGGTTAATGATATTACAATGGCAATGTGAGGTCATGAAGGGATTGTCATATCACAATGGTTATGAGTTCAAAATGGGTTTCTGGTATCAGCCACATGCCTCATTTGAAAGAAATAAATCACAACATAGGCATTCACAATGTGTCTATAATGTCACATTGGCTATATGATGCTGTAATAGTTAATGTCATTGTACTTTGGTGATATCAAAATAAGTTGATGGTGTCTGAATAACAATTATGGTGTCATAACGGTTTGTGGTATTACACTGGCCTATCTGTTGCAGTAGTCATTAATTCACAATGAAAATATGGATTAAAAAATGGGTCTGTGATATCACAAAAATGATGTGTTTTTCAAAGGTGCTTAGAGGCCAAAATAAGTTTGAGATGTCACAATTGGATTTTGATGTCACAACAGCAATGTGATGTCACTATAGGATTGTGCTGTCAGATGTAATGAGGTGATTTCATAATATTAGTAATATCGATTACATATTCCATTTCAATTGCTCTTAGAAATAAGGATAGGGATTCACAGAAGGAGCTTGAAGTCACAAAGGCCATGATTTTGAAAAATGTAATGAAGTTATAATAGATTTTTGAAAACACAATGTGAGTTATATACCAAATATGACATGCTGTCACACTGGTTACTGCATCATAAGGGTTTCTGCTATCAACCCAGAGTCCACATTTGAAATAGAATGAAATCAGAGAATAGGCATTCACAATCTGCCTATTACATCACAATGACAATGTGAAGTAATAATGCTATGGTGATGTGGTAGGTTGGTGATGTCACAATAAGCAACGTGATGTTACACTGGTGATGACCTCAGAAAGGCTTTGTGATGATAAAATGGCATGTCTGATCTCAATTGTCATAGTACAAAATGAGGATAGGGGTACACAAAGGGACTGTGATGTCACAAAGACCATGTGTTTTGTCAATGATTCTAAGAGGTCATAATAGATTTGTGATGTCACAATGTGGTCGTGGCTAAATGCATGAGTGATGTCATATTGATGATGAGGTCACAATTGTTTGGTGCTGTTATAATGAGTTTGTAATATCAATTACAAACTGGAATAAGCACCTGGGCCCCAATCAACTGTGGGACGTAATCATCATCTTGACCCTATCGCCTGGCCTATGGGAGAGGGTGGTTTATGCTTCTGAAGGCTCTGAGTTGTCATGTAACACACGGAGCTATGTCAAGAAGGGATTGGACATTGTGCAATTTGAGAAGTGACAATTGAAAACTTAGGCAAGAGATCTGTTGGAGTGCTGGAGATGTACAGCCCTTATATAGGCTGTATTCATATCAAACGAAGGGGAAAAAAAGAGGGGAAATAACTGGAGGGAAGAAAGTGGTGAGACAGCAGGAGGGCAAGACCTGAGAAGAGAGGAAGTTGAGTGAGAGCAGGAGGGTAAGGATGGCAACTCATCAATGAGGCACAGTCCTGTGGAAAGTAGAGAGGCCTAAAATGAAGAAGGAACTGGTGGAAGGGGAATAGGGAAAACCTGGAAGAAAGGACAGATCTGTAGAGGAGTGAGGAAGGGAAAAGAAAAACCTTGCCTTTTGAAGTTTGGAGCTTTGGAGATCATAATTTTGGTATTGGTGGTTTGCAAATGAATTAACAAAGGGCATTGCTGCCCATTGGATGTCTGAGGTTTGGTGTACAATGCTGCTCTTGGCCTGAATATCCAGCCCAGGACAAGATAAACACAGGTCCCTTTGTATTGTAAATAATTTTATTATCTTAATCATACCTTGATGGATTATTTCATGCTTTCCAGGACTTAAATTTTGGAGGCCCCATGAAGATAATCCATATGGATGGAACTGGGACTAGGCCCCTGGGAAAACCTCCTTGTATGTGAGTTTCTCATCCCTCAGGAGTGACAGCCTCCCTAGAGTTGTTGTTTCCTGTGGTCCAACAGGGAAAGATTCATTTCAGGGCTAGGAAGGTAGCTCAGTGGTAGAGTGCTTGCCTTGCATGCCTGAGGCCCTGGATTCCATTCCTCAATACCACATAAGCAGAAAAACTAGAAGTGGCACTGTGGCTCAAGTGGTAGAGTGCTATCCTTGAGCAGATGAACTGAGGGACAGGGCCCAGGCCCAGAGTTCAGGCCCCATGACACCCCAACCCAAAAATAAAACACCAAAAAACAGAAAACCAGAGTTACTTCAGACCCATGTAGATGTGAGAGTCTCGGCAAACTTGTCACCATGATTTTGAAACCTCTTCTGGAGCTCATCTGTGACATTCTTAAGAGGCCATTTGGACATCCTCTGAAGGATATTTTGGGTAATCTCAAGAGGCCATCCTTGAAAGGCCATCAGGGGCCTTCTTGAGAGTTCATCTTGGGCTTCCTTTAGAAGCCATCTGTGACCCAATCTGGAGATTATCTTAGCCCTCCATGAGGTCCTCATCTAGGTCTTCCTCCAGTCATCTGGGGTTTTATTGGTAGGATATCTTGGACTGACTCCAGTGGAAATTTGGGGCTTCTTCGAGAGGCTATTTGGTACCTCTTCCATAGTTTACCAGGGAATTCCTCTGGAGCTCATTTGGGTTCCCTGGAGAGGCCAATTGGGAATTCCTCCACTGGTCATCTGGGCCCTTAAGTGAGAAGGCATCTGGGAACTCTTCCAGGGGTCATGTTAGGTTTTCTCAACAGGTCATCTCAGATGTCCTCAGTATAATAATTGGAACCTCATCATGAGGCCATCTGGAACCTCCTCTGGAGGTCAACTGGAGACTTCAAGAGGATATCTAGAGGGTCCTTTAAAGCCATCTGAGACTTCCTTGAGTGGTCTTTTGTAGCCTCCTTGAAAGGCCATCTGGGACCTTCTCCAGAGGTCATCTAGGAGATCCTCAGTAGCCCTTATGGGATCTCCTCCAGACTCATCTCATACCTCCTCAAGAGGGCATCAGTGAGAGATATGGGACATGTGGGTTTAGAGTTTATGGCTATTTGTGTGTTCTGATAGTGCTGTTTCCTGTATAAACCTCTGCTTACTCCTTTTTTTTTTTTCCAAAATGGGAGTACAATATGTTAAAGTTCCTGTAACTGAAATATCTTCCTTCTGGTGTTACAGTATGCCCCAGAAGACACATCCTCCTAATCTGTGCCATCAGCATCTCTGATGTTCAGTCCCTCCATATCAGAATTAGTTTCTTGAAGTAGCCTGAGGTGGTACACAACAGGCACATTGGGGTGATGATGGGCAAACCACTTTCTAATACGTGTTCCCTTTAAAAATTAGTGTCATGTGTAAGGGAAAATAGCAAAATCCGTCCTTTTCTGAAAAAGCCCAGGGCCTCATCTCTTTACATCAGCCCACCTGGGATGACTGAGGGCAACTTTTACAGGTGCTTTCCACCTGGGAGGAAGGGAGTGAATCCGTCACAGTGGATTGAAGGTAGTCTTTGGACCAGATCATTCCCCCACTGAAGACCCATTCCTATTGGAGCAAGTCTTTCCCCAGACTCAACCAAGCTGAGAGTAGAACAGCAATCAAGGTAAGGATGTGCTTAGCAATATTGCAAACCTGTTAGCAGGTTAAGGGCAGCAGCTAGGAAGCCAACTAATTTAATTATGATGAATGAGACTATAGTTCCCCAATGAATCCCCTAATGCTTTTCTAGACAGCCTCCCAGAGGCCTATAGGAACTATAAACCTATAGATCCTGAGGCCCAGGATAATTGAAAAGCCCTAAATATGGCTTTCACTACACCATCGGCCCAGATATTAGGAAAAAAGCCTCACAATTTAGAAGGGTTTGAGAAAAGGTATTATCTGAGTTGGTAGCAGTTGCCCAACAGGTGTTTTATAACAGTTATACAGTGGAAGAAAAAACAGTCTAAGAAGGGGTTTCACATAGCAGCACCAGGATAGGGATCAAGAGACTCAGGATGAAGACAGTTTAATTCATTTACAAATATCAATAGGGAACCTCTAGGACTAGATCTGTGTGCTTACTGGAAGTAAACAGCAAGGGAAAAAGGAATTTCCATGGAAGAGAAGGATTAAAAATGACATGTTAAGTTGGCAGGTGGCC
The DNA here is from genome assembly GCF_019054845.1 of Dipodomys spectabilis. Classification (NCBI taxonomy): domain Eukaryota; kingdom Metazoa; phylum Chordata; class Mammalia; order Rodentia; family Heteromyidae; genus Dipodomys; species Dipodomys spectabilis. Next base: position 4,100,865 of record NW_024870841.1, on the reverse strand, counting down.
ACTGTGAAACTGTGATTATATCTCCTGAGAACAAGGCAAATCAGATCGGGAGTCTGAAATCCAACTGTGCTAAACTTAAAAATCAGTCCACTGAACTTAAGAAAAAATGTGGTCATGAAAAATTTCACACATTTCTGTTTGAAAACACAGGCTAAAAAATATTCTAAATCTCAAATACATGCCAATCAAAACCCACAAATAGGTTAATAGTGCATTAACCAGCACAGTGGAGAAAAGAAAGAATTATCAGATGTGAAGAAAAGATTTGAAGACATAAATCATAAAATTGTGAGCGTCAAAAATAAGAACAAAAATTCACAAAATGAAACTGAGAAAAACGCAGAATCAAATGAAATCCAAATACATCAGAAAAAGTGTGCCTGATGCAAAGGTCAAGCCCACAGGTCACAGGCTGAGGAGGACAAGGACACCAATGTTTCCATCCTTGCTGACTACAAGCAAGGCAGGGGAGAAGATCCTGACACTGTACATGAAATCAAGGCCAGATAAAAGGAGATGGTCATGATACAAGAGTGCATTAAGCTTTTACCTTTGAAGGGTGTGAGCAAAAATTCTAAGCACCAGAGGAAGAACTGAAAAGCCAGTCAGAAGAATAGACCCAAATTATCTGTGTTACTGAAGAAGAGGCCAAGAAAAGTGAGCAGAATAATAAATGGGTCAAAATACGGATTGTTACTCATTAGAAAGAGTAAAGGATAGTAATATTTTGATTGGGAATACCCAGGGAAAACAGCATTAGGCACAAAAAAACAAGAGTTAAACAGTTGAAAGGCTTGTTATAAAAATACAAGGAAGTGTAAAACAAAAAAGAGGAGCTACTAGAGGAAAAACCAAAGACAATTACAAGATCCTCACCATAAATGTAATGCTGAAGTAGCATGTCCCAATGAAACAGAGGAAGGTGAAAAAAAAAAAAACCCTCTCAATAGCACCACTGAAAATTGAACGGAGGAGATGAAGAGCAAGCAAAGGTGCTGCTGAAAGAGCAGCAGTTGAATAGTCAAAGGAACTTTCCTGTGACCCTGACAGAACACTTGCAAGGTCAGGAGGAATTTAAAAAGGAGATTGGGATCATAAAAGCAAGCTTTAAAGAGTGAAAAGGAGGAGGATAAATGGAAGATGTCTCCAACCTCCAAACAGGTCAGAATAATAAAAAGGAGTTAAAGAAACTAGAGAACACGTAGGTGCAGGGAAACAACTGAGCTGATCAGGTAGCTCAGGAGACCACTCTAAAATCAGTGGTATTTCTAGAACTACTAGTCGTTACGATTAAAGAATGAAGCAAAAAAGAGTGGTAACAAGTTTGTAAATGTGGATACTGATCTTGTGAAAAGAATTACATGCTCAAACCTTCTGTCTGTATCTGATTATTTGATATGCTGTTAATTTGCCACCAGCCACTGCCAAAACTATCTTGAAAACCATTGGGGCCACTGCCTGACAAACTTGTATATAGAAAGTTGCCAACAGGTAAATTCTGGAAAGCTCCAACATGTAGTTCTCAGAAGGAACTTCAAATCACAATTATGATCATGATGTCACATCAGCAATTAGATATCACAGTGCTGATGAGCTCCCAATGGATTTGGGATGTCACAATGATTTGTAATATGACAATGATATGTCTGATTATTGGTTCAAAGTGAATTCAATCTTCACAATTTTCAAGGAAGGAGCTTGATATCTAAAATATTATAAAGTCATGATGAAGTATGGAGGTCAGTTCTGGTCATCATTTTATTGGCCACATGGATGATTGTGGGGTCTAGCACCTTGATTTCATGCTGGAGAAAGAAAACCCCCTGCCTATCACCTAACTCCAAGGTAATGTGCATGACCATATGCCTGGAGACAGGTGTGGGTACTTGGCTGATAGGTAACTGAATTTGCTTGGACTGGGAATTTCCTGATGATCTGACCTCTGCACTGACCTACTTAGGTCTGAACCAGCTTAGACATCATTATGTCATGCCAATTTTCTCACTGATCATGTCCTGTGTCCTTTCTCCTGGCTCAGCTTCGGTCATCATTGCAGCCCAATTAAGCTATCCATACCATTGTTGACAAGGTTTTTGCTTTTTGTTTCTCTTTAACATGTTTCTGAGCTGTGTTACTTTTATTTGCTTGCTGTATGTCTTTCTAACAATTGGGTACCTGCAACCTGTAAACTCTATTATAAATATTACAATATTTATATTTCAAAATGAGGTTTCTGGGATGATTTCCCTTACAGCAATGAAAGTGTTCTGAAAACACTATGGGACACTGATATCACAATGAATATGTGGTCGAAATATCATGTCATAATAATGTTTTGAAGTCACCATTAGCTGTTGATTCCTACTGTGATGAGATCACAGTAGGTTTGAGATGTCACAAAGAGGTATGGATAGCAAAATGGTATACACAATTTTAACTAACTCATAATGAATATATGAGTTCACAGAAGAACTGTGATGTCTCTAAATTAGGTATTGTGAAAAATGTGATGAAGTGCTAGCAGGTTTCTGATTTCACTATGTGTCAGAATGGTCATGACATCTGGCAGTGTGATGTCAGAGTGGCCTTGATATCAGAGAAGATGTCTTTTATAACATGTCATATCTGAAATATTATCAGTTTGAAAACAAATTGTTAGCTCACAAATTGAAAACAAATTATTAGCCTATGTATCACATGGCAAAGAAGTTTGTGGAGAAGACAGGATTGTGATGGCACAGTGGGTTACTGATATCATTATGGCAATGTGATGTCACAATGGTGATTAGTTCACAATGGGTTTCTGATAACACACATGCTACATTTGAAATAGGATGACATTGCAGAATAGTCATTTACAATGTGTCTATGATGTCACAATGCAATGAGATGTCATAGGGTATGATATGATTGTAAGTTTTGTGATATCACAATGATCTGATGCTATTATAAGGACAATGTGACACAGTTGGTGTCACAGAAGGTTTTGATGTTACAAGGGCAGCTTGAATCTCAGTTGTCTGTAATTCACAATGAATATATGGGTATACTAGAGACTATTGTGTCACAAAGGACATGTGGTTTTTAAAAGTGCTTAGCGATCCTAATATTTTAATGAACATCACTCATAGAAACCAGTTTTATTGTTACAGTTCAAAGTCCAAGACTTTAGACTCACATGACGTTCCATAGTAGTAAAGAGAGCTTGGTCAGATGGGAAAAATACATGCAACTTGTTTATGGAGACAGACAAGCTCTCAAAATTGTCCTTAGCAGTAGCTACAGCAGCTACTACCATTGCCACCTCATCAACAAAGACAGCCCAGTACACAGTCACCAGAAGTGGTGTGTGAACAGATTACAGTCACCATCAGCAAAAACTGACAAGCAGCAAATATCTTCATCCTGCTCACCACAGACATTTGCAGACCATAGATGGCCTGGAAACCCATGGAAAGGCGTGAGTACCACATGAGCAAGACTTCCTTAATCCTTTCCACAGAGCAAGAGTGGGAAAGTAGATTCTCCCCAACGACAAGAGGAGAACTCCATCCTTGACACTGACAAAGTTATAGCAGAACACCCCATACTAAGACCTTTGAAGAAACCAGTATGAACCATTTAACAGATCAAAGGAACCTAACATGCCAGGCTCAGATCCAGGCAAGGAGAAAGTTTTACTTTCCAGGCAGAGGAATCTCTGCCCATAGATGACTGACTTTCATCCCTGGGTAAGAGGCTACCCCACTACAATGTAGCACAGTCAGCAGAACTAGCTGCCTGAGAGTAAAAGAAAAAAAAATGGAATCTCAGTAAATATAAATCCTGATAATGGCTCCAGGCTGGGCTACATGAGTGTCTCAGGAGCTAGCCCCTCAGGGAAAAGCTACACATTCTGTCACGCCTCAACATTATCCTGAGCCTAGCCCCATCAGAGCAACTCCAAGCTAGAAGAAACAGCCATCTCTCTTTTGTGATACTCAAAGGAAATCACCATCCCATTGAATTAACCTAGGAAGGTGTTAAAAAATCTCTAGTAAGAAAGAGCGTTGTTCTGCCTGCTGAAACAAATTGATTTCATAAACCAATGAAGCTACAAGAAAATCAAACATTGTAAGCAAACCAGAGCACCAATAAACTGGTTAAGGTCTCAGGGGAGATAGGAGATCCTGCTTGAAAAAAAAATGGAAGAACCCTTTTGTGTATCTGTTTTTAGAATTTTTAAAAAATTGTTTTCTAATTTTTCATCATTTTTGTTTTAGTTTTTTTATTGTTTTTACTTTTTTCTCTTGGTACTTTTGTGCTTGCTTTGCTACATTTAATAGCTGTTCAATTCATCTTCAGATATATATCCATATTCAATTATTTGACCTTATTCTTAATTGTGCACCCACTAATTACTGTATTGATTACTTAACTCACAAGCACTCATCATTAACTCCCTTAGTTGTATTATTCCTTTATACAATTTTAATTGTTTTATTTAAAAATGTTTCCTTTTTCCTTTTTCTGTATCTCCCTTCTCCTTTCCTTCTATCCATTACCTCTCTCAGCATTTAGGTATTATGTTATCTCTCTCCCTTTCCATCCCGATATGTCTCTAATTTTATTTTCTCCTCACAATTCTCCCTGAACTTACTAATTTCTGGTCTTCTGACTTCTTCTTTGATTTTCTTAGTCTATTTATCCCTCGTTGTTTGTTATTGAACTAGATTGTATCTAATGTACTGGATTGTATATGTACTTATTTTGACTGTCTTAAAGAATTTGTGCAACTACAGAGCTTAGGTTGATGATTTCCTAAAACAGTGTGCTAGCACAGTATTGGTTTTGCCTTCATACAAAAATTGGCAGAACACGGTGGAGAAAGACAGAAAAAATGGTATGGCCAGGTATCTCTACTACAACTAACAATGAGTGGGAGTCCTTATCTTGGGGTTCATGTTACCTAACAGCAACTTATCTGACCGTTTCTGCTTGTTTCAGACATATACTAGTTATTGCAAATAAGGAAAACCATGAGACCTATTTTCTTTGAGCCTGCCTTGCTTCACTTACTTTTTTCCAAGTTCTTCTATTTCCTAACAAATGGGGCAATGCCATTCTTTCTGAGGGAGGCAGAGAATTTCATTATGTCTATATACCACATTTTCTTGATCCATTCATCTATTAAGGGGCATCTGAGGTGGTTCCAAATCTTAGTTATCATAAATAATGCTGTAATAAAAATAGTTGTGCTGGTAGCTTTAATATGGTCTTGGTCTTGTTTGTGATTCTTCAGGTAAATGCCAAAAAGTGTGATTGCTTGGTCAAGGGGAGGTCTATATGGAGTCTTTTGAAGAACCTCCAATACTACTTTCCAAATTGGTTGAACAAATTTACAAGACAAGGTCTCAAATTTTTTTCTAACATATTGATGATTATTTTTTGTTGATTTGCATGCCCCCTCCCCAAGGAATAACCCCTGTTTTATTGTATTTGTGCAGGGGATGGGAAAAACCAATTTTTTAAATAGGAATACAGGTGGACCCATTGCAACAATGAGATGTACAAGACCTAATGTCGAAAAAGGAACTTTACAACATTAGTGCAGAAGTGGTGGTGGGATGGGAAGATATGGGAAGTTTCAAAAAAGGAGGAGGCAATAATGATTGATAAGAAATATACCCATTAATTGCTTAGGTAATTGTAAATCCTCTGTATAGTATTTTCCCAAAAAAATATATAAATAAATATAATAATCCAGAGGAGAGTTCCCAAAATCCTCTACAAACACTACTGGTACATATGTTGAATGAAAAGTTTGAAAGCCTGCAAAAGACTCTGTGTGAATGTGATAGGGAAATGCAAGAGCATGATGAGGTGAAGGAAAGATTAATACCGGAATGAATGAGCCTGAGAGGCTCAAAGACTAATTGAGGAATTGCATGAGCAAGATGAGAAAAAAAATGATTAATAGATGCATTAATTGAATCCATAAACAGAAAGCTTGGGCAATCCCTTGAGGCAACAAAGGAAATGCTGAGTGAAGACCAATGAAAGGAAATTTTGTCCAATTAACTTATAACCAATCAAGAGATTTTAGAATACATGCTGAAAACCATATTAAGAAGGTAAAGAAGTCCATACAAGATGTAAAACAAAGCTCCAACAAAGAATCTGAAGCTATCAAATCTGACCAATTAGAAGGAAAGGAAATAAGAACAAAATAGAAAGCCTTGAGAGTAGGTTAGTCTGTGCAGGGAATCCAGTCTCTTGGACTGAAGACAGCCTTGTCACTATAAAAAAAATATAAATCTAAGAAATATGATAGATCTATTCAATAGTTAGGAGAGACCACCAAAAGGCCTAATTAAGGCTAGTGGTTGTAGAGGAAGGCTAAGAGAAGTGAAACGTGTAGGACATTCATTTAACAGGATCCTAGCAAAGAACTTCCCAAACATTAAAAATGATAGGTCCATTCAGACACAAGAAGATTAGAACACCAAATAGAACAGACCAGAATAGAACATCCCACTGTCACATTGTAATCCACACAGGATAAATTGAGACAAAGGAAAGGCTGATTAAATTTTTCAGGGAGAAAAATTAATCACCTATAAAAGGAAACCAATCAGTAAAATTTCAGAATTCTCAGCAGAGTCAATGAAAGTAAAAGGGCATGGAATGGACTGGGAAGGTGGCTCATGCCCTGGGTTTGATTCCTCAGCACCACATAAACAAAAAGAAAAAAGCCAGAAGTGGCTCTGTGGCTCAAGTGGTAGAGCGCTAGCCGTTAGCTGAAGAGCTGAGGAACAGTGCACAGGCCTAGAGTTCAGGCCCCATGACTGGACCCCCCCCCAAAAAAAAGGCATAGAATGATGCATGCCACATCCTAAAGACAAACAACTATCAACTAAGAATACTCCACTCAGCTAAACTCTCCTTCATAACATCAGGACAAATAAAAATCTTTCAGAAAAAACAAACACTGAAACCATGTATCTCCATCAAATAGCATTATAAAAGACATGTAAATGTATCCTACACATAGAAAACCAGCAAGAGCACAATAAATGTCAAGAAGCAGCCCACAAACAGAGTGTAAGAATCATAGGAAGAATCCAGTGTGCACAGCCCCAAACAAGATGGATACCATGGCAGCAATTACCAAACTCCTCAGTCCTAATTCTCAGTTTTATACGGAATCAACTCTCCAATTAAGCGACATAGATTGTCTACTTGCATAAAAACTTCTGCCTTCAAGAAGCATACCTTGTCCACAAAAACAAACGTCTTGTGAAAATGGAAGGATAGAGTAGAGTCTAGCAAGCGAACAGCCACCCTAAACAGGTGGGAGTTGAAATCCAATTGTCAGGCAAAATGGACTTCAAGTTAAAATTAGCAAGAAGAGATAAAGAATATCATTACATATTCATTAAGGGATCTCTCCTTCAGAAGTGTATTACAATTTTACATATCTGTTCACCAAAAAACAGAACACCCAAATTAATCCAAGGAACACTACTTGCCCTAAAATCTCATATAGATTGAAAGACATTAATTGTTGGGGACTTTAAATCACCACTATCCTAGCTGGATAGAACAACACAGCAAAACTCAAGAGAGAAACCTCACATATAAAGAACTGCATAGATCACCTAGACTTAGCAGACATGTACAGAATATAACACCCATCAGCATCTGAATATATATTCATCTCAGCAGCTCATGGAACATTCTCCAAAATAGATCACATTTTAGGTCGCAAAGAAAATTTGTCCAAATTCAGAGACATGGAAATTATCCCCTGTATTCTCTCAAACCACAAGGGAATAAAAGGAGAATTCAACACCAAAAGCCACCCAAGAAAATCCTGTAACACATGGAGGCTGTACAACACTTTGTTGAACCACCAGTGGGTCATGGAACACATTATAATGGACATTCAAATGCTCATGATATTAAAAAATTAACACACAACTTATCAACTCCTCTGGGACGCAGCAAAGGTAGTACTCAGATGAAAGTTTATAGCTGAGCCCATATACCAACAAATTGGAGAGATTTGAAAACCAATAATTTGACGATTCTGCCAAGGGCTATCTACAAATTTAATACAATACCTATCAATATTTCTACCTCATTCTTCAATGAAATAGAAGCAACCCCAAAATTCACATGCAACACTAATAACAAAAGCAATCTTTAGCAGAAAGAACAGTGCTGGGAGAATATCAATACAAAATTTCAAATTCCAATACGAAGCTATAGTAATCAAAGCAGTTTTTTCCAGGCACAAGAATAGACCTGAGGTACAATGGAATTGAACTGAAGACCCAGAAATGAACCCACAGACCTGTAGCTGCCGAAACTTATATTAGGGAGCTAAAATGATGGAATGGATGAAAGACAGCCTCTTCTGTAAATGCTGCTTTCCAAATTTAGTAAACAAAAAACTAAACCTAAATTCTTGTATATCACCCTGTACCAGAATCAACTCCAAATGGATCAAAGACATCACTATGAAAGCAGACACATGAAAACATTAGAGGAAAGAATAGGAGTTATTCTAGGGTTCCTTGACAATGGGCAAATTTTTCTGAAGAAAGACCCAGAAACATAAAACTCAAAGAAAAGTTTGGACAAATGGGATTTCGTGAAACAGCATGCTTCTGCAGGAGAAAGTATGTAGCTATCAAAATCAATATTACCTAATCCAATAGACAAGGGTCTCTTACCTAAAATACAATTAGAACTCACAAAATTGAACCCAACACCAACAAATTCTCAAAGAAACAGCCGCCCCACTAATAAATGGGTTAAAGACTTGCATAGAGACAATAGCAAGAAAGAAAAAACCACTTGTTTCCCTACCTTGGTGTTGACTTCACTTAACGTCATCTTATCTGGTCAATATGTACATAGCATTTGACTTTTTCTACTTGCCCAGACATATACTACTTGTAGCAAATAACTTGTTTCTTTTTTTTTTTTTTTTGCATTGTATGTTCCTCTCCTAGAGTATAACCCCTGTTTTCACTGAATATAATGTTGGTGCCTTGCATCTTGTATATACACTTCTCTAATTTGGGGAGAGAAAGAAAAAAAAAGTTTATAAAGGGATACCGGTACCCATTGTAACAATGACATCTACAAGACACTTTGTTGAAAAAGGAACTTTACAATAGGTGTGGGGGTGGGGGGAAAGAATGTAGGTGTGGAGGTGGAAGGGATGGTAGGGGAAAATCAAAGGAAGAGGCAATGCTTGATAGGAAATATACTCATTACCTTGCTCAGGTAACTGTTAACCTTCTGTACAGTATTCTTTTTTTATTGTGAAAATACCTTACAGAGGGGTTACAATTACATGGGCAACGAAATGAGTACATTTCTACTTAAGCATTGTAGCATCCTTCTTTGTTTCCCCTTACTATCCCTTCGCATTTCCTCCCATAATACCCATTCACCCCTCATACCTCCCTCACAAAGTTGAAAAGTTAGTTTTTCGACATAATATCTTGTACATCTCGTTGTTGCAATGGGTCCACGTGTATTCCAATTTAAACAATTTGTTTTTCCCTTCCCCTTTACAAATTATACTAACATCAAATACAGTGAAAAGAGGGATGATACCGTCTGTGAGGGTCCAACAAAACAACAAAGTGATACGTAAAAAATATGTTAGAAACAATAGCAAGAAAGAAAAAAAACATCATTTAGGTTCTTATCTTGGGGTTCATTTCGCCTAACATCAACTTGTCTTAACGTTTCTGCTTGTTTCAGATATACTAGGTACTACAAATATGGGAAACAATTGGACCTATTTTTCTTTGAGCCTGGCTTACTTCTCTTAATATAATTTTTTCGTCTTTGCATTTCCTAGCAAATGGGGCAATGTCATTTTTTTCTGATGGAGGCATTGAATTCCATTGTATATATATACCAAAACTTCTTGATCCATTCATCTACTGAGGAACATCTACTTTAGAATACCAGTGTGGAGGTTCCTCAAAAGACTCCACGTAGGACTCCTCTATGACCTAGTAAACTCACTTTTGGGCATTTACCCAAATGATCACAATCAAGACAATACTAAATCTACCAGCACAACTATGTTTACTCCAGCATTATTTACCATAGCTAAGATATATACAGTATTCTTACAATAAAAAAAAAAAACAACTTATTTAACAAGACTTCAAGAAAGACTTCTCTGAAGAGGAAATAAGAATGGCCAACAGACACATGAAGAAATGCTCAACTTCTCTAGCCACAAAAGACATGCAAATCAACACAACTTTGAAATTCCACATCACCTCAGTTAAAATGACTATGATCAAGAAATCTATAAAAGATCCTGGAATGGATGTGGTCAAATGTATACCCTAGTTCATTTTTGGTGGGAGCATTAACTTGTTCAACCACCTTTGATAGGAGTATGGAAGCTACCCCAAACGACAATGCATAGAGCTCACGCATCATCCAGCAATCCCATGTTTGGCCATTGGCACAAATGATCACAAACAAGGCCATAAAAGAGCTATCAGCATAAGAATATTTATCACAGCATTATTCACCCCCATAACCACAGTAGATGAACTGATCAAAAATGTGATAGATAGATATATATAGAGAAAGTGAGAATATATTTTATTGAATATATATTTCATATGTGTAAACATGTATATATATACATATATATATATACATGAATGTATAAACATGTATATAGATACATGTTTATACATATATTCACATATACGTATATATGTATATGTATGTATATAGATGCATGTATATGTGTATTAAATACATTATTCATGTATTAGATATGTATATATTTTCATATATTGTACATATTGTATATATATTATATAAGTATATATAGTATATATATTTCTATATATTTGTATATATGATATATGCAATATTCGTATATATACATATATTGATATATACAATACATAGTATATATTATCTCATTATAAATAATATTATAACATAAAATATCTCAAATATATTGTATAAAATGCTTAATAAACATATTATCATTTATATATACATATCTATAGATATGTAATATATAACATGTAATACGTAATATATAAGTATATATAGGGATATATACATATAATATATAAGCATATATATTATATATAATATGTATGTTATGTATTTGTAGGTATATATATTAAATAAAATATGGCATATATTTATATAATATATATTATATTAAATACATTATATATACTGTATATTCATATATAATATATATACCTATATATATGTATCTGCCTATATATACCTAAATTTTATAGGTATATATCTGTGTGTATTCCTTTATATCAACATATATACCTAAATGTTATATGTATATATCTGTATACATACCTATATATTATATATGACATATGTAATATATGTATATACACATATTATATGTATTCATATTATGTATATATCTATACATGCATGTTATATATTATATATTTCATATTTTACATTACATATTTATGAATCATATATAATATATCACATATATAACTATATAGTAATTATTATATAGGTACATACATGTATATACCTATATATGTAGGTATATATATTTACATATAAATTAATTATTATATATGTTTATATACATATAATATATAATATATCTATATATTATACCTATATATATACCTAGATATTACATATTACATCTATATATGTATATAAATCCCTATATATTATATATCATATATATATAAACATATATTATAAATATTATATATGTAAATATATAAGTATATATATCATATATTATAGTAATAATTCTTAATAGCAGTGTACTCATTATTTTACTCATGTAACTCAAACATCTTTTATTTATTGTTTTTTGGTGTCTAGAAAGAATGTCAATGCCCCATTTGTTTAGAAATAGAAAGACTTAGAATAAATTATATAAACTAAAGTAAGTCAGGACCAAAAAACATAGGTCCCATGGTTTCCCTTATGTGCAATAACTAGTATATTTCTTAGAGAAGCAGAAACCGTCAAATAAGTTGATGTTAGGTGAAATGAAGTGCAAGATAAGGACCCAATATTTTTTTTGGGGGGGGATTGTTTCTAACACATTTATAAGATGATTTTTTTTTTGCGTTGAACGTCCTCCCCCTTGACATCACCCCGGTTTTATTGCATTTGTTGTTGGTATACTTTGTGGAGGAAAAGGAAAAAATGTTTAAATAGATATACAGGTGGAACCATTACAATGAGATGTGCAAGATATTATGTCGAAAATGAACTTTACGACTTTGGCCAGATCTGAGGGTGAGGGTGGGGGGTGGGGAAGGGGTAAGCGAGGCAGGAGAGCGGAGTCAGGGATTGGGCATATGAAGTGGGAAGGGATGGGAAGTTGAAGCTAAGGAGGAAGCAACAATGCTTGATAAGAAAGGTATTCATTACCTTGCCCATGTAATTGTAACTCCTGTGTACAGAATTTTCACAGTAAAATAAATAAATAAATAATTAGAATAAATCTCTGGACAGTATCTTTACAATGAAGTATATAATGAAATAAGTTTGGACTTCATAACTTTGCTTACAACCCATGACTTTGGAGACATCACAGCCCTTTTTAAACATTTGTGCATTAATGACAATTGAGTTTAGAGATCTCATTGTGACATCACCAACCAATTGTGGCTTCACAAATGTATTGTGATTTCAACATGCTTGTGGCACCACCAACTAATTGTGACATTAAAACATTATTACATCATATTTTTGCATCACATTGCAATTATGATATGACTGCCCATTGTGTTTTCACAGACCTAGTACATTCTCATAATATTTTAGAAAATTCCTGGCTTTTGGGACTCCCAGATCTTTCCTTGAACTCCTGTATTCCAGTACTAGGAGCAAATAAAATTGAAGAAGTTGTTGTGTTATTTCAATCTCACTTTTTTAAATTGCAAACACAATTTGCCATAATCACCCCGCTCATATAACAAACCTATTATGATATTACATTGCCATTTTGAAATCATGATCACATTGTGACGATTATAGGTTTGTGAAAACCCCATGGGACAGTAATATCACCTGACAATGTGATGTCACAATATCATGTCATGAATTCTTCTTAACATATGAATATTTCTTAGCTCCTTGGAATAAACACAAGTCTATTGTGACATCACAATCCCTTTTTCTACCCATATTCTCATTGTGAACTAGTGATAATTGAGATCAGATATGCCACGGTAATATCACAAACCCCTTGTTACATCATCACTATTTGGACATCACATTCCTAGTATGACACCATCAGCTCATTTTGGCATCACAATACTACAATTTCATAATAATATTATGATATTACAAATGCATTGTTACAGCATACATGCAATATGGATGTGTATCATATGAAATTTTTATTTTATTTCAAATGTGACATGTATTTTGTTATCAGAAACCCATTGTGACTGCATAACCATTGTGGTATCAATAATTCATTGTGACATCACAAACTTCTGTTTTCATAATTTTGTTTAAATGGTACCTTTGTGTTATCTTAGGCCATTTGTGAGCTCATTATCTGTTTTTGACTTCCTAATATTTCATGTATGACATGTCATAGAAAACCATTGTGACAACATGACTGCTGTAACATCACAGTGCCAGAGGTCATGAACATTGTGTCACATAGTGACATCACAAACCTATTTGGACTTTATTGCATTTGTGTTGAGACCTGCATTTGGAGATATCCCAATCCCTTTTTGAACTTATGTATTTATTTACAATAAATGACAATAGAGATCTACCATGACATTTTGATTTCAGCATCCCATTGTGACCTCAGAAATCTGCTGGGACCTCATCACAATTATGGCATTAACAACTATTTATGACATCAAAACATTATGTCATGGTATGATGACATCACATTGTCTTTGTGATATCATTGTCCCATTTTGTTTTCACAAATGTATTTTAACTCCATCACATGTTAGAAAACTGATGTGCTTTGGGACTTCTAACTCCTTCCTTTTTTTTTTTTTTGGTCGTGGGGTTTGAACTCTGGGTCTGGGCACTGTCCCTCAGCTTTTCAGCTCAAGGTGAGCGCTCTACCACTTGAGCTACAGCGCCAATTCCGGTTTTCTGGTGGTTTATTGGAGATAGGAGTCTCACGGTCTCTCCTTCCCGGGCTGGCTTTGAACCACAATCCTCAGATCTCAGCCTCCTGAGTAGCTAGGATTACAGGCGTGAGCCACCAGCGCCCACTCTAACTCCTTCCTTGAAAGCAGATCCTCATTATAAAACAGTAGCAATTGAAATCATACCTGTGATTTAAATATTACAAGTGTGGTCACATCATTATCCTATTGCTGATGTCATAACCACTGTGGCATCACAAAAACATTGTGACATCACATTGCTGCTGTGACATAATTATCACATTGAGACATCCCAACCTGTTATGACCTCTCAGAACAATTAAAAAAAACACAAGGCCTCCTTTGTGACATCAAAGTCCCTTTATTTACTTATATCCTCATTGTGGATTATGGACGACACACCTTCCATTGCAACATCAGAAACCTATAGTGACCTCATCACCAGTATGACATCAAAAGCTTGTCCCCTCATTATAACTTTTGAAATGCTGCCAGTGAGATACTTAGGCCTTTTGTGAGCTCATATTCTGTTTTCAAGCACATAATATTTAGGATATGTGATATTATAAAAACACTGTGACATCATGGAAATTATGACAACATTGTCAGAGGTCATGACCACTTTGCCACATTTTGACCATCATAAGCTTGTTAGGAATTCATCACATACCTGCCAACACATGCCTTTGGAGACTTCACAATCCCTTTCTGAGCTCATATAATCATTGGCAGTTAGACAACCCATAGGGACATTACAAAACTCTTGTGACATCGTCAACATTATGACATCACAAATAATTGGGACATTACATAATCATATTGCCATTGTGATATTTCCGTTCCATTGTGTTATCAGAAACATTATGACTTGATAATATTTTATAAAATTCATAGGCTTTGGGACTTTAAGCTCCATATGACCCATAAAATCAAAACAATCCTTTGAGACACATTTAAGATAAAAAAGAAATTTATTTACAATAGAAAAGGACCTGCAGCTACCTTGTAGTGGATTAGATACCCAGAGACATGAGCACCCTCCACCACCTCAGATATTATTTGGTCTGCAAAACAAGAGCCCCCCCAAATTAAAATCTCCAAAGCTCCAAATTTCAAAGGGCAAGCCTTTTTTTCTTTTCCCTTCCTCCCATCTTTTCTACACACCTCTCTTATCTTCCAGGTTCTTTTCCATTCCTCTTCCACCACTTCCTTCTCTCCAGGCCCCTACACTCTCCACATGATTGACCTGCTCTACCCTAGTGGCCAATTGTCATGCTTCCCCTCCTACTCTCTCTCAACTCTGTCTCCTCCCAGGGCTATCCCATTCTACTGTCTCACGACTATCTTCCTTCCAAGACTTTCTCCTCTTTCTCTCCAGGTCTATTGTTCTGAACACACAGCCTATTGATAGGTTGTACCTCTCTGTCACATCAATGGCTCTCCTGCCGTACAATTTTAAACCATCTCAAACTGCACACTGCCCAGTCACTACTTGACAGCTCACCATGTCGGGCTTGACACACTATCCCCTACTGCAGCATGTTCTGTCCCATTTGGTGGAAAGCTTTGTCCACTCCATCATATGAAGCCAAGGGGCTACAGTGATTATGGGGCCGTGGTGACCATTGGGGCCCCACTGGTTTGTATATTCCCCACTGGTTTTCATGTAAAATCAAATCATTGATTCCTCCTGGAACGAATCCTAAACTTTCCCTTCTCTCCCTTGCCTTCAACAGATTTAAAATACAGTTATAACAAATAATAAGGAGTAAACCATAAAAACACACTAGTTAGCACTAACACTTGGTAAATATTTTTTTGAGTTTCTCTGAACTGTACATTGTGCAGATTTCTCTGGATATTGTTCCACTTGAGAATGATGGATCCAGTGCTGTTTTCCGGCATCATTAATAGCCCATGATGTAATTAGCAACACCAAGTAAGTTTCTTTACAAATGGGCTCAAATTTAGGAGCAGGATACATTTTTAACCAGACCAGCTCTCCAGGCAAGAAAGAGTGGTGTTTTTCTCCGGAGACCAGCGGACAAGCCAAAGAACATGTTGCAAAGACTGCAGATTGTGTACAGATTGTGGTTAGATATTTCTGTTGATATAGCTTTCCCAAGTTTAGGAACAAAGGGGGACCACAGATCAGAGGCTGAAGAAGGCACAGGATGCAATGCTGCCATCCTTGCAGACTACAAATAGGGCAGGAGAATATCCTGACACTCTATATGGAAATCAAGGCCCAGAGAAAGGAGCTGGACATGATGCAAAAATGTATTAAGATGAAGTGCATAGTAATTATAAACTATGAAACATGTGAGCTGAAATTCAACAAAGAAAGAATAGAAAAAACAGCAGATGGGGCTGACTAGAGGTGCCATGTCATAGAAGAAGAGGCCATGAAAACTGAACAGCCAAATATCAGAATCAAGAAAGAGATTGTTATTCCTCAGAAAGAGTTAAAGGACAGGCATGCTCTGATGGGGAATGCCCAGGAAAGGAAAGAGCAATAGGCAGAAAAACAGAACAATTTAACAGTTAAAAGGTCTGTCACAAAATACACTAAAGGGAAAAGGAATAGAAGCTATTAGAGGAAAAGGCCAAAGAGACTTTTGAGATCTCACCAAAAATATAATGCAGAAGTAGCAGGTCTCAAAGGAACAGTTGGAGATGGAAAAACACCCTCTTAATAGCACCATTTCAAACTTAAAGGAGGAAATGAAGACCAGTTAGAAGTGTTGTGAGAAGGGGCAGGACTTGGAGTGTGGAAGGAATTGTGTGCTCCTGGAAGAACACTTGCAGGATAAGGAGGACTTTGACATGGAGATTGGGATCATGAAAGCTAGCTTCAATGAAAAGGAGGAGGATAAAAGGGAAGAGGATTCCAAGTTCCAGATTGAGGTCAGAGTACTAAATAGGAGTTAAAGAAAATAGAGATCCCTGAGATTCAGAGAAACAACTGAGATTATCAGGTAGCTCGGGGGACCACTCTAAACACAGTTGAGTGTCTACAGCTACTAATCATTATGATTGAAAGAAGGAGGAAAAATAGTGATATCAACTGTGCAAGTGTGGACACTAAATTTCTGTATAATGGTTATAGGCTCAAGCCTGCTGTCTGTTTATATCTGGTTATCAGTCACCCTGGTAAATTTTCTCAGGCCAATGCCTAAAACAGTTGTTCCTCAGCCTTACAAGCATATGTAATGTACGTCGAAATTTCCCAACAGGTGGAAAAGCTGGAAAGCTTGAACTCATGGAGAGAGTGTTTATGCAAATCATCTCACATAGTTAATTGGGAGAAGTGGATTCATAGAGGTAAAGCCTGAAATATGGGTATCAATATGATAATGTGATGTCAAGATGCTATGAATTCATTATAGTTTGGTGATATCACTGTAAGCTATGATAGTTTCATAACGACAATGTGATGTCATACTGCTGATGACCCAAAGTGTATGTGATGTTAAAAGGCATGTCTAATATAAATTGTCCTAGGATCACATCAGGATATAGTACACAAAGGGACTGTGATGTCACAAAGGCTCTGAGTTGTGTCGAAGGTGCTAAGAGGTAAAACTAGGTTTGGGATATTACAACGTGATAGTGATATCACAATGGCAATGTGATGTCACAGTGGGTTTGTAATGTCACAGTGGTAATGAGGTCACGATGTGAGAGTGATGTCACCATGAGTTTGGAATATGATCATCTCATTTCCTATATCATTTGAGAATGTTTGACAATGAGGATACTAGTTCATAGAAAGAGCTTGAAGTCCAAGGACCATGGATTTTGTAAAATGTTATGAAGTCAAAATAGAATTGTCAAAACACATTAGGACAATAATATCTTAATGGAAATGTGATGTCACAATATCATGTCACAGAAATGTTTTGATGACACAATTGGTGATCCATAATGGTGATACTGTCACAATAATTTTGGGAGATCACAATGAGTTTGTGAAGTCACAATGGCATGGTGTATATAAATTATCCTTAACTCTAAATGAGTACATGTGTTCAAAAAGGGATGGTTATGTCCCAAAGGCCAGTGTTGTCACAAATGGGAGGAAGTCCTAATAGGTTTGTGATGTCACAATTTGACAAAATGGTCATAATGTCTGGCAGTGTGATATCATGGTGGTCATAATGTCACTGTGTCTTACATATGACAAGGTCAAAACAGATCATGAGTTCAAAAATGACATAAG
Source organism: Dipodomys spectabilis (assembly GCF_019054845.1). Taxonomy (NCBI): domain Eukaryota; kingdom Metazoa; phylum Chordata; class Mammalia; order Rodentia; family Heteromyidae; genus Dipodomys; species Dipodomys spectabilis. Next base: position 4,082,490 of record NW_024870841.1, on the reverse strand, counting down.
AAATCAAAATGGCAGCATTTCACATAAGTTATGAGGACAGGGCAAGTTTGTGATATCACAGTGATATCATAATGGCAAAATGATGTCACAAAGCATTGTAAGTTCACAATACTTAAGAAATCATAATGGGTTTCTCATTTCAACCCACATGCCACATTTGAAATGGAATGAACTCACAGAATAGGAATTCCTAATGTATGATGTCATTTTAGTTTGGTGATGTAACAACGAGTTGATGGTGTACAAATGACAATATGATCTCAAAATGGTGTTGTCACAAAGGAAAGTGAACTTAAAATGGAATGTATAATCTCATTTCAATAGTTTACATTTAGATTAAGGATATGCAAAGAGACTGTGCTGTCACAAAGGATATTTGTGTATTTACAAGTGCTAGTATGTCATAATAGGTTTAGGATATCACAATGGGATCATGATGTCATATTATGAGGCTGAAAACAGATTATGAGCTCACAAAGACCTAAGATGATATAATGGAACCATGTCAATAAAGATATGGGGACAGGACAGGTTTATGACATCACAGTGTGTTAGTGATATCACAATGGCTTTTAATATCACAAAGAGATTTTGATGTCACAATGGTCATGAGGTCACAATGGATTTCTAATATCAACCAATATGCATTACATTTAAAATAGAATGAAATTACAGAATAGGTAATCACAATTGGTCTATGATCTCACAATGACAACTAGATGTCATAATGGTATGATCTCATTACAGTTTGACGATGTCACAATGAGTTGATGATATCATAATGACAACACAATTTGGCACTGAAAATGATGTCACAAATGTTTTGTGATCTTACAATAGCATGTCCTTAGTTCATCATGAATATATGGGTAAACAAAGTTACTAAGATATCACAAAGAACGTGTGTTTTATTCAAAGTTGCTAAGAGGTCATATAAAGTTTGGAGTGTCACAATTTAGTCAAGGTGTCACAAAGGCAATGTGATTTCAAAATGGGTTTATGAGGTCGGTTTTGGTGAGGTGTTAATGGGTTAGTCACAACTAGTGTTATTACAAACTTTTTATGACAAGTTTGTATTATCAATCACAATGACATGTCCAAATTCAATACCTTCTAGATCAAAATGAGGCCACCATGATTACCAAGGGAGTATCTAAATTCTGCAGAAACTGAAAATCATCATGGCCCTTTGCTCTAGCTGTCTGGATAGGGCAGGACATGTTGCTACAGGCAGATGGGAATTCTGCTGAAGGGGGTGGGATATCAAGCACCACATGTTTACTAATCAAGTAGTGATTGGGCAGTGGGCAGTTTGGGAAGTGACCATTGAAATATCTTAGAAAGGAGACTGGTTGGTGTTGGGTAGGGGTACAGGCTATGAGTTCTGAGCAACTGAATAGGAGTAAATGCGGGGAAATACCTGGAAGGAAGGACATGGGGAGACAGCAGGAGGGGAAAGACCTGGGAGGAGAGGAATTGAAGGAAAGCCGTAGGTCAAAAATGGCAACTGGCCACTGGGCCAGAAGGGCAATCCTGTGGAATGTGGAAAGTCCTAAAAAGAAGATAGGAAAAAGGGAAAGACCTTGGAAGGAAGGACAAGTCAGTAGAGAGGGAGGGAGGAAGAGAAATGTAAAAAGTCTTGCCTTTTGAAGTATGGAGATTTGGAGGTCATAATTGTGAGGGTGCAGACCAATAAACAAAGGTGGGGCTGCCCATTGGAGGTGAGAAGTTTGTCGGTCAAGGCTACTTTTGTCTCTGGATATCCAGCACACAATCAGGCATTCTCAGGCCCTTTTTATGTAAATAAATTTGACTATTCTCTTAAATGTGCCTCTATTCACTGTTTTGTGCTTTAGAGGTTATAATTTTTGGAGGCTCCAGTGAGATGGCCGTGGGCATGGACTCAAGGAAACCCCTGTTAGGTAATTTTCTCAGACTTCAGAACTGAAAGTCTCCCTTGAGTGTTTGTTTCCCAAGGACCAACAAAGTTGCGAATCATTTAGAAATGCTCTAGTGTTGAGTCTTGGTAAGCATGATAGCCTGTTTTGCGTACCTTTTCTGGAGGTCATTTGTGGCTTCCTTGAAATGCAATCTGGGTCCTGGTCAAGAGATAATTTGGATTTCCTTGGGAAGCGATCGGGGTCCTCCTAGAGAATTTATCTGTTATGTTATCTCTAACCTCCTCTGGAGGTCATCTGGTGCTTCCTTGAGAAGCCATCACTGTGATATCTTAGGACTTTTGTCAGCACATAATCGGATTATCTGTTTTATGCCTTATAACTTTTCAGTTATAACATTGCTTGTGATATTGATATTGGAAATGTCCCTGTGATATTACAAACTCATGGAGACATCACTAACCCAATGTGAGCTCACCGTCATTCACAAACCCACTGTGAAATCACACTGACATTGTGACATCATGATTACATTGTGAAACACCAAACTTATTTTGACCTCCTAGCACTTTTGAAAAATAACCATGGTCTTTGTGACTTCATGGTCTGTGTATCCATATCTTCATTTTGACCAGACTTAAGATCACATTTTTAAAGGTATCATCACAAGCCCTTTGTGAAATCATCTCCAGAGTGACATCAAATTGTTAATATGGTATTAACAGGTCATTGGGACATCACTGAACTATTGTGACAGCATTATCATATCATATTTTTGTTGGGATGTGATAGGCACATTGTGAATGCATATTATGTGATTTCATTCCATTTCACATTTCCATGTGTGTTGATAGCAGAAACGTATTGTGTCCCCATGATCATTGTCACATCACAATTTATTTTTGGTGTTCCCATTGCATCAACGCTGTAACATTTCAAACACATTTGTGAAATCACATTGCCATTGTGCTCTCACAATCACATTGTGACATTGCAAACCTACTATGAACTGTTAGCTTCTTTGAAAAAACACATTGCCTTTGTGACATCACAATCCCTGTCTTTAACATTATCCTCTTTGTGATCTGAGGATAATAGAGATGTCATGTCCTGCCATGGTAACATCACAGCCCATTGTGTCATCATCACCAGTATAACATCATATTTTTGTTATGACAAAATCAGTTCATTGGGACATCAAAAAACTACAATGACATCATTGCATTCTCACATCACAGTGCCATTATGATGCCATAGTCACATTGGGCATGCCTATTCTGTGATTTCATTCTATTTCAAATGTGGCATGTGTTTTGATATCAGAAATACAGTGTAACATCACAACTATTGTGATATCACAGTGCAAATATGTTACAACTAACACACTGTGACATCACAAACCTGTCTCTCCTCATAACTTTTGTGACATACTGTCTGTGTGATATCAGAAATCCACTGAGATGTCATAACCACACTGACATTATACTGCCAGATTTCATGACCATTGTATCACATGGTGACATCACAAACCTCATAGGACTTCATCACAGTTGTGACAACACATGTATTTTAAGACATCATGGTCCCTATATGAATTCATATACTTATTGATAGTACAAATACATTGTGACCTCACAGATATTGTCACTGCATCATCACTGTGGTATGACAAACCCATTGTGACATTACATTGCCATTGTTATATCAGAAGCACATTGTGACATTCTAAACTTGGTATGACCTCTTAGAGACACAATATCTCCCCCAAAAGATCTATGTGATTTTTTAAAATTAAATTGCTTTCAAGTTTTTCATCATTTTTATTGAACTTTTGAATTCTTTTTACTTTATTTCCTATTGGTACTTTTTGTTTTTGGCTTTACATAATTGCTGTTCTCTCTATTCAATGCCAAGTAAACAAACATCTTATATAAGACCATTTCCTTCATTGTGTATGCATGCTTAATTCAAATATCAATTACTCAATTCAGAAACCCTCAGCCGTGACTCCTTTAAATGTAGTATTATTTCCTTATGTAATTTTTTTCATGTTCCAATATCATTTTTTTTTTATTAATAAGATTTTTTTAATTGGGAAAATACAGACTGGTTACAATTACATGAACAACGTAAGGACTCATATGTTTTCCTTTCTTGCTATTGTTTACAATTTATATAATTTTTTGTTTCACCTTTAAATTTTTTATTTTTTCATTATCCTTTGTCTGTATCTCTCTTCTTTCTTTCTATCCTTTGCCTCTCTCTGCATATATCTTGGTTATAGTCCCTCTCTCACATTCCATCTCCACATTCGTCTAATCTTATTTTCTTCACACAATTCTCCCTAAACATATCAATTTCTGATCTGTTGACTCCTTCTTTGAATTTCTTAAACCCTAGTTATTTGTTGTTGAACTAGATGTATCTACTGAACTTGAATATACATGTATTCATTTTGACTGTTTCAAAAAATCTGAGCCACTAGAGAACTCTGATTGATGATTGCTATAAAATAGTGTCCTTAAACGGTTTTGGTTTTGCTTTAATACCCAAAGTGGAAGAAAAAGTGGAGAAACACAAGAAAAATGGCAACTCCAAGTATCTCAACTCCCACTCATGATAATCAGGCAATAGAGCAGTTAATAATCCAAAGGGATTTCCAAAAATGGTCTACAGCACTGATAAAATCTAATAAAAATGCTAAATAAAAAGATTGAACACCTGTAAAAGACTCTGTATAAAGGTGATAGGAAAAGGTGTGAGTGTGATAGGAAAAGGTGTGAGTGTGATAGGAAAATTCATGAGCATGATGAGGCTAATCGAAGATTAATTGAGGAATAGTTCAGGTGGGATGGGAATAAATACAAATTAATAGAGCATTCATAGAATCCACAATCAGAAATCTGGAAGAATCCGAGGTCAGAAAAGTTATGCTGAATGAAAATCCAGCAGATGGAAAGAGAGTCCAATGAAAGTATAACCCATCCTTGCATTCATGTGAGATATACATGGTAATTGTCAGACATATTTGCAGATCACCAACAATCCAGGCAATATAAGCATATTTATAAAAGTTCAAGCAATACTTCCATCAGAAAATATTCAATAGTGTTCTTGACTATAGTATTTCACCAAATCTGAAATTAGGAAACAGATAATTCCATTGACAACTATCAGAAATCCTCATAGAACATCAAATTGCAATCATTTTGAGGAGAGAAATTTAAAAGGTATTTGAATAGATGCATATTCTGCATATTCTGCTAAATGCTTTCATATGAAGGCATGCTCTCTCACGTCTTTCTTGATCCACCAAGATTCCTTTATTTCATGGAACAGTAAACAGAGATGGAGAAAACGAGTTAATTGGCAATCATGAGAGGGCCAAGAATAGAACTTAGGTTTGTAGAATCACTAAAATCAAGTTTTTTTTTTTTTATGTTGGGAGGGGTGGGCAAAATAAGAATCATGGGTAGAAAGAGGTGCCGTCTTTTTTTAAGCAACTCTAAATTCTATTGTTTGTATTATAAAGCAAGGGCTATGTTTCATAAAACATTATACATCTCAATCAATAGCAGCCAGCTCCCATGAATGTCAGAGATAATTTGCTCAAATTATATGACTTTATATTCAATGCTCTGAATATTCTTTTTCCTCTTTCAGAAACAACACCTGTCATTTCTGTTTGGATTCCTTTATTGAGAGGTTAATTTTCTTGACCAGGAATCTGCAAATACTAGTCTATGATCTTTATGACGGGCTTTGATCTGGAGCTAAGAATATTTTTCTACGGTTTTAAGTGATGGAAAAAATAGAAAATAACCGAAAGTACTAGTTGTTGTAAACTATAGGGAATCTGTATCTTTTATAACATTTTACCATGCTCAGCTTTATCCTCTTTCAGGTTGTCTGTAGCTGCTTTAGTACTACAATTTTCGAGACTGAGGTGCAGGTAAGAGACTATGTGGCCTGCCATCCCTAGATTTTTTACAATCTGCAGCCTCTATAAAAAATTCATTGCCTCTGCACTCTGTTCTCTTCTCTTTTCACATCAAGCCATTCCAGAATAACCACTTGACTTAGATTCTTGTCTCTATGTATATAATTACTTGAGTTTTCGCTTTGAACCTTCACCAACAGAAGTCCAGAATAGATCAAGTCTTTGCTTAAATCTTTTTCACATAATTTAAAAAATTATGACTTATGAAATAACTTCCCAATTTAGTAAAAATTTATTCACTTTCCTATTTAAAATATAGTACCTACTTTGTAAGTAAAACATGCTTCCCAAAAAATTATGCCCTCATATGGTATTGTTGAAAAATCTGTGTTGGTCTGGGAGCTGACTTGATCATCTCCTGTTCTAAATTTGCTCACCTATATTATTTCTTAACATTCTTCTTAGCATGGATAAACAATTAATTGGTTATTGCTGACACCTAATATAAACCACATTTAAAATTATTGGTAATCTTGCTGCTGTTGCCTTCCCTGCCTAAAATAACTCAGGAAATTACTCTAGCAATTTTTAGACACAAAGAGGGATATTCGTTGATGGGAGAATGCTGAATCAAGCTTTCAAAAAACGTTGCTTATTCTTAAATGGGCAAGCTTAATTAATGTCTGAACTTTCCTCTATTAATTTCATTAGTTCCAATACTGGCCAAATTCACCAAACTTGGGAATTAAAGGACGTAAACATAAGATATTAAAAAATTATATTGATTACAAATTTGATATTTCCATCCATAAATTTACAAAAAAGCCCTTAATAGATTAAAACCTCTGGTTATCTAAAAGAAAGAACACAATAAAAAATCCAGAATGGGAAATTATGTTATGACATACTCAACAAACAAACCCAAATCAGGAATGTACATGTTTTAGATATTAGAGAGGATATTATTTATGTCAATGTAATTATTATAAATCCAGGTTGTACCAGAGTATTCCTGAAAATAAAATCAATCACAAATTACTCTGGGCTTTCACAGGCTTTACAGTTATTAAGAAATTCCATAAACTGATTATTGTTTTGAATCTGTTATGGATCAATGGGGTATGGATAAAGACAGAGACAGAGAGTAAGACAGAGAGAAAAGGAAGTTCATCGAGGAAAAATTGACACAGACAATAGCGGGAAAAAATTGAGAAGGAGAGGTAGAGAGAGTCTACTACATTGGGGAGAATTGGAACTTAGTTCAATTCAAATTTAGGATTACTATTGAAAGATAATAATCTATGTTCACTCTGACAATTTTATAAAGCTAACAAAATATTGCTTTTGGAAATCCAAACCCTCCAGATTCTGTAACAAACCTGTTATGAGCAGCTAAAACTATGAGCACCATTTTGCAGAAAACATAAATTGAAATCCAGACATGTAGACTAATTTACACCAGCTAGTAAGTGACAGAATTGATAACTTGAAGATTTAATATCAGGATCCCTATTGTAAATCACCATAAGATGCTTGTCAACAAAGTAATCACACTCAGGCTTCAATTAATGTAATCTGTTTTTGTCACAAATAATTTTGTATTTTTTTATGCATTTTGCAAATATACACCATGAAACTGCACATTTTTAAAACATTTTCCATAGCCAGTAAGCTTTTTAAAAAGTAATATGGAAGATGGTAAATGAGGGTGGCAGTATTATAATGCATTTAGGATATCAACAATGTTTTATTACGAACTAAGGGATAGTATGTGATACATTGACATATTTAAACACTACTGTGATAAACACAGAAAAGATCAGTCAAATGTGGCTTTTGCTTACCTCACATAAAGTTACCAAAAAGCTTACTAAATATTACCACAAGTAGTATGATCGAGGAGAAAGATGCAAATGTATTAATTCATTCTGAAGTGGAAAGATTAGGTCTGGCCAGAGATATCTTGGCCACATGGTGGTTGGGAGGGTCTGACTTCTCGTCTTCATGGTGAAGGAAGGAGAAGCCTCTACCTCCTACATGATGTGCAACCTTGAATTCCTGGAGGCAAGGGCTGGGACCTGAATGATAGTTACCAAATCTGTCAGGCCCAGTCCCTGGAACTGGGAGTTTCCTGTGACTCTGCTCCTTGACCTGGACCAGCTCAGATGCCTTTATGTCATTCCATGTGCTTCTGTGTTTGTGTTATGTTTCCTGATTCCTGGCTCCGTGCATTCCATGAATGGTCACCCTGGAGTCCCAAATCAGCTCCCAATTGGATCCTGAATTGGTATGATGGTATTGTTTTTGTTCTTTTGTTCCTCTCCAGCCTTCAAGGCTCAATGTTAAGTACATTTGCTTCCTACTGTTCTTTGAGACATTAGTTCACCATTCAATCACTGGCCTTTCAATAAAGACTGAGATTTAACATCTCAAAATATGGCTTCTCAGGTTTCTCACTGTATGAAAGTTCCTAAGAAGGAATAGGCATTCAGTCTATATATGTGATTCAGCAAATGAAAAATTAGGAAGGCCAGTCAATCTAAAGATGAGGGAAAGAAATCACTAACTGGGATATCTTGCTTTGGAAATCAACACTGGCTAATTCAAATTCAGGTCCGAAGGAGTCTGGCACCAAACGTCCTTACCATTGGAGTCAGTACTTAAATGCATCTTCTGATTAATAGAGATGCATGAGGGAAAGTTGTGAGATGGCAGAAAGGCATGTCACTTATTTCTTACTTTTTCCTTGCACTGAATGGGAATGTCAAGTCATGGTAAATGTATTATGTAAAATATCAAAATCACTAGTTTATATTAAAAATTGTCTTAGTTATGCTATTATTGAAAAGAAATAAGATAATATAAAAAATATAAAACATTAAGTATTTTAAAACTGTTTGATTGAGCTACCCTAAAGAACTCAGCCCGCAAGCACTATAGTATAGCTTAGTTCAGGCCCTCTACCATGTTCTCCTTAGACACAAAAAAAGAAGGAAAAAAGAGAGAAAAAAGACAGGGAGAGGGAGAGAGATGAAGCATAGAAAATAGACAGGAAGGAGGGAGGGAGGGAGAAAAGACAAAAACAATGTATCTCTGTTGATTGTGTATTAAAAGGATATGATATAAAGAGTTCAGATGGAAATGTCTTCCAGAAAATGTATGTTGTTATTTGGGAATATTTTTCTACTTTCAATTTTTCTCCAGACTTCATGAATCATATTCTTCTGTCTTCCCTCAATCATTATTTGCTTTTACTCTTTGTGACAGGAAGTTTCCATTTTAACTCTAATACCTCCATTTCCTTCCTAGAAGCTTCCACTCATGTATAGTCTTATTTTCCATGATAGCCACCTGAACTATCAAGGCTGCATCTCTGAAAGGATGAATGTTAGTTTAGTTTGTTTGTTCCTTTCTTCTCAACTTAGATATCCCCCCACATTCTTACACTTGTATCTACAACTTGCTGGAAGGCACATCTGTGTTATTTGTAACTGTTTCATCAATTCCTACCAAATTTACCTCTATGAAGTTTTCTCAGCTCAATCCCTGTGTCAAAGTAATTTAAAAAATATCTGCGACATTTATCCTTTAATCTTCATAGTACAGTTATTTACAAGAAAAGCATCGTCAGTGATCAAATAAATGCACATTAAAAATAAAATGACATCACAAATCATGTATGATAATCACTTAACAAAACAATGACCATGTAAAATGATAGAAACAGACAAACTGGATGCTGGCAGGAATGTCAAATAGGAAACCCACTTCTGAAAACAGTTTGACAGGGTCCTAGAATATGAAATATGCTACCACTGTATACCACAGGAATTGAGCTCTTCAGGCTTTCTCTCATATAAATAAAATGTAACATTCAGCAAAAGGCCAAAACAAGGTTTATAAACTGGTTTATATATCATTATTTCCTCCAGACAAAGAATTAAAAATCAATTCAGGCTTTCTTCGGGTGAATGGGAAGTGAATTGTGCTACATTCCCTAATAAGAGAACCAAAAGGCAACTCGAGTTGCCTTAAGGCATACAACTGAGAATAATCTATCATAGATTTGAAGGCAATCCTAAAAACTTATTTACTGCATGACCTAGAAGTGGGAGAAAAGCTATTGGTTGCCAGGACGAAATAAGTTTTAGATGGGACCAAGAGAAGCCATGGGTTTAATTATAAAAGGGGAGCATGAGAGAGACTTATTTTTGGGAAAATAAAGTATCTGAAATATAGAGTAGATACAAAATTATATAGAACTTAATATGTGCACAAAATAAAACAACTAAAGTCTGCATAGGTATTTGAGAAATACTAATGTCCTCCTTGTGATATCATACTAAAAACATTTAAAGAAACTGGAAAAAATATTCAAGGGATTTCTCTATACTCTTTTGCTAACATCAGAAAAATACAGAGTAACCTCAATAGAATTTAAAGATATCTAGAAAACAGAAGTCACTATTGAATGTTTCAATGAAAAATAGTATGGGTCCAAGCTTGAGATGAAATATGCCTTCCTAATTAGAAGGCAGAGATTTAAATGACTGGGATCTAGGGCCAGTTCTGACAAAAAAATAGTGAGTAACTAAAACAACAAAGAAAGCTAGATTTCGTGTAATTGCCCTGTTATCTCACATTTGTGGAATCCATAGGTAAGAGATTATTAAGGGAGGCTTGACCAAATAGTAAGACCTCATCTGAAAAATAGTCTAAAGTAGGCTGAGCAACTTCAAGCACTAGTAATGACAAAGGAAAGAAAGAAAGAAGGAAACAGAAAAGGAAAAAAATGAATAGAAAAGACAAACTCTTTCCTCTACATTCTTGCAGATTCATGTCATTGGGTCCAAGAGTTGATATTACTGTTTGAGGATTCAGGCCTCTCTAATATGAAAGCATTTATTTCAAGTAATTATTTTATTTATTCTTACTATTTATTAACTGATTATTTGGCTTTCTTTGGGATTGAACCCATAGCTTTGTACGTATTAGATAATTCTACAACTAATCTTCAACCTAGCTCTTGGTATAGTTTTGGAAATTGATAATGAATTCTCCAATAGTTAGCAATTCTACCTTTCATCATTTCTCTGCCACAATTTCTTCTAGGTATTTTAGTTTATGTGTTGAAAAGTTTCTTCAATGTTATCTATTAAACTTAGAAGTTTGCTTTTGAATTTATATGGAATCTGCTTATTTTCATTAACTCTTTTAAAATTATATATTGATATATATATATTACATGTATGATTGATTCTTAGAGTTCATTGCAATAATTATGATTTTATATGGTCAAATGCACATAGCTATTGAGCCATTGTGATCCTCTCCTAAGAATAGTTTCCCTTGTTCTCAACATGTGAATGCTTAGAGTGCTGTAGTTAATCATGCCCAACTGTATTTATTTGTCTTTTACTAACTATTGGATTAAGGTGTAGATTTATGCAGTATACATTTCTTAGGCTGTGGCTTATTCAGTTAATATTTTTTTCAAATCTTTCCATTTCCTCAGGAATAGGGTAATGCTATTCTTTCTGATGGAAGCACAGAATTCTACCAATAAAACAGAACTGAAGACCCAGAAATGAATTCACTCCTGTATGCACATAATCTTTGAAAAGGGAGCCAAAAACACAGGATGGAAGAAACAGCTTCTTCAAAAATTGTGTTGGTGAAATTGGCTTTATGCAGAAAACTGGTATTAGAACCTTAAACATCCCCCTGCACCAGAAAATTCCAAATGGATCAAAGACCTTAATTTCAGCCTTGAGAATATTACAGGAACTGTTAGTGGAAATACTAGTGCTTCCCCTAATATGCCAAACTTCCAAAAATCCTGAATCACAAAACTCGGAGTAAATCTGGATAAATGGGATTACATCAAACAAAATCAATCAGTGTTTAGACTCTAAAGCCATGGAGAAAAAAAAGTGACTGTGCAGCACAGATTTACTAAGGAGCAAACCTACACATGAGAGCCTCTGCCAATGTAAACCTTTATTCCCTTTTATAACTTGGATATTTAGAGTGGGTTTACATGAACATAAGAGTTTTCTGGCGGGGATTAGTAAGAAAATAACTGTTGGCAAGACATAAATAACATGTGAAATGATTTGAAGCATGAGAAAGGAGAGATTAAGGCATGGGGTGAAGCTCGAAGACTTGCTAGGTGCCAGCTAAGGAAGGTATAGTTACACAAGGGAAGAGCAGTAAATCAGTGTGCTTATCAACAAAAGCACTGGTCTAAAGCCTCAAAATAAGGACCTCTGTCTATGTGGACTGAACAGTCTCTAACATGACGTTTCATTTAAATTAAGAAGCACGATTTGAGATTTTTGCATTATGGGATGGTGCATAGTCACAGGCAATCTCTGCTATCTCAGCTAATCCAATCTACTCATTCAAGTGTAACCTAATAGCCAGGTTTCAACACAAATCAGTACAATGAGATTGTACAAATGAAACTTTGACTTTTCCCTCCACTGAATGAAAATTCTGTGAAATAATTCATCTTCCATGTATTTACCAAACATTTCTCATGATCTTTTCTACTATTTTGGCTTGATTACTGATGTTCATAGTACTTTTCTTTGGGGGGTGGTCCGATCGTGGGGCCTGAACTGGGCGTGGGCCATATCGCTCAGCTCTTCAGCTTAAGGCTAGAGATCTACCCCTTTAATCACATTGCAACTTCTGGCTTTTTTCTTTCTGCTTACGTGATGCTGAGAAATCGAACCCAGAGCCTCATGCATGCAAGGCAAGTGCTCTACCACTCAGCCACATTTGTGGGGCTTAAACTCAGTGTTTCATGGTCTCCTTAGATTTTTTTAAATATTTTTTTAATGTCACACCATATATCATCTTTATTTTTTTAATTGTAAAAATACCATACAGAGGGGTTACAATTACATTTCTATTTTTATTATATTCTTTTTTTAATTTTTAATTTTTGTTTTTTATGTGAACACAATTTACAGAGGGGTTACAATTACATGGGCAGTTTAATGCATACATTTCTTATCAAGCACTGCAGCCTCCTCCTTTGTTTACCCTTCACATCCCTTCCCAGTCTCCCCCCCTCCAGCCAATCCCCCCCCCCGTCTTCCTCCCATCCCCTTCCCCCCCCCCCCCTCCGCTCCCGCCGCACCAACATTGTAAAGCTCCTTTTCAACATAACATCTTGAACTTCTCATTGTTGAAACAGGTCCACCTGTATCCTTAAACGACGTGTTTTTCCCCATCTCCTCTACAAGTTATACTGACATCAAATATATTTAAAGTAGGGGTTATACTGTGAGGGAAGGATATAAAAAGATACAAAGAGATAATCTTATAAATGCGTTAGAAACAAATGAATGAAAGGGAAAAAAACATTAAAATACATATCTAAGGGTTCATTTTCCTAACATCACATTATCTGACCTTTTCCGCTTGACTCATACATATACTAGATATTGCAAATAAGGGACACCATGGGACCTATGTTTCTTTGGGCCTGCCTTACTTCACTTAAGATAATTTTTTCCAAGCCTTTCCATATCCTAACAAATGGGGCAATGTCATTCTTTCTGATGGAGGCATAGAATTCCACTGTGTATATATACCACATTTTCTTGATCCATTCATATACTGAAGGCATCTGGGCTGGTTCCATATCTTGGCTATAGTAAATAATGCTGCAATAAACATAGTTGTGCTGGTAGTTTTAGTGTGGTCTTGTTTGTAAACATTTGGGTAAATGTCCAAAAGTGGGATTGCTGGGTCATAGGGGAGCTCTATGTGAAGTCTTTTGAGAGACCTCTATAGTGCTTTCCAAAGTGGTTGAACAAGTTTACATTCCCACCAACAATGAAGTAAGGTTCCTTTCTGTCCACATCCCCTCCAGCATCTGTTGTTGTTACAGTTCTTGATTTTTGCCATTCTAACTGGGATGAGGTGGTATCTCAATGTTGTTTTGATTTGCATTTCTTTTATGGCTAGGGATGTTGAGCATTTCTTCATGTGTCTATTGGCCATCCTTCTTTCTTTTTCAGAATAGTTTCTCTTAAGTCTTTAGCCCACTTATTTATTGGGCAGTTGTTTCTTTGAGGATTTGTTGTTGGGGGATTTAATTTTTTGAGTTCCAAGTATATTTTAGATTTGAGACCCTTGTCTGTTGTATGGCTAGTGAAGATCTTCTCCCAATCCGTGGACTTTCTATTGATCTTGTTAGCTATGTCCTTTGCCATGCAGAAGCTCTGCAACTTCATGCAATCCCATTTGTCCAAACTTCCTTTGATTTGTTGTGTTTCTGGTTCTTTATTCAGAAAATTTTGGCCTGAGCCAAGGAGACCTAGGGTTTCTCTTATACCTTAATGTAATGTTTTCAGAGTGTCTGCTTTGACTTCCAGGTCTTTGATCCATTTGCAGTTGATTCTGGTGCAGGGTGATATAAAAGGAGCTACTTTAGTTTTCTACAAGTAGTTGACCAATTTTGCCAGCACCATTTACTGAAGAGGCTGTCTTTCTTCCATTCTACTGTTTTAGCTCCCTTATCGAAGATCAGATAGCTATAGGTCTGTAGGTTCACTTCTGGGTTTTCAATTCTATTCCATTGGTCCTGAGGTCCGTTCTTGTGCAAATACCAAGCTGTTTTGATTACTATGGCTTCGTAGTAGAGTTTGAAATTTGGTATTGATATTCCTCCAGCAGTGTTTATTCCATTGAGGAGCGTTTTTGCTATTCGGGGTCTTTTATTGTTCCCTATGAATTTTTGGATTGCCTCTTCTATTTCCTTGAAGAATGAGGTTAGAATTTTGATAGGTATCGTGTTGAATTTGTAGATAGCCTTTGGAAGTATTGCCATTTTCACGATGTTAATCTTTCCAATCCAGGAGCATGGGAGGTTTTGCCATTTTTTAAGTTCAGTTTTAATTTCCTGTTTCAAGATTTTAAAGTTCTCATCATAGAAGTCCTTCACTCCTTTGGTTAAGTTAATTCCTAGGTATTTTATTTTTTGTGGGGCTATTACAAATGGAGTTGCTTTCCTAATTTCAGCCACAATTTTCTCATTGTTGGCATACTGAAAAGCAATTGAATTTGGGGGGTTAATTTTATATCCTGCTACTTTGCCAAAGTTTTGAATCAGCTTGGGTAATTTGAGAGTGGAGTCTATGGGATTCTTTAAATACAAAATCATGTCATCTGCTAAGAGGGAGACTTTTATTTCTTCTTTCACAATTTGGATCACCTTTATGTCTGCATCTTGTCTTATTGCTGTAGCTAGGCCTTCTAATACTAGATTGAAGTGAAATAGAGAGAGTAGACATCCTTGCCTTGTTCCTGAGTTAACAGGAAATGGCTTTAATTTTTCATATTAAGTATAATGCTGGCTGTACGTTTGTCATATACAGCGTTGACTGTATTGAGGAATGTTCCATGGATTCCTAATTTTTCCAAAACCTTCATCATAAAGGGGTGTTGGATCTTATCGAATGCATTTTCTGCATCTATTGAGATAACCATGTGTTTCTTATTATTGCTCCTGTTGATGTGATGAATAATATTAATTGATTTGCATATATTGAACCAGCTTTGCATCCCTGAAATGAATCCTGTTTGATCATGGTGTATGATTTTTTGGATTAATTGTTGAAGTGGATTGGCCAAAAGTTTGTTGAAAAGATGTGCATCAATGTTCATCAAAGAAATGGGTCTATAGTTCTCTTTCTTTGATGAGTCCCTGCCTGGTTTTGGATGAGGGTTATGATGGCTTCATAAAATGTGTTCGGTAGTGAACTTACTCTTTCAATTTCATTGAAGATTTGGAGGAGAATTGGTGTGAGCTCTGCTTTGAATGCCCTGTAGAATTCTGCTGTAAAACCATCTGGTCCTGGCCTTTTCTTTGTTGGGTGGATTCTTATTGCTGTTTCTATTTCCATGCTTGATATGGACCTGTTAAGCTGGTTTAACTCATCTTGGTTTAGTTTTGGCATGTCAATATTTGCTAGGAAAAGGTCCATTTCTGCCAAGTTCTCAAACGTATTAGCAAAAAGTTTTCAGAAGTATTCCCTTACCAGCCCTACAAAAGATTCTTAAAGATGTCCTATACATAGTGAAACAACAAGACCACAATAAAGGCCAAGGAACTGCACCCAAACTGAGAATCCAAGAACCATAGGAAGAACGCAGTTTTTGCAGCCCCCAAGAAGGTGGATAACATTGCAGGAAATCCCTAGTACCTCTCTGTCCATTCTCTTAACGTTAACGGCCTGAACTCTCCAATTAAGCGACATAGACTATCTAGTTGGATTAAAAAACAAGACCCTTCTATCTGCTGCCTGCAGGACTCACATCTTGCCCGCAAAAAACAAACACATTTTCAATGTTAAAAGCCTGAACAAAATCTACCAAGCAAACGGCCCCCAGAAACAGCGGAGTTGCAATCCTAATATCAGATAAAATAGACCTCAAATGAAAATTCGTGAAAAGATATAAAGAAGGTTGCTACATACTAATTAAGGGATCTCTCCTTCAGGAGGACATTACAATTCTAAATATCTACTCACAAACAATGGAGCACTCAAATTTATTCAAGGAACACTACTTTCCCTAAAATCCCATATAGATCCAAAGACATTAATTGTTGGGGATTTTAACATACCACTTTCCCCACTAGATAGATCAACTCAGCAAAAACTCAACAGAGAAACCACAGATCTAAACAGCTGCATAGATCAACTAGATTTAACAGATATCTACCGAACATTTCACCCAGCAGCATCAGAATACACATTTTTCTCAGCAGCACATGGAACATTTTCTAAAATAGACCACATTTTAGGCACCAAAGCAAACTTGTCTAAATTCAGAAACATTGAAGTTATAACTTGCATTCTCTCTGACCACAAGGGAATAAAATTAAAACTCAACACCAAAAACCACCAAAGAAAGTCCGGTATCACATGGAGGCTGAACAACACACTGCTGAATCACGAGTGGGTCATGGCAGAGATTAGAAAGGAAATTCAAATGTTCATGCTCTTCAACAAAAATGAACACACAAATGACCAGCTCATCTGGGACATAGCAAAGGCTGTACTCAGAGGCAAGTTTATAGCTCTGAGCTCCTACATCAACAAATTGGAGAGATCTGAAACCAACAATTTAATGACACATCTAAACCTCCTTGAAAAAGAGCAGCAAGATAAACCCCAATCCAGTTGATGGAAAGAAATAATTAAAATTAAATCAGAATTAAATGAATTAGAATCCAAAAAAACCATAGAAAGAATCAACAAAACAAAGAATTGGTTCTTCGAAAAAATTAACAAAATTGACAGACCCTTAGCAAATCTTATCAGAAAAAGCAGAAAACATACCAAAATAAATAAACTCCGAGATGAGAATGGAAACATCACCACGGAAACAACCAAGATTCAGACGATTATAAGGGAATACTTCTCAAAACTTTATGCTAGTAATTTTGAGAACTTGACAGAAATGGACCTTTTCCTAGCAAATATTGACATGTCAAAACTAATCCTTATTTTTTTTTTTTTTACTAATGAATGTTAACACTCTATTCTTTGAGCCATTTCCTCACATTCTTCTTCTTGCGGGATAATTGTAGATGTTTTCATATTTTTGTCTATTTAGGCCGACATTGAACCAAAATCTTCAAATCTTATCCTCCTGATTTTCTAGGATTCTACACAAGAGGCCACTAACATCAAGCCTTGTTATACTGTTCTTTAAATTATGTAGTAGAAGAATGTGGTATTATATTTGTGTTAAGTATGTAATTTTCAAAAATAAGTTTGAATCAACTTGTTATAATGTAACTGCTATGAATTTTAACTGTTAATTCAATTAATGTTTCACATTCTCACAGAAATATAATTGAAAACAAAAGGTATATTTGTTTTCTTAAAACAAGTATTGGACCAAGAATTTCTTTCACTTTAGATTCATGCTTTGTACATGAATTAGCAGATTTCAATGAATAAAATAAATATATTAATTTTATACCACAATAAGTTAAGTGATTATAGTTAAGAATAGATATTTCAACGTCGCCAAAAATAAGTTGTTTCAGCAGTCTCCTGAAAATGTAATGTTACTAAAAGCAACTAATGGATATTATATAGTTTGATCATTACACAACATATAAGTGTATGGGACTACCACTAAATTCTTCATAACTATGTAAACAATAATTATGTAGCTAGGGGCCATTGGCTAATGCTTGTAAACTTAGCTACTATAGAGGCTCAGATCTGGAAAGGCCCAGGCTGGAAAGTCCAGGAGACTCTTATCTCCAATGAACCACCAAAAAACTGGCAGTGGCTTAAGTGGTAGAGCACTAACCTTGAGCTGACAACCTGAGGGAGAGCATCCAGTCGCAGATTTCAAGCCCCATGACTAAAAAAAAAAAAAAAAATTAAACAATTAAAAATAAACTAATATTTTGACATGAATGTTTAAATATATATTCTCAAAAATTTAAATCCTCACTAGATATACTAGTTTATATAAATGTAGAGATGTGTTTTCCAGTTTTAGTTTTCATTGATTTGTGTAAATCAAAAAATTCTCACTCAATTCACATTTATATGTTTATATGCCATAAGTATAATTGTTAAGTGATAGGCAGTGCTGTTTTAGGAATCTCCCTTGGCTTTCTAACAATAACCCTTCGAAGCTAAAGTCGTTATACCCTCCATCCTTGTCAGAGTTTTCATTGACAGTAGTCACTCATCTCATTGGAGTAGGAGGGTATAAGCCAAAATCATTGTTTGGAACGACTGTCACATTTTACATGGTTTTCACTTCATTTAAGATCTAAAACATTGAAGTCATCTTTACCATGCCAGTAATAGCAAAATTTCTTCTGAACCTTTTAATCTCTTAAGAGATGAAACTGTTTAGTTATACATATATTATTTTATGCTGGCTAACATCCTATTCCTTAGGATAATCTTTTCATTTAAGTCGTTCCTGATTAGAAGACTGGAACAAAGGCAATAATGAAAATAGCAAAGGAAATACTTGAAAGCAACTAAAAAGCAATCACAGACCCACCTGATTTCACTGACAATATACGGTAAAATATGACTGTTTTGTTATCATTTAAAGAACAATATAAAAACTTTAATTAGCAGTGAAGAAGTGAAAAGAAAACATTTGAAGACAATATGACTTTGAGAATTTTAACATAAGCATAATAAATTTATCTTGTTTTTCTATTTAGTTGCCAACATAATAGAGAGCAACACCCAAAGGGAGGAAAGCACCTAAATCACAGCAGTAAAATTTTGTCTATAAAATAATTGCGAGGGTGTGACTCTTTCAAAAATCAGGATAAACAAAGAAAAGTGTATTTGCTTTAATGTAAACAACAAAATATGTAAATAATTTATTAATGTTTTACATATCGACTAGGATTTCTCATGTTGGAGAAGAGAAAGATATGAAAAAGTTCAGTATTTTTTTTTTAATTTCCCAAGATCATTCTTATTTATCAGCTATAATAGCAGAAGTAGTCTTGGTTACTCTTATTATCATGCTTGTTTACATCTAGAAACATTATTTGTTACTGTGGTACAGGATGCAAACACTTGCATATTAATAAAGAGTCATTTCCTTAGGAAGGAAAGTTGTGGTGAAAAGAAACCTAAAAAATAAAAGACAGCATACTGGAAACAATTTTCTAGCAATATCAGTCTGTAGGTGTAGATTTTTTTTCCCATTGTTTTAGGGGGCCAATTTTTGTTATCTTCCTTTTCTCCATCTGGTAATCCTATAATATCTAATAACATCTTGAAATAGTTGTATCTTTACTGGATTCTCTCATTTCTGTTGGAAGGGCTGGAAGGATAAAAAATTGAATTTCTGTTTTGGTTTTACTTTTTTAAAATTATTTTAGGATCTGTCACTCAAAATGTCATATAATATCAGGAGACAGATTTCATTTCCATATTCCTACCCTAGACTTTGGTAATTAGTGATCCCCAAATGTGAAAATAAGGATAGGGAGCTGTTTATTTAGATGTTCTTTAGAATTTCAAGATTTAATTAATGCAAAGTTCTTAGTATGTACCTCATACATGTGTATAAAACTGGTTGCAATTTTTACTTATTCTCAGAAACTAGGATATGTGGTGTCCCTGTAGTTGCATCAGGAAAACTGTGTAGTTGTTTAGTTTACTAAACCAAGGTTGCTGTAACAAATTTCCTCAAGTTTAATGGATTGCATTATCCATATTTATAATTTTACAGTTGTAAAGGACAGATATCTAAAAGAAGTCCCACTAGATTAAAATCTAGCCACAAAAAGAGCTGACATATTTTCAGATGATTCTAGGGGAAAGGCATTTACTTATTTTTTAATTATTTTTAATTGTGAGAAATCCATACAGAGGAGTTACAATTACATGGGCAAGATAACGAGTAGACTTCTTATCAAGCATTATTGCCTCCTCTTTGTTTCCCCTTCCCAACCCTTCCCATACTCTCCCTATGTCCCCACACTTGGTCCTAACCCCAACACCAAAGTTGCAGTTGATGTTGGTATAATTTGTGGAGGGAAAGTAACAAAACAAATCATTTAACTAGGGATACAGGTGGACCGATTGCAACAATGACATGTACAAGTCGTAATGTCAAAAAACGAACTTTACAAGGCATTTACATTTTGTTCCACTTTCCAGAAATTTCACAATATGTTTGTTGTCTTTTCCTTTATTTTCAGATTCACAATTGGGTTGTTCTTTTTTCCTTTATTTTCAAATATACCATCTTTACACGTTTCTGATGGTTAGGCCCCAATCATTGCCCTTTCCAACTAAATCTGGGACATTTAAGTATCTGTTTGAGTATAGTTCCTCCATGTGATAATTATTCAAATTTGCATTCCTCGGGTAACAAAAGGTGATTATTTTACTGATAACCCAAATCTACATTTGAGGGATTACATATTTGGGGACAATAGATGTTTTGGGAATGTGTAGCATTCTTTCTACCATGTCCTGTTATACTTTCATTAGATTTGAACAACGTATTTCTTCAATGAAATCTAACTTAAAAAAATTAAAATTATTCCCTGAAAATAATACTGATTAAAACATTGTCACCTCCTAGAAACTTTGAATCTCAGAGAGCAGCTCCTGAAACAATTCTGGCACTGTCACTTTTTATACACTCTGTTCAAAAAATTCCTCTTTGCAAGAGCATTCAACTGCTATTTTTGGTAGTATGATTTATATTTATTTGACTGCTATTTAAAGAATTCATCACCCAATATTTGTTCTCTTTTTCTACCTTTCTTGTGCCTAATCTATTTCTGACAGAAACATAACTATTTTAATTATTTGAACTGCTTATTGAAGTTGAATCAGTATGGAGAGGAAAAGAAAAAAAAGTCCCTTTGTATATGTCACGTTCAAAATCTAACTACATGCCATTTTCCTTAAAATCATCTATTTTCATTATGTTTAGATTCTGATAAAATTTAACCTCTTAACACTCACTGTTATTGCAACATTATTTCAGGTCTCTCAAAAGCAAACAAAAAATCCTATTTATTCCTTTTAAAAGATTAGCCAAAGCAAATGGTTTATTAGCTATTTAGAGTCATGTTCAGACACTATAGTGGAAACCAGAGAAGGAAAGAAAATCATGTTTTTATTCTTCTATGAGCCACTGTGATTTATTTAAGCGCTTTCTGAAAGAATGAAATTCTTGCATGGATGCCTTTTGCTTAATATCCACAATGAGTCATTCATCCTTTATTAATAGGACATTTTGGAGAAAGGATGAAAATTCATACTGGAAAAAGGAGAAGGTGAATATGATGGAGAAATGTAGGCATTTTGTTTCTCCACATCTCAATCACAATGTCTGGATAATGATTGTGGATATTAGATGTCATGCTCAAGAGTGATTAAACTCATCTATAGAAAAGATAACCCCACATGCAAGTGACAACATGGAGAATGCATATTGAAAGAAAAAATGTAATAGCGTCAAGCAGGAAATTTTATCTATTTGTTTACTTCTTGTTTAGAATTTGTTAAATTCTGGTGTTCTATAGTCAATTCTTATGAAGGTATACAAGGATGGTAAGAAACTAACATGTTAATATTATGTTCTAATATTAGCTCAGTTTTTGCTGTGTTATATGAGGCTGCATTTGAGTTTGGCCTTTATTTCACATGCTGTAGTCTTCCAGAATATAATTTGAAGGAAGAATGCCTCTAGAAATATGTTACTTTTATTTTATTTTATTTTTTTTTGGGTCCGGTCGTGGGCCTGAACTCTGAGCCTGGGCGCTGTCCCTCAGCTCTTCCGCTCAAGGCTAGCACTCTATCACTGGAGCCACAAAATATGCTACTTTTATAGATAGGGAAAAACAATCATCTCTTAGGAACAGACAATGGGATAAAAATCTTCCTCTAGAAACAGTTTTTCAGCGCTTGATTCTGGTTCAATTTTGTAAGCTGCAGTAAGTCACATGACCTAGCTTCACATTCCAGATTAGAGGGAAATCTCACTTACAGGAAGCTGATGTAGGTCATACAGTTATTTGCAAAGATATGTAACACTTGAGAAAAAGAGAAAAAAGAAGAGTATTATAATACAATCAACAATACTTTCCATCACATGTCTCTGCAGAAAGGAAGCTATTATGTACCTTTGTTTATAAAACTATTAGAATTTGAAATCATGTTTTAATGCCTTGGATGTTACAGGAATTAGCGAATATTGTGATACTGACTTCATAAAATCTCAAAGAAAACTGGAGCAATCTTTTCAATACTAGGAGAGGAACTTTATTCTTTGTAATGTAGTATCTTTTCTTTTTATATAAATATATTTTGTTCACTATATGTGACTATCCACAAGAATAAATTTGTACATTTATATGTGTCTTGTGCAGAGAGCATAGTCAATTAGATAAAAATGGGAGTTAATCAGTAGCACTTTTTAAAATGTGAAATAAGTGAAGAGTAAGCTAATAAACATATTTTTCCACTATCGCCTTCCACCTCCTCCTCCTTCCTAGAAAACACTCTCAAACAAAATACAAGGCATCGGTATTTGGCTCTTGACCTTGAAGGTAGAAGCAGAATGTTATGGATGTTGGAACTTACTGTTTACGCTCTTTTACATAGTAATGCTACATGCAACAGTTCTATGAGTCCTGAAGGTTTTAACTGTATTTTCTTAGTGATGTGACATGAATGTCAGCCTTACTGGACTTAGTATTGTTTTCTACTTCCTTTTCAGCACCTGGCCAAAATTGTGATACAGTGTAATGGAATGAAAATGTAATAGCATCTTAAGAAAATCATTTAGGGCTCTGGAAATGTGGCTTCATGGTACAATGATTGCCTACCAGGCATGGAACCCTGAGTTCAATTCCTCAGTACCACATAAACAGAAAAAGAAACACTGGAAGTGGTGCTGTGGTTCAAGTGGTAGATTGCTAGCCTTGAGGGGGAAAAAAGCCTTGAATTCAGAAAAAGGTCATTAAATTAGTAAATGCAAAATAAAGAACCCATACTTGGAATATATAATTGCTCCATCCATAATGATTCCTGATAAGAGTCCCTAATTAATGTGCTTACCTATATTAGGATACTGTGTTGAAAAAAAAAAAAAAAAAACTATTGTTCATTAGGTCATGGCAGTTAAAGCCAGGAATTTGCTTAGATAATAGGTGAAGATTAATCCTAGAAATCCAAAGATTCCAAGTTTTTGAGTGGTCACTTCTAATTACAATGAAAAGGTTAATCACAGTGAGATTTAGAAATCTTTTTGGCAGAAACAGCACCAAAAACTCACAGGGTAGTTAATAGTTATGACAAAAGAGAAGGAATGATTCCAGATCGAAGGAATAAATGATAGTAAGTTATACCAGAAACTGTTCCATGGAGCCATTTTTGGATATTGAAGAATTAGTCTTATTTATCTAGGCTTATTCCTCATTCATTTAGCATTCTAAGTCTCTTACAATAGTCCTTAACCTCTGTGTACCAATTTATATCTCCTATGCTGCTCATTCACACCAGATTTCCTTTGCTTTCTAAAAATCTCAATCTTTCTCTATTTCTCTATGAACATTTTCTGATATAAAGTCCACATATCTAGTAGACAAAGGATGATAATGTAAGGGTCCCATAGCTAATCAGTCATTAAGGTAAATCCGAAAAAGAGGACATATTTATTGCTATTTCAATTATTCTGAATAGATGCAATGTCATTATTTCATTCAAATTTCCATGATTTATCTACATACTGTCATTAAGTGCACACAAATGCAAATATGAGCTGGGTGCCAGTGACTCATGTCTGTAATACTAGCTAACCAGGAGGCTGAGACCAGAGGATTGAGGTGCAAAATCCCCCTCGAAAAGAAAGTCCATGAGAATCTTATCTTCAATTAAGTAAGCACCAGAAAACTGGAAGCAGTGAGGTACGTGAAGTGATAGAGCAATCATCTTGAGCTGAAGATTTGAGGGATAATGTCCAAGACCAGAGTTCAAGCCGCAAGACCAAAATTTAAAAACGAAAATATGACTTTGGGTATCCCCAAGAGAAACTATGATGTCAATAGTAATCTTCCCAAGAGTAAAAAAAAATTAGTGCACCTACTTTTGCTCAATTAAAGCTATGGCTTCTTTGCTGGACATATTCTCTTTCAAAAATTGTCAAATATTTAGCTTTATAATAAATTTCTACTAATATTTCTAATTTCAAAACAGAACTCGTTACAATTGGTGTCACTTGTCTTAGTTATCATCTCATTTCACAGCAACTCGGGATGGAGAGCCTGTCAAATTCATACTTGTAATTAAAACCAAAAAACCATAAGTGGAGTTGTGGCTCAAGCAGTAGAGTACTAGCTTTGTGGGCAGGTGGACAGAGAAGTCAACTCTTCCGAGACAGAGTCCAGAGTCTGAGTTTAAGCCCCAGAACTAGCACAAACTAAACAATCAAACAAAAACAAAAAAACCCCACCAGATATATCTTTGTCATCCTTCTTAAAGTAGCACTACTCTGAGAAGAGTCTCATTTTGCTAATTTTATTCACTGGATCCTGCTTTTTTGGAATCCTTGTTGCTATGGAGAACCCAGGGCCAGACTATAGGAATTAATAACTGATCCCTGCCACAAGAGAATCATTTCAGGAGTGAAATATCCACCCAAAGGCACTTTAAAACCTCCCTTTTTTGTTTCTCTGCAGTAGAACACTTTGAAAACAAAGTTATTTCCTATTCTTCAATGTTGGCTTTTAAATTGCATAAAGTTTCCTTTTGTAATACTCTCAACTAGAAGTTTACAGACACGTTTTATATAAGTAATGAACACACTCAAACAAGTCAGGAACTAAGTTTCCTTTAAGCCTTCGATTCTTTTCTTGTACTGTAAAAAGGAGAACACAAATTACCTTGAACTTTGTCATCCTCTGTGTTCAATTCCTCTCCTTGATTAGTTTCCACTTCCAGTAACAGTTTCTTCCAGTTACTTCCAACAAGAATCTATGGTGCTGCTCTTTTAAAGGTGTTAATATACAATGAATGTTTTCTTGCTTCACTGAAATAGCACAAAGATATCTTTGGACATGAGATAACATGTGTTTCAGAGACAACTTAGTAAAGAGAAAATATGAAATTTAAATGGCTTATAAAAACATTAACCAGGAGTTCATTGAGTTCAAAATTTGTAAGTGCTTCGTAAATTAAGGCAATTTTAAGTACGAAGAAGATTCTCAGAAAATTGTGTGTATGTGTGTGTGTGAGTGTGTGTGTTGTGCATTATTTTCCAAGTGTACAGGAGTTAACAGTAGGGGAACAAGAGGAATAAAAGAAAGAGAAGTACTGTCTTTAAGTATAAGGGTTCAATACACTATAAAAAACTCTATAAATAATACAACATTGAAACAGTAAAGCCAAGGCCAGTATGTTCATCTATGGGAGTGATATAGAGAAAGCATTCTAAAGTGGAATATGAAGGATGAAGCCACCCTCTTTTATCTCCTGGTTCTAAATCATGGTTGCTAATCACACAAATTAGTAAAAAATAGGAAGGAAGAATAATTTTGGGTCCAAAGCAAGTCATATATAAGAGCATGGACTTAACTGGAAAAAAGGCCATATTGAGAAAGCAGGGATTATACTAGAAATGAGTTGGTGGCAAAGATCACATTTCCTTTCTTTTCCTTTCCTTTCTTCTCTTTCCTTTCCTTTTCTTCTCTTTCCTTTTCTTTCTTTTTTTTTTTTTTTTGGTGGTTCTGGGGCCTGAAGTCTGGGCTTAGATGTTGTCCCTCAGCTCTGCAGCTCAAGGCCAAAGTCCTACCATTTGAGCCACAGTGCCACTTCCAGGTTTCTTTTGATTAATTGGAGATAAGAATCTCATGGAGCTGGGCACCTATGGCTCACGCCTTTAATCCTAGCTACTTCGAAGTCTGAGAAGCGAGGATCTCAGTCCAAAGCCTGTATGGGGAGGAAAGTCTGTGAAACTCTTGTCTCCAATAAACCATTTAGAAAACTGGAAATGGCACTGAGGTTCAAGTGGTAGAGTGATGCCTCAATCTGAAGAACTGAAGGGCAGTGCCCAAGCCCAGAGTTCAAGCCCCACAACTGACCAAGGGAAAACGAAAACAATACAAAAATTAAAAATTAAAAAAAAAACAAGTCTCAAGGACTTTTCTATCCGGAATGGCTTTGAACTCCAACTCTAAGAACTCAGTCTATTCTGTAGATAAGATTACAAGCATGAGCCACTGACACCCGGTTTAAGATCTCATTTTGAACAGTGTATACTCAGGATATGTAATGTGTATGAACACCTTAATTTGTATGAATTCTGGGGTTTAAAATCAGGGGCTACAACTTACACTTCACATTCACAACTTAAAAATTGATACTCCTGGAAAAATTAAACCTAAGTATGTAAAGGGGGATGGGAAATGCAGTTTGCAGGCAGCGTAGGTAGAACAGTCTTTGAGACACTACCTATAATTAACCAGTCAAAAGCTGCTTTGGATGAATGGCTCAAGTGATGGAGTACTAGTCATGAGCAAAATTGCTTAATAAGAGCTTGAGGCTTTTGCATACGTACATACAAACCTACACATACACACAGAGGGACCTTATATGTGCAAACACACATACACAAATGATACAACTCAGAATGTGTAGAAATGTTGGAAAACAGTAGAAAATATGTCCTGAGTAAGACTGCATTCAGTTGATAATTTTTAATACAAGAAAGTCCTCATGTGAATTGTCCTCCAAAATCTTTGAGAATATTACATAGGTAGGGAGCAGAGATAGTCGGAAATTCGAGTAATGGTTATGAAAGGTATCAGATCCATGGAGGAATCAATCAGAGACCACTGCCGGTGCATCTGAAAATATTCATATGCTGTGTCCAATGTTAGAATATCTTTGAAAATAATACATACAGCCTGAACAGTCATTCTGGTGGATAAGATCATAAGAGAAGTTCAGAATTGCAACTCTGTATCTATAATAAATAAACCAAAAAACTATGGCAGGGCAATGTAATACAAGCCTGGAATTCTAGCAGTCAGTCTGAGACAGGAGATTAGAGATTGGAATTACATAGTGATACCTTCCCTGGAAAAGGTAGTATAATTTTGTCTCAATGAAATAAACCAAACAATAAGAAAGGGATACAGAATTGGAAGTTTGGGTTAATTTTGTCATTATGTTTTGGGAAGTCAAGTTTCCTATTGAAATGCAATTCATATGTAATCCTCATTTGTGTTTTAAATGCTCTCTGCATTAGCGAATATTTGTAGATTTAATATCGCTCGAGGTTACCAACCAAATTGGGAAAACCTAAGCACCCTTCTGTTGTATTTAAATAAATGATGGATTACAGAAGCTGAAGCCGAGAGACATAGCAAAGTTTATCTAATGTAGGACTTCGTAGACCTTCTAAAATTAGAATATAGATTTAAATACATATTTGGTTTTGTTTGTAATTGGGTATTATATAGGACACAACAAAATTCTTTTTAAGTAGCAGATTTAATTTACAAATTCAAAAATGATTCTGGCATGCTGATTGCCTAGAATATTCTATCAAGAGAGGAGAAATTAGAACTTAGTTAATAGATAATTTAAATAGGTCATAAAAGAATTGATAATGTGAAGAATCTACACAGAGTTTCCAACACATGGGTATTAGTTTATAAATTTAGAAAAAGAGTAATATTTCAGTAATATGGAGGAATATGAAGGGAGTATTTGTGTGAAATCGGAGTTCTTCTACCAATATGTAACACAGAAAGAAATTTCCTTAATTACGTGACTCTATATACTATAAGAAAAATGCTAGGTATGGGATTTGTTTTTATTTGTGTGTGTGTGTGTGTGTGTGTGTGTGTGTGT
The DNA here is from genome assembly GCF_019054845.1 of Dipodomys spectabilis. Taxonomy (NCBI): domain Eukaryota; kingdom Metazoa; phylum Chordata; class Mammalia; order Rodentia; family Heteromyidae; genus Dipodomys; species Dipodomys spectabilis. The sequence goes on along the minus strand of NW_024870841.1, from coordinate 4,054,243 downwards.
GTGTGTGTTTTGGTCATAAGGCTTGAGCTCAGGCTGGACGCTGTCCTTGAGTCTTTTTTTTTGGGGGGGGGGCGTCCGGTCATGGGCCCTGAACTCTGGGCCTGGGCGCTGTCCCTCAGCTCTTCAGCTCAAGGCTAGCGCTCTATCACTTGAGCCACAGCGCCACTTCCGGCTTTTTTCTTTTGGCTTATCTGGTGCTGAGGAATCGAACCCAGGGCCTCAGGCATGCAAGGCAAGGGCTCTACCACTGAGCCACCTTCCCAGCCCCTGTCCTTGAGTCATTTTTGTGCTCAATTCTAATGATCTACCACTGGAATGGCAATGCCACTTTTGTCTAGCTATTTGCAAGCAGTTATTGGAGATAAGAGTCTAAGAAAACTTCCTTCTTGGGTGGGCTTTGAAAAATAATCTTCAGCTCTTACTCCCCAGAATATCTAAGATATTTAAAACTATAAATATAAATAATATTTTGCAATTGTTCTCATCTCAAGAATACCATAGCGGAAAAATGATTCAGCAAAGTTAGTCCAGTATTCTTTCCATAATTAGAAGGTCATCCCATTACCAGAGGTGTAGTATTTTTTAACAATAGTGATAAACTAGTAATGATGTGAATTAAGAAGATTTAAAGTTGCAGCTGACAAGTTGGAAATTGATGAGCTAAGATGACATTTTGGCATAAAAGCTTGGGATTTATTTTCATAGAAATAATGGCTTATTCTTTCACTGGCCAAACAACGGGCAAGGATCTTATATCTAAAATATACCTGTAACTCAAAAAATTAAATCGCCCAACAACAAATCCTCAAAGAAACAACTGCCCAATAAATAAACGGGGTAAAGACTTAAAGAGAAACTTCTCTGAAGAGGAAAGAAGGATGGCCAATAGACATATGAAAAAATGCTCACCTCTCTAACTATAAAAGAAATTCAAATCAAAACAACATTGAGATATCACCTCACCCCAGTAAGAATGTCTATAATTAAGAAATCTAATAACAGATGCTAGTGGGTATGTGGACAGAAGGGAACCATAATGCATTGTTGGTGGGAGTGTAAACTTGTTCAACCACTTTGGAAAATAGTAAGGAGGTGCCTCAAAAATCTCCACATTGAGCTCCCCTATGACCCAGCAATCTCACTTGAGGGCATTTACCAAAATGATCACAAACAAGACCATACTAAAGCTACAACTATGTTTATTGCAGCATTACTTACCATAGCTAAGATATGGAACCAATCCAGATGCCCCTCAGTACGTGAATGGATCAAGAAAATATGGTATATATATACACAATGTTATTCTATGCCTCCATAAGAAAGAATGGCATTACCCCATTTGTTAGGAAATGGAAAGACTCGGAAAAAATTATGTTAAGAGAAGTGAGCCAGGTCCAAAGAAAGATAGGTCTCATGGTTTCCCTTATTTGCAATATCCAATGTATGTCTGAGTCAAACAGAAAAGGTCAGATAAGTTGATGTTAGGAAATAAGTATTCAATCTTTTTTCTTTCATTCAATTGTCTCTAACATGTTTTTAAGATGATTTCTTTCTTGCTTTGTATGTCCCTCCCCCATGGTATAACCTCTGCTTTCACTTTATTTGATATTTTCATAATTTGTGGAGGGGAAGGGAAAAAACAATTGGTTTACATAGGGATACTGGTGGACCTATTGCAACAATGAAATGTACAAGTCGTTATTTTCAAAAACGAACCTTACAACTTTTGTGGGGGGGATGATCGAGTAGGGTGGCGAGGGGATAATGGGAAGCGATGGGAAGTAGAAACAAAGGAGGAGACAACAATATTGGATAAGAAATTACTCATTATTCCACTGTGAATATATATACCATAATTTCTCGATTCATCCATTGAGAGGCACATAGGAACATTCAAAAATGACAGATGCCAATTTCACAGACATTCTAAAAACATGATTTCTAAGTAAGAAAGGATTATGTGGTGGTGGAAGCATTGAGATATCTGAATGATACTAATGTATATGTTGCACTTAATTACACAAGAAGATATCCAATGTAATATAGGATAAACATTGAAGTGATAAAATATTCACTTGAGAAATATATAGGAGGCTCCCAGAAGGATAAAGTTCATATAATATTAAAGAATTTAGAAATGAAAGCTCAACTATGTCTCTTTAAATAATATCATGTACATGAAAGGGCAAAAGAAGGGGTGGAGAAGAAAATAACTGACAGCAGATCATTGTCCCTAATTAGAATATAAAAAACAAACAAACATCATCTATAGCTTCCAGGTTAAAAAGAGACCAATATAATATGTCCCCCGTAATTAAGGTACATGTGAAATATTTACTTGGTTTTCCCAAAATAAATGAATACATAAAAAATAAAATAAATTAAGACATAAAAGTAATTTTTTCCAAATCTTTCCCTTTCCTAACGAATGGAGCAATGTCATAGAACCCATTAGAATTCCATTGTGTATATATAGCACATTTTCTTGATCCAATCATCTACTGGGGGTCATCTGGGTTGGTTCCATACCTGAACTCTGGTAAATAAAGTTGCAATGAACATAGTTGTGCTGTTACATTTAGTGTGGTCTTGTTTGTGAACATTTTGGTAAATATCCATAAGTGGGATTGCTGCATCATAGAGGAGCTCTATGTGTCTTTTGAGGAAACTCCATACTGCTTTCCAAAGTGGTTGAACAAGTTTACAATCGCACCAACAATGCAGTAAAGTTCCCTTCTCTCCACAACCCCTCCAGTCGCTGTTGTTCTTAGAGTTCTTGATTTTAGCCATTCTAACTGGTTGTTTTGATTTGCATTTCTTTTATGGCAAGAGAGGTTGAGCATTTCTTCATGTGTCTATTGGCTATCCTTCTTTCCTCTTCAGAGAAGTTTCTCTTTAAGTCTTTAGAACACTTATTTATTGGACAGTTGTTTCTTTGAAGATTTGTTGTTGGGGGATTTAATTTTTTGGGTTGCGGGTATATTTTATATATGAGACCATTGTTTGTTGTATGGCTAGTGAATATCTTCTCCAAGTCCATGGACTTTCTATTGATCTTTTAAGCTATGTCTTTTGCCATGCAGAAGCTCTGCAATTTCATTCAATCCCATTTGTTCAACTTTCTTTGATTTGTTGTATTTCTGGGTCTCTATTAAGAAATTTTTGGCCTGTGCCAAGGAGACTTAGGGTTTCTCCTTTTCGATTCTGTAATGTTTTCAGAGTGTCTGCTTTGACTCTTAGTTCATTAATCCATTTGGAGTTCATTCGGATGCAGGGTGATGCATAAGAATTTAGCTTTAGTTTTCTACAAGTAGTTAACTAATTTTGCCAGCACCATTTACTAAAGAGGCTGTCTTTCTTTCATTCTATTTTTTAGCTTCCTTATTGAAGTTTACACAGCTATAAGTCTTTAGGTCCATTTCGGGATTTATATGGAACAATAAAAGGCCCCAAATAGCAAAAAAGGATTCTTAACAGAAAGAACAGTTCTGGAGGAATATCTATACCAAATTTCAAACTCTACTCTAAAGCCATAGTAATCAAAACAGCTTGGTACTGTCACAAGAACCGACCATAGTACCAGTTTTTAAAGAACTTTATTTTTTTTTAGTTTTTAATGTTTCCTTTCTATCCCTCCCCTACTCTCATCCAATCCCTGCTCTTCTCTCAATTTCATCTTTAAAATTAGATAATTTTTGTTTCACTTTTTAAATTTAAATTTTTGTTTTTCCATTTTTTTCTTGTCTCTTTTCTTTTCTCTCTATCATTCTGTCCAATCCATTTCCCTCTTTGAGATTAGGACTTGGTTAATTTCACTCTCCTTTTACCTTTCCACATCCCTCTACTCCTATTTTTGTGATTTCTCCCTAACCTAATAATTTCTGGTTTGCTAAATTCTTCTTTGTTGTTCTTAGCCCATTAATACTTAGTTGTCTGATGTTGAATAGATTGGTATCTGTTGATCGAGACTGTATCTGTAGCTCTATAACTGTGTAATGACAGGACTTTGTTTGAAACTTGCCTTAAAATAGTTTGCTAGCAAAAACTCGTGTTAGTTTCATACCAAACGGACAGAACAAGCTGGAAAAACACAAGAAAAATGGCAAGTAAGGGTATCTCAACTCCAACTCATGATATTCAGGGGACAGAACAGATAATGAATAAACCAGAGGAGAGTTCCCAAAAAGCTCTACAAACACTAATGGTAAACATGGTCAATGAAAAGATTGAAAACCCATAAAGGACTCCGTTTGAGCGTGATAGGGACAGAGAGGAGGCAAACCAAAGGTCAATAAAGGAATATCATGAGTGTGAGGAAGCTTCTCAAAGTTTGATACAGGAATTCTGTGAAGAGGTTTAGAAGACTCAAAGAGAACTAAACGAATTGTGTAAGCAGTCTGAGAAGAGACAAAGAGATAGACCAGAAATACGTGAACAGCCTGAGAACAGACATAGAGAAAGTCCGGAATGACGTGAGCATGCTGAGAACAGCCAAGGAGAACTACAGGAACTGGGTGAACTTGAGGCAGCTAATCAAAGAATAATACAGGATCTGCAAGAGTATGATGAGAATAGGCAAAGATCAAAAGAGACATTCATGGGATCCATAAACAGACTCATGAAAGAATTCAGGGAGACCACAAAGGGAATGCTGAATGAAACCTGCCAGACGAAATGGGAGTCCAAGGAAACCATAACCAATCAACTAAGTGATTTTAGAATAAACATTGAACACCAAATTAAGGAAGTATAGAAGTTCACACAAGATCTAAAACAAAGTTACAAAAAAATGAAGCCATCAAAACTCACCAATTAGAAGGAAAAGAAATTAAAACAAAAACAAAGTATAAAGTCTTGACAGTAGGTTAGACCATGCAGAAGATCAAATCTTGGGGATTGAAGCCAGTGCAGATATTATAGAGGAAGAACATACATCTATCCAAGACAAATTCAAGAAATATGATAGATCTATTCAACATTTGGAAGACACCATCAGAAGGCATAATCTGAGGATAATTGGTGTACAGTAGCACCTAGAGAACGATGTCAATGGTCTAGGAAGTTTGTTTAGCAGGATCCTAGTAGAGAACTTCCCAAACATGCAAAAAGATAGGCCTATTCAGATACAAGAAGCTTTTGGGAACCCAAACAGACCAGACCAGAAGAGGATATCCCCACTGTCACAGTATAAAGATCAATTCAGACCAAGGAAAAGATTCTTAAAGATATCAGTGAGAAAAGATCAATCACATAGAAAGGGAAACCAATTATAATCACCTCAGATTTCTCAGCAGAGACAATTAAGTGCCTGGAATGATGTATAGAATGCCCTAAAGACAAACACTATAAACAAAGAATAATGTACCCAGCTAAACTCTCCTTCATAACCAAAGGTAAAATAAACACCTTCCATAGCAAAGAAAAAGTGAAACCACATATCTCAAGCAAACATCCTACAAAAGATATACAGATGTCCTACACGCAGAAAATGAACAATACCACAATAAAGGCCAAGAAATCACACTCAAACTGAGAATCCAAGAACCATAGGAAGAAGCCAGTTGCCACAGCCCCAAGAAGGTGGATAAAATAGCTGGAATTTCCAAATACCTCTCTGTCCTATCTCTCAATATAAACAGACAACTCTCCAATTAAACGACATAGACTGTCTAGTTGGATTAAAAACCAGATCCTTCTATCTGCTGCATTCACGATTCACACCTTGCCCATAAAAACAAACACATTTTGAAAGTGAAATGTAAGAACAAAATCAATCAAGCAAATCGCCCCCATAAATAGGCAGGAGTTGCAATCCTAATATCAGATAAAATGGACTTCAAATTAAAATTAGTGAGAAGAGATATGGAAGGTCTCTACATACTAATTAAGGGATTTGTCCTTAAGGAGGATATTACAATTCTATATTTCTATTCACCAAACACTGGTGCACTGAAATTTATACAAGAAACACGATGTTCCCTCAAACCTCATATAGATCCCAAGACATTAATTGTTGGGGACTTTAACACACCACTATCCCAACTAGCTAGATCAACTCCACAAAAAACTATACAGAAAAACCGCAGATCTAAACAAGTGCATAGATCAACTAGATTAAACAGGGTTCTAAGAAATATTTCACCCAGCAGCATCAAAATACACGTTTTTCTCAACAGAACATGGAACATTTTCCAAAATATACCACACTTTAGGTAACAAAACAATCTTGTACAAGTTAAGAAACATTGAAGTTATACCTTGCATTCTCTCACACCACAAGGAAATAAAGATCGAACTCAAGAGAAAAAGCAAACAAAGAAAGTCTTGTACCATATAGAGGCTGAACAACACACTGCTGAATCACAAGTGCGTCATAGAAGAGATTAGAAAGAACTTCACGGACTGGGAAGGTGGCTCAGTGGTAGAGCGCTTGCCTTGAATGCATGAGGCATTGTGTTTGATTCCTCAGCACCACATAAGCAAAAAAGAAAAAAAAAAACAGAACTGGCTCTGTGGCTAAAGTGGTAGAGCGTTAGCCTTGAGCTGAAGAGCTGAGGGAAAGCGCCCAAGCCCTGAGTTCAGGCCTCACAACTGAGGGAAAGCAACCAAGCCCAGAGTTCAGGCTTCATAACTGGAAACAAAAATGAAGAAACAAATGACCATCTCCTCTGGGACAGAGCAAAGTCTGTATTTAGAGGCAAGTTTAAAGCTCTGAGTTCCTACATCAACAAATTGGAGAGATCTGAAGGATCACCATCGTGAAATTGGCAATACTTCTTGAGGCTATCTACAAATTTAGTGCGATACTTATCAGTATTACAACCTAATTCTTCAAGGAAATAGAAGAGGCAATCCAAAATATAATGCATAAATATGGAACAATAAGAGAACTTGAATAGCAAAAACGATCCTCAACATAAAGAACTGTGCTGGAAGAATGTCAATACCGAATTTCAAACTCTACTACAAAGCCATAGTAATAAAAATAGCTTGGAACTGGCACAAGAACAGACCTCAGGACCAATGGAATAGACTTGAAAACACAGAAATGATTCTACAGATCTATAGCCATCTCATTTTTGATAAGGGAGCTAAAAAAACAGAATAGAAGAAAGACAGCCTCTTCAGTAAATGGTGCTGGCAAAATTGGTTAACTACTTGTAGAAAACTCAAGCTAGATGCTTATATATCACCCTGCAACAGAATCAAATCCAAATGGATCAAAGACCTCGGAGTCAAACAGACACTCTGAAAGCATTACAGAATGGAATAGGAGAAACCCTAGGTCTCCTCGGCAAAGGCTGAAAATTTCTTAATAGTGAAACAGAAACAGAGCAAATCAAAGAAAGGTTGGCCAAATGGGTTGACATGAAATTACAGAGGTTCTGCATGGCAAAGGACATAGCTTAAAAGATCAATAAAAAGCCCAAGGACTGGGAGAAGATCTTCACTGACCACACAATGGACAAGAGTCTCATTTGTAAAATATACCTGGAACTAAAAAAATTAAATCTCCCAACAACAAATCTTCAAGGAAATAACTCTCCAATAAATAAGTGGGCTAAATACTTAAAGAGAAACTTCTCTGAAGTGGAAAAACGATGGCCAATAGACACACGAAGAAATGCTCAACCTCCCTACCCATAAAAGAAATGCAAATCAAAACAACATTGACATACTAACTCACCCCAGTCAGAATAGCTATAATCAACATCTCTAATAACAACAGATGCTGGAGAGGATTTGGAGAGAACGGAACATTACTGCATTGTTGGTGGGAGTGTAAACTTGTTCAACGACTTTGGAAGGTAGTATGGAGGTTCCTAAAGTTTCCACATAGAGCTTCCCTATGACCGAGAAATCCCATTTTTGGGCATTTACTCAAATGATCACGAACAAGACTCTACTAAAGCAACCAGCACAACTATGTTTATCCCAGCATTATATACAATAGCTAAGATATGGAATCACCCAGATGCCCCTCAGTGGATGAATGGGTCAAGAAATGTGGTATATAAACACAATGGATTTCTATGCCTCCATAAAAAAGAATGACATTTCCCCATTTGTTAGGAAATGTAAAGACTTGGAAAAAAGTATGTTAAGTGAAGTAAGTCAGGCCCAAAGAAACTTAGGCCCCTTGGTTTACCTAGTATATGTTTAAGACAAAAAGCAAAGTTCAGATAAGTTGATGTTAGGTGAATTGAACCCCAAAATAAGCATTCAAATATTTTTTTCTCTTTCATGTAATTGTTTCTAACATATTTATAAGATGATTTCTTTGCTGCTTTGTATGTCGCTCCCCTCCGTATAACCCTTCTTCTCACTGTATTTGATTTTGGTATAATTTGTAGAGGGGAAGGGAAAAAAACAAATCGTTTAATAGAGATACATCTGGACCTTTTGCATCTATGAGAGGTACAAGCCATTGTGCAAAATTGAACTTTATTTTCTTCTTTGTTCGGGGGTAGGGGTGGTGTGTTGGGGGGTGTCTGTGGGGATTAGTGGGAGAGATGGGAACGGGAAACAAAGGAGAAGACAACTATGTTTGATAAGAAATATGGTCATTACCTTTCTCATGTAATTGTAACCCCTGACCCATTGGAATAAAGATAATCACAAGACACTATATGAAAAATAAACTTTGCAGCTTTGGGGTGGAGGAAGAGTTGTGAAGGTGGATAAAGTAACAGATAGAAAAAGAAAGAAGGGATAATAGTGCTTGACAAGAAATGCACTCATTACTGACATGAATGTAGTTTTTCTATAAAGCATCTTTTGAAGAAAATGATTTTAAAAATACAAGGCAAAAAAATAGCAATATAAAACAAAAACAAATTGATTATGGTTTTCAAATGCCCTATTATCTGGATGAGGTTAAAGTAGGTTTATGACATGTGACTATCATTGCATTGTGAGATTTTTGTTCTTTTTAAGTTCCCCAAGGTAATTAACATTTCCTGAAGGATACTGAAAATATGAGCAGGAAGTAAATTTGATATAAATACACTGTTTGACATTATACTGTATTACTTACTAAATGCTAAGTTGACCAAACTGTGTTAAAGAATGATGAATTTTTTTAATATTCTCAAGGGTGGAATTTGATTTATGAAGAAAAGTGAAAAGCAATTAAGTCAAATATAATGTTAACTTCACATGTATTAATATTCAAAATGACTTAATCCCCTGAAAACTTCTTGTCAAATACATTCTGATTTGAAATACAAAACAAATGTTATGAATTGAGAAGATTACATTGTTGTTTGGAAACAAATGTGGCCTATTACAAAAAGAAAAAAAAATAAAAACAATAATAATACTAATAACAACAATACACTTTTATTAGAGTGGAATGCTCATCCAAAATTGGTTTAGTTTATCATCTTTAATATAAGCAGTAATTCATTTAAGTGATAATAAAATGAAAGAAAGTAACTGAAATATTGTTATAATTGTGATTCATACTTGGCTAAAGAACTTCTTAGGAACTTTTTTTTTATATACCATTCTCTTTTGGTGGTGTGTGTGGGTGGAAGTTGAACTTGCCCATAATTGTATTGGACTGTAAAATATTTTCGAAAATTTATGAATTTCACCACATAGTATAAATATATATATATATATATTGCTAGGTTCAATAGAGGTTTTCACAAATCACCTTATGAAAATATTTGACAGGTGTTCTATTTGTAGCTCGTATTTTACTATGAGTAATTACTACAATCTAAAGAGATCATACAACTTTCACCATTTACTTAGTGATCACCTGTGATGGAATAATTCTGTTAAAACCCTGTCAGTTTATTCATGTTTAAAAATTGCATTGAAAGTTCTCGGTCCATTATCAGTGTGCATTGAGAGAGGAGCATACGTAGGCATATGAAATTTCTGTACAATTTCAAATTTTTAATGGGTAATTTGGTACTAAAGAATAATACGTAAATGGAAGAATACTATTCACTGCTAACAAAACCAAATTTTTATATGTGTAAAAGACCTATCATAACTTCTGTAATCAGGAAATAACTGATAAGGTTATTCATAGAGATTGTTACAGATACAACAATTCTAAAAATGAGACAGAAAATAGCCTAAAATTCTTTTTTCTTCTGTTCATTTTATATATGCAAAAAGAAGCTAATTGCAAAATTAGAATTCAAAGAACTGATATATATATACCGTTATAATCATCTGTATCAAAGTGTGAAGATGTGATTTGTAACACTAGTGTTTCCATCAACTATTATTTACATCGATTTTTTCTTTCTTATTTAAATTTTATTGTCATAGTGACCTAAGTTGGGGTATAGTTACACAAGTAATGAGTCCAATCCTTGTTGAAATTGTTACCCCTTTCTCATTTTTCTCTCTCTTTCCCATTAACCCCTACTGTTTTACAGCTCCTAACCAACACATTGTCTTGTGAGTATTGCTGTTATACAGGATTTCCACTTTTTTATTTGTCATAAAATATTATTTTCTCACTAGTCATTGCACAAGTTCAATGTTTTAGGTCTAACTTTTCACACTAGGATCGTGGTGAACACACAAGCCTCCACAGAGTTTTATAAATCCGAGTGTATTCTCAGGAATTACAGACTTTCAAAAATCAGGATGTGATGAAGAAATCCAATACAACTTTACTAGCTTTGGAAGTACTTTGTTCATGATTTTATGTGACTACTGTACTAATTTGCTCATTTCCTAAGCTCTTGCACATCACAGTGTGAAGTGATCTGTGTACTTGGATGAGAATAGGAAGATGAATTCATCAAGAATTATGTCAATGTTCAAAAAATTTTGAAGTGATATGATCCAAAATCTTTAACATAATAACAACAGATGTGTCATGCATAACGATGCCCCTATGTTTAAACTTTGTACATGTGAAACATGCAAATTTTTAAAGTATTAATGTCACATACATAGTGATAATAGGGAGAGATATAGAACGGTGTAGAATTAGTTTTATTTTCTCAAACTACTACTGAGTAAGAACAAGACAGAGGGAAGGCCTCAGTATAGGTGTTTATTTTATATTAAATCAAACAAAAAGAGATATAACGTGGCAGTTAGTTCTTACAATTTTCCATGCCTAGAATGTATTGCCCATAT